>NC_136059.1:1885849964-1886492880 GCF_964261635.1 Lissotriton helveticus | reverse complement strand
TTTAAATGCCTGACTCCAATATGGAATGTTAGAGATTTAAAAAGTAGAATGTGTGAGATCATAGGCATTGCAATGAGGAGACTGCTGTGTCAAAAATTAAGGATCTTTCATGTACATTGTTGTGTAGAGAGTTGTTACTACACTCTTTTGGTGAGCTTACCTGTGACTGGGTAAAGGAATATTTTCCACATGTATTTCGCCATGCTGCCTTCTGTTAGCACAGCTGTTGATCCTGTTGATCTGCTTCTTTCAATACGTCTGTGATTTGCATCAATTACACTGAAAGTGTCTGCCCTTTCGCGTGGTCTGCAGCAAGTTGTTTAAGCACCAGGAGTGTGTGATTTTTGGGCAGAGTGTTGTATAATAGGTTTTGCAGTAATTTGACAGTTAGCTGTTGGGTGCTCAAGAAGGATCCTCCGGCACCTGTTTTGATCGAACGCTAACTGCAGAGACACAAGTAGAAGTCTTGGAGTTCTAAACTTAAAGAGTCAGACATTGCCCCTGAAAGCTAAAGAGGGGAAACATTTAAAATGTTGGGTTATAGTGGTCTTATTTTTAGGTTCATGAAAAGCCATTGGCAAACATTAAATTGCAAAGAAAGGACCAATGGGTTTGGATGGTTAGACTAGTACAAAGAATCTTGCAGTGGTTCTTATGCAAACGTTGAGACCTATTGTGTAAATTTCCAGGTCCTTGTGGGGCAGAAATGAAAAATTGGTCATTGAAAGAGAGGCTCTGGGTGTGTATTTGTGGTCAGGAAGTTTAAGAATTATGTGTGGGATAAACAGTCTACTGTCTTTACTGACCACAAACCATTGTTAGAGGACTGGACATATCAATGAGAATTTGTAAGTGGATTGTTGAGTTGAATGAGTTCAGCTATAAAGTGTGTTAAGTTCCAGGTCAGAGGAACAAAGTCAGTGACTGTCTTTCTAGACTGAGCTCTGTAGTTGAGAAAGGGAGTCAGAATGATGAGGAAGAAGTGAAAGTTTGCAGTTTCACAGGCGGGAAGTATATCTCAGGAAGAATGGGTTGGGGCTGTTGCTGCTGACCCGATTTTGCAGAATGTTTCCAATGCCATGTGTAATGGTTGGAGCTATGACGTGAGGACGAATACTGAGATAGGAAGCTATTGGAAGGTAAGTGAATGGATTTGATGATAGAGCAGAAAATTAGAGAATGTCCAGATTGTATGCAGAGTGATAAGGTGTGTATATTTTGGGATCCCCTGATGAGCTGTAGACAATTTCCATAGAAACCATGGGAAGTAGTGGCAGTTGATATTGTTGGACTGCTGCACTCGAGGGGGTCCTCCAATTATCTGCTGGTGGTGATTGATCAGTTTTCTCGTTGGGCAGAAATTGTCATTGCCAATGGTGTTGAGACCAAGAGAATTCCAAATGTTTTTAGTGCAATCTTTAATTATGAGGTTTTGCCTAATGCCATTTTAACTTACAGCTGTCCCCAATTTGTGTCAGCTGAAATGGAGGAATTCTTACCACAAAGAGGTATTAGATACAGGAAGTGTTCTCTGTATCATGCAGAAGGGAATGGTACTGTGGAAAAATTAAACAGAGCAATAAAGGAATTTTTTCAGTTTGAAGTGAGTGTGGGAAGAAATTGAAATTAAGGACTCAAGAAGTTCCTATGTGCATACTGGTTTTCTCCATCTACCACTACAGGAGAAGTCCCTTTTCAATTGTTCTGAGGGAGAAAGGAGAATACTACGTTATCTCCTGGTGGCTACATTAGGGGAAAAGTGAAAGTGTGTTGTGGGGAACTTTGCAGAATGATGGTGACAATGAGTTGAGATGTGTTGAAAAGCAGAAGGGGAATTATGATATTAGGAAAGGTGTGAAAAATGTGATCTCTCAGTGGGAGACCTAGTAATGAAAAGATAATAAAAACCTGATTTGGCATAAGGGGGGTTTCAAGTTCACAGGTCCTCTTCCATAACAAAATCAAAGTGGAAGACAGAAGAATCTTAACAGGGTAGTGCTATACAAGTGAGACATTCTGGTCTAAGTCAATGCAGTAGTTTTATAAGCTTATTGATGGAACATTTGGTAATTCCCTTTTTACCAGTTTTCTGTTGTACAGATAGTAATTTTCTTTTGATTCATTTGCATTGTTTCTCTGTTTCAAGGAGGGTGGTGTGTGGTAATTAAGCATTGTATTTGTATTAAAAGGAATCTAGAATGTAAGGGCATTCCAGCCCAGCTATGACATATTGGATGTTATATGGTTAGCTGCAACTAAACTTTAGTTGCTGCTTGACCTTTGTGTGAGATGCTCTTCAATTAAGATCCTACCTACACCCAGTAGCGGCCCGTGGTGGGAGGGCTGCTGGGCGCTGACGTGGGGTGGGGTAGGGGTGGGGGGTAGTAAACTACAGATTATGGCCGATTAGAGGTAAGTATACATATAAATAAATAAAACAAATTCCGTTGCACGTGCTGCATTGCCAAATGTGATGCAGTGCACGCAAGTAAATTTGTATCATTTATTTATATGTTTACTTACTTCTAATCGGCCGTAATCCATAGTTTTCTACCTTCCGCCCCACGGCAGCGCCCCGCAGCACTCCCACCACAGGCTGTTACTGCCTAGACCCTATCTGGTATTGAGTGCTTTATTACAAATTGGTATGAAGATTTTTTCCACAATCAATTCATCAGCTGTCTACCACTAGGTTACTCTCCACAAGGAGAGTAAAAAAATATGCTGACTTTATCACCCAGGTTATGTTGTTTCAGTTTAAAAGAATGCCTTTCAGCCTAGCTTCTGCGCTGAGTTTTTTCAAACACTCATCTTTAAATCTTTTTGGAAATATTTAAAATGTAATATTTTTCCAAGATTATCTTTTAGTGAAGGGTAAAAGCAAAGCTGATCATGACCATAGATTCGAGAAAGTTCTTAGCATTCTGAATAAGCATGGATTGACTCATGAATATTCTAAGTGCAAGTTATCACAAGATCAAATCATTTACTTAAGTCTTGAGAATAGTGTTAATGGCATCCAACTTAAGTGAGCGCTCTTAATCAGAGGAGCCTCATATCAGCAAAACAAAGAGGACAAATAATTCCTTCTAGAATTAGAAGACTTTTACACCAAATGTTTAAAGAATTTCTCAGTGACATAAAGGTATTTTCCACTACACTACACTGCTTTTAATCTCAGCGGAAAGGGTATTGTAGCACACTGTAATAGGGTTTTGAAGGGAGCTGTTCAATTAGCATACAAGCACAATTTGAATTGGGAAATGCACGTATTGAAAACTGAGTGGTCTTACAGAATCATTGAAGTAGCAGCCACTGGTTTGTAACCCTTTGAAATTATGAGAGGAAAGAAAACAAGGTTGAATTTGAACCCCTTTTTATTAGGTATTCCCAAAGATGGTAAATGGTTTACAAATATATATAGGAAATTGAATACTGAACAAACATTAACAATAGTAGTATTTTGATAAAAAAACGTAGTGTTAAGATCACCAAAATCAAAATTGGGCACTGAGTCAAAATCAGGAAACCTGGCAAAGTACCTAAAGGTGCTAGTACATTTTTTTAAATCACAATAATTTATTCAAGTGTTAATTAATTTAATGAGAGTTGATGATGGGAGGTGTGACAAATGAGAAGGGTGGCTCATTGTGTCAATTCTTCCTCAAAGCGCAAAGCAAGTAGAAAACTGCAAGGTTGGGATGGGTTAGAAGTATTAATAAAGAGTACATCACCTGAGCTGATTTTCACAAGTCCTACCAGTACATCAGTGGAGTTAACTCCCACAAATTCTACCAGCGGCAATGGAGAGCTCAGTTGCTCTTGTGGCATGAAAAGAAGTAGAGCTTTCTCATCAGATGAAATGGTACCTACATGAGAATAGCAGGTTGCAAGTGAGTAAGCAATAAAGGTTTGGAAGAGTTTGAATGTGATTTATTTCACGTGTTGTCCATCCTTATATTTTTGTTTATTCTTTTGGACATCTCCTAGTGTTTTAGTCATGAAAAAAAATATTCCTACAATTTTTCTTTACAATAAATATATTCACCCACTGTCCTCACATTATTCCTTGTTTATTGATTAGCAGCCAGATTCATCAAGCCAAAATCGGCTCGCAAAGGGCCAGATTCTGAGAATCTGGCCCTTTGCGAGCGCTATTTTTGAATTTGGGATTCATCATCCCAAATGCAAAAATCGCAATTTTAGAAATCACTAAATTGCGAATAATTGCATTTAAGGAATCTCAAATTGAGATTTCTTAAATGCAATTCATGAACCATTTTAAAATTGTGATTTCTCAATCTGGGGCCGCTAGTTACCCCGAAGTCTAACTACGTGGTAAATAGCGAAAACGTAGAAAAATGCACTTTAGTGCATTTTTCTAAGTTGTATGTTAAACACACACATGTCCTTTGGACATGTGTCTGTGCAACACCAGTGTACATTACCATTTCAGGGGTGCTACAGGGCGTTCTTTGGACACCCTGGCACCCTTGAAATCGCTTCCTTATTTGCGATTCGCTAATTGCTAATCGCAAATAAGGAATGACTCCGCATTCATTCCTATGGGCCTTTAGCCCCATAGGAATGAATAGGAAAGCCATTCCTTATTTGCGATTAGCAATTAGCAAATCGCAAATAAGGAAGCAGTAGAAATCGCAAAAAATATTGCGATTTCTACATGCATCCCGTTTTGCGAGTCTTTATAGCGATTCCTTAAAAATCGCTAATAAGGACTCGCAAAACAGGACTTTGATGAATCTGGGGGTAAATGTATTATGTATCTTGTGTTCGATATTAGTCTTGTAAATTTTACAAGCTTCCATGCAACTTACATTTAGCTAGTGCTCTAGGGAAGAAAACTGTATTTTATGTATGATGGGAAAGAAGTAATGCATTGTACACATAATAACATGTCAATGCCTGATTCCAATATGGAATTTTAGAGTTGTCAAATGTAGAATGTGTGGATGTCACCAGACCAGAGGTGTTGTAGTGAGGAGGATAACTGGTCACAAATAATGGAGCTTTGTTATATATTGTGTAGAGAATCATTACTACTCAGTGGTCTATAGGTGATGATGGTTACAGCTTCGACTCTCTTGTCCAGGAGTACTTGTTGAGGGAAGAGATACATCCTTGACTTCTCCTTGTCAGCTATTCCAAAGGATGTGAACTTTTGCACATTCTCTATCTCTTCACCCAATTGTTTCTGATAATCATGACCTTTGCTATGTATCCTACCCTTCACATTTTCTAAATGAGTTTGATTAGTGGGTGGCTTACTAGTGGTTTACACCACTATTTATTTGGGCACTGGCCTGATATGGTGTTTTTCAAATGCCCTGCATCAGCTGCATCCTCGTTTTTTTCCAATTTATACTTCAGTGCTAGCTCTGTGACCTTAATGTCAGAAATGCTTGCAATTTGCATGTTGGTGGTGGCATAATGAGATTTGTACCTATGTGTCAATAATGTTTTTTGCAAAATGTTATTGTGACATTTGACAAGTGTAATGTAGTTACCTTTTGATGACCAGAGTGAACATGACAAGTCACTTCATGTCTGTGTGAGATGTGAATGCATTTTGTTGTTATATGTGTGTAGCACTATACTATTATTTAAATGATGTGATGCTAACACAATTGGTTTCAAGCAATGCTTTGACAATTCAACATTCGGCTTGCTGGCCTTCATTTTCATCTATTCTTTGTGTCACTATCCACCCATGTATCCATTGCCATATGTTTACCTTCTTTGCTATTCCACTAACTGTTCTGTACATGGATTACTTTCAGGATGGATTCATGTAATGAGCAATTGTGTATGTTTTCCACTATGAATCAGCCTACCTTTTTGCTGGTTTCCACATTTATGGGTGTACCACTTGATCTGCATTGCTCTCCCTGAAATACTTTTTCATCTGCACCAGTAACTGGATATCTCATAGGAGCATTTCCAACCATGAAATCACTTATGATTTCAAGAATATGCAAGGTGGTTTTACAGACAGTTGCATCTGTTACTTTAAATCCCTTCAGATCCAAGCTCTGCAAATCTGGTGCAGCCTGGGCACAACATGTGTCTGACTGCTTTCTATCACCACCCTGATCTGGCAGTTTTGCAATAGCTAGGGCATAAATGAATCCCTGCCTTAGCTGACAAACTACATGCCGCCTCATTCCTCTATCATCATAGTACTAAAAAGTTTTATACATGTTAATACTGCCTCTGTAACATAACTTAAAGTGTTGTCAAGTACACTGTGGTCTTCCTAGAATAACATTAGTTCTTGATCAGCATAGTTGACTTGCGGTAGTTGACAACATTTTTAACCTCAAATAACTTTGTCTTCTAGTACTTTCAACTAATTGTTAATAAAGAACAAGGGTATGTGACAGTCCTATCATTTTATGTGCGGAGACTTAGCAGTCGTAAAGATACTTCTAGTAAAATACCTTTGTTAATAGCAAAAAAAAAGGGTACATTTACCTTTGCGAATCAGGCCCACTGAGTCTAGACAATCAGGATGTTGCTTGGTGAACAGCACAGAGACACTGGAACAGAGACACACTTTAAGAGGATTAATGTATCAGTCATGTTTGGAGATGTTAGCAGTGGGATGGCACAACAAGGGCAATGTAATAGAAAGACACACATTGACATGGGAACCAGGACACATATGAACAGTGTTGGTGAAACTCTGACAATGGAAGAAAATGATATAACACAGAGCTTTTTACACAAGGAAATTGGAAACAGATAGAGATCCCACAATCCACCAAATAGACCCACACCAAAGTACAGGAGGTTTCCAAGTGGAAATGCCTTTACTTGTCTCTGCAAACTGTAAATCAATAATGAACGAGAACATGACCCACTGAGTACATTAATACCTGACTGGACTCTCTATGGACCCCTGTCATAGGGAAATCCGCAATGAAAAATGCATCACACTTTGAACATTTAAATAAGTGTACCGAAAGTCATTTTGACCAATTGATGGAGTTCAACTATAGGGAAACCCCTAACTTGCAGACATCTCCTGCTCTCAGGGCACCAAAATAAAGATATGTAAATTACTGTTACCTAACACTAAACCTCTTCTGTCTACTAGTCAATTTAAATATATTTATACTGTACTCAAGGAAATCTTGCGAGCCCTCCTCTAATGTGGAGTGACAAAGCTATTTGACTCTGGGTCAGTGTGATATGATTAATAGTCCTGTTAATGTGATTGCAAATGATTGAAGATAGGGAAGCGCACTCTAGAAAGATCTGGCCACCCTCTCTTCAAGTCTCATTTAATCAATGGATTAGCTACTCTTTCTCGCACTCACTCATACAGGCACTCATGTAGTCACAAATTTACTTCCTCTGATACTTCCTAATTCACTGTTAGTCCTTCATGATGAACAATTGCCTCTGTGATTTGGTTGTGGTGATTCTGAGTTACAATGTAGGAGACAGCCAGTCAGGGGTATTTATAATGACAACATTTTGTATAAATGTACTGCTGAATTGAGGGTGATTGTGGCACGTTGTGTATTTTAGCGTAATATTTTAAAATCGCCGAATTTTGTTTGTTTAAACTGTTGCTCGATAATTGCCCCTCACTTGCACCATAAAAATAATCAACTCCCCGCTGTTTGGCGGGTCCCGTGAATCCCCTTCGAACCTTTAGGAGGCGCCATTTTGGATTGGGCTGGCTGGGTTGATTGGCGGTCGCCATCTTGGGGCAGCATAGGAGGAGGTAGGCGGGCTCCTACGAAGCCTACTTAAACCTGCCTCATGCTAGCGTGCCGCGTTTGCGCGCAGCGCGCGCACAGTGGGCGCGCCGGAGGCTCGCCAGAGGCGAGCCCATCTACGCCCATCCACGCCCTGACGGGACCCGGGGCCAGACCCCCTGGTTCCACCACCAGGTATAGCAGGAAGGAACTGATGGCCCTACATAGAGGTAACCTGCAGCCAGGACATGATTGTTTACAAAGGTTACGAAAGGAGGGGTTGCTGAACCTTTCGTTGACACAGGAGGAGAGGAGAAACAGGAAAACAGAAACAGAAATCCCTTTCGGTCTTCTAAATACTCGGTCACTTCAGAAACATAACCTGGAAGTTTTCACTTTGCTACAGGAGGGTGAGTTAGACATCCTAGGGCTAACGGAGACGTGGTTAGAAGAGTCATCCACGCCAGATGTTGTGGCCTCTCTCCCCCCCAACTACCTGGCTTTTTGCCAGAACCGGCCACAGGACAAGAGAGGTGGAGGGGTGGCGCTTTTGTTTAACAGTCGCTGGAAATCTGAAAGAATCTGCGCCGAGTGTTATGGGGGCGCAGACATCCTAGGGGCTAAATTTGAGCTAGGCACCGAGTGTTTGGTCATCCTGTTGGTCTATCGGCCTCCGCGGGCCACACCAGATTTTATGGATAGCTTTGTTGAGCTGATATAGGACCTTAGATCCCGTTACAAGGATATGTTGGGGATGGGAGATTTTAACTTGCATTGGGAGACCATCCCCAAAGAAGGACAGGCTCTCGTTCTAGAGGAAGCCTTAACTGCGTTGGGGATGATACAACAGGTGGCTGGGCCAACGCATGTAAAGGGCCACACCCTGGACTTGGTATGGTCAACTGAGCCAGGCTCAAGTGTGGTAGTTGGGAGCCCCTGTGCATGGTCCGATCACTACCTTATTAGGGGCCAGAGAGTGGTGTCTAAAGGTGGAGGGAAACCCATGGCTACCTGGAAAATGGTAAGGAAATGGAACTCAATAAATGAGGTGGAATTGGTTACTAATCTACGAAATGCAGAATCCCAACCAGTTCAAGATGCCGTCATAGAAACAGTCTGTCATAAGGTAGTTGATAAATTGAAAGCTGCCATTGAAATGGTGCCACCAGCTAGAAAGGTGAAAATGGTGGGCAAAGGAGCAGGAGTGCCTTGGTTTAACCACTCACTGAGGGCTAGGAAACAAGTTCTTCGGAAGGCGGAGAGGGCCTGGCGAAGGGACTACAATGCGGTGGCACATTTATTGTATGTGCAGGAGCTTGCTATATATAAGAGAGCGATCCTTGTACGCAAGGCAGACTTCTTCGAGACAAGGATTGCAACAGCCCAAAACCCCCAGAAAGAAATTTTTAAAGTGCTCTCTGAACTAAGGAAGAACAGGGAACAGAGGCCCGAGTTTTCTCTTGAGGACTGTCATAAATTCCTTGAATTTTTCACCAACAAAATTGAGGAGCTCTTACTTGAAATCTCGCGCTCCCCTGTGTTAGAATGCCCATTGCAAATTATCCCATGCAGGCCTAAAATTCAGGACCCCATGAATAGTATACCCCTAGTTAAGAAGGAGATGCTATTTAACTTAGTGGGGAAGGTGAAGTCGGGCTCCAAGGTAGACCCTTGTCCCCCTAGCGTGTTTAAGCAAGCCATGCCAGGGATGGAGGAGGATGTGCTAAACCTCTTAAACAAGTCATTGGAAATGGGACGGGTCCCGACCATGCTCAAAGAGGCGCGGTTGATTCCATTGCTTAAGAAGCCCGGAGCGGATGTTAAGATTTTAAAGAACTTCAGGCCCATCTCCCAGTTGCCGTTCTTGGCGAAGGTACTAGAACAGCATGTATTGACACACCTCTCTAGGCACCTGGAGATCAATGATCTGTTAGAGGGAAATCAAGCTGGTTTTAGAGTACATCACAGTACGGAGCTGGTGATGGTTTCCATTTTGGACGAATTGAGATGTAGAGCTGATAAAAAGATCCCCGGGGCCCTGGTGCTGCTTGATCTCTCCGCGGCATTTGACACTGTGTGTCACAGTCAACTGCTGTCGCGTGTGAGAGATCTAGGCATCGGGGGAACCGCACTAGGTTGGCTTACTTCTTTCCTGCAGGATAGATCGCAGAAAGTACAGCTTGCAGACCTAGTATCAGCAGCAGCCGCCATCACCTGTGGAGTGCCGCAAGGGTCGGCGCTCTCTCCGCTTCTTTTTAATATTTATCTCCAGCCTCTGATTTCAGCGCTCAATCAGATGGATTGTCAGATCTATAATTACGCTGACGACACACAGATCATCATTCAAATAGAGGACACTCCTGGAGCTCAGGCACGCTTGCATAACATCCTGAGATACACAGTAAACTGGATGACTGCCAACTCCCTGAAGATCAATCCTGACAAAACAGAGGTGCTGCCAATTACCACCGCTGGCAGCCCCTGGCATGATGGATTTTGGCCCAGGGAGTTGGGCAGGACGCCGGTTCCAGCTACCGTGGTAAAAAGCCTGGCCATCCTCATTGATGGCAATTTGACCATGAGAAAGCAGGTGTCCACAGTGGTGGGTACATGCATAGGCCTCCTTAGGCAACTTAGCAAAATCTCCAATTTACTGTCCTTTTCTACTCTAAGGAGCGCAGTGACAGCCATGATTCTGGGGCGACTGGACTACGGGAATGCGTTGTATTTGGGTCTGCCCCAGCAACAACTGTCGAGGCTTCAAACAGTGATGAACGATGCAGCAAGACTAATCTATAGGAAGCCCAGGAAGGCGCATGCATCTCCTCTTTTGCGCCAGCTGCATTGGCTTCCTGTTAGACAGAGGGCATTGTTCAAAGGCCTGTGTATCTCCCATAAGGCTATTTGTGGCAACGCACCAAACTACATAAAAAGTAGACTATCGAGCTACATTCCAGGTAGGGCACTGAGGTCTTCAGAGGCCACGCTCCTGACTAACCCACGCTATCGTCTGTCGACCCAGGGCGGTCGAGCTTTCTCCACTCTGCTCCCAGCAGCATGGAATAAACTTCCACCAGATCTCCGTAAGGAACCAAAGCTGCTGCCTTTCCGACGGATGCTAAAAACAATACTGTTCCGAGAAGCCTGGGGAGAGTTGTAGGGTAGCTGTCGGTTCTATGGAGTTGTCTGTTTGCCTGGTACAAGCGCTTAGAGACCCCCGGGTGATAATGCGCTATATAAATTGAAATAAATAAAAATAAAATAAAAATAAAATAAATAAATAAACATGCAAAAATAAAACTGTGAGGTGTAGAATGTAAGATGCTGTTAGAAGACTAGGAAACTTACCACCATGTAACTTCATATCTTAGCGTTCAATTATGCGACATATTATAGTAAATGGCTAACTGAAATTAAACAATATATGCTGGAAATGGAACTATGAGATTTCTGCAATAAAGGGGTCCCCAAAAATTATCTGATGTGGTAAGAGACAAAAGGGAAAGCCTCAGTAAATGGGAAAAGCGTGTGTGTGTGCACAACAAAGATAACCACTAAAGCTTAAAAATCTGCCACAGAGTGTAATAGTTCAGAAAGAAGGAATGTTTATTTAAATGCAAATGAGGGGGTGGATGTGGCCTAACGGCTAGAGCGGTGGACCTCAAAGCGGGAGACCGGATTCGAGTCTCGGCAGGGATACTCAACATCCCGTAACTCTGGGCAAATCGCTTCATCTCCCTGTGCCTAACAAAAATGAATGTGTCCATCTGTAATGTAACTGGTGCTCATATAAAACACTCTGATACCTTTGTGCCAAGTTTGAGATATATAAAACTCGCCCCCCCAAACAAAAACAAAGCACAGCAGTCAAATATTGTGGATTAGATGGGTCTTGTGTATTCGCTCCATTGCCAAGATACATTTCAGATCTATACAATGTGCTTAGGGAGGAAATTTTTAAGATATGTAATACTGCCTTTGAATGGCTCTGGTTTCAATAAGCGGATTTTTCATATTTTCTATGACACTCTTAACTTGCTGTTTAGCATGTTTATTTTTAAATGAACCCCTGTAAATTGTGACATAAACAATTGAACGATTTCAACTACTTATTTCTATTGACCGCTGATTAAACAAAAAAAATGAATGTTTTATTTGGCATAACATTCAGTAACTAATTATAGACTAGCTATTGAGTCATGTCAAGTATGTGATTGCTAATGCAATAACGAGGAGATGTTTGAATAGTCTTCCATAGCAAAGAACCACATAAATAACTAAATGTGGTTTATATAGCTGCACCTGATATGCACAACCATCGTATTTTTGGATCTCAGTAATGGCACTAATTCAGTGTAGGGTACTTGGGAGGAGTAAGACTCCAAACATCTGGCTGATAAACAAGATGAGTTATTTAGGGAGATAAAAACAAACAGACCTTAGATTAAGATGGTCCCTTTGTGAAATAATATTTTTTGTTGATAAAAAATTAACAAGTGGATATTACAAGACATACTGATAATGTTTATTGTAATTTCAGAGGCACCTATACATATATGTGAATACGGAAAACCGTTCGAGTCAAACCCCCAGATGCATCAAGAACCCATTTTGCTTTTCCTTAATAGCGAAAAATAACGATTCGCTATTAAGGAATAGCAAAATGCAATGCATGAAGAAATCACTAAAAAAATAGTGATTTCATAAAATTCCTTAATTGCGACTCACAAATTAAGGAATACCTCCCCTTTCATTCCTATGGGCCTAGAGGCCCATAGGAATGAATGGGAAGACATTCTCAATTTTTGAATCGCAATTAACGAATCGGATTGAGAATGCGATTTCAAGGGTGCAGGGGTGTCCAAAGGACACCCTGTTGCACCCCTGAAATTGATCTGTGCACATATGTTGCGCACACACATGCCCTTAGGGCATGTGTGTGCGCAACATGAAACTTTGTGCATTTTTCAAAGTTTTTGCAAATTACCATGAAGTTCAACTTCATGGTAATTTGCGATCCCTATTAGCGAAATCGCTATTTTTTAAACTTTAATGCATTGCATTTAAGGAATCTCAATTTGAGATTCCTTAAATGCAAGTAATCACAATTTTGCGATTTCTTAATTTGCGATTTTTGCATTTGGGATGATGCATCCCAAATGCTAAAATACCGGTCGCAAAGGGGCAGATTCTGAGAATCTGCCCCTTTGCGAGCGCATTTTACCTTGATGCATCTATGCCAAAGTATCGTGAGTTATTCTGATGAAGGCTAAAAACAGAAACTATGTGTCAATAAATGTGGAAATATTGGCTGTGAGAAGAGGGCTTGATATAATAAGAGCACATACTGTAAACAGATTAAAAGGGGAATAACATGCTGCATTTGTGTCAAGAGTTTCCCTTCAACAATTGGAATTCACAGTGAATGAATAGTTACTCTGCTTGGATATGCTTTTGAGTATTTTAAATAATTATTAGATGTATCATCTAAATAAATTAAATATTTCTGATGCCATATTTTTGATAAAGAATAGAGTGTGTTTTTAATTTGTGATTTGTAAAAATAATAAAGACTATTAAGAGATTCTTGTGAGTTTCTTATTTCCCGTTCAATTTCATTTTTGAAACTTGGGTATTCATTTAACTCTACCGGCCACATGCATCAATCTAGGATTTTGCATTTCCTAAATAGCGAAAATTAAGGAATCGCTATTTAGGAAATGCAAAATCCTATGCATCAAGAAATCCCAAAAGTTTTTAGGATTTCTTAATTTTCGGAAATTGCGATTACTTAATTGCGAATCGCAATTAAGGAATGGCATTACATTGATTCCTATGGGCCTAGAGGCCCATAGGAATCAATGCCGTTTTGCATTTTTTTTTTTGCACTCGCAATTTGTTGATGCATTGCAAGGGTGCAGAGGGGGGTCCAAAGGACCCCCCCCTGCACCCCTGAAATGTATTTTAAAGTGCATGTTTCACACACACATGTCCTAAGGACATGTGTGTCTGTAACATGCACATTTAAAAATGCATTTTTTTGCTTTTGTAAAAATTTTCGCAAATTAACACGAGGGTCAACCTCGTGTTAATTTGCACTTCCAATTTCAAAATTCGCAATTTTTAAAAAAAATGATGCATTGCATTTAAGGAATCGCACAAATGCGATTCCTTAATTGCATTTGCATTTTTAAGAAATGCAAAAAATAGCGAATTTTGACACTCAGTTTCATGCATCCCAAAAACGTATTTAGGAAGTGCAAACGGCCGAATTTACCGATTCGCACCGTTTGCACTTCCTAAATAGGTTGATGCATGTGGGGGAAAGTCTGTTATATAGTGCATACACACCTGTACTTCAAAGGCCAACCCTACTTTCATTGGAGATAAGCCTGCAGTATGCCTATCTTGCTCATGAATTTTGTGAGTAAGCAAGCAGTACCACAGCAGTACTACCAGAGTAACTGCACTTACTTCTACAACAACCCTTCTAAGTCAAGCCTTGGGAAGTCAACGTTTAGGAACAGATTCACTAAGAGCTTGCTGTGACTTTCTCTTGTAGTTCTGCTGAAGTCTTGTACTAAGGAAGGAGTATGTCAAGAACTTGTGGCCAGGGCTGGCTTTAGGGTGGTGTGATTGGTGTAGCTACACCTGGTCCTGATTTTGGAGTGGAGGGGGATGCTGTATTTAAAAATAAAATATGGGTTTAAAAGCACGTGAACCTCTTTGTGTGTCCAGCAGTTTCAGGCCACAATAAAAATGTCGAGATAATTCTGGTTCGTAATGTTACCGCTGGTGAGAGATCGGAATTTTGTCTAGTGGCAGTTTTGACTCAGCATAAAACAGCGCAGTGCGATAATACCCCTGCTGCAAAGAAAGTGTACCATGCAGATCACAAAACTAAGGGGCATATTATCAAGAACTGTGATACAATTATCGGCGCTTTAGCGGTAGGAAACATCCGCTAAAACAGCGATAATGAGCTTCATAATATGCCCTTGTGAATTCCCATAGCAGCCAAGGTTAACACCAGAACCTGGGCTGCTATGGGAATTCACAAGAACATATTATCAAGTCTATTATCGCCGTTTTAGCGGCAGTTTCCTGCTGCTAAAGCGGCGATAACTTGATAATATGCCCCTAAGTGTGGGTGAACTATGAGTAGCGCTTTTAAAGAAATTAAATGTTAGAGAGGGACTATGGAGAGATTAGGGGCACTGTTGGAGAGCGGTATTTAGGACATTTGTGGATATTGAGGTAATGGGACGGAGGCACCAAAAAAGACTGTTGCACCGAGTGCCACCAACGCTAAAATCGGTCCTGCTAGTTGCTTCCTCATCAAAGGCATGACTAAGCTAGGAGGACAACAAGAATAAAGCACACTTACTTATACAGTAATCATTGTGAATTTCTTCTGCGGGAAATACATTTTATCATGCTATTTCCAAGAACTGAAATGTGCTTCCATACAAAATTCCTATTATGCAGTCTCCATTTACAGATCATACTGATGAGCCTGAGGGCAGGGAGTGTGAAGTATTTCTTTCCGTCTCAATGGCATTTACTCTCATAATCAAGAATATGTCAGATGTTTGCGTTTTGCAGTTCTCTACATTTTAAGTAAAAATGTTCATATTACTTGGAAAAATGTAATCTGATATTAATAGCTGAAGAATTCTCATTAGCCTAAATATTAACATGCAAAGTTGCATAGACAAAAAAGTGCACTACAATATTTTGTTCCCTTAAAACATTTTTTGCAATCGTTTTTTTTTTACCATTACTAAATGAATGGTATGAGATTAGTTTCAATGCTATCATGCAGTTTAAGTATTGAATGACAGAATATTACTATGCTTGTAGCATATATTTATTTAGCTTTTAAATGCTGGGTTTACAAAGACAATACACTTCTTGTTAGCCACTATAAAGTGCCTAATGAAAGCAGAAAAGGGTTAATAAATTGAAGGTATGGCCTTTCCCAAGTAGAGATTCAGGTCAGAGGGAAGTCAAATTAATAGCCACGATACTGTGAGGGCCAAAACAGTTTAGGGAAGATGCCCCTTAATGGCCCATGCTTCTATCTTCTGCCTCTCAGCCTGCACCAAGATAACCAGTGTCTGAAGCCTTGAGTGGTTACAATAACAGATTGAACCAAAAACACCTCAGGGCATATTCTCAAAGATTTATTGCCTAGTTATCGGCACTTCATCGCAGCCAAAGTGGCAATAAATGTATCGCCCCATTCACCCCTGGTGCCAACAGCCAATATCACCAGTTTACAGCCGCAATAAACATCGCCACAGATGACACCGGAAACTATCGCTAATGAGATTGCAGAGTAAGCGTTCCCGTGCAAAAAACAGCAAACACACCACTTCACAACATTCACAACAACAAGCGAGATCTACGATAAGAACTCAAAACCGGTGATAATGCGCATTAGCAGCAAGAATTTAACACCTGCTCTGAAATGGTGTAAAGTCGGACAGCAACCTGTACGACAAAAAGAAGCCCAGACCAGAGCCACACCAGAAGAACAACAGATGCCATGGAGCCAACGAACATGCAGGTCGGACTCCTAAGAGTGCCACAACATCCATCGCTGATGGAGCACGGACTTGTAGAAAAGAGACTTGCTTGGACGCAATCCTCTCACGTAACTTCTGACCTCATACTAACCCTGTATTGTGTAAATTAATATGCACAACAGAAAATACAAAAGAAAGAGAAGCTTGCCTATGTGTTTTACTAAAGAGTAAATCGAGTGAGATCCTAAAATGGCCGCAAACTGCAAAACTTTAGTGCGCATGCATATACTGCATCTATGTAGTATGATGTGCTGTCGCTTGGAGGGAATTTCTTGTGCTTGTGACGTTGCTAATAAAATGGCTGCTTTGAAACTCACATGCTTGGCATCTGCTTTCGATGAAACTAAACAAGCTATTTTTTTAATGCTAATGCGGGGAAAGCATTATTAACCGCATGCGTGCGGGCGGAATTCCGCCCGTACGCTGAGATTTTCAAAAGCGCATGTTACGTGACGAGCTGGGCTCGTCATGAGCGTGCGAGGAGGCTACCTCATGACGAGCCCAGCTCGTCATCAGCGTCGAAGGGGTTAAATCAATGGGGTTGAAGTAGAGATAGGTGGTATACAGTGAAACCATTTATTTTTGATTTTAACATTTGTCTTTTTGAATCTTTCAATAGTACGTATTATGGGCCTTTTTATGAGAACCATAGTCTGTTCCCTCCTGATTGCTGCACATGCATAGTGCAACTGAGCCGGAAGAAGTGATGTGACTCTTGAACACTGTCCAAGGACGAAAAGGATACATACCCTGGAAAACTGTACTACAGTCCATTGACACGGATGGGAACCCATGAAGTTTATACTTTTGTGTCTAATAAGACGTGAATGCGGGTGGGAATAAAGAATTGTGAATAAAAGTTAAGGGGTGGGAATTTAGAACAAAGATCCGAAAGTCTATATTGAAAAAAAGCATGGTGTAATGATCACCTCGCCTTGCCTGCCCAGAGTTAGTATTTTTGTGAGTTTGAAACATTAATGGGTGGTACATGAATATCGAAGAGTATAATTGAGGTAGTTCTTAGTTAGTTCATTAGATGGAGATTTGTGGAATGCTGCATCGCTCGGGATGCTGTCGGAGTGACAAGAAATGCTGAAGAAGAATCGAATTGCAGAACCATTTACCTTAAGCTAATTAATTTAGAAGAAGATTGGGGAAGAATCTTGAGGAGGAAGAGTGTCAGAGAGGGGTGCTACGCAATTGTCGGTGGTAGAGGGGTCATCTATCCTGGCCTGATAACTGTCCTGAAGCCTTTGTTCGCCAGATCCTTCCTCTGGACACTTCCCAGCTTCTTGGCCAGGGGGTTGGTTTTCACACCATACGTGGTAACAATAATTATATATCTGCGTATGTGCCTATGTTCTTTTGTCTATATCCTATCCTTTCTGAACATAAGTCATTGCGAAGTATAAATGAATGCTTTTAATGATTGTTTAATTGAATCTTCCTTCCTATGAGAGACGGAGACTGTTCTGTACTTTGTAAGTGGTTCACATGAAGTTAATCTTGGAAAAAGATTTAAAATATTTCCAGTCTATGTTATCATTTAACGCTTTGCTGTTTGTGCCTTATCTGTGGATCAACTAATCTCCCTGCTACTGCTCGCGGTACCCGCTCCGCGGGTCCCGCTTCGCAGGGGTGTGCAACGCTGGACTTTTGACTCTGTTTTGGGAGCTGGTGGGTTTCTCGCGTCAGGGAGAAGAACTGTAGGCAGGGCTGCGAGCGTGCAGCGAGCGTGGGACTTCATCTCCCAGGAGCGCTCGCTGACCAGCCCAAATCGCCAGCACCTGGGCCGCTCTCCCCGCCTACGCCTTCCCATCGTCATTTCTAATTTAAACAACCCCAGCCCTTTACCAATGTGGGACGCTTTGC
This sequence comes from Lissotriton helveticus, assembly GCF_964261635.1. Classification (NCBI taxonomy): domain Eukaryota; kingdom Metazoa; phylum Chordata; class Amphibia; order Caudata; family Salamandridae; genus Lissotriton; species Lissotriton helveticus. The sequence goes on along the minus strand of NC_136059.1, from coordinate 1,886,474,690 downwards.
TGTTTGTGCCTTATCTGTGGATCAACTAATCTCCCTGCTACTGCTCGCGGTACCCGCTCCGCGGGTCCCGCTTCGCAGGGGTGTGCAACGCTGGACTTTTGACTCTGTTTTGGGAGCTGGTGGGTTTCTCGCTTCAGGGAGAAGAACTGTAGGCAGGGCTGCGAGCGCGCAGCGAGCGTGGGACTTCATCTCCCAGGAGCGCTCGCTGACCAGCCCAAATCGCCAGCACCTGGGCCGCTCTCCCCGCCTACGCCTTCCCATCGTCATTTCTAATTTAAACAACCCCAGCCCTTTACCAATGTGGGACGCTTTGCTGTTTGTGCCTTATCTGTGGATCAACTAATCTCCCTGCTACTGCTCGCGGTACCCGCTCCGCGGGTCCCGCTTCGCAGGGGTGTGCAACGCTGGACTTTTGACTCTGTTTTGGGAGCTGGTGGGTTTCTCGCTTCAGGGAGAAGAACTGTAGGCAGGGCTGCGAGCGCGCAGCGAGCGTGGGACTTCATCTCCCAGGAGCGCTCGCTGACCAGCCCAAATCGCCAGCACCTGGGCCGCTCTCCCCGCCTACGCCTTCCCATCGTCATTTCTAATTTAAACAAACCCAGCCCTTTACCAATCTGGGACGCTTTGCTGTTTGTGCCTTATCTGTGGATCAACTAATCTCCCTGCTACTGCTCGCGGTACCGCTCCGCGGGTCCCGCTTCGCAGGGGTGTGCAACGCTGGACTTTTGACTCTGTTTTGGGAGCTGGTGGGTTTCTCGCTTCAGGGAGAAGAACTGTAGGCAGGGCTGCGAGCGCGCAGCGAGCATGGGACTTCATCTCCCAGGAGCGCTCGCTGACCAGCCCAAATCGCCAGCACCTGGGCCGCTCTCCCCGCCTACGCCTTCCCATCGTCATTTCTAATTTAAACAACCCCAGCCCTTTACCAATGTGGGACGCTTTGCTGTTTGTGCCTTATCTGTGGATCAACTAATCTCCCTGCTACTGCTCGCGGTACCCGCTCCGCGGGTCCCGCTTCGCAGGGGTGTGCAACACTGGACTTTTGACTCTGTTTTGGGAGCTGGTGGGTTTCTCGCTTCAGGGAGAAGAACTGTAGGCAGGGCTGCGAGCGCGCAGCGAGCGTGGGACTTCATCTCCCAGGAGCGCTCGCTGACCAGCCCAAATCGCCAGCACCTGGGCCGCTCTCCCCGCCTACGCCTTCCCATCGTCATTTCTAATTTAAACAAACCCAGCCCTTTACCAATGTGGGACGCTTTGCTGTTTGTGCCTTATCTGTGGATCAACTAATCTCCCTGCTACTGCTCGCGGTACCCGCTCCGCGGGTCCCGCTTCGCAGGGGTGTGCAACGCTGGACTTTTGACTCTGTTTTGGGAGCTGGTGGGTTTCTCGCTTCAGGGAGAAGAACTGTAGGCAGGGCTGCGAGCATGCAGCGAGCGTGGAACTTCATCTCCCAGGAGCGCTCGCTGACCAGCCCAAATCGCCAGCACCTGGGCCGCTCTCCCCGCCTACACCTTCCCTTTAGCTTAATACCTTAAAAGTCTCCTTCTGGCCCACTGCGTGGGAGCGCGCGGGAGCGACCGGGAGAAGCCCGGGACAAGGGCGGGGCCGTCTGTGGCCATCAGGGGCCGAAGGAGGCCGGGCTGGGACAGGTCTCTGACACTTATTGTTTGTTTACTGTTTTTCGTCGTACCCCTTTGGTGTTGTCATATCGTGGACACATGAATAGACTGTTACTTTCTGTCCAGCCGTTGAGATGTCTAGCTCACTCCCCTTTGGTGTGGGTGGTTCAATCCTTGGGCCTCTTGACAAATATTTCATGAAGGCACACAAGGAGATAGATAAGGAGCTCCTTTTAGCTGAGAGACGCGCTGAGCGTCGTCGTTCTATTGAACATCTTAAGAAATTATCACTGTCCACTCAACCAGATCCAAATAACACGCAGGAGATGGCTGTTCAAGGGGTGACGGCCAGTGAATCGGATATGGTTAGTATGGACCAAATTCCCAGCATATTTCGGGCTCCTAATACTTCCCCTGCACGTTCCATTGTCAATAGTGAGGCCCACATAAATAGCCCTTCTTCTGCTTCTGCTTCTATTAGCCTTATAGATCTTAATACTCCTGTCGCTCAGACTGTGGCTCAGACTATCGTTCCCAACCTGCACCCAACCCTTACTAATCGCTCCTTTGACAGTGCTGGTCCTTGCAAGAACATTCTGTCACATATTAATAATGACACCGGTTCTAAGCCCACTAAAACTAGAAGGGCTGTGTGCTCCCCACCTAGGTAAAAAAGAAAAAAGGGTGGTGTTAAAAGAAAAGGTACTAGTCAACAAATCCCTTCTCCCTTTATAGCTAACCCTATTAACGACTTTATGGTGCTTCCCGTGGTTGAGACCCCCATAGGTACTCCCCATAATCAGACTTTATCTGAGGATGTTGCTACTGGGTTTAATAAGGAGTGTTTCGATATTTTTGAGAAACTCCTAAAATCATATATGTTACCTCTATTGGAGCGTGTAAGGATACTGGGTGAAAAAGTGGATTGCCTTCTGGCTCCCGATGCTATACGCCACCCTACGAGCTCTGATAGGCAGCCTATTCCACCTTCTAAGCCTAGTGTCTCCACTATTGCTTCTAGCAATCATTCTATAAATAAAAACACAAATAATATTAATATTGAAGGCAATACACAACCTAAAGCCTTGGATTTGGCATCCAAACACTCTTGTGTAACTAACTCTGTTAAAGAGAAGCCTATGGTGGTCTTGAACAAGCCATCTTCTGATGGAACAACGCCATCGGCAAAACAAGGGGCTGTTAAATCTGTCAATCCCGCTTACAGACATTCTTTAAATCGTAGGAATATTGTAGAACTCCCCCCTGATTCAGCCAATTTTGTCATCATCATGACGGGTGTGCCCCCAATCTCTAATGGGAACCGGGAAAATAACGCTAATCTAAAAAATAAAGTCATCTTCTGGCTGAAAACTAATAGACCCCTTCCTGCCCATCTAAATGGGGATATTATTTCAGTTAGAAGATGCAAGTGGGTGGGTCTTCGCCCAAACGATATAGAGGGTGATACCGTGATCATTAATTTTAGGGATCATAGAGTCGTTCCCCACCTTACCAATTGGTATGTGGGAAACTATGAGGGTGGGATTTCCACGCGGAATCTTAGCTATTTTTACCCCGAGACCTTGCTCAAACCACCTGGCCAAATCCGTTCCAAAAGAGAACACCAGCCCCTTAAATGGACCAATTTTACTCCTAGTTTTTATGGTCCACCTATAAACCCGGAGACCCTGTTTCGATCCTATGCACAATCTATCTATAATAGCTCTTCATTTACCCCGAACTGGGTTAACCCTAAGCCCCAGTTTTCTGGTTTTCCCTCTACACCAGTTTCTTCACATTTTAGCCAGCCCCAAAGCTTTTATCCTGCCCTAAACAAACAAAGTAAATATATCCAGCCCAATGAGTATTGGAATATCCCGTTGAGGAACTTTTATGAGCCCTTATCGGGGCTGGAGTATAATGATTGACCAGCTATCTTATCCAGGGTTAAAGAGGGTAATACAAATTGTGCGGATATTGTAGATGCCCTAGATAACTCACTTTGTTATGTTAAAACTCCAAAGGGCCAATTAGCCCAAAGTGCTAAGGGGGGCTCTGCTTATCTGTGCGGGACGGGTGATATGGATTTGGTACCTGAAACAGTGTTATTTGTTGATTTATCTGCTGAGAGCGTTATAACGGTGCCAGGTATTCAAGGTGGGCTTCCCTGTACTCATACTGATGACATAAGGAGGGATATTGTTTCTACATTTGGAGACGCCCCTCTGCAAGAAGAAGTCGCTCCTTTCTGTGAGGATGCTCTTTCCACTGCCAAAGTCTTTACTGGTGTTCCAGCAGTCAGAAATGGTACCATCCTGGGTAGTTGGAACATAGCTGGTCTTGAGTCGCGCATGTGCATTCCTGATTGGATCAACTTTATACGTCAAGGTGACGTTTGGTCCTTTCAGGAAACCTGAGCACTCTTACCAATATTCCTCTCTGGCTACCTGAACTTTAGTAAACCAGCTATTAGAGGTCAAAGAGGTCGAGCTATGGGTGGCTTGTCAGTTTGGGTTCGTCAGTATGAGGGTGTGACTGCCGAGGAAGTTTTTATTGATAGCCCTGACATACTAATGGTTAGTATCAAATCTACCAGTGGGTTGAACATTATGTTGATTAATATATATGCTAGGGGTATCCAGGGTGGCAGGGTTTCACCAACCCTCCTCCGTCTGGTTGACTTCTTATATGATGCTCCGGTAGTCAGTCATATGGTTGTAATGGGCGACTTAAACACCTGTTTTGAACCATTGAGTTTGGATGATGGCCTTTTAACTGAGGGCGAGGATTTGGCTTGGGGGATTCCAACACTGGACTTAGCCCCGATTAAAAAATGGTCCCAGGCGGCTATTCTTATTAAGGGTTTGTGTCAGGATCAGGGTCTACGTGCCCTAAATGGTAGAGTGCGCTCTGATAGGTTGGGCAAACACACCTTTAGCAATGGCAGACATAGCAACCGCATTGATTATGTACTAGTGGATGTTAAACTGTGGTCTGTGGTAGTGGATATGGAAGTAAAATCACGCCCGGAAAGTGATCATGATCCATTGGTGGTGGAATTAAGGGATTTCAGCTTCTCTGGGCCAGTCAAATGCGTGTCCAATTTAGTCCAGGATGAAGTTGTACTCACCAATGATATGAGGAGGGTACGTTGGCCAAAGATCTCTGTCGATGTTGAAGCACGTAAAAAGATCAGATCTTTGGTCTCTAATTCCCTGGCTGAAATCTCCAAATGTGATTCACAGGAGGTGATTAACACAATTATTACTGACACACATAACAGTTTGTTTACGTCCTTAAAAAAACTGTTTATAAAGTCCATTTCTAAAAGGGGTAACAGGGGGAATATAAAAACCTCCAACTGGTTTAATGATGAGTGCAGACGGACCCATGTAGAATTGTTTAAAGCTTTAAAACTTAAGAACCCAACTTTAATTAGGTTGTGTAGGAAGGCATTTAATGTTGCCAAATGTTCTGCCAAGGCCAACTGGGATGAAGAACGGTGGTCAACACTAACAGAAGCATGTAGTTCCAGGAACATGCAACGGTTTTGGCATCTTCTTAAATGGGGTTTGCCGCAGGATGACCGTCCAAGCCCAGCCTCGGTGGATCAACAACAATGGGTTCGCTACTTTGAGGAACAATTTAGGTGCCTCAGTAGCATGCAGGATAATATTTGCTGGCCACTGTCGGTTGATTCTCTAGAGTTTACGGTTAGAGATCTTGAATTAGTCTTGAAATCTATTCCAAGGGGAAAGGCACCTGGTCCTGACTGCATTCCAGCGGATTTATTCCAACAAGATCATGATCTTTGGGTACCATACTTAGTCCAGCTGGCTAATGCCTTGGCCACAGTGCTAGGGTTCCCGAGTCCTGGGCAGGTGCAGAAATCCTGCCTATATACAAGAAAGGTGATCGGTCGGTCCCATCCAACTACCGGCCGATCAGCCTCATAGACGCGGTGCAAAAAATCACAGCCCGTCTTGTTCTTGCCAGGATCCAGGAATGGATTGATGAGCACAATATTTTAACCCCTCTTCAAGCTGGTTTTAGGTCTCATGTAAGTACCCTAGACCAGGCCTTCCATTTTATGCTTCTTTACTGGAAGACAGTTCTTTTGGGCAAGGGTAACCTCTACGCAGCCTTCGTGGACTTGAGGTCTGCTTTTGACCTCGTTCCGAGGGCTGGGTTGTGGAAGGGTTTACTAGAACTGGGTATGCCAGCCCCCCTTGTACGCCTTCTGGTGAATTTACATTCACATACCTATGCCCAAGTCCGCTGGGGAAAACCAGGGGAGGTGACGGATAGGTTCCCTGTGACCAAAGGCGTTAGACAGGGGTGTGTTTTAGCCCCCACCCTTTTTTCCCTATACATTAATAAGGTTACTAATTATTTTGATAATTATCCCACAGACGCCCCGTCCTTAGCTGGAATGAAAATCCCCTTGCTCATGTTCGCTGACGACACTCTCCTGATTTCAAAAACCAGACAGGGTCTTCAACAGGCCCTGTCGAGGTTTGAGTTTTTCTGCAGCGAACATGAGCTTGAGGTGAATGTGACCAAGACTAAATTTATGGTCCTAAGAGGACATAATCAGATCACTGCAAGGGTTACTTTGGGGGGTATCCCCCTGGAACAAACCAAGTTTTTCACTTATTTGGGAGTTACATTTAGCAAAACCCTAAGTTGGTCCCACCAGGTTGAGCTTATGGCTTTAAAGCACCTACAGATAGGTGGTGCTTTGATCAAAGAGCACAAAGGCTCTTTTACCCGGCCAATCTCACCACTAGTTAAGATTTATGGTTCAAAGGTTCTACCCTCAGTCCTATACGGGGCGGAATTATGGGGCTTTAGCAAATTGGACCCCTTGAGAACAGCCCAAAATAAATTTCTCAGGGTGGCAACGGGTCTGCCTCAGTCAACTCCGCGGATCCCGCTTTTGTACGACCTCAAGTGCCAACCTGTGGAGGACCAAGCGAGATTCCGTCAATTGGCATTCTGGCGACGTCTGTGGACAACGCCGGAACTCCATTTTTATGCTAGGGCCTGCATGGAGGTCAAATATCTGCCTGGTTCTTTAAACATAGGCTGGTTTAAGGATTTAAGATCAACCCTAATTGCCCTGGGATATGGTGATCTGTGGTCAGATCCCGAATTTGCAATCTTTCCCTCTAAAAAAGATCTAAAATTGCACTATTGGGACTGGGTGGTTCATAATAGACATTTGCGTTTGTGCTCTAGCAATCTTACCAGTCTATTTATCGTCTTTAAAGACGTTCCCAAGCTTGAAAAATACTGGGATATGATAACAAAGCCCCTGGATCGTAAACTATTCCTCTGAGAAAAACAATACCTAGGCAGTATTTCAATATATCAGACAGTATTATAAGGACCAACAATGGCTACAGAACAGTTTCTAAGTCGTAACAATTTTTATTACAGTCACATTAAAAAATTATACATGTATCTAGCATCAATAGTTAAAAATATACCATCCTTAGAAAGTATATATACATAAAAAATACGTGAACATAAATGAATGAGTTGTGTGTCGACGCGTTTCGGCGGCCAGCGCCTTTCTCAAGACAGTTAACAACTACCTGAAAATAAAAACAATAATCAATATATAAAGTATAGTCATACATTATAATTTTAACTACACAGTACAAGCATATTAAAAAATCGCGTATATACATAATTCAATTTCTAACCTAGAAACACATGTTCCGCCAGCCGGGTCCTAAATTAATATAATGTGAACAGAACCAATGATATGACATAATTAGCATAACGTACATGCTCATGATATAACCTCTATTGTAGCTTTCTTATACTAAGAACATTACTTCGATCTCTAAATAACTTTCAGACATAGATATTATAAATGATACAATATGTGGCTGTTTCCTACGTCAATCTTCTGATGGCCACTATTGACCAATGAATTCTTTGCACAACATTGCCACTGTATTGGCTTTGCACTTATCGACCTAGGTCTTTAGATAGCTAAACAGCATAACTGTTATGGATATTACAGACGCTCATATTCTGATGCAAATAATTGAACGTATATCAACCATAAAAGTTAGATACTTGTTTCTGGTGCTGGACTCGCTCTGTCAATCGATTACCAGGTTATTGATGTTCTATTCGTTATAATTCTCATACTAATCTAGGCCTCTAATGAACAATGAATACAGTGATGTCTCCCAATTAGATCCATCTAAACCACCTAGGTTCAGGGAGAGTAGAATGACAGAAAAGGAAGTAAAAAATAGAGTGAGATAGACAGCAGAGGGTCTGTTAATTCCCTACTACATGTGTGCTCGCTTTACTATTGGAAAGGCCAAGCTATTAGGGGTCTCTTATATTATTGCCACATATACAGACACTTCCAGTAATTACTCGAGTCTCATTTTTAGATATTTTTATAGATATGAAGGGTCGTTTTTAATTTGCAGGGATAGATATCTCAGGACATGGTTCCACTTACCTAACAAAGTGAAATAAAACTACGATTCACTCCACAGTGGTTAGCACTTCACACTATGGGGATCCATATGCTGGTTTAAAATAGAATTGCTGCGTCAATTCGTGCACAATTCTATAATCAATAATGACAAAATAATTTTTGTTAGTCCCACATCTCATAGCTGATACTCGTTTTATCTTCCCAACAATTTTTTATTAAATTCAAAGACAATATAATTGACCTAAAATGCTAAATTTGCAATTTGTGTTGTAGTAGACAAATGTGCAAAGGCCTCAGCACTATGGCACTTCGGCTTCTATTGCCCAGATACACGAACTTCCTATATGAAATGAAAAAAAACCTATTATGTATGTACAAAGAAGGCTTATCGGAACCTAAGTACTCCTATGTAAGCTCCTTACCTGCACACGGAGCTTGTAAATTGCGGCGCCTCCACAGACTGATTCAAACTTTCAAGTTAAAAATTATCTGAAATAGGATAAGTGAGATACAGATTTTAGGAAATTAGCCGAGGGGAAGAGCGATAAATTAGCTAGTGCTACCTTCTACGTTCTTACCAGGTAGTTTTGAGAGTCTCAAACGTTTATTGTTGTGGGGTAAACTATTCCACCAGTTCAGATGTAGTTCGTTGCCGTTAAGGGACTTCACTAAAAATTGGGGGTCTGGAGGGACCGGGCACTGTCCAAACTGCCTTGGTCAGGGTGAAAGATTAAACCATTTTTTGTTTGTCTGTCCCTTGTATATTGCCCCTAGAGCCAAGTGGTTAAGTCCGGTCTGTAGAAGCCTAGGTACTCGCTCGGCTGTTGAAGCAAGCAGAATTTTAAAAACTAATCTGTCCCCATTAATTGTTGTGGGTGTAGCAAAATTTTTGGGGTGGGCCTGGATTCTTAGAATCAGGTTCATTAAAAACAATCAACTAGGGGTTCAATAATGTTTGTTTTTTTTTTTTGTTTTTTTTTTAGCTTACCTGTTTATGAGTAGCTCACTACATTTTATGTTTTCTGGTAATTTTTATGTCAATGCTAACTTTGTATTCATTCACAAGAAGCAAGTATAAGTGATTTAATATGGTTTTAGATGTTTTTATCTAGTTTATATAAAATTGTTATTGATGTATATTGTAACGTTTGTCTTTTATGATCCATCAATCGAATAAAGACTTCTTAAAATTGAATTGAGTTATCATTTAATAGTGCAAGTAGATTGATTTAAGTCATTTCACCATCAACTATTTCAACTAATGGTCCATTGACCAGATTATCATTTTGCTGGTAAGCTGCTGGATCACTGCCACCACACCCAAGGGTGCCCTCCCCCCCTGGACCACGACCCCGACCACCACAGAGGCAGCACAGACAAAGACAGCGGACCCTCAGAAAACACACCAGACTCACAGACCTAACAGCAGAGGATGTCATTGCCTACTACAGGTTCAAAAGGACAACCATTCTCCGCATCCTGAACATCATTGCCTACAGGCTGATGGTACCAACACAGCAGACAACTAACGTCACACCTCAGACAAAGCTGCTGGCTGTGCTGCACCTGTTGGCCACTGGTACCTTCCAACCAACAACTGCCTGAGTTGGAGGAGTCTCACAGCCAGCACATCAAAGTTCTACACAACTATCTTGAATGCCAACATCAGCTTGGTAACCCAGCACCTTCACGTCCCACACAATGCGCAGGAACAGCTTGAGACCAAGCAAGGCTTCCACGCCGTAGCTGGCTTCCCGCATGTGTTGGGCCAATAGACTGCACACATATCCTACTTGTGCCCCCTGCCGAAACTGCACCCAATTACCGCAACAGAAAGCACACACATTCCATCAATGTGCAGGTGATAGTGGACCACCGGGGTCTCTTCACGCCTGCCAACTACCCAGGCAGTGTGCATGAATCCACATCTACCCACAGTCCATCTTCAACCAGCGTTTCCATGATGGCACCTATGGAAATGCTCTGCTCATTGGCAAGAACAAAATGAACACACCACACACCCCAACTCCACAATCATGCAATTCACAACTCTGGGAAAGCACATGTTACAAACTCACATACAACATGCCAGACAATATGCCCATCCACCAGACACGACAGCACAACTTACTGTGGTAACCTGGGCTAGCCATGTACATGAGCCATACATGGCATGGCACTGCAGTCACACAATAACAGATTGTGGGGAGAGATGGGAACCAGGCATGTGACCCATGAATGAGAATGTACACAATGCCAAGTGTGGCATGGATGTGCAGGCCAGACTGCAGTATGCAGACCACACACATATCCATGTTGACACAACTGCTGGTGTTTGGAATTCACTGGGCAGTGGTCGCAACCATGTCATCCCAGCCAGTGAGGAAGATTACGGTAATGTAGCATGTTAGGTCCCCCCTGTAAGCGTGTGCGGAGTGGGTTGGCCCGGCGTACGCCAGGCCAGCGTAGAGGTGTGAATAAAAAGCATGTAGCTCTGGGCCAACGTCTCTGCCAGGGTAGCGCCTTTCACCCCGCCACAAGGACAACGCCATGTGTGGTGGTGCCTGCGATCATGTGCGTCTGCTGCACCCCAGGCCGCTGGTCCCGGACCCGTCTTGCCCGCCCCTGCGCATCCAAGCCTCACTGCTCACCTGCCAACACCGGCGTGTGTCAAAGTGGGCCTACCACATGCCGGTGCAAGTTCCAAGCCTGAGGCCCATGACCTTGTCAGCCTCCTCAGACCAACACAGCCTCCGCAACACAGGCCAGCAGTACTCCTCTCTTGCTGACGTACTCCACCGGCAGACACAGCGGACAAGTAGGTCACACATTTGGAACCGAGTCTTAATTATACAATGGACGAGGACACATTTCATGGCTGAGTTTATGTCACTATACTCCCTTCGATGTGGTGCCACCAGGTCTGTGCATAGCATTCCAGCCACACGTGTTTGTGGGCCCTTTCTGACCCCTACTTTCTGCCTAACCTGCGTGCTAGCAGACCCCACACCAATCCGATACAGTCCGTACCAGGCAGGACACACCATTGTCGCTACCAGAGCACCTGCTCAGCTCTGGTGCCTCTGTCTCCGACAACCACAAATCATCTCCACATACCATTCCATCATCATGTGTTAGAGTACCAGTAGGAGCAGGCTGAACAGCGGTTGACCCGCGCTGACTGCTGCCTCCGGCCCACACTGCAGTTGAGTAGGTCACACATTTGGAACTGTGTCTTGATTTCATCATGGCAGAGTTCATATCATTGTATCGGCCTCATCGCAGACTGCATCCCCTCTCAGCCCCGGTGCCACTAAGTCTGTTTCCCGACATCCATGCACACTCTCTGGTTGAACTTCGGTGGCGTCTGAGTCAGTGGACTGGGGGTTGTCTTCGTCCTCATGTAGCTGATATCGACTTGGGGGCAAGAACAAGGCAGTAGCATTCCACTCCTCCATTTGCCACTTCCGATAGCTTCTGCCCTCCACATCATGCCCTGGAGGATACCTTCCACTGTCCCCCACAATCCTCCACCACATTCACCTTCGACAACGATGAGGACCTGCTCAGTCCGCGTGGCCCTACCTCAGTGCACCGCAAGTCACCGTCCCATGACGGTGTGCCTCTGCCGGCCGCAGTGCATCATGGGCCACTAACTCTGTGCAGCTCAAGTCTGGGACTCTGTCTGATGGATATTGGATGGCATCTGGGTCAGTGGCCTTGGCGTCATCAATGCCTTGTGTCTGTGGCCCTGCGATGACCTCTGCCTCCGGCCTCAACTGCGGTCCACTAGGGCACACACATCAAATTGAGTCCTGACCGGCCCGGAAGTACCATAACCGCAAAAGGCACATGTCACCACCACCAGGACCAACTCCATACAACAGTTGCCAGAGTTGAAACATAAGTATTGGCAGACTAACAGAGTTGCTGACACCTGTCGTGGATGCCAGCATCTGCCTGATACCCAGCTCAGCACTCCAGATGCCACTAACTCAGTGCACCACAACCCATGGACCGTTACTGATGGAGTTTTGTGCTGTGGAGAGGTTACGCAGCAATGTCACCTCAGGCAGTGCGGGAGACCTGGGACGATGATGAGGAAGATGATGCAGGTGTAACACACCCCACTGCAGCTGCATCAGAAATCTCAGGAAGGGACACAATCCTAGACAATTCCTACACATGAGCACGCTCAACTCTAGTGCCCCAATCTCAGTGCACTGCAACTCACGGACACTTTAGTTTGCATATTGGGTGACCTCTGTACTTGCTCCGGCTACCACCATGATGCTCCGTGTTTGCTGTTTCAGTGTTAATAGTGTTCACAGTTCAAGTTGTTGCCAGCACCAACCACTCTGTAAGGGCTGGCTTACACTCACCCCACACACATCCAGCACAGGCATCACTGTACATGTGGCCCTGCCAATAAAGAGGCCGGGCGCACGTACCCGTAGCCAGCTCCAAAAACTATCTGTGTGTGTCCGTGTGGTCATAATGTATGCAAGAGGGCCCCGGGCCCTACAACATTACATTGTGCTGTGTACAGTGGACGTAACCATGTCAACTCAGGCAGCAGGTAAGGCCTTGGACATGTAGCTTTGTCATCACCCAATCAATACATTAGAGGAGTAGCCCGGGCAGGTCCAGTGTGGGTGTGTGAATGATAATTGCGGGGCTCTGGGCATGGTTCAGTACAGGACATGTGCAAATGCATGTGCCTCTGTCGCAGTGTGGGTCTCTTTTGTGGAGTGTAGGTGGTCCCTGGTGGGAATTAGACACCCAAAATATGTGATATAGTTTGGCTTCCATTAGCTCTGACCCCACCCGCGCCTGTTCGACCACATCTTTTTGGCATTCTGACACCTGGCATTGGAATGCCATCTGTGCCTCGGTGAAGTGGTGGGAGCCAGAGGCTGGGGTCTCCTCTATGTAGCTTGGCTGCCCTGCTCCTGGCAGTGGGTTGCCTATGATGTCCATGAGCTGGTGTAGGGCATTGGTGTCGAAGGTGTGGTGGTCCTCTCCAGAATCACTCCTAAGTTGTCTGGTCTGCTCTGCTGGCGGTGTTGTGTGTCCCTCTGCAATGTGAAGGGGAGATGCATGTTGACATTGTGTAGACATGTATGTTGGCACATTGTTCTTGGTAAAATGCAGACTGTATGACAATGTACATTGTGACTGTGCTGGATTTTGATGCGGGACGGTGGACATTTGAACTGCATGACGGATGTGAGGTTGTACGTGTACATTTCCATCTCACAGTTTACTGCTATGTTAGATGTAATTGGCCTGTTTCTGTGCATGAGCGGACCCAGTTGTGTCCTCTGTTCTGCAGTGTCGGGGTTGCACATTGTACCACATTGTCGTCTATGTGAATGTGCTGTTATTGCTATGTGTGTGTGCTGCAGTGTGCCAAGGGGTACAGGGACATGATCCAGGGTCATTGTGGGTGTGCAGAGTGCTGCACATTGTTGTGCATGTGTGCCATTGTGTCCATCTCCCCCGTCCCCCAGTCCCTGGTCGTTACTCACCCTGTTGATGTTGTGTCAGGTCCTATTGAGCTGTGTACGGACTCCCAACTCCTTGCACCGTCTGCACACCGATGATTGTGGCCACCATTTCCTCCAGCTCCTCTGGTGGTGCAGGACTCCCACCTCATGTCGCCGTTGCTGCCTTCCTATTGGCAGTGGGTTTGTGCTTGGTTTGGCTTTTCACATCATGCCAGTGCCTCTTGGCCTCCTCCATTGGCCTCCTCGACACTCCAACTGCATTCACGTTTGTCTAATTGTAGTTCAGTTGATGGTAGTGATCTGTCACCTCCGTGACGCTGATCTGGTTTTCCTGCGGACTGCACCCCGTCTTCCTCTCCCTCTTCTCCATGGCTTTCCCCGACCCGTTGTTCCTTGTTGGTCGTCTGTGGGGTTTGTGGGATTCGCATTAACCTCTGCACTCAGTCCGGGTGCATCCATTGTGTTCTGCCATTTCTTTTTGTTTCCTTTTGTTTTTGTTCTGCTTTTATGGTACCTTTTCCCGCTTGACACGTGGAGATTGCAGACCTGTTGCTGGTTTTCACTGCTTTTGTATCCTGATTGGCCTCATTGCGAGTTTTTTTGCGTTTGTGTTTCACATTTTTGCTGCTTTGCGTTGTCTTTATCACGGACATTTGATGCGTTATCGTTAGTCTATTGCATGGGACTGCCGGGTTGAGAATACGACGTTGACAGGTATTTTCCATGATAGACTGCGATGTGATGAGTTGCATTAAGCTAATTTTGTGGTAATTATCACGCGTTCTTGAGAATATGCCCCCAGTTATTTAAAATAGCACTGGAACAGACATACTACAGGTCAAACATTGCTACATCAACCCAAAGTGGACTGCACATGATTGTGAATCCTCATATAAACACAAACCAAAAACTGTTAAAGTGTGCTTAAACAGGCCGCTTCTACTGAGCAAACCTCCAACCAAAAAGGGTCTAGTCCATTATTTTAAGTTCAGGAACACAGGAGAAACAAAATATCAAACATTATTAATGTTGATAAGTTGAGCTGGAATGTTTATTTCATGTTTGAACACCATGATCGTGGTACATTTTTTAATTTATACAGTAGGCTAGAAAAAGTCAGTAAGTCACAATACTTAGAAACCAGAGGCGCAAAAGCAATAAAAAGTCAGCGTCAGCATTCTCTTTTCCAACTAGTCTTTAAATATCAAAAATCTCTGGAATAAACATAGGCTTCTCTTTTTTAAATATTCGTTAAAAAAAATTATTCTTTGAGCAGAAACATAGATATAATGAATGCAATAAATTTGAAAAAAATAAAATAAATATACGTCACTGTATACATATTAAATTAGATACAACTGATATGTATAAAGTGAAGCATGCCGAATTTCGCAATTAAATACGACTATATCAAATTACCGTAAGCTTCTATGTGTGGATCTTTCCATAAAGTGAAACATGCTTATTTATCATTTGAATAAGGTACGAGAGAATTATCCGTGACACAGACTACTGAAGTGCAAGCAGTTACAATTTAATAAAGTGCAGTGCTTTTCAACCCATGTAATACTAAAGTGCGGTCCTTAAGTGCATTTTCTTTCTTTTTAAAAAATGTATTTATTTATTTCCTTTTTTTTTCATTTTAAAAAAAATAAATCTTTTTTTTGGGTTCTGGTTGAAACTTTGTATTACTTTACGGCACTAGTTTTCTGGAATGATCTCCAACCTCTCCATGAATTTCTATACAGTAGTAAATCTTTTAATGGCATCTACTTTCTTAGCATATGTTTCCTCAAAAATTCCTAGTGCTTATCATTTTATTAAACCATTCCTGATAAGTAGGTCCTTTTTGGGGCTGCCAATTCTGAAGTATCAGAGAACGTGCAACAAGGGAAGCAATTGCTATAAATGACTCCTCCCCCCTTAGCGTTGCTAGGTTTTGTCTCTGGCTAGCGATACCAAAAAGTGCTATAGCTTCCTCAGGATCCAGTCTTTTCTGTAATCCACAGGTTAGAGCAGAAAAGATCCTTTCCCAAAATTGTCCTAGCTTTGGGCAGGTGAAAAAAGTGAGGAGCCATCCTCCCTCACCTGCCAACTGTCAGCGAAAACATCTACTCTCAATTTCCGGACGTATCTTATGAAGAGCATTGGGAGTATAATACCCATCCAGCATGACAAAAAAGCCATTCTTTTAAAATTTGCTGCTCTTCAGGCATTACATCCTAATTGTGAAATGGCTTGCCAATCCCTATTTGGGAGCATACATTGTGTCTCCTGAGTCACTTTTTCTAGGAATTTATTAACCACCATTGGCTCCCCTTGGAACCGTAAAAGACAATACCAATTCCCCACCCCTCTTAACTTTCCTCCAAATAGCGCAGCCACTAGTGAAGTTGGGCCAGAAATAGATGGGACACTGCACTTAATTAACAGCTCTATAATCTGTACAAATCCCAAAAAAAGGAGTTGCTCCAGTCTCCACACCTATCTTGGACCTCTAGCCAGGTAATAACTCTGCCACCAACTAAAAAGTGCCCTAACTCCTTCAAACCACAGATGTTTCAAAAACCTTAGATGGCTGCTCTGTATTTGGAGCCCCAAGCTATTACATTCTGCTAGTTTTAAATATTCAAACGCAATGGAACAAACCTGCTTGGAATAAAACGTTTGAAGTCTAGAAGTGCATTCCTACAAAGTCTTATACCTTGTTTTTTGGGGGAGTTTAGCTGTTTTAATAAGTACCAGAATTTGCGATCCAGCTTCCTGCACCATTTTGTCCAAAAGGAAGTTATCAACTGCTCCCTTACAGTCGACTAAATGGACTATTAGATCTAGAATGTACTCATTTGGGGAAGTGCAAGCCCACACTGAATAATGTCAAGTTGGAGCACTGCGCATTTGACCCTCGGCGCCTTCTTACTCTAAACAAATTTTCTGTACATTGTTTCCAACTTTTTAAAATAGCTCATATTCATTTTTATAGGGACATTTGTACAACGAAATACAAGTAAGGGTAAAATTGATTTTTTTTTAAGCGCAACACAACCTATCAATGTGAGTGGTAGTAACGACCACTCTTCCAACAACCTCTTGATTTTTTCCCCGCATAACTTCACAATTCAGTTTATATATTTGATGTACTGGTTAGTGACGTGTATCCCTAAATATTGGATTGGACTAGGAGTAAGGGCTTGGCGTTTAAGATTATTGGGGAGAAAATCACTCGAGTATTTAATTGTTAAAATTGTAGACTTTTTGCTATTAATTATATACCCTCCAATAATTCAATTGTGCAAATTCTGCTAATGTTAATTCCATATTCTGTCTTTCCGGACTACAATAGATGATAATGTCATCCACAAACAACTCTAGTTTGGCCATTCCAAGAATTGGTGCTTTTATCACCCCAATATTACGAATTCTGGTGGCCAGGGGTTTGATTAAAACATGTGAAGAGCACGGGGGACAGAGGGTACCCCTGCCAAGTCCCCCGATTAATGCTCACTATCCCAGCCAGGTTAGAGTTAATAAACACCTGTGCCCCTTGATAAATATTACATTGCATATTTATAATCTGGGGGAATCCCATACCTTCCCAGGCCATAACACAGAGCATCCCAATTTACCAAATCAAACGCATATTCTGCGCCAACCATCATAATAAGTGCTGGAGTTTGATTGCTATTAAAAAAATCAAATGCCTGGACTAAAAACCCTGTATTTGTGGACATTATCAGCCCTGCAACAAACTCTGTCTGATCATTGTGGATCACTTTTTGTGCCAGAGGAGTAAAGCACGGCGCCCAGATTTTCCTTAGAATGTTATAGTCCAAGGTAAGTAAACTGATCGGTCTATATGAATTGAAGTCTCTAGGGTTTTTACCCTTCTTTACAAAACTGACAATAATTGATTCTTTAAAAGCTGTAAGTACCAAACCACTCGATTTCACATAGTTAAAAAGCTCTACTAAAAAGGGTTTTAATTCCTCGGCAAACACTGTATAAAATTCTACTGGCAGCCTATCATTTCCGCACACTTTTCCTCCTGACATTTTGCCCAGGGCTAACTGAATTTTGGCTTTTGAAATATCTACTTGGATCTCTTCTACCTGGGTATTCGATAAATGCGGGAGGTTACTGTCGTGAAAGTATAGGCTGATTGCCTCCTGCCCCACCCTATATTTGGAGGCATATAACTGATCATAGTGCTCCACAAACACTTGGGCAATCCTTTCCTTGTCATTCAACTGAACTCATGAACCCAGTTCCAATACCTCGGTAATTAATGCTGCTTCCTGTTTCACTTTAGTCGACCAGGCCAGGAGTTTGCCTACCATTTGGCACTTTTCATAAACTCGCTACTGGAATGTCCGAAAGCTATTAATTCCTTCTATAATAAAAAACTCTTGTAACTCCTGCTTTGCTTCATCCAGCTGCCTCTCGACTCCCTTAATGAGGCATTCTTCTGCAATAACGCAGTATCTACTGCCAGCTGAAGTTCAACTATGAGAGTCCTACGAATTTTAGACTGTGCGAACATAAGGGCCACCATCTGCACGCGGACTGAGGCCTTGAAGGCTGTTCAGACTGAAAAAGTTCAGCTGTGCCCATATTGTCCTTAAAAATTCTTGAATCCATTTTCTCATGGCAATTACCCATTGTTGGTTTGAGAGAAGGAGTCGATCCATCAGCCACCTGGACCTTATCCTCCTGCCCTCCTCTATTTCTATTTCTAATTTGACCAAACAATGCACTGAAAATGAATTAGCCCCCATACCTGAGCCAGAATATTTCAAAGAATGAGAAATTAAAAATAAATCAATATGGGAAGTTGACTGAAATTGTCAGTAGTAGCAGGTATATTCTAGTTCTTCCCGACAGGCTCTACACCATGGATCCAGCAATTTTAATTTTGCTTTATGACATCTATTACCTTTTTAGTTTATGGCTTGAGTTGTATTTAATTTTTGTTCGAAGCATCCTTAGTCAGGTCTTGAATATAGGAATAAAAAGTTTTGGAGTGTTTGTTTTCAAGTGGGTTTCTTGAAGAAAAAGAACTTGTGGTGAAAAAGCAGCTAACCATCTTATCATCCCTTCATACTTTTGTTTGTTCAATACTCCATGTACATTGATCGATATTATCTGAAATTTAAACGCCATCTCTGTGATTCATGCCCAGATATTGCAATATTCCAATCAATAATCTAATTTCCCAAACCCTCTTCACCATGATTCTGCAAATTTTTTTCCTCTTTGCACCCCAACCCCACACCCTCCCTGCAGCATACCCCTCCCTTGAGATGGGAATAAGTCTGCAGAACCATTCTCCACCCTCCCCGGATTGACTCCCTTGTGGGGTACCATGGAACCGCACCCTAAGTGACCCATCCCCCTCCCTCAAACAGCCTTTCACCTTACACTTAATAATATTTTCTATTCTTGAGTTGAGATTTCTCTCAGAAAGATCCTGAGCTTCCTCTATATTCGCGAACATATGGAGCTTCCCTTTCCCTAATACCCTTAACTTTGATTGTTGAGCTATTGCGGCCTGGGTGCCCTATGCCTTAAAAAGAGCTAACAATTTAACAACCTCTTTTCACTGTTGTGCAGCAACTGCAGACATATCAGCATAAATCGGACCACTAGAAACATCATTGATCGAAAATTGTCTCTTCTGGATTGCTTTAGTTAATATTTGCTCTTTGATGCATTAATCTGCAAAGTTGATCAAAATTGTTTGTGGTACCTTAGAGTTCGGAAAAGGGTGTGTGGGCACCCGATGCGCTCTTGTTATAGTGAGATCGCCAGCGAATTCTGGTGGCACACTCTTCTCGATAAAAGTCTCGACCCATTGGAGAGTTTGGGACCCTTTGCTCCCTTCTGGGACCCCCACTATACGCAGGTTAGTGCACCTCAAATGATTCTCGAGCTCCTCGAGTTTACTCCAGAGTAAAATATTTTCTTTTTTAACAAGGTTCACCTGCTGCTGCATAATTTTCATTTGGTCTTCTAGGTGTGGGATCCTTGTTTCTGCTTCTTGTATCCTTACAAGAAAACTGCCCACTGCCTCCTCGATCTTTGAGAGGCACTGATGAAGAGAAACTATCTCATTAGCTTGATTCATCCTGAGCTCTCTTATCTCTTCTAAAATAAGGTTCAACATGGTTTTTATGTCACATTGTAAGAGAGTTTTCTCTTCTTGAGATTGTTTTGAGGACCCTCCAATTACTTTTTGAACTCATGCTTGCTGTCCTGCAGCAGCTGGCCCTACTTTACTTAACGAGTGGGACTGACGGTGTGGTGGTGGTTACAGGAGTGGCAAAGCCTGCAGGGACAACTGTGATGATAACTGTACCAGAAAAGGTTGAGGTAGCTGAGCCTGTTTTCCTTTCGAAGGGAGCTATGTTCACCCTCCCATTCCTGGATGTCCTGTTGACCCAAGGAGGAATGATCACTTAGAGAAGAACTAGCTTGCGTCTCATCAGGGCCCCCTTGTAGTATCGCAGACACAGCCGGAGTGGCCAAGGCTGCTTTGCCTTTAGAGAATAGCGGATACTCCTTGGTGTTTTAGTGACTCAGATTAATAATTTTCTCCTTTGTTGGTTCTTGTGAAGGAGGAGGAGGAGAGTCTTCTTTTACTTTTCTGCCTTCCTGTGCCCACTCAATTTAATCGAGATTTTCTGGTGTTTTATCATGTGGGCCCGGCCCTTCCTCTGGTCTCTTTCTTTCATCTAACCCTCCTTGAGTTATGCTCTCCATAGCTGGGACCCCTGATTCAAAGTCCTTTCTGGATTCTGGTGGCTCCTCTTCTAAGCTCACTGAACTTCAGTTTATATTTGAACCAGACCGTGCTCTTTGGCTGTGCTCTGCTCTTGTTGCAGCTGATGCTGCCTTCAAGTGAGCTGCTCGCGTTTTTGCTTTGAGGCTCACGGCTTAGGATTCTAACTTCTACCTACTAAACCTACAGGTTTTTGAATGTGGGATAAGTGGGTTTTCAAGCTCTCAGCAAAAACAATGCAATGCTATCCAAAGATGGGCATTACAAGATACTTTTTCTGTGGCATTGATTTTAACACAAGCTTTCTATAGAATTTTCTAATCTGTTGCTACGGATGTCAATACACTGGAAAAAAATTAATCCACTGCAATTTAGAAGATTTGAATGTAATCAGAAATGTGGGAATTCACTAACCAGCGACTGCTCATTTGTTGGAAAAACATAATAACATTTCTAAAGTCATACTATTGATGGCTTTCTGTGCCATGCACAATACTTCTTGTAGTGAATTATTATTGAGATAACTAGAGTTGAAAGTCATAATCTCTTTTTGTAATCAAATATTTAGAGTTGAAGGGACGTGGATAAAGCACATAAAACCATTATTCAAAATGTACACCTACATATGCTTAGAAAGCAAGAAAGATATAGGAGTATTGAGAAGTAGAATGGAAAACTAGTTATAATTCGCCTTCTGACAAAACTCCCACTATGTTGAGGGAAGCTGTTCTTCAGGCCTGCAAAAGCCATGAATAATTAGGCAGAAATAATCATGGTGTAACCTTTCAGTGATTATGAGTTCAGCATCATTTGATTTTCTACTTGTCATATATTCAATTGCGAATTCCACCTTATGTTGACTCATTAATTGATTCCTGTCCTGATTTAACATTTCCAGATATGAATAGATATTTATGGTACAATTATTATTATAACTCTATTTATATTGTGTGGACCTCACCACATGGGTAGGGCATCACTTTGCATTTAACAACAGATTACACAGAACTGGTTAGCCACACAGAGAGCTCTAGCTACAGGTGTAGAAGAGACTAGAAGTAACTACTAGAAAAACTGAACAAAGAACGCATTTAATAGCGAAAATGAGAGTCCATTCATTGCCCAATTTACGATGTAGTCTGAATAGGTGATTTCTAGCAATTATGGGAGGCTAGGATGTTTGAACTGAGTCTGAGTTCTACTTGGATATTGTTCTTTGTTCCGGGATCTTTGCAAGAGCAGGCTCGGTTCAGAGGTTTGATTTGTTGTCATCAGGAATTTAAGAAGTGTTAATTTGCCTCTAATATTTCTCTTGTGGTGTGGAGTTTTCTTTTTAGTTAAGGTACTTTGAAATCAACCATTGCCTTTAGTGCCAGCCATCGGAGGGCTCTTAGAATGGGTGTGGTGTTGTCTGATGTTTATGCTCCCTTGACCAGCCATGAAGTGGGATGCTGAATGTTTTCGAGAGACACCGCAGAGATATTGGGAATGCCACCTAAGATGGTGTTGCTGGTGGAAGTTTTGAGTTTCTTAGCGTGTGAAGTTGGAATAATGCAGTTTTGGCTAGCTTAGAAATGTGAGGTTGCATGGTTATTTTTTGGTTGATGATAAATTCATGTGATTTTGCTGATGGAACCAGAGTGTGAGAGATAGCAACAAAAGAGAGCGTGTGAAGGAAATATTGTACTGGGGAGAAGGTTCTCGTTAACTATAGTAATGTAAGCTCAGTTTCAGTGAGTTTAATTTAAAAGAACATGTTTATCCAGTCTGTTAGTTTTACCAGGAAATAATTATTCTAGGGTATACAATATTTTAATGTGAATGGAAAATAGTTGCTGCCTCTCTCCATCTGGTCTGATTTTTCTTTGCTTTCGATCTCATTCACTAACCTTTCCCCCTTGTATTTCTTACCCACAGACTTTCAGCTGTCTTATGGAAAACAGACCTATTGAACCCAATATAGACTTCGGCCCAGGTTTCTAAAATCTCTGTTGTGACTTTGTGCATTTAGAATGTTAGTGCTGCATCTTATTTAGAATGGGTTGCGGTGCAATGATGGGCAAATGTGAAAAATGTTTTGAAATGCAACACAAAACCCCAACGTATGCCAGAAGTGTTGAAAAAGCTACACAAAGTATTGCTAAACATACACAACGACTAAGGAAAGGAGTACCACGAAAAATCTACGTCTCGAGGGTACCTCATGAGCACTGGAGGTACTTCAGGATCCAACCCCGAAGGGACCCCTGGAAGGAAGACTGTGGGGAAGAATAAAAAAAATAACACACGAAAAGTTTGAGATTTTAATTTTAGCGGTGGCAAGAATTGAGAATTAGCTCTTTGTTATTCCTAAATTTCCTTAAGCTAAGAATGCTGAGTTACTGAAAGGCACAGTTGGCAAAATAAATGCATCTGGTACCTACAGCCAGGACTGTAGAAGAGTGTAAAAAGTGGTAGTACGACTATAAATGTAGATCAAAGTAATATTCAGTTGTGAACCGTCATGCTACCATTGCAACAGAGGGTGGCCCAGAGTTACATATACTGCTAACAATTCTGGAGGAGCAAATTGCACATGTAATTGGACAATTGATGGTTGATTGTCTTGAAGAGCCAGACACCGCTGACCTTGAGGAAACTGTAAGCTAAACAAAATGAGAAACCAAGACAAATCAGAAGTTCAGCTAATAATTATGTAATATGTGAATATTAAGAAGTGCTTTTATTCATAATGCCTTCATTGTAATTATGGGCTTCAGTCAGCAACAGATAGTTTAAATAAATACTGTCACAAACTTTATTCAGGATAAAAAGGTTTACTTAGCAAAAGGCAATGTGCTAAAAAATGTATTAATATTTTAGAATAAAGTACGTCTCAATTGTCTTCCTGTCATGTTGACATAAACAATTTACTAATAAATATGAGGTATTACTTCATGTATTTGGGTTGATGCTCTAGCACAAATAGCATTCATTGACCGGCTATACTTACATGTATTGGTTTATGGAAAGACTAGTGATAGCAAACATTCTCAAACAAGTTGCCTTCAAACACGTTCAAAATGAATGTGAATTCATAAAAGAATTTGTGTGAGAAATAGTCTATGTTAAGAAGAATTGAGATTTTCTTAGCTAGATTAATTTATTGTATTTTATATTTAGATCCAGTCTTCAGAATATTTAAGACTTAAACATTTCACAGCCATTGACTGTCAATGCTGTATGTATGTCTCTAGCAGGCCTACAACCCTGCTTTTCAAAGCATAAAGTAATGGTTGAATTCGTCTTTGTTGAACAGAACTGGAGTGGGGAGCTATCAAGAGAAGAGCAGACACTCTTTATTGACGCTTCGATGGGGGAGGACTGGGAGTTTCCGACTCCGAATGTTACTATTTGGCCACCCAACTCCAGAATGCGGGTGAATGGTTCAGCCCAGGTGCCTCCTTTGAGCTCACCTATTTGAAGGGCGGACTGACCCTTATGATGCTTGAAGAATGCACACTAGATAAGAAATGCAGCCCCAACATGTCTCTTTCCTATTGTGGGTAGCACAACATAACTGCCACCTCTACTTGCGATGGAGGTCCGAGGTGGCCCCATATTCATTTGAGTCAGTGGTGTGCAAGCTCCAGCACTTCTCCCAACTGGCTGAAAAGGCTCGACGGATCTCAGTGGGCCTAAACATTAATAAACACACTAAGAGACCGAAATGACACTGGTCCCCTCATGCCTTTTAATTAAATATTACAAGTGCATGTCCTTCTTTCCTGGGCAATTCCAGACCCATGCAGCTTTGACTAAAGCTATAGCACTTACATGGGGAAGTGGGAGGGAGGTGGGATATCCACCAATTAAGGCATTTATGTTAATGCTATGGATGATGGGAAACTCAGGTAGACATTTAACTACACTGGATTACATAGCCATAAGGACCACTACATCCAAAACACTGACCTCCATAAGAGCCAATAGGACCTGGGTGAAAGACCTACTGCTGCAGAATTGAGTCGGGCCCTTCAGCATGTATACCACATCTAAATAAATGCCCATCTTAAACTATTTCCATGTAATTATATCTATACAACATACCTAACGCCTACTGAAATGCATGTCATGTACCTGTTGTGACCTCGATGCGACCAAGATAGGGCTACATTCGGGCACATGGTCTGGTCTTGCAGGGTCATAAGACGCTGGGGAGAAGAGGTCTCTATCCAATTAGCTGAGAGGACGAGGAAAAATTGATTGGGTTGACAGAAATCTGTTTGCTGAAGCTTATGAAAAGAACTAAAGCCGAAGGACCACTATTAAGTTCATAGGTGTGGCCCTGACCCTCGCCAAATAGCCATGAACTGGAGATCTCCATTGACTCTGGACTTGAGGCAATACAGAACAGACCTATATGAATTTGCCAAGGTGCAGTCAGGCTTAATCTCTCGCTGGCGATAGAGCTAGACCCACAGAGATGCTTGACTGGAAGCCGTCCTCAAGGCCATCAAACTCAAATGTGACACTCTACCATCCTAAAAGAAAACATCAACACACATTTCAGCCAAAGATAAGATAGCTGAGCAAAGATCAAATTTGATGGAACTGGATCTCCCCCTGCTCCTTCCAATGAATTAAAGACATGTTGGGCACCGGGGCACCCACCACAAAACAAAACTTGTCTGGCTCCTGCAAGTAAGCCTTCAAGGGCCACAATGGCCCTGGCATTCTCCCCGCAGCTCCAATTGATTAACGATGTGCCGGTGCCCAGGTGGGCACCAAGGCCCCCACCACAAAACAAAAATTAGCTGGCCTACGCTGGGGAGCTAGCAGTACTGGGGGGGCCTGGGTGTCCCCATGTAGCACTAATGTATTTGCTATATGTGGGTGCTCCAGATGGGCACTGAGGCACCCACCAAAAAGAGTGACTGGTGCTTGCCAGTGTGCCGGGAAAGGACACAGAGGCCCTCCGGTTCCACCCACAGTGCCTAACAAAAAAAAGCTGTGGGTGTTCTGGGTGTGACCGTGACACCCACAAATATAATAAAAAATAGATACTGAGAGAGATATAACAAATGATAAATGAGCAACTGGAGCCGTTAATTTATGATTCACTGCTCTGCCAGGAACACCCCAAAATGCCTCAATTGTCTAATTTAGAGATATATTTTCATGCATGGTGGTGCACTAAACTGACCAGAGGAACTGCCAGCATTTTCTTAAGTATTGTGGTAGGCTGCAGGAGTACAGTAGCCTTCCCTCCAGAAATACTTACAAAATTCACCCTATGTTTCCTGGGGTAGCTATAAGACAATCCCAGGAAAAGTTGTTTATTTTTTTGAGCGTTTCAATAGATTGAGTTTTTGCTCTTCTGCTTTTGAATACAGGGACCCCTAGAAGTTGGTCATATGGCCCCATTTTGTGACTTGATGAGTGTAAAAGATAAAGTCTCACACTTGTATAATATCGTTTTGAATAAAAATGCTTTATTTAAGTGTTTGTTGAATGAAATACAATCACCCCTTTTTGCAAAATTTAAATCACTTAGTATGCAAGGATTATTTGCTTTTTGGAACCTCCAGTTTTGGACTTTTTACTGTGGGATAGTCTCACTACATGTGTCTCACCCACGGTAATCACTTGGCAAATAGACTGCATGTATTTACCACCAGTGCCTTCCTTTGAATATAAGAAAGCTGCAATGCAGCAAGGGTAAGAGGCACTTGGATGGTTATAAGTGAACATGTGTGCATACATGTGTGCATACATGTGTCGCCATGTGTGTGGGCTGCACATGTGAGACTACTGTCATGTGCAGCACAGTAATTACACAAAGATAAGGTATCCTAGCGTGGGTGAGGTTTGCAAAAAGTTCCTGTAGCACTCTACAGAAGTACACTTGAAAGTTGTTGTGAACTTATTTATGTGCAGTGTTTTGAGGTGGAGAGATCACCCACTCCCCATTTGGATGACCTAAATCACCCAGTTTGTACAAAGAATGTGTTTCCCCAGCACACACTAATGTCAACATGTATCACCAACAATTCTTGTCTTTCGTTGTATTTGTTAGGTTTATTCTCATATGTTCTTGTTTAGTTGTTTTGTTTGCCTATTTTTAGCCAACACGTGTTTTGTCACCCATGGCAAGTGGCTGAGACTTCCTCAGGGCTGTTTCATCAGTATGCTTACTGTTGTCTTTTAACCGGTTGTAATTACGTCCCGGTTTCCCCAAATAGCTCTTTGTCTTCATTAGTTTTTATCTCCCAATCATATCAGTATTATCCCTTATTATTTGTGGTCATCCGTTTTATGAATATGTAATGTTACATCGCATTCGATACATAGCATGCTATTACAACACGGTCGTTACAACGACCGATTTGTTACATTGCATACCATTACACCGCAAATCGTTACAAAGATTCGCTGTCGGGGGCGCTGGATGTTGGAAACGTATAATTTACTATTCCACCTCCAGTCTGTGCAACAGTAGTGAAGGTGTTGGATTTTAAATCCAACACCTTCCGCCCCCTACAGCAAGTAATTGTAATGACTTGCGTTGTAATGGTTTACTATGTAACAATGCGATCATTGTAATGACTGCATTGTAATGCCATGCGATGTATCGCATGTGATGTAAAGGATGTCTCCCTCGTTTTACCACCTTCCGAATGTTTGCTCATGCAGCCTTCCTGCATCCCAGCGAGTACCCTTTGACCAAGCCTACTCACTGGGACGACGGAGGGCTGCACAAGCAAACACTTGGAAGGCGGTAAAACGGATGACAACCAATAATAAGGGATAGTACTGATACATACTGTGCCGAAGGGTTGGGGTGTGGTGGAGAGGTCATGTGGCACAGTAAGATTCACCAGGGGTCTGGGATTCTAGAACCTTCCACCCCCTTCTAAAAATGTTGCACAAGGAAGAGAATTAGCTCTTTGTGCTGTTTGTGCTTTTTGCTGCTGGACACTGGGACTGCGACAGCCATGGACAACTAGAAGGAGAAACCTCAAAGGACCAAGGACTCTACCCCAGATAAACCCAGGACCAGTGGGCTCTCTAAAGGTCTAAGGGTGGTTGAACACTCTGAGGACCTGTTGGGGGAAAGTTCTGGGCTTCTGTGTCCAGAGGCCAAGACAAAGAGGAAAACTGCCAGAGTTTGCCACCAGGGGTAGAATGAGCACAAGAACATTGAAATTGGCCCATTATGCCTGGGTTTTGGCCATTTAAAGCGTGGTGATCTTTGGCGCATGATGCTCCACCAATTTTACTAAAATTACCCCTGGTGTGGTTCAGCACCCGAGGGTTGCATATTGAGCATTTTTTAAATTTAAACCCCAGAGTTCCACAGGCCCTTGAATGCTAACACCTGGGCCAGGCTGGTGTTTGTACCAGGGAGGCTCATCTCCTGGCCCGCCAGTTGATGGAGAAGTGGGAGTGCTGCTGTACTCTTTCCAATGGTGGTTGACCTGACTCCTGCTCTCTGTTGCCAGTGTCTGGAGGGAGCGAGGCGGCCACCACAAAGGAACTCCCTACCCACAGAAGCAGGTGGGAGATCAGAGCACTAAGGAAACTTCTAGCCCTGTGTGGAGTTGGCCGTGCAGCCAGGGGTGGACTCGCCAGCTGCCCCCAAAAAATAAAGACATGCTAGGTGCCTGGGTGGGACCGGGCACACCCAAGAATTCTTTTTAGAAAAGGGCAAAAGAAAAGTCCCATAGCACAAGGCTGTGTGGCAGTTTGAAAGGAATGCATCCAGAGCTGCTAATTCAATATTCACCACTTATTTGGCAGGAGCGTCCCATAATAGGGCTAATTTGGATATGTTTTTCCACCTCTTGTGGTAGTTCCAGGAATACAGGGGCACCACCAACTACCTTACACAGTGTTGTGGGGACGATAGGAGTTACAGCAGCCCTCCCCGAAGTAATTTCATAACTGACCCTATGGTTGTGGGCTCCAGAAAGTTATTACCCCTACTAGGATTTGCATATTTATTTAAGCACTTCTAATTCTGGAGCTTTTGTGTTGCAGTTGAGAGTGCAGAGCAGCCTATTCAGGTCTAATTTAAGGGTTGTAGTTAGTTTATGTGGTCTAAAAATATACAAAGAAACCACAGACATGTTATGTTTAAATTCAATGCTTTGTTAGTCATTTATGCTGATAATGATTGTTGAAATCTTTTATTAACAATAATTATTTCATTTACTGATGGTTACTATTGATTAAAGTGATTTGGACTATTTGTCTTTCACTGCAAATCCCTTGATATATCCTGTAGGGCTTTTTTATTCCAAGTGATACCCCCCTTACAGTGTGATGTCCATCTGCTATAAGTACTTATATAAGTATAAGTACGGCGATTTTGGAGGTTATGACCCTTTAGATGTCAAATTGGTTTTCATAATGAAATTAAGGTATTTAAATCTACCTTAAGTAGATATATTTGTAACTTGAGGTGCAGTATTTAGTAATGTGTGTGTAATAAATGTACTTTTCAATTGTTAAAGAAAAACACTGACTGGACAATCATCAGTTATTACTGCATGCCAGTGAATGGTGATTACTAGCCCACACCACCTCCCCTGAGTTGGCCTTGGACTGCATTGCTTCTCCACCCTGAGAGAGTCAAGCACTGCTTCGGGGTACTTGGTTTCCAGTATGAGGAAATTGTGCACCTATTGCTTGCACAGGTCTCACATCCTGCATAACTGATAAACGAATTTCCTACACACCTTGACAAAGCCATAAAGCCTGTCTTTTAAATATGTACAGTAGCTACCATTAAGAAAAACTTTAGAAATTCACTGAAAAAAACAAAGGTAAAAGTAACAGTTATACATAGGTATTGATAAAACCTTAGAAATTCACTGAAAAAAAACAAATGTTAAAGTGATGTTATAGTTAGGTGGAAATGTCAGCCTGAACATTACATTTTAAACAGGAAAAAAAGCACTGACATTCACCAGTTATAGTTAACTGAAGTAACTATAGCTCGAGCCCTGAAGTAACTATAACTTGTGCTCTTGCCATGCACTGCTTCTACCCTTATATATTACATCACACATGATGTGTTCAATGACATCCTCAATGACAACATCACTGCTGATATCTTAAATGACAAAACACCACCACTGGGTTTGGGCTCCCAACAGCAAGGCCAAGCAACTGGCCAATAGAAAACAAAACAAATGCCAATACTGTTAAACTGAATCCTTCTCTTTTCTCAACACATTGGAATTGAACACACTGTAGGTGCACAACTTTTAGTCTGAATTAATCTCTTTTGTTTATGCTTTACTTTGAATACATGAATTTGTTCAATTTCACCAAATTTACATTTCCAACTTCAGTACCACAGATACAAAAATTGTTCTGACTTTTCAGAAAACATTGACCTCTACACATTCATCATCATTCTATACTCACAGTCTCTCCACTTGTCAGACATTCAATCACTCACAAACACAGCCACAGCCAATTATTTACAATGAATCCTAATTACACTATTATACAAACAACCATAGACAATTGGTTTGTCACAACTTTAAAATTTGGAGCAATCTTTTTTTAATTTGATGGTCTTATGGCTCAACAAATATGGTCTATGCGTTTCAAACTCCTATTAAGTATGGAGTTCTCATCAGGACCCAATAAAGCTTTACTGAAGAAAGCTTAGCGTTGTTTCACCCGACGCTCAACATTATCAGACAGCAAACATGCATAAGCTTCTGGCTTTATAATTTGTGCCAGGAACTTGTTTCGTGAATTCGCACTGTTTAAAAGACGGGTAGATTCTGGAGCTCTGAAGCGGCCTCAATGTTCCGCTGTCGGACACGAATTAATTTCGGACGGCGCGTTCATTTGAATGGCAAACCAGTTCGCCATTGAAACGAACGCCCCGTCCGAAATGCTTGCTGTCTGATAGTGTTGAGCGTCTCCTTTTAGAGTATGTTATGTCCACTGCGAGACCCGTTCAGAAACCTCAACTAGAAATATTAAGTGTGCTCTTTTCCATTAAATGTTTGCTTTTGGATTTGTAGTTACAAATCTTCACTGTTTGGGAAATAGGGTGGCTCATAGAAGAGCTGTTGTGTTCAATGTGTGTATGTGATGACTACATTTACAGGTGGATACAGAGTTTCAAGTTCCTCAGAAACACTCTCTTGCCTTTGTCGGAAAGTGAGCACCAACTGTCCTGTGTATTCCACATTGAAGTGCAGATTATTATTGTAGAAAGAGCCTATGTTATGATCTCTGAGGAATGCTTAAACAGTTTTATTAACATGTTTCATGGCTTTCTCTATCTGTTGACAAAATTCAGCAGACTGCTTCCATTTCTGCATCTGGCATAGGTTAGAGGACACCACACACTTACTTCTACACATCCTGAAGCAATGTAGGACTCCCCAATGCATACACTGACACACCTGTGAACTCACTGATGTTCTAACTGACATACTCACTCACTCAGTCTTACACACACTCTCGGACTCACTAATGCATACATGAACACACCCATGGGCACACTGATGTATTAACTGACATATTCAATCATTCATACACACTCTAACACTCCCTAGGCCTCTCTAATACATACACTAACATGCACATTGACACACGGAGGCATTCTCTGTTGAAATCTCCAACTCACTCATATACACACTGAGACACTGTGGGACTGACTGATACATACATTGACAAACCCATGGACACACCAATCCATTCATTAACACATTCAAACAGTTAGTCATACACACCCTGAGACACTCTAGGACTAACTGATACATACACTGTCACACGCATGTATTCACCAATGCATTCAGTAACACACTCACATACGTACTTCTATACACCCTGAGTAAACCTAAGACTCCCTAATATATACACTTGGATAACCATGAACACACTAATATGTTAAATAACATACTCACATACTCACTCGTACACACTCTGACACATCCTAAGACAACATGATACATACACTGATGCACACATGCATACACTAATGAATTCACTAACATAACTCACACACTTACCAATTCACACCCTGAAATACCCTAGGACTCACTAACACATAGACTGACACTCCCTTTGACACACTAATACACTCACTGAGTTATTTAGACACTCGCTTATACCCACACAAACAAACCCCAACACTGACTGATACCTATACTAGCACACACTTATATACCATATATACAATAAATAAATAAAACAAAAAACACAGCTCTTTTTTGATTAAGTGGTTGTAAAAATAACTTTTTTTCTTAAACTGTTTTTATAAATTCGTTTTTTAAAGGATTATTGTACCCCGCAAAAAACTTGGTACTGAGCCATTCCAAAACCAGTTCCATGCCAATGGACATGATATCAAGGACAAAAATAGAGGACAAATGTGGATAGTAATAAAAAAAGTAAGCAAGGGTGAGTATTAACAGCGTGTAAATACTCAGCAACAGACGTATTTAGTCCAACATGCAAATGACAATGTGAACAATGGGTTGTTATGTGCTCCAAATTGGGGGTTAAGGTTGCCGCTGTTATTGAAATGGATGGTGCCACAACAGTCGGAGATGAAGCAGAAAGATGGTAAGCAGCTTCTTTCTCATGTAGCATCTTGTGGTTAATTTTCTCATGAATTGTTTTAATATGCTTCCGCATGAAGAGGTGCAGTGACTGTACTTTTTGCTGTTCCTCATGAAAGTTCTTTGCCACAGATGTTTTATTTGATAATTCTCACAGAAACATTGTTTTCACCTAATGGTATACTGATGTATCATCAGACATTGCTTTCTCTGTAGTGCTGCATGTTCTTCATCGTCCTCATCTTCTAATAGAACAGGATCTTCTGGAGGAACAGGTGTTGATGCTGCAGTTATTGTAAATAGTTTTTGACTGTTACAAGAGTGAAAACAGCAGATCATCCAAGTTATCTCCTCCTTTCTTTCTTTCCTAGTAAAGTTTTAAGTTTTAAGTAGCGTTAAATGGGAAAAAAGGTGTCGCTCCTATGTGTCCAATGAAATGAGGACATTTGGCTGGGTTTTTGAGTGAATCCAGGGTGTCGATTGGCAGATTTGTGGTGCATTAAAATAGTAATTCAAGTGAGTTATAGTTAAAAATAAATATATTATCATACATTGTACACCTCTAATATGCCTATCCTATTGACTAAATCAGAAATAGTGTTCTATATAGGAAGAATTTCATTTTATAAATGTTCGTCAAATCCGCAGTTCTGGCACTGCAATTAAATTGCAATCACATGATTGGAGTAGAAAACCATAGAGTTCTGGCTGACTAACGTGTCTCACGGAAACCGTGGAGGTACCACAGACAAAAATAAATAAATAAATAAAGATACCAACATATTTTAAATTTAAAAATATTACCAAAACCTTTTATTTGAAACAACGGTTTAGAAATGTATTATATCTAAATTCACACAAAAAACAAAGGTTACAGGAATGTTATAGTTAGGAGATAACATTAAAAAAACTTGGAAATTCACTGAAAAGACAAAGGTTACAGGGACATTATCATTAGGAAATAGCAATTTTTTAAAACCTTAGAAATTCACAAAAAAAAACAAAGGTTACAGGGGCATTAGAGTT
The DNA here is from genome assembly GCF_964261635.1 of Lissotriton helveticus. NCBI lineage: Eukaryota > Metazoa > Chordata > Amphibia > Caudata > Salamandridae > Lissotriton > Lissotriton helveticus. The sequence continues at coordinate 1,886,441,709 of NC_136059.1, read as the reverse complement.
AGGAAATAGAAAATAAAACGTAGAAATTCACTTAAAAAAACAAAGGTTACAGAGACGCTATATTTAGGCTCACATTTCGCTCGTACAAAACCATAGAAATTCTGCATTTATAGTTACCATAGATAACTATAACTTACACCCCCAATGCACTGCTTATGACATCACATATAACATCACTCATAATATGGTCATTGACATCACTGATGACATCTCAAATGACATCACTTTGGTCCCAAGGAACCCTCACAAATGCCGGGAAGGGCAGGGTATGCCCACCCTGCCTCTTTATATATTTGTGCTTTTATTTTCAGGACATGGTGACATAGTTCCCGAGTTCTAGAACGGCAGCAGCCAATCACAGGCCTCGGTCTTGTGATCCAGTATAGGTCCCACGATTTCAGCAGATTAGAATGCTTCATTTGCCATTAATACCTCGGTAAACCCCCAGCACTGCCTTGGGATGCTCAAAAAAAGCATCTACATGAATACATAAATATTGGCCTTTCCTGACCCCAGGGTGTATATGGGAGGAAGGTATCAATGTGCTATGAGTTTGCATAGCTGGTTGAATATTCTCATACTTTAATTGTATTCACGTCATTTACGAAAACTCAGATAAGCTGTAATGAACTTTTATTTGACAGTTATGAACACATATACAGCTGTTGCTTGAAATGTGAAGTGGTTTTATACTAAATGTATGCATATCCCCCCCCACCAATGGAGTGAATGAAGTTTGACAGTTCTACCAGATTCACAGACTCTGATATTATTGGCAGCAGAGATGGGAACTAATAAAGGAACCGACTAGGAAGAAGATCAATGTATTCATTTTCTGTAATTTATTAGTTCAGCTAAGGTCCAGAATGCAGTTTATATAGGTATTATCTACCAGCCAGGAAACCTTCAGTTCCAGCAAAGTACAGCTTAAGAGACCACCCCAGAGTTTATGACCCTAGAAGTGCTCTTATCCATTTAAAGAGCCAATAAAGCAGTTATCTAACATCATGGTTCCAAATTGATGTTAATCTGCAGTTACTTACCATTCTCTATGTGTCCTTGTTTTATATTATGATGGGTTTTGAAACACTAGGTTTACTCACACTAATCTAAGAACATTTCAACAGTTCGAAAATTTCGTTTAGATGTTTATGAGTGGGATGGAGAAAATAGCATGCAACTGTCATTTTAAGAAAAATATCATGAAACACGCAGTTTTATTTGGCATTGGTTCCTGCACGTAGCGTGCTGTGCTCTAATTTTAGAGCATTGCATTTCAATATACATTAAAAAGTACCTTAGAGCCAAATGGAGAGTTAGGTAAATATGCATTGTATGAAACTATGGGGCATATTACCAAGAATAAACGATAATTATCGCTAAGCTTGGATAGAGGCAAAAATGTTATCGCCGTGCTTCGCCTATTTTTATCGCTTAGGAACCTTGCAATTATCAAGGTTTATCTCCTAAGTGATAAAAATCGGCCGAAATGCATGAATATCGCTGTAAAGTCAGCGATATTCATGCATTACCGTGCAAATGCTCTTAGCCATGTTATCCACCTACCATTGGATAACATGGCTAAGAACTGCTCCGGGGAGGCGTTAGCTTTTGGAGATAATCGCGCTTAGCGCGATTATTTCCAAAAGTAGGTAATAGGAGATAGCGATGTTAGCGACTGTTTCCAGTCGCTAACATCTTGGCATGCCCACTTTGCATGTCATTAGCGGTAAATATCGCTGACATGCAAAGTGGGCCCCAAGATGATCGCTATCTCCTACTAGCTGTCGCTAACTGGTGTTAGCGACAGCTAGGTAATAGGGCGATAAAATTATCGCCGCTTTAGCGGGAAAAATTCCCGCTAAAGCGGCGATAAGGCCCTTGGTAATATGCCCCCCTTGTTGTGTGTATTAATAATGTTTCCTCTTCGATATGTTCTAGTCTGTTATGATGAATTTAGTTACGTCATCTGAGCTGCATTATTCTATTGTGCACAATCCGTCAATAGTAGGGTTTTGTTGTGCATTCGGTCGTTCGGGTTGCCATCTATTAAATTCATACTTTTCGACTGCAGGCGGGGTCTGAAAAATCACTCTGCGGTATGTATGTTTAGGTTGTTTTTCTCTGTCTGTGCGGCTGCATGACCTGACTTTTTTGTTATATATTCCATCATTGGGTCTTTGTGCAGAAAATCACCTGGAGTTCTGGTGGATTGAATGAAGATGGTGTGTGAACTAAAGGGGAATATCAATGGTGTTAAATAAAGCCGGGGAATTTAATGATTGTTTGTGTGACTCTTACACATACCAGTGCAGTTTCCACTAGTCTGTAATTGGTATGGTTTGCCCTTTAAAGAGATGGAGTTGTCATGTGATGCTTTTGCGTTTGATGCTTTATCTAGGGCTTCTTCTCTTAAGAGGTTGTGCAATTTTTAAAGGTGCCAATGGTTTGACTTTGTTGTGTAATAATTAGATGCAGGTGGAATGCTATGTCAACGTGTTGATGTTTATTACAAGCATATCAAAAAGGACAGTGCAGTAATCAGAAAGGTGATTCACCAAAATAGAATATTTTATATTCATTGCCATTAAATATTAATCTAGTATATTAAATGTATACGTTTCACTTAGATAATCCACTGTTTTTTAAACACACAACAAAGCGTTCCAGACTGCTAACAAGTAAATAAAACCTTTGTTCGCCAACGAAAAGAAAGCCTTGTCTATACTGGGACAAACTACTCTTTTCCTTGGTAGTAATGATTGCCGTTGAAATTCAACATATCATGGTCTTTTTACTCTATATGCTCAAAGCTGAAGGTGCGAATAATATTGTCGGGAATTTGGTGTGGAATTAAAATATATTGCGAATAGATTTCAATAATTAAACCAGAACAGCAAGGTGGGGATTGTGGTGAAAAAAGCAGACGTTCTCAAATCCTCGGTGTTCTCACATTCACAGATAATATGACATAAATGTGATCACCCCCTCCCTGGAGCAAATTGGGGCTTGGATTTGACATTGACTTCCACATCCACTCAAATTTCACACACTTAAATTCAACTTTCACAGGTAACATATCTTACTGCCACAAATGGAGGTGTCCAGCATACTTGGCTAGTTTTCAGCCTTAGTGTGTAGCAAAACTCATACTTTCCATACCCACTTAAAATGCGGTGGGTGAAAAAGGAAATTCTTACCTGCAGCCAATTATATGCATTTTGTGGCTTTTCCCCCATAGCTTAATTTGTAAACAATAAGTGCAGAGACACATGTAAGGAGGCCACTACAGTTTGCACCGCCCATTGGCCACTCCAACACTGTCAATGAGAGTACCAACACAGCTACTGTCACACTGTTTGACAATTTAGACTATTTCAGGCCCCAAAAGCTATAGGAATGGCTTGGGTGGCAGGTATTAGTGATTTTGAATGTATCATTACGTATATTTGCTCATAAACCACCGTTGTGGCGCTCATGCCTTAGCCACAAAATTTCAGCTTTTGGTTTCCGAAAGTAGACTCGCACTTGCACAAGTCCATTTTTAGTTCTTCTTCATGATTCAGGAGCCAGTCGATGTCCATAGCTGGATGCTGCTGCACATATATGCACATTCATGCATCATGCACATTGAAATATCGTCATGCACAATTTGAAAATAAGTAATTGTACATTTTCACATATGTAAAAATATGTGCACAGGTGTGCCAATCTTCAGGTATTTGTTTCTAAGTTTTCAAGCTGGCTGCTTATATGTGCATGTAGGTGTGGAGAATGCTTGAACTGTGCATTTTGACATTCATGTGAAACCATGTGCATAATTGTGGCAGCCTTGGGGAATGTGGTTCCAGGTTTACAAACAATTGTTTTCTTTATCAAATGAAATAAATGTTCCTAGACTATAGCTCCCAATGCGAAGAATCCCACCTAATGACTATTTGTAAAGTAAGGCTCCACAGAAGCTTGGTTACTACGTGAGAGGGAGAACCGCTGAAGGAGGAGTGCAGAAGCTAGCATTTTCAAGAGCTTAAGGGCATAGCTATGATTGGGGTTGCATCATGCTTGCACCTCACAACATGGTGTATGCACGACGAAAGCCCAAAATATGATTTATGAGGCCATGCAAGGCCACCTTGCTCTGCGCTGAATGGCTTCATAAATCCAGAGTACTCCCACACAACACCCATGGAAAGCCTCACTGATGAAGAGTAAGTCAATGCAGCCATTTGTGCTGCTTTGCGTTACTCTGCACCAGGGAGGTGTTCCACGAGTGTTGTGTGGGTGGCCCCACACACCATCCATGGATTTTGATGCATTCGCAGATTTACCAAAAAAGATAGTCCTTGAAATGCGCAAAAATGCTGCACCTTCCCAGGTGAGGCGTATTGTAGAGAATTATCTTTATATCTCCTTGTTAATTTCTCTTTCTAAGTGTGCTGCATCTGCCATAGGGGATGGGTTTTATGCAGAATTGTGCCCCTTCCTACACGAAAACAATCCTCCTCACAATGCACCTGCCTGCATTTGCGCTAAGCAGCCAAAACAGCGCCAGCGCACAGACAAAGGCAGTAATGCGCTGTATTCTATTAAATGTAGTACATTCCTGCCCTTCCTCTGTCACGCAGCGCAGGTGACTTGCTGCGCTGCGCCATATGACTTTGCCGTAAAAATGATCCTTAGCTTTTGAGATTTAAAATGTGCCACAAAGAGATTAACAAAGGCCGCTTTGTATAGCTTCCAACCTGTGTCTATAACTCTGAATAGATCCTATACTGAATGGTGGTAACGGATCTTTGTTTGCGTTATAGACCTGCAGTTACCTCCCAGATTATTCACTAAACTGCTACATTAGGAACGTCTGTATACCATAATTGTATTTGCAAAGCAAGTGCACCAGACATTGCTAATTCAAAGCCCTAATTTGTAATTCACGAAGGCAGTGCACATTTAAACATGTATTGGTTAAACCAGTAGGTCTGACCTTGGGCAGTGGGTAAATATTTCACATTTATTGTTGCATGCATTTATCTGGTCCAGATCTAGGCTAGTTACTACTTGCTTGTCGAACCTCTTGGTGAAAATGCAAAGACAATAGTTACCACAATACCTATTTCCAAATCTCTTTTTTTATCTGCACAAAAAACAAAATATTAAAAAAAACATGCAAAAAGTGGACATTTCATTTTGCACCTCGCCAAACCAGGGCGGTAATCTTTATATGGCGCACGTACTCTGTCTACCCTACAGCGCACCTTTCAAAAGGTAATACAAGCACAATCAAGGACATTCAACTTTATTACAAAGAAGGCGCTGCTCCCAGGGCAGCCACAAACTTATGACACACTCGGGGCAGCGCATTGAAGGGAAATCCTCTGTGTTTCACTGTACAGGGGGCAACCCGCCTGCAGTTTGAAGAGGAGATAGAGATCCTCTTGCAGGCAGATGCAGTGAGTGTCTGCACATGCCTGCAGAGGGATGTCTGGGTAGTCCATGGGACCTTCTTTCTTCCCTCAAAGGGGATGCCTTTTGGAGGTGCACCTTCTAAGGACATGTTTGCCTCTGTGCTCACATCTGGTGCACAGTCACAGAGGCAAAGTGATTCTTTCATTTGATTGGGGCCATGCCCCTATTCAAATGAGGGTGTGCACTCTTATGATAGCGCTGGTGCTACATATGCGACAGTGCTATCAGTATTACAGAAGGGGACACACTAGTATCTGCAGTGCCTTCTGTAATACCATTGTCCCCCGGTAGTGCACAAAGTAGGCGCACATGCGAAAAGATGCAATACATAAGAGATGGTCTATAATCACACTTCTTCAGTATCCATTCTACCTATGCACTTTAACCCCTTCGCTACTAGGCCTTCCCCCGTGCTACATTTGCATCCTTTTCTTCCAACATCATAGGGATTTTTATAGGTACCAAGAGTTTGTTAATTCCCCTGGAGGGGACCCAAAAATTAGCCAAAATACCGCTAAATGTTGGTTTGTTTTGGAAAAATTGAAAAAAAGGGCTTCAGATGAAAGTGTCTGTCTTTTTCCCTGCAAATGGTTATCAACAAAAGGGTTGTGATGCTGAAATCACCATCTGCTCAGCTTTCAGGCCCAAACAGACTTTGGTAAAAAAAATCAACATTTTTTACACAGTTTTTGGCATTTTATTGGGACAAAGCCTATTTTTGCTATTTTTTGTGCTATCAACCTCATTGCAGTTAATGGTAAAAATGGGTATAAAAGCTATGATGGATCCTGGTAAACTATACATTTCTGAAAAGTAGACAACATTTTGAATCCAGCAAGAGGTAATTTGTGTAGATCCTTCAAGGTTTTCTTATAGAAACTAACAGTTGAACATAGAAAAAATTGAAAATGAGTTAATAAAAACAGCCATTTCTGCCAACATTTTCACATGTAACTTCTACTAAGTATGAAAGATGTTTGAAAGCCATATAGTGTTTTGTCCGCTGGACCCTTATGGTTGTGGGGATATATAGGACTTGTAGGTTCACCAAGAACCCGAGGAACCCAGAACCAATAACTGAGCAGCGTCTTGCAATGTTTTTTTATTGTGTACCGGGTATATAGCAATTAATTTGGGAAAATATAAACAGGGTAAAATTGTTATGAAAGACACCTATGTATTTCTGAAATGGGAACAGAATATAGAGTATAGAAACTGTAGCTATTTGCACATCTCCGAAATTGTGGGTACCCCTACTAGCATGTGAATTATAGGACATTTTTCGAAGTGATTTCTTTTTTACACATTGTCTTACATTTGGAACGCAGAAATGCATTGAAAGTCAATAGATAATAACAGTTGATCTACAATCCAGTGTTCTCCTAAGTCTCCCAATAAAAATGCGACCTCACTTGTGTGGGTAGGAGTAGTGTCCGTGACAGGGAATGGCCCAAAATGCAACGTGGACACACCACATTTATACAGTGAAAACTGACCCTTTTTTTTAAAGTGCCTAGCTGTTGATTTTGAATTCTAGCTCTGCCGGCACTTAGGGAAACCTAGCAAACCTATACATTTTTGAAAACTAGACATCCAGGGGAATTCATAATGGGGTGACTAGGGTGGCTCTCATCAGGTACTGTTACCCAAAATCCCCTGCAAACCTCAAACTTTGTAAAAAAAACACATTTTCCTCACATTTCTGTGGTGGAATGTTCTGGAATCTGCATGGATCCACAAAATTCCACCAACCCTACATTTCCCAAAGTCTGCCAAGAAAAATGGTACCTCATTTGTGTGGGTAGGCCTAGTGCCCATGACAGGAAACGGCCCAAAACGCAACATGGACACACCACATTTTCACAGTGAAAATGGATCTTTTTTTGCAAAGTGCCTAGCTGTAGATTTTTAACCCTAGCTCTGCCAGCACCTAGGAAAACCTAGCAAACCTATATCTTTTTTTAAAACTAGACACCAAGGGGAATCCAGGATGTGGTGACTTGTCTGGCTCTCACTGGGTTCTGTTACCCAAAATCCCCTGCAAACCTCAAACTTTGTAAAAAAAACACATTTTCCTAACATTTCTGTGGTGGAAAGTCCTGGAATCTGCGTGGATCTACCAAATTACATCCAGCTCGCTTTCCTCAAAGTCTTCCGACAAAAATGGTACCTCACTTATGTGGGAAGGCCTAGTGCCCACGACGGGAAATGGCCCAAAATGTAAAGTGGATACCCAACATTTTCACAGTGAAAATTGACCCTTTTTTTGCAAAGTACCTAGCTGTTGATTTTGAACCCTAGCTCTGCTGGCACCTAGGGAAACCTAGCAAACCTATACATTTTTGAAAAACAGACACCAGGGAGAATCCAGAATAGGGTGACTTGTCTGGCTTTTACCAGTCTCTGTTTTGCCAGAATCCCAGGCAAACCTTAAACTTTGTCAGAGAAACACATTTTCCTCACATTTCTGTCGTGGAAAGTTCTGGAACCTGTGTGGATCCACAAAATTTCACCCACCCCGCATTCCCCAAAGTCTTACGAGAAAAATGGTACTTCACCTGTGTGGGTAGGCACAGTGCCCACGGCAGGAAACGACCCAAAACTTAATATGGACACACCACATTTTCACAGTGAAAATTGACCCTATTTTGCAAAGTGCCTAGCTGTTGATTTTGAACCCTAGATCTGCCGGCACCTAGGGAAACCTAGCAAGCGTATACATTTTTGAAAACTAGACACCCATGGGAATCCAGGATTGGGTGACTTGACTGGCTCTCACCAGGTTCTATTACCCAGAATCCCTTTCAATCCTCAAATTTTGCTGAAAAAATCAAATTGTTCTCAAATTTTTGTGAAGGGAAAGTTGTAGGATTACTTGGCTGACACAAATTTCTTACTGCCCAGCATTCCCCCAGGTCCTGCGTTAAAAATTATACCTCACTTGTGTGGGTGGGTCAACTACCTGCAACAGGGAAGGGCCCTAAACTTATTGAGGAGACTTCAAAATGACCTATCACAAAACAACCTGGTTTTGCAAGGGGTGTCACCTGGTTCTTTGGCCCCGGGCTTGCAGCCATCTAGGGAAACCTATCAAACCCACACACTTCTGAAATCTAGACAGCCTGGGGAGTCCAATGAGGTATTGTTTGAGTGGATCCCCCAACGTTTCCCTACCTAAAATCCCCTGCAAATCTCAAATTTGGCTGGAAAAATCACTTTTTCCACACATTTTTGTGTGGGATCACTGTGCCGGCACAAGTGTTCAACCATCTAGCGCTCCCTTTGATCTCACGAGTAAAATGATACCTCACTTGTGTGGCTGTCCAATGCAGAATCAGCCAAAAATGTATATATATTTTTTTAATGGGTGGTGGGAAATTTGTGTCAACCCGGTGGTCTCAAAACGTTCGTACACAGAAAAGTGAGGAAAATGTGATTTACTTTTCATCTAAATTTGAGGTTTGCAGAGGAATCTGGATAGGGAAACATTGGGGGATCCACTCAAGTCATACCTCCATGAACTTCCCCGGGTCTCTAATTTTCAGAAATGTTTGGATTTAGTAAGTTTCCCTAGATGGCCGCTAAGTCCGGGACCAAAAACTCATGTGAACTCCCCTGGCAAAAGTAGATAGTTTTGTGATAGGTAATTTTCTTGTCTCCACAATACTTTTCAGGCACTTGCCTGTCACAAGTACCTGACCAACCCACACAAGTGAGGTACCATTTTTATCAGGAGTTCTGGGGGAACGCTGGGTGGTAGGACATTTTTGTCAGCCCGATGATCCTACAACTTTCCCACAGAGAAATTTGAGAAACATTTGATTTTAGACTGCAAAATTTGACGTTTGCTGGGGATTATGGGTAGGGAAACATTGGGGGACCCATGCAAGCTATACCTCCCTGGACTCCCCCGGTTGTCTATTTTTCAGAAATGTGTGGGTTTTGTAGGTTTCCCTAGATGTCTGCCGACCCTGGGACCAAAAACGCAGATGCCCCCTATGTATCCGAAAGTGACCTGGTTTTGCAAGGGGGGTCACATGAGTTTTTGGTCCTGGGCTTTTGGTGTGGGCATTGGCATGCCCTTTCTGGGCAGCTCCCAACACAAACTTTGAGGGAATTAAATCCCTGGCTCTTGCTCCATCTGCCTCCCATGGGGGGAAGACAGACTGTAGCATTTTTCTGTTGGTGTGGGGGCATTTGCATGCCAATCCTGGGCAGTCCCCACCCCTAAGTATATATATAAAAAATTCCAGGTGCCTTAAGGGCATACTGCCCCCACAAAGGCAGATCAGGGGCTTCTGCCCTCTCTGCCTCCTGGGGGGGGGGGGGCAGGAAGATGGAGGCATTTATTTGGGGGTGGGGGTATTGACATGCTTATTCTGGGCAGCCCCGCTCGAACTTTGGGGAAAATAATCCTTAGTGCCTAGTGGGCTTTCTGCCCCCCCCCACAGGGGGCAGATAATGGGTTATTGCCCCATCTGCCTCCCAGCGGGGGCTGACAGACTGTAGAATTTCTTTTGGGTGGGGCATTGGCATGCCCATTCTGGGCAGCCCCCACTCCTACGTATATATAAATAAAAAATCCCTGGGGCCTAATGGGCTTTCTGCCCCCTGTCGCGGGCAGATCAGGGGCTATAGTGCCCCCATCCTCCTTGTGGGGGTGACAGAAAGTCTTATACCTTCTTTGGGGAGGTAGGGTGGGGGTATTGGCATGACCATTCTGGGCAGCCCCCACCTTTGGCCTATAAAATAAATACCTGCCATCTAGGGTGCTTTCTACCCACCAGGGGTGGCAGAAAGGCTGGCTGGCAAAATGTAATAGGTGGGAGCAAAGGCCCTTGCCCAAGGGCCCGCTCCCCCCTCGCTGGTGGCTAGTGGGTGAATTCATACTTGGGTATAGCCCTCCTTGGGCGATCCTCAAGCAGGGATCCATTAGGAAGGGGTACCATTAGAAAGGGAAGATTCTCCTCTTTCCAACAATACCTCTCCCATATTTCTTTTTGCTCGAGGGGACAGAGATACCCCACAAGCACCGAAACTGTGATTTTGTTTTCATTTTAATGACGACAGCAAGCCATGCGCACGATCATCATTACAATGAAAACCCTTGCACTTGTGCTCATGACGGAACCATTCCATCATTAACATGGAAGGGGTTAAGAAGTTCATGTTTTTGGTATGTCCAGGGTAGTAACAATGATCAGTTAGCACTATCTGGCTCCTACCTTGGTTAAAACACAATAGCTGGAAATGCACAACCTCAAGATACAAGTAAATCTCTCCAGAACGTGGGTGGGCCCAATATGAATTCCTATTGGAGCTTATAAAGCTGCCCTGTTGTACAACAGCCTGCACAAAGAAGCTTGAGACAAAAAAAGTCTCAAAAGTGTCCTCCCTCAAACTAGGCTTGAATCTTTGCTTGGTGAAAATCGTGGTCCTTTGCTTGCTAAAAATCTGGGCCAGGATGCCTGAAAATATGAACATGGCTGCAATAACTTGCAAATCGAAAATCTATTTGTCTTGCTACGTACACGTTGTTTGCACATTTATAAAAAATCTGAACACTGATAATGTAGAACGTGATTCACCTGCTGTATTATAGCTGAATACTAGGGATATAAAGTCAGTAATAATTCAGGAACATTTTCTGGAAGACAATGTATCTGATAGGAGCATATCCTTAATATTACTTCTCTAAACTGGTAGGTCTGATTAAGGTGCCATGGAAAAGGAAATTCTATCTTACATGTATAAAATTGCCAGAGATAATGACTTCCTTCAAAAACCTATAATGCTCCATTCAGTTTTCTTAAAAGCCCTATTAATCAATTAAAGGAAGGAATTGGAGGCTATTTGATGGGGCAGCACAAATGCTTAGTACATACTGGGCACTCATATTTGTGGAGTTTGGACACTCTACTAGCTGGACATTTGGTGGCCGATTATGATGCCATAGAAAATGGCTCTGACCCTTGGTCAGAGATGTTCCTATGGCATCGGAATCTCCTGCTTGGATTCATATCCGACTGACACGCTTGAATGGAGTCGGTCGGAATGAATCCAAACTGGATTTCCGAATGGATTGCGATGGGATCGGAGAGCAATGTCTGCCATTCGGAAAGCCTCCTGTAATTCCAAGGACAGCTCTTTCAGCCCAAGGGATTACAATGGCAGATTCAGACAGCCTTTCTCTGCCGGCCTTTTCAGCACAGAAAGGCTGTCGTAAGTCTACTTTGGGGGCCCCTCAGCAGGGCCACCATGGGTGCAAGGCCTCAGGATGGCGGCAGAGGGGGAACCTGTGGTGCCCCCCTGTTTATTGATCCCTGCAGCCTGTAGCAGGTACCTTGAGGTGCCTGCCACGGCGTTCAGGGATGAACTGCACCTCTTCACTTGGTAGGGTGGTCCCATGAATTGTGCGTGGCATTTTGTGAACTGTTGCTTTCAGCAACAATTTTGTTTTAGTTTTAGATTAGGAAAACTGATTACAACTAAAATTCCTCTCCACTTAAGTGGAAGGGATGAATCAGGGACTATGCGAAGGTTTAATATCTGGATATTTTGGTGATGTTGTGGCAGTTCGTTTTGAAGGATAGAGAGCGATTTACTGTCTGTGTACTAAATGTACTTGCTCACTGAAACATTCAGAAGAAGAAAGCTGATTAAAACAAAGATTCCCTTCCACATAAGAGAAAGGGGGAAACAAAAACTAGCCAGTAGTTTAATCTATAGATATTTTGGTGATATTGTGAAATCAGTTTTGAAGGACAAATAGTAATTTGCTATCTGTGTGGTAAATGTACTTGCCCACTTCGGGAGGGTCTTCCCCAAATGTTTTGCCTTCACCCTCCCATTTTCTGAACGCATTCATTTGCCCTTTAGGACTCTGTGCACTTTACTACTGCTAAGCAATGCTAAATGCTTCAGCTCACTCCCCAAAACATGGTATAACTAACTTACACATGATTGCGCATTTAATTTACTTTTACGTCCCTAGTAAAGTGGTATACCATATACCCAGTACCTATAAATTAAATGCTACTAGAAGGCATGCAGCACTTATTGTGCCACCCACTGAAGTAGCTCTGTAAGACAGGTTTCAGGCTGCCACTGCTGCCTGCCAGCGGTTTTAATTTGCCCATTCAATTTAGCAAAGTAACCTGTTTGCCAAACCTAAAAGTCCAGTTTTAATACATATGTCACTCCTACATTACTCCCTAAACAGCCCAGAGGTCAGAGTGTATTGTAATTGAATAGTTAAACTTGTGACTTTGTACTAGCTGGGCTCGACCAGATAACCACAGCTTATGCTTTGTGCTTTTAAGCACTATTTGTACCTAAAATTGCATATCTCTGGTTTGACTGACTGAATTTTTGTTGTTTTGGTATCAAATAATTTATTTAAATGTTGTCTATTTTTCTCAACTGGTGTAGGATTTTCTTGTTTCTGTTTTCGCTTTATTGCTGGTTGTTTGCTGTGCTTCTAAATTAAGCCTAACTGCTTTTATGCCAAGCTACCAGAGGATTAAGCACAGGGGGCCTCATTTATGAGGCCTTGCGTGAGTTTTGCGCTTCCAATGCGTCACTTTTTGTGACGCATCGGCGGCGTAAAACATGCCTCCTGATGAGCACTATTTACAAAGTGACGCATCTAAGCAGATGCGTCACTTTGTAAACCCCTGCGCTACATTATACCTGCGTCAGGTATAATGTATGCAGAGGGGGCGTTCCCCCGCAAAAAGCCTCGTAATAGTGACGCAGTGAAATCTATGAGATTTCACAGCGTCACTTTTAGGACGCTGTTGCGTCAAAATCTTGCGCCTGCCTCACAGCAGGCGTAAGACTGACGCAGGCCCTTTCACATGGGGCTTTCCCCATGTGAAAGGACGCATTGCTGGAGTTGCGTCACTTTTGTGACACACTCCAGCAATGCGTCACTTTTGCGCCTACAGATACGTCAGAAATACTGACGTATCTGTGACTCCTTGCAACATGATGCGTCATATTATAAATATGACGCATCAATCATGTCGCAGGGAGAGCGCAGTGAAAAGTGACGCATCACTGTTTTCACGCAGCGATGCGTCACTTTTCATAAATGAGGCCCAGGGTACTTTAGTGACTTCTTGTGCTACATACACTCTGACAGGGATTCTGGCTGTTGCTTGAGAAGTGCTCACACCCCCTCAACCAACAACCCTATTCACACATCCACTAAAACCAGGTTTCACTGGGCAACCACAGAACAGTTGTACTTTTTGCTTGGTATGTGGAAGGTTGCGCTGAGTTTCAACCTCAAAAACGTGTTGGTAAATTCAAACATAACTTTTCATTGGCCATAAGCTTAAGAATTAAGGGAAAGGGAGAGGTAAAAACGAGTGCTGAAAAAAAATCTGCATATGAAAATCTAAGTTCCTATAATCTAGAAATCGTGAACACAACTAAATAAAACATAAAATAATGAATCATTCTAACAAATATAAAATTGACCTGACCCAAAATGGGAGGCTTGTGTACAGTGTCCTAGATACCACATACAGACAGTATCACAATCGAGAGGGAGCTGCAGGACCATTTAAGGAGAATAACATCATACTCCTCATGATTGACCACGGTAGATGTCAAAGGTTATGGTGATTATATTTTAACTTCTGGTTACCGTTCTATTTTATGCTGCAGGACTCGTTTTGTGTGATCCATTATCTCAATTTGTATCCACAAAACTGGAGCCACTTCAGAGCATTAGTTGGGTGTATTTTGACGCGTATGCAGTTATACCTTTCTCACGTTTACTTTCTGATTGCTTGTAAAACAGATTCGGGGCTAGTCCTGGCCTGGAGAAAGAGCAAAGGGAGAGTGAATGTGAGTGGGAAAAGAAAGTGGTAGAGATAGATTATACAGGGAGGAAGAAGAAGAAGAAAGGAAAACATGGAAGGGGGTTTTCTCTTCTCAAGCGTTACACATTTGAATGGAACAGTTAGGTCGATGGAAAGGAGAGACAGATAACATGGGTGAGATGGGTAATTGGAGACAAACAGTAGAACAATATTTGAATAGAGGTATTTGAATGAGAAGAGTAAAACGGAATGAGAATGTAAGAGAATTAGACGGGATGTGTGGACGGAGAAAAGATTCTGTGAAAGGTCAAATGGTCAGAAAGTAGATAGAGAGATTAGCCAGGTGCATTTTGAAAGGAATATTCGGGGAGAGACAAAAAGAAAAAGGGAAGGGCAGTCCATTTTTAGAAAGGGGGGAAGAAGTTAAGGGTCAGACTAAAGATTGAGGGGTATGGAAGAGCAAGGAAGTAGTAATACTATAAAGAGCGAATTAATTGTAGTCGCTTGTCAACCTATTGTGTTAAGTGCTTCTAAATACAGTCTTCCTAGAATCATTCTATTACAGGATGGTGAGATGCATGTTGATATTGTTTTGCATGTTCACACATCATGAAACAAAAAAAACTATATATAAGGGCAGTTCCTGAAGTTAAAACATTAGAGGTAGAGATTTGCACACAGTGTTCTTTCTTTCTGTTTCAAAGATTTCGTTTTCCGAATGTGATTCCAACTTATCAGTTAAATGTTTACGTTTTGCATGCTGGAAACAGAGCGCGTGTACTTTAATTCTGCTGTAACTGTCCCCACACATTATACTTTTACACTTTGGACAACTCTGGAAATTCTATCGAGGCAACATTACAAAGGTTATAGCAAGGTCACATTGTATTGTTCCATTAAATACTACGTACAAGGAAGATGTGGTCTGGTGCTAAGACTAGGGAAGTCTACTCACTCATGAGACCTGATTTGAACCTGACTTATCCAACTAGACACGTGTGATTCTTGATGAATACTTGCTTCCTCTCCTTGTGCCTCATTCCTTATTTCCTGCATGATAATAATAACAGCTGTAACAACAACCTGCAGTTTATAGAGTCCATACTAGTATTTTGCTTTTCCTAAGTGCTCTTCTCTACTGTTCTTATTATCACTGACTTTACTCGAATTCATTTTTTTGAACTGGGAAAGGTAAAAGGCCCAGTAGAATCTGCCTTGATAGTGTTTAATGCATGGCCTCCACAACTGCATGTTTGTCAATGAGGTATATAATATGCAGAGAAGAGAAGCCAGTGCATGGCCACTACAGACATTTAGTGATTATAATATTTTTAGCTGGTACAACTGGCATTACTTTAATAAAAAACTTCAATAATAAAGTGACAACATTCACAATTGAAAGGGTAGTACAACCTGAATACAATTCCTTTGAATTTACTGAAGACAAAAGACATGAAATGCTGCGCAGTGAATGTTATGTTATGTTATGTTAGTCAAGTTTATATAGCGCATGGCTGCCCCAGCAACGGGGCATCCCAGCGCTCGCAGACAGAACCAGGCGGGAAAGACACAGCAGAAAGGACAGGCATGTATAGTCGATTTCAAGGGCAGGCAAGCGCAACTACCTCGCTAAATGGATGCAAACAGCCAGGTTTTAATCAGTTTTCGAAAGGTCCTGTGATCTTGTGTGCTGTGTGCCTCAAATGGAATAGAATTCCATAGGGCAGGGGCCAGAGACCTAAAGGAGCGGCCTCCCGCTCTGCTCCTGCGCACCCAGGTGGTGCAGGCCAAATGCAGGTCTTTGGAGCGCAATGCTCGTGTGGGAACATAGAAAGTACAAAAACCCTGCAGTATCTGGGGGCCCTGGCCGTGTAAGGTTCTCTGTTCCATGGGAAGCCAGTGCAGGTGGTGCAGAAGATGGGAGGTGTGACAGAATTTAGGTAGGGTAAAAATGGTGCTGGCAGCCGCATTCTGTGCCCTTTGAGGTCTCTTTGTGACCGTTTTATTGACGCCCAGTAACAACCCTTTACAATAGTCAAGATGTGACAGAACCACTGATTGAATGATTACTTGACGGGTGGAGGCCTCGAAAAATCCCAGAATGGGTTTGAGTCCACGTAGGCGGCTAAAGCAGGTTCCAGCAACTTTTTTTGCATGTAGCTCGAAAGACAGGGAGTTGTCCATCAGGACCCCCAGATTCTTAACTACCTCTTTCGGTTGAGGGGGAGGATCCAATGCCGCAGGCCACCATAAATGGTCTCATTTATGTGAATCATGGCCAATCAGAAGCACCTCCGTTTTTGAAGAATTGAGTTGAAGATAGTTGTCAGCCATCCAATCCAAGATGGCCAGAAGAACTTCACGAAATTTTAGCTGGTCAAGCACGGCGTTCTTAGTAAAGGTGAAGATCAGTTACGTGTCGTCCGCGTATGACATCATATTGATCTTCCGTATTTGGCCAAGATGGCAAGGGGGCGGACGTATACGTTAAAGAACTTGGGGCTCAAAGCGGAACCCTGGGGGACACCACAGTTGGGCTGGTGCGTGCCAGACAGGTATGGAGTGGCGTGGATCTGAAAGAAGCGATCAGATAGAAAAGAAGCAAACCAGGCCAAGGCCCCGCCACTGACCCCGATCTCCCTGAGACGATGGAGCAGAGTCTCATGGGGGACCGTGTCGAAGGCCGCACTGAGATCGAGTAGAATCAATGCTGAGGTGTTGCCCAGGTCCTCCGATGCCCTCGGTTGTTCTGTGACTGCCAGCAGGGCAGATTCCGTGCTATGCTGCGGCAGGAATCCGTTTTATGACCTGTCCAAGATCTCATTGACTTCCAAATACTTGGTCAACATGTGATTCCATCACCTTGGCCAAGTACGGGAGTAGAGATATAGGCCGGAAGTTCTCTGGCAGAGATGCATCCAATGCTGGTTTCTTCAGTAAGGGAACAACCTTGGCATGTTTCCAAGATTTAGGGATTAGTGATGACTGGAGCGATCTATTCATCAGTTCCTAGCCCTCGAGCAAAATACAGTCCTGGAATTTCCTGAAGGTGTCCGGTTTAACCGGATCGTCGGGGGACCCAGACTTCACCGTCACAGCCAGGGTTTCCATGTCTTTAAGGGACATAGGTGGAAGGGCTTGTAGGGAATAGGGAAGGTCAGATGGGCAGGTAGGTGGCCCTGACTTAGAGGCAATCCTTCTGACGTCCAGTGCGTTGTAAATACACTCAACTTTGTTGATAAAATATCGTGCCAAGGATTCGCATTGCAAATTGGAGGATATTATATTGTTGGTTCCTGTTGGAGATTTTGTCAGGTCACTTATAGGAGCGAAAATGGTTTTGGAAGGATTAGGGCTAGAAGTAATCATTTTAGTGTAGAATGTGGCTTTCGTTTTTTGTATGAGTTTGTAGTATTCTTTAATGGCCTTCCTGTAGGTTTTTTTTAGCTAGAGGGCATAGGAGCGCCTCCAGGAGCGCTCCAGAGTTTTGCAGTGTTTTTTTTCCAACGCTAAGGTCTCGTTGTACCAAGAGTGCGACTGCTCGCGCTTGGCCCAGGACAGTTTTTTTGGGATACAGTAGTCCAGCAAGTTATTAATCCACCCCCTATAGGCTATATCTGATTCTTCTAGATCGGTGGGCCAGTCTGGGCAAGATGATTTTAGGCTGGACTCAAAGCTGAGTGTGTCCAGTTTGTGCCAGGGGCGTTTCCAGGAGGGTGGGGGAGATTCTGCTGGGGGGCACCGGATAAGCTAAGACACATATGAATAAGGAAGTGATCCGTACATATTTAGAGGCATATCAATTACAAGATTAGTACTAGAAGGGTTTTTTAATTTACTACTAACCTATTCACTCATATAAGAACAACTACACAAAGCTGGGAGGCCCGTCTTGAAAATGTGATGAAATGTAAGTTAGCATGGTAGAGGAGCTCCTCTGTTTCTCCCCCATGCCCCCAAACCTTTAGACTTACTCCTCGAGATTTTTTGCTTGCTTTGTGTAATTGATGCATTAACTTCTGCTTCTTCCACTGTATGACTTTTTTGTCCCTATTTGTGTTTATTTGGAGTACATTGCACTAAAGCTGTTAGTGCTGTGAATAATAGAACATCTTATAAGACTAGGTGTACTGATATGTGGTTACGTTTAGATCTGTCAGTCTTAGAGTTGTCTTCCCCTAAACCTTTTTGCCTCGTTTTTGTTAGTCTGTGCATTTTACCACTGCTGGTCAGTGCGACAGTGTGTGTGCTCACTCCCTAAAACATGGTAACATTGGCATACACCCATTTGGTACATTTAATTTACTTTTAAGTCCCTACTAGTCCCTTTTAAGTCCCTTTTAAATTGGAACTATGTGTACAAAGGTCCTGTAAGGTCCTTGTACCACTTTGCCTGCAGCACTGATCATGCCACCCGCTTAAGTAGAACTTTGAAACATGTTTCAGCCTTGTCATTGCAACCTGTATGTGTAGTTTTACAAGTGCGATTTCGACCTAGCAGAATAAACCTTTTGCCAGGATTAAACCTTATTTTTCAATATTTGTCACCCTGGGGAAAGCCCTAAACAGCCCATAGGGCAGGATGCATTGTAATTGAAAGTTGGACATGTACTATTAACTTTTGTATGTCCTGGTAGTGAAAAATTATTTAGTTCATTTTTCACAACTCCAAGGTCCGCATCTACCATGAGGGATCACTGACATAATATCGCGGGACATAATATCGACTATCAAAAATATCGGCGACAAAATATCGACAGACAGAATATCGACTTTGTATCTACAAACAGGTAAGTACAAAAATATTGAGTAAAAAATATTGTTTACAAAAATATAGTTTATAAAAATATCGACTTTATTAAAAACAATGTTAAATTAAATTAATATTAAAAATTAATTACTAAAATATACTTAAAAATACTTAAATTACCTTATAATAATTAAATAATGAATGAAAGTTATAATAAAAAAATGTACAGTCATATTTGTTAAAACATAGATATATAGTAACATAATATAATTAAATAATATCCAATATTATTACCGTAGGATAGCGGAAGTGCAAAAATTACTATTCCTACTCCAGAGAGTGCAACAGTAGGGAAAGCGTTGGAAAGCGTAGGTGTAAAAATTACTATTCCAACTCCAAAGAGTGCAACAGTAGGGAAAGCGTTGGATAGCGTAGGGGTAAAAATTACTATTCCCACTCCAGTGGGTGCAACAGTAGGGAAAGCGTTGGATAGCGTAGGGGTAAAAATTACTATTCCCACTCCAAAGAGTGCAACAGTAGGGAAAGCGTTGGATAGCGTAGGGGTAAAAATTACTATTCCCACTCCAAAGAGTGCAACAGTAGGGAAAGTGTTGGATAGCGTAGGGGTTAAAATTACTATTCCCACTCCAAAGAGTGCAACAGTAGGGAAAACGTTGGATAGCGTAGGGGTAAAAAATTTACTATTCCCACTTCAGTGGGTGCAACAGTAGGGAAAGCGTTGGATAGCGTAGGGGTAAAAATTACTATTCCCCCTCCAAAGAGTGCAACAGTAGGGCAAGAGTTGGATAGCGTAGGGGTAAAAATTACTATTCCCACTCCAAAGAGTGCAACAGTAGGCAAAGCGTTGGATAGCGTAGGGGTTAAAATTACTATTCCCACTCCAGTGAGTGCAACAGTAGGGAAAGCGTTGGATAGCATAGGGGTAAAAATTACTATTTCCACTCCAGAGGGTGCAACAGTAGGGAAAGCGTTGGATAGCGTAGGGGTAAAAATTACTATTCCCACTCCAGTGAGTGCAACAGTAGGGAAAGCGTTGGATAGCGTAGGGGTAAAAATTACTATTCCCACTCCAGTGGGTGCAACAGTAGGGAAAGCGTTGGATAGCGTAGGGGTAAAAATTACTATTCCCACTCCAGAGGGTGCAACAGTAGGGAAAGCGTTGGATAGCGTAGGGGTAAAAATTACTATTCCCACTCCAGTGAGTGCAACAGTAGGGAAAGCGTTGGATAGCGTAGGGGTAAAAATTACTATTCCCACTCCAGTGAGTGCAACAGTAGGGAAAGCGTTGGATAGCGTAGGGGTAAAAATTACTATTCCCACTCCAGTGGGTGCAACAGTAGGGAAAGCGTTGGATAGCGTAGGGGTAAAAATTACTATTCCCACTCCAGAGGGTGCAACAGTAGGGAAAGCGTTGGATAGCGTAGGGGTAAAAATTACTATTCCCACTCCAGTGAGTGCAACAGTAGGGAAAGCGTTGGATAGCGTAGGGGTAAAAATTACTATTCCCACTCCAGTGGGTGCAACAGTAAGGAAAGCGTTGGATAGCGTAGGGATAAAAATTACTATTCCAACTCCAGAGAGTGCAACAGTAGGGAAAGTAAATACTTCTTATATTATTTAAAAACAGTCTCAATTAATATCTAAAAAAAATAATTAAAAGTAATTACCAATTTAATATAATATAATAATTATTCAATTACAATTACAATTTACAATACATTTTTACTATTAGTTACCTATTCAAATTAATTACAAATTAACAATTAAAAATTAATTAACAATTAATTCAAATTAAAAACAATTAAATAAATTGAATTATTTAATTAATTATGAATGAATTACTTCCCACCCTATTCCCTTATAAACTCACAACCCGCTACAGAAAATAAATTAGTAAAATTAACATAATTAGCAATTAATCAATTAAAATAAATAATTTGGCACCTAAAATTGAATTAATTACCCATAAAAAATTAATTTACTATTAATTCTAAAAAAATACCAATAAAAATGTTTTACATATTTAATTAATTATAAATAAATTACTTCCCACCCAATTCCCCTATAAACCCACAACCCGCTACAGAAAATAAATGAGTAAAATTAACATAATTAGCAATTAATCAATTAATTAAAATTATTTGCCAATTAAAATTTAATTAATTACCAAATATAAATTAATTAACAATTAATTAAAAATGATTACCAATATATACATTTACATATTTAATTAATTATAATTAAATTACTTCCCTCCCTATTCCCCTATAAACCCACAACCCGCTACAGAATTAAATTACGCAAAAATTAAAAAAACAAAATTAATTAATTAAAATTAATTAGAACATAAATACACACTTTTCACACATATAATAACATAACAAACACTATAAAAATGTCGATATTATTAAAAATTCGATAATTTTAATAACCTATATTATATACTTCGATATTATAACTTTTTATATTTTTAACATTCAATATTACATTACTTACCTTCAAAACGATATTTTTGATGTCTATATTCTGTCCATTCGATATTTTGTCCAGCCTATATTTTGTACTCGATATTATGTCCATTCGATATTTTGTAGTCGATATTATGTCTGTTTACCACCATTAGGATGCTATTGGATTAACTTACTACATCTAATAAGTGACAATGTTTGACTGGGAGCAGGTGGACGTGTTGAATTTGGTGTCTAAAGAATTGTAATTTAAAACCCTCTTTAATGGTAAAGTCAGTTTTTGCGTCAAAGTTTTGAACACGCCATGCTTAGAAAGTTGTAAAAAGAGCAATTGATAGACAGAATGCTGAACAATATCAAACATTAACCCCAGTACAAAGATTTGGGTTTAAATCCATCTTTAATTTTACTCCCCATGCTATTCCAGTTTAAACTCAGCCATATGCAAATCAGTCTTGACCCTGCCCCCCATGAGAACAGTCCAGAACGAACTTCCAGGCTAGGTCCTCCCTGGACTGGAAACAAGCATCCTGGAACCCCTCATCAGCCAGGCTAGCTTGACTCCAGTGGCATGGAGAGCATGGGACCCTAGCCTGGGCATACCAATCCCACTCGGGTGACAAATGGAAAAAAAACAATTGATGGACAGAGTGCTGAACAATGTCAAACATTCACCCAAGTACAGAGATCTGCGCCTAAATCCATCATTTTGGTGCTACCCATGCCATTACAGTTTACATACCAAAACCGGCTCCAGGTTGCTTGTTTCTGGTCGAGGGAGGACCTGGTTTGGCAGGTCAGGCTGGACTATTCCCATGAGGAGTAGGGTCAAGACTGATTTGCATTAGGCTAGGTCCATACTGGGGCGGCGTGGTGAGAAGAAAAACTATGGACTAAACCTAGATCTTTATGATTGTGGTGATTGTTTGCATTGTTCAGCATTCCATCCATCATTTGTTCTTTTTGCTTTTGTAATCCTAAGTGGGAAGGGTGTGAAAAGGTAGGGCCGAATTCGACCAAGAACCCTTCAGTATTTGCCCGGCGTTAGCCGCCTCTCATACCATTCGAGATTACCAAACAAAAAGGCAGGCGCTGGAGACGGAAGGCAGGAAACAGGAGTTTATTCCGACGGAGCAGAACACGTCAAATCAGACAACAGGGTATCTTCTCGAGGTACTCTAACCGCATCTCTGAGGCCTGGCCTCTTATACACAAGTTTATGGCTTTATTACATTTATGACATCCGTGGTATTGCTTTGAAGTACGAAAAAGGCATCTTTGGAATCCCCGGTTCAGGCCCGTTCTCACACATATCTACAGTAGGGGCCCCCACCCAAATCTCAGCATGATGGCTATCGCGCAGCTGGACATTCCGCTGGGAACAGGAATGCGGGCAATCGGTCGGATCTAGGGGTGTGAAGGCATTGATTAATCCCCGCTCCTTTGATGTGAGGCGAGGTCCTACTGTAGGGTGCAATAAACCATATCTGTTGGGCTAGGTGATGGCCTGGGGTCAGGCCGGACAATCGGGCAGGGAGGAAGAGGTTATCAAAAGGGCCTGTTCTATGAATGAGATGAAAGAGTGAGGGGGTTCAGCACGGGATGTGGCTCGGAGACAGGGTCACACTGGAGGTGCGTTTATGGCCCAAGCAGGCGAGACCGGGGGCTGTCGGGCGCGGGGGGGGGGATGCTTGCGAGGCCGGGGAGTGAGGGGGAGAGACGCGCTGGCTATCGGGAGCGGGCAGAGAGGTCATGGCAATCAAAATGGCTGCTGCTTACGCGCACGTATGGATCTGAAAAGGACAAGATGGCGCCGATAATGTTTACGCCACAATCCAGATTTTAACAGTCCTCCCTTTTTAACATGTCTAGCCAGCTTGTCAATTTATGTCTATCCCCATTATATTACGTATTTAGATATCATACAAAGCTTTCATACGTTCAGCTTCGAAGCTCGGAGTCTTAGGGCAAATACAGTTAGCAAACAGTAAGCACAGAGGCGGCAAGCATTGAATACCCAGGCAGAGTCCACATATTACGACGATTGGTATCAGTACGATCATGAACAACCTCCATCCCCAGTCTTTTACAGCACTCAAGAACCAACTCCCAAGTGACCATCCGTCTTGTTCCTGATGAACTTCTGAGGAGAGTCTGTGGAGGTGTTCAATGGCTTTGTAGACCGAGGGCGAATTGTCTGGTATGTAGGTACAACAGCTGGACCCGATGATACGGCATGCTTCTCCACGGTCCGCCAGAACCACATCTAGAACAAGGCGGTTTTGAAGAGCCACCAGACGGACCGCCTGAAGCTCGGCTGTATTGTTTGTGAGGATACCAGCTGTAATGTTCATCGTTGTTTCGACTGCCTGGGACAAATGCCGAATGGCACGACTGTTCGCCATCGGACCCCAAAGTGGAACAAGTCCCTTTATTGCATCCAAGAATTGTGCTCCAGTGGAGTCGGCCTGCTCAATGTCCTTTGCTCGTTTTTGTCGGTGATGGTTTGCCGGAGCCACATAGGTCGGAGGAAGGATGAAGGCAATGTAGCAGGTACCTCCCCAGCCCTTTGGGAGCCAGGTGTAGGCTTTTGTACCACAGACGAAGTACATGTTTGGAGAGGTGACAAAAGAGGGTGGGTCGGTTGAGTCCAAAGTTCTGGTAATGCGGCAAGCGCTGTGGCCCACCAGTTGTGTCCCATGGCCTGTGATGCATACAAGGCCCGAGACATTGACGACAGATAGGGCCACAGTCAGGGTGGCAGCCGTTCGTTTCCGGAGGTAGGAGAAGGTGGGTGTGGCTGGATTGTTGAATACTTGCATCTCCACCCTTTCTTTGGCGGGGATGTCCATGTGAACAGAAGTATTGGAGGATAGAGGGCAGAAGGGAGCAGCAGTTCTTCCGGTTTTGTTCAGCCAGACCCCATGATAAAAGAGCGACATAGTTCCGCTGGAAGTGGCATTGTCTCTGTAGCTCTCTTGCAAGAGGATCAGCCAAGCAAGGCAGGAACCATGAACAGAGAAAGGTTAAGGGATGAAGGGGATGGAATGTCCGGTGGCATGTGGTATCAACCCACAGATCCAGCAATTCGTGGCATTGGCAGCAAGGTTGTGTTGGTGCAGCAACTGTACGAAGGAGTTGTTCCAGAATTCCTTACGCCTTTCTTGGATTTGAGGTGAAAGAGAGACCAGGTAGTGTTCTTTCATGGTGGTAGGCTGTGCAGTCGTTAGAAATGTCTTATGAGCCGGTGCGTTCTCTTCCACGATCCAGAAGGTAGTCATGAGGAGGAGGCAAAAGAGAAGAGCGATAAGAAGAGCAATAGTCTTTGAGCTGTGCAATCTGTCAGTTTTCGGGTTTCTGTAGTGGGTCTTCGGATGTCCGGTTGCTTCCATCATCTTCGTATCGGGCGCTTCCATCATCTTCAAGGTGCTCGGTAAGGGGCAGAACCACAAACTTCGTTGGGCTTCTCTCCTGGCAGCCTTAGTAGTGTTAGGCCACCAGTCTGAGAATTGTAACTTAGTCAGTGGTCTGCTTAGCCGAAGCTCCCTTCTTTCGTCGCAGGTTATACCCTTCTCAGGATGGTACAGTGGGATCAGGGAATTTCGCCAATTCGAGTGTCTCTGTCTCAGGGTAGCAGCTCAGGGATGGTCGGTCTTTGTTCAGGAGCTCTTCTTGGGTGGTCACGTCTTCGGTCGACGTCAGGGTCGGAGAGATTTTCTTGCAATGATGTGCATGCAGCCAATTTCGCTTCCCCTCCACTCAAAGAGCTGTTCAGGTGGTGATCAAGACTTGCCAGGGGCCCGTCCAGCGGGGTTCCAGACTCTTCTCCCGCTGGAAGTTCCGAATTAGGACGAAATCTCCAGGCTGGATGGTATGTCCGGGGCCCCTAGAAGCATCGGGGATGGCCTGCAGCACCTGATGATGAATAACAGACAGTGTTTTAATTAGGTTATACAGATAGTCAGACATTAGGACGTCCGGGACGTCGTGAATAGATGTCGGTTTGGGTGCAGACCAGATACTCATGGGCCGACCGAAAACGACCTCGTAAGGGGTCAAGTGGTGTTTGGTGGGGGTGGAACGCATTGACAGCAATGCCAGGGGAAGAGCGTCTGGCCATTTTAGTCCTGTGGTAGCCACTATTTTTGCCAGTTTTAGTTTCTAAGTGGCGTTGTGTCGCTCGACCAGTCCAGCTGATTGGGGGTGAAAAACTGTGTGGATTTTCTGTTGTACCCCCCGCCCCTTCAGGATAAGCTGGATAACCTCGGCTACGAAATGGGGGCCATTGTCACTCCATAAAATACGACAAAGGCCGTAGCGAGGGAAGAACTCTTTCAGTAGTACTTTTGCAGTGGCAATGGCCGTGTTGTCACGCGTGGGGTAGGCTTCCACCCATTTGCTAAAAGCGCATACAACAACAAGTACATACTTCAGTCCTTGACATCTCTCTAACTGAATATAGTCAATCTGTAGGACTTCAAATGGGTGGTTGGGGACCCCAAATCCTCCTCGGGGTACGACAGTTCCTTTCCCAGGGTTGTGTTGCAGACAAACTAGGCATTGTTGGACAAGACGTTTGGCTGAGTCTGTAATTTTGTCGTTATGCCACACTCGGGAGACAAGTTCAGCCATAGGGGCTGCTCCTATGTGTGCAGAGGAGTGAGCCATGGTCAGTATAGGGATCAATTATGAATTGGGTAGCAACCATTTGTTCGTGTCTTTTGTCCGCCAGCAGCCTTCATCGTCCTTCAGTCCCACCCGTGCCCATTCAGTCAATTCGTGTGGTGCACTGGCTATCTGGATGTCCCTAATGGTCTCCCTAGCGTCCTTCCATTTTTCTGTTTGTGACCTGGTCACGTATATGCGTGTTGTCGTCCTATTCGCTGCTGTCGTCCGGGCGGTGATGTCCGCCAGTGCATTCCCCTGTCCGACGATATCTGTCACCCTTTTGTGTGCCTGACATTTGATCACAGCAAGTCGTTTGGGAAGGAGAACTGCTTCAGTCAGAGCGGAGACTAGATCTCCGTGTAGGATGGGGGGTGCCGTGTGAGGTCAGGAATCCCCTTTCCTTCCACAGGAGCCCAAAATGATGCACCACCCCAAAGGCATACTGGCTGTCCGTGTAAATGTTTGCTGTCGTCCCTGCTGCTAGGATACAAGCTCGTGTGAGGGCAATCAGTTCTGCTGCCTGTGCAGATTTCTGTGTGATGCGGGCGGTCTCAACTACAGTTCGGGCTGTGGTGACTGCATATGCAGCTGAGGTGGTGCCATCGGTGAGTTTGATGCAAGAGCCATCCACCCATAGCTCTCCGTCAGGATCTGGGAAAGCTGTGTCTCGGAGGTCCACTCTACTTCTAGTCTGTTCGTCCGTGAGGGGCACACAGTCATGTATTGGGGGCACATCGGGATCATTCTCAGGCAGAGGCAACAAAGTGGCTGGGTTCAGTGTGGTGCATCGTTTCAACGTGATGTGAGGTGCGAGCAGTGTCAGTTTGTGCCCAGTCAGTCGTGCGCTGGTCAGGTGTGGTGTCTTGGTCTGGTTTAGGAGGGTGTCAACAGCATGGGGTACTAGTACAGTGAGGGAATTCGAGAGTACGATCCCCTCACTTTGTCGGATAGAGACAGCAGCAGCAGCTACTGTTTGAAGGCAGGCAGGCAAAGCTCTCGCTACAGGGTCAAGAGTGGCAGAGAAATAGGCACATGGTCGTTGTTTGGGGCCGATGGTTTGGGTCAGGACAGACAAAGCGCATCCCTCCCTTTCGTGGGTGTAGAGAGAGAAGGGTTTTGTATAATCAGGGGTTCCTAGGACTGGAGCTGAACAAAGGGCGTCTCGTAGTTCCTTGAAGGAGGATTTGCATTCAGGGGTCCAAGGGAGCGGGAAGGGGCCAGTAGGGAAAGTAGTGGTTTCACAATGAGGCTGAAATTTGGCAACCATTGTCGACAGAAGGAGGTGAGGCCTACCAAAGAGCGGACTTGCTTCGGGGTTCTAGGGATAGGGGTCTCTAGAATAGCCTGAATTCGATCGGGTGTGAGTTTTCTCCCATCTTTGGACAAGAGGTGGCCTAGGTAAGTGACTTGAGGTTGGCAGAATTGCAACTTCTTCTTGGAGACCTTGTGGCCGTTTTCAGCGAGGAAGTGCAGGAGTTGGATGGTGGCTGTGACTGCAAGTGGAGTGGTGTCGGCTGCCAAAAGGATATCATCGACGTACTGTATCAACACCACTCCCTCCGGTAACTGGACTGCATCCAGCTGTCTCTTGAGGGCCTGGCTGTAGATGCTTGGACTTTCAGTGTAGCCCTGGGGTGCTCTACAAAATCTATATGAGCTGGATTTTAAAGTGAAGCCGAAAAGGTAGCGGCTGTCTGAGTGGATGGGGATGGAGAAAAATGCGTTCTTGAGATCGATTACCGTGAAGGTGGTGGCAGTGGAAGGAATCAGGGTCAGAATGGTGGTGATGTCTGAGACCACAGGGTACTGGGGTACGACTACTTTGTTGACTTCTCGTAGGTCGATGATGAAGCGGTACGCTTTTTCATCTCCCTCACCCTGCTTCTTCACAATGGGTAGGATAGGGCTGTTGCAAACATTGCTAACTACTTCTTCTACCACTCCTGTGTCTACCGGGGACTGGATGATTTTTACCAATGCCTTCTCGCCTTCGGGCGATATCCGATACTGTGGGAGTTTTGGGAGCACTGTGTCCTGTCGAACAGTTATGTGTACAGGGTCTATCATCATGCGTCCTACGTCCGAGTCAGTCTTTGCCCATAGGTACAGAGGTAGGGTGTCGAGTAAGGACAAGTCAGCGTCAGTGATGGAAAACATGCTTTGTGTGTGACAGGATCTGAGCAGCGTTGGGTTGTCGTACAGAATGACTCGAACTCCGTCTTGTGAACACCTAATAGTAGCTCGAAAATGTTTCAACAAGTCAAGTCCCATAATAGCGTCGGGGGTGTTGGAGGAGAGCAAAAACGTCGTGTCAGTGGTGTTATTGTCCAAGTTAAAAGAGATCGGTGTGGACAAGGGATTAGTGGAGGGCGTTCCATCAAAACCTATTGATGTCACATGTGAGCCAGACAAGGGTGCCCTGGGAATCAATCGTTTAGACAACGCACTACGTGTTGCACCAGTATCTACCAGAAATGGAGACTTCGTACCTAGGACCTTAGCGGTGACATAAGGACCTTGCTGATCAACATAGAGCTCGACTGGATCCCTTCCTTGCCCTTGGCAGTCCTATGCAAAGTCGTGGGCATTGTCGCAGTCAGACTGCTGGCACTGATTCTGTCGGGGACGGTCAAACGTGTTCGGTCTGCCAGGTCTGTCATTGTAGGTGTCGTTTGCGTGCCCTCGTCCCTGTCCTCTATTTCTTGGCCCGCCCGCTACGTCTCTCGTGTCTTTATTTCTGAGTGCTTCTTGCAGAGCTGGACATTGAGACTTCCAATGGCCAAATCCTTTGCAAAACGAACACTGGTTCTCATCGAGGTCTGTTCGTGGAGCGCCGGGTGCGGGTGTGCGGTCTCTAGGGGGTGGATTTCTAGGAGCATTCGACTGGTAGTTCCCTCTATACAGTTCTCTTCCTATAGTCACCCCTTGCAACTGAGCAATCACCACCCACTCTTTCAAGTCCTTTTTCTTTTTCTCAGTCGCTAGATCATTCTCGTTCTTTTGTCACTCATAGTATTTAGCCATCTGAAGGATAGCTGCGGGCTTGGAGGCCGCCCAACTACTCTCGCTAGTCTGTAGTTTCTGCGAGACTTCTGGTGTCAGGCCTTTCACATAGTTCTGGACAAACAAGTGATGTCCGGTTGCAGTGGTCATGTCCTGGCCGCTGTAATCGGAGAACACCGTTTCAAACCGGGAGAAGTATTCTGATACGTCTTCCTGTGGTTTTTTGGCGACAGGCCGTTACTATCGACCAGTCCACCTTCCTTTCTGGGACTAAGGTTTTTAATTTCTGCACGATCTTATCTGGTAGGTCTAGAATGGCTTTCAAAGGTTTCTGTCCCGGCTCTCGCTGTTTGTCTACATCACCGAGTTGTATCCAGGTATGTCCGAACATCTCAAGGTGGTCGACTTTCCGGATTTGCTTCCACACATCAGCTGGCAGACATAACCCGAAAAACAAATCGATATCCGCTAGGGTCATAATCGTCAAACCCAAAGCGGTGGCTAATTCTGTATAGAAGGCTGTGGGGTTCTTTCGCAGATCAGGCAAGGACTTTCGGAAAGTCAGGATGTCTTGCCGATCCCATGGTTGGTAAACCCAGTTGTAAACTACCCTCCCTCTCGCATCTTGGTGGTTAATATCGTCATGCGTTTCCTGTCCTCGTGGGGGGACCCAATAGGGAGCGGCCTGCTTTATGGGCATCATAGTGTCAATTTTTTCTACTCTGGCTTCAGTCGCTGCAGGAGTCGTGGTGTTAGTCTCTGGTTTCAGTTCCGTGAGGTGGTGGAAAACTTCAAGCGTACGCGTGAAGAGGTTCGTCACATCACACTCGCCCCCACCTCCGACATCAACTTTCCTATACAGAGTCGTTAGGTTTTCAGGGCCTTTTCCTTGGTATCGGTCCTCGTAGGCATTAAGGGTGTGGTAACAAAGGCGTACGACAAAGTGTCGTCTGTGGCTATTGGCATATGTATTGTACATATCCGTTACATAATCCTCACTTTCCTTTCGCACCACCAGTGTCTTTACAATCTTATCGATCCCAGCTCGTTCATCCTTACTTAATCTATTCGATCTCGCAGGGTCTTTCCTCCCAGCTTCGGGATCATCTGAAGTCGCTGCTCGCGCTGCGCTGAGTGCGAGGGGTTCGGTCGGCGCAGAGGCCATGAGGACCGAGGCTCCGGCACTGTTCTCGCCTAACGTCGGGGGTTGCGGGTGCTGCGCTAAGGGTTGGGAAGGGGCATATGGAGGGGGCATGTAGATGATCGGGGGACCTAGTAGTAAATCCTCGTTCGTTCGCTGTTTCGAAGGTAGCTCGGGGTAAAGTGTAGAGGGTGTCCTGACGGGACACTGGCCCGATGATTCGGAATCTTGGTTTAGCTTGGTTTCCTCTCTTTCTTTTATTTCTTCCTTCAATTTGTTAGCGGCTAGGTGAGCTGCTTTGCATAATTCCTTTTCTAACCTGACCTCATTTCTCTTTTTCCGCTTTTCTGTTTCTTTGCGCCACATGCCGAAGCTGTCGAGCATAGTGGGTGTTGTCTTGTTGTTATAAAGGGCTGTTCCCAGCGTGTTTATTTTATCGTTATCAAAGGATCCTATCAGTGGCCATTGATTTTCCAGATCCTTTCTCGTGTATTTATGCCACAGCTTACTATAAGCCACGGTGACTAGTCCATATTTAGTAAACATGTCCTTATTAGGGGTGCTCTCCAGTGGAGCCGGATGGTTCACCTCTAATAAGCGGTCCGGGTTGAACCAACTACCAACAAACGGGGCGAAGATAGGCATGACGGGTTACAAAGGGGACAAAAGTCTGCACTACCTATCCTTCACTATCCGCAAAGACTAAACAGAGTATTGCGACTCTGTGCTTATTTGTGAATAGAGAATAACCCAAAGAGAACCAATTCCGAACGATCAATGTTCGGATAAACAATCAATCAAATGAGGGATAAAAATAGGCACGACGGATTACAACGAATGATCCAAAGAGAACCAATTCCAAAACAGTAAATGCTTGGATAACAATCAATCAAATGGAGAGGGAAGCAGGCACGACGGGTTACAACGGGGGCAAAAGCCTGCGTTACCTACCCTTCACTATCTGCAAAGACTAAACAGAGTATTGCGACTCTGTGCTTGTTTGCAAATAGAGAATCTCTCAGAAACAATCAAATGAGTAATACTAGTATTTTCAAACAATCAAACAATCAATTCGCAATTCGTCGTGTTACACGACCTTACCCGGACCGCATGGACCGTTTCTCGTCTTCCGCTTCCAGCGCCCGATCGTCCTCTATTCTCCGTGATTGCTGTGGCACTCCTGATGGTTCCCAGTCAGGACCGTAGATCACTCGAGAGAGGTCCGCTCAGAACCGGTGAAGTTCAGGTGATCGGCTGCCAGACGAGGGTCTATCGGGCAGGAGCTCTTCCCGATCGTTGCAGTCGTTAACTCTGTAGTTGGGACCTCTCCCACTGGATCCACGTGTCGCTGATGGGCCCCACGTTTGGGACGCCAATTGTGAAAAGGTAGGGCCGAATTCGACCAAGAACCCTTCAGTATTTGCCCGGCGTTAGCCGCCTCTCATACCATTCGAGATTACCAAACAAAAAGGCAGGCGCTGGAGACGGAAGGCAGGAAACAGGAGTTTATTCCGACGGAGCAGAACACGTAAAATCAGACAACATGGTATCTTCTCGAGGTGCTCTAACCGCATCTCTGAGGCCAGGCCTCTTATACACAAGTTTATGGCTTTATTACATTTATGACATCCGTGGTATTGCTTTGAAGTACGAAAAAGGCATCTTTGGAATCCCCGGTTCAGGGCCGTTCTCACACATATCTACAGTAGGGGTCCCCACCCAAATCTCAGCATGATGGCTATCGCGCAGCTGGACATTCCGCTGGGAACAGGAATGCGGGCAATCGGTCGGATCTAGGGGTGTGAAGGCATTGATTAATCCCCGCTCCTTTGATGTGAGGCGAGGTCCTACTGTAGGGGGCAATAAACGGTATCTGTTGGGCTAGGTGATGGCCTGGGGTCAGGCCGGACAATCGGGCAGGGAGGAAGAGGTTATCAAAAGGGCCTGTTCTATGAATGAGATGAAAGAGTGAGGGGGTTCAGCACGGGATGTGGCTCGGAGACAGGGTCACACTGGAGGTGCGTTTATGGCCCAAGCAGGAGAGACCGGAGGCTTTCTGGGCGCGGGGGGGATGCTTGCGAGGCCGGGGAGTGAGGGGGAGAGACGCGCTGGCCATCGGGAGCGGGCAGAGAGGCCATGGCAATCAAAATGGCTGCTGCTTACGCGCACGTATGGATCTGAAAAGGACAAGATGGCGCCGATAATGTTTACGCCACAATCCAGATTTTAACAAGGGTATACCCAGACGTGGGTCCTTTGCTCACGACACCACTGGATTCTAGCCTGGCTGATGAGGAATGATACCCCAACACCGGTTCCAGGACGCTTGTTTCCAGTCCAGGGGGGAACTGGCTTGGCAGTTCAGGCTGAACTGTACCCATGATGAGCAGGGTAAAAGCTGATTTGCATATGGCTGGGTCCAAACTGGGGTGGGGTGGTGAGCAAATAAACAATGGATTAAACCTATGTCTTTATGACTGTGGTGAATGTTTTCATTGTTCAGCATTCAGTCCATCACATGTTTTTTTTTGCCTTTGTCGCACTAAGGGGAAAGGTATGTCCAGACGTGGATCCTGTGCTCACTGCACCACTGGATTCAAAGCTAGCCTGGCGGATAAAGAGTGATACCTTGAAACGGGTCCCATGACGCTTCTTTCTGGTCCAGGGTGGTCCTGGTTTGGCAGTTGGGGCTGGACTGTTCCCATGAGGAGCAGGGTCAAGACTAATTGGCATATGGATGGGTCCAAACTGGGGTGGCGTGGTGAGCAAAAAAATGATGGATTAAACCTAGATCTTTATGACTGAGTTGAATGTTTGCATTGCTCAACTATCCATCCTTCATTTGCTTTCTTTTACTTTTGGAAAGTTGGCATGTTCTTGTCCCAACCATTTGGTTTTCCCAAGTCTTTTCCTGGCTTAACCTTAACCACCTTAAGTGCAATAGCGCTAAAACTGAAATAATACCACTAGGCAAAGACATCCTTTTCTCACCAAAGGATTGGTGGCCTCAAAACTCTGAAGCACCGCCTAGTGCGGTTTCCTCGGCCCGCAACCTAGGTGTCCAATTTGACTCCTCCTTGAGTTTTGATGACCATGTGCGCATCACAGCAGGGTGCTGCTTCAACCTCATCAGACAGCTGAAGAAATTTTTTGACTTCCTCCCCATCTCTGCCAGGAAAACAGTCGCGGTGGCCTTAATCCTTTCCCGGCTGGATTATTGTAATGGCCTCCTGGCAGGAATAAAGAAGTCTTCCCTAAAGAAACTGCAAAGTGTCCAACACGCAGCAGCCAGGCTTGTTCTTAAACTTCCAAAAAGGTCCTCGGCCTCTGCAGCCCTCAACACGCTGCATTGGCTTCCCCTTCACAAGAGAGTTCTTTTTAAACTCCTTGTCACGGTCTTTAAGGCCACCAGGAACACTGGCCCTCTCTATCTAGCCAAGCGCTTCCGTCACTACATTCCATCGCGCTGCCTGAGGTCATCTGAAGCTAATTTGGTTATCATACCTAGAATAAAACTAAAAACTAAAGGTGGCAAAACTTTTTCATTCCTGGCGTCAAAGGCATGGAACGGTCTCCCCTTTAACCTTAGGCACGCCCCCACAGAAAGCCAGTTCAGGAAACTCTTGAAGACCTGGATCTTCCTCCAGCCTGACTCTGCGGTTCTTGCAGCCATCTGATCCTCGCCTCTCCACTTTGGTTCTTCTGCTTGCCCAGCGCCAAGATGCTCCTTCCGGAGCGATAGTCGCGCTATACAAGTGTCAATAAATATCAAATATCAAATAGGCGGTACCCTGGGTCACATGACTAGCTAAGCTGTCAGTTGATTTTTGTGTATTGCTCCAAGATAGTGAAACAAAGGGGGTGTAGGTGTTGGCAGGATGGGCCATCTCTGGTTTGAGTAGGGCAAGGATCAGTCACCTGGCACCCTTGCACATCACAAAGGCTCTGACCAGCACACTCATAAAATGTTTTCACACTACTCTTTTGTGATCCTATACAAGCTCGAGCCACAACAGGGAGGCTGGAAATTCTAAGATCCTCTGGGGGTAAAAACCTTCATAATCTTCTCTTACTTCAAAGTGGGAACCAGGTAGAAATAGTGGGCCTTTAGCCCATCTCGTCAGAACACCTCTGGATCTTTGTAAGGACTGTTGTGCTGCTCTGCAAGAATGTTAGCTGGCCTCCTGATCAGAGCCTCAGGGACAGAAAAAGCTCCCACTACCCTCAACTCAGCAAATAGACTCTGTCAGCTGAGAGCCTTGGTGGTGCCACTCCAGTCCTGGACCCTTGTAAATAACCCATAAAGGTGCTCTGCCATCCTTCCTGTGGCCCTGCAAGCAGAACTGACACAGCATGGTGCATCTATTCACAGCCACATTCAAACCGCCACATCGTGAGTCATCTCAGATTCCTGACCGCACATTGTATCCTGCAGTCTACTCCAAATCTCTGCTGTAGGATGATTCCACCTCATAAAAAAGAGAGTTTCCCAGGGACCAGAAAGGACTGGGTTTCAAGTGATTGTCAAAAAAGATTCCTTTCTGTGTAATTATTCTTTCAATTGGTGACCATGAGGCCTACACATATAAATCCATGACTTTTGATTTACAACTATGACACTTGAAAAATGTTATTGCTCCACACTAGAGTAAATTGTTTGTTCTCTCAAAATTTATTTTCATAAAAATGCTCTTATATTTGATAAAACCATATTAAAAAATGCATTCAATATATACTTGGGTGCTCTGGTACAATATTGCACAAACTATCTAACAATTCCGTATTGCGGTGTCTAACTCAGAGTCACCCATTATTAGTGTAAAATCATATAATTTCAAAATCACAAATTAAATAAAAGAGTAAATACATATCATGTACATTAAAAAAGTCCCATTGTCGACGCGTTTCGGTGCGTTGGTTACAATTGTAGCACCTTCCTCAGGACGGACAGAATTGAAAACCAATATACTTCTTCTTTCTAAAAAACAGAATGCATGCAATTAGTACAGAGTCCCTATTGAGAGTTATTGCTAGTGGTGGGCATTTTTCTGTCATTATTACAAGAATTTTACATGAACTATCCTTACTTGTATTGGTAGGATTGGCGTCCTTCTATAAATTATCCGGACGACTGAATCATCACTAGTAAACTTTGTGATAAGAGCCACTTCAATTATGGGCCAGGGAAGTATGAAATTCAAAAAATCACAACAGCATCAAGTTAATTGCCAAACTTTTTTTTTTTGGTGTGTGTCTATTTTGATTCCGTCTTATAGACTACACTTAGGGCCCCATTAGGATGGCGGGCGGACTTTGCCCGCCCGCCATCCTCACGGTACTAGGGACCGGCCGCCATGAGGACGGGGGTCCCGTTGGCAGCATTAGGATGCGCCCGCCACAGTGGCGGGCGCATCCTGTATTCCCATCATTGTGGCGGGCGGTGCACTCTGCACCGCCCGCCACAATGCTGAAAATGCTTTGCAGCATTTGCATGACGAAAGCGGCAGGCACCGCGCGGTGCCTGCCGCTTTCATTATGCAAATGCAGGGGGGTACCATAGGTACCCCCCTGTGTGCACCCCCCTACTGTGCTGCACTCTGGGGGCCCGCAGGGGGCCCCCAGAGTGAAGTCCGCCTGCCTTTCCGTGGCGGCATTGCCGCCACGGAAAGGCATTGTCAGATGCCTATTCTAATATGGCTGGCGGTGTCTGATAGACACCGCCACCATGTTATCACTTATCCGCCCCGGCCGCCAGGCGACCGGGGCGGAAAACAGGCGGCCGGTGTTTCCCACCGCTGCGGTCCCCTCCGCCATCGTAATATGGCGGGGGGGAATGCAGGGAAGGATGTCGGGCGGATTGCCTCCGCCAGGGTGGCGGTGGCCACCGCCACCCTGGCGGAGGCAATCCGCCCGACATCCTAATGGGGCCCTTACTGTTAAAATTCAGGGGTGACACGTGATCAATGGTGTCTTCATTCAAGCAGGAGCGTCTTTAAATGTGCGCTACCAATATTCAATCATTTGCCGTGCCTGTAGGGTATATAGATAGTACCATGTGATCTCGATAATATTCTCCTAGATCTAAAGTCTATTTTTAACAGGGCCTGTTTATACATACCAGTAAGGTTATTGCCTAATGATTAGACTCAGGCAGTCCACTTCAACTCCTTTGCTGATAGTCTTGGTGCCTATATGAAGTGAACATAACGTGCTAGTTCAATTTAACGGAAGTGCATATGACTATGGCTAAAGATCTACCAATCTCTTGCTCCTCCTATTGTAGGGGGGTTGGTACATACCGGTTAGGGTGTACACTGTAACTTCGCAGCCTGAGTATGACAACGCTCTCCTCTTTTCTTCCAGAGCTGTGTGCACGGAGATGGTAGTATCGAGCATGTGGTTATTACCATAATCTCTTGGCCTGTATTGGTAAAAAAATCTTACTCAGTATATGTCGATTTAATCGTATTAAATTAATACTGTTGTCCTTGCCAGAAATTATTTATGTATATTTGTGTTAAGGCATCATTTTAAAATTGTTGTCCATTTCTCCTTTTCAGGAATTTCTAATATTGTAGCTACATTTTACAAACACGGGACTATGACATTAACATTTTACAAGAGGGCTCTTGACCATTTCACCTCCTCAGTTAGCTTGAGATAGGGCCAGGTTGCAATTCGTAATTTACAACAAGGGGTGGTGATGGACAGAGTCTCTGAATTAAGCAGAGTACTCTCACCCAGTCAAGAGATCAGGGCTAGATCCAACACCGTTTTTTAGCTCATTGCACCATCCCAGTTTCAGAACCTGGCTGTATGCAAATTAGTCTGTCCCTGGCCCAGTGCATCATGGGAACAGGGCAGACCAGACTACAAAAGCCAATTCTTACACTGGGAAGGAAACAAGCTTCCGGGGACCGGTTTCTGCCATTTCAGGCGTCTTCGGCCCGGCTTGCTTGAATCCTGATGGTGCAATGAGCAAGGGACTCACATCTGAGTATACCCTTCCACGCTTAGGGTGGACAAAATAATTTACAACAAGGGGTGGTGATGGACAGAGTCTCTGAATTAAGCAGAGTACTCTCACCCAGTCAAGAGATCAGGGCTAGATCCAACACCGTTTTTTAGCTCATTGCACCATCCCAGTTTCAGAACCTGGCTGTATGCAAATTAGTCTGTCCCTGGCCCAGTGCATCATGGGAACAGGGCAGACCAGACTACAAAAGCCAATTCTTACACTGGGAAGGAAACAAGCTTCCGGGGACCGGTTTCTGCCATTTCAGGCGTCTTCGGCCCGGCTTGCTTGAATCCTGATGGTGCAATGAGCAAGGGACTCACATCTGAGTATACCCTTCCACGCTTAGGGTGGACAAAATAATTTACAACAAGGGGTGGTGATGGACAGAGTCTCTGAATTAAGCAGAGTACTCTCACCCAGTCAAGAGATCAGGGCTAGATCCAACACCGTTTTTTAGCTCATTGCACCATCCCAGTTTCAGAACCTGGCTGTATGCAAATTAGTCTGTCCCTGGCCCAGTGCATCATGGGAACAGGGCAGACCAGACTACAAAAGCCAATTCTTACACTGGGAAGGAAACAAGCTTCCGGGGACCGGTTTCTGCCATTTCAGGCGTCTTCGGCCCGGCTTGCTTGAATCCTGATGGTGCAATGAGCAAGGGACTCACATCTGAGTATACCCTTCCACGCTTAGGGTGGACAAAATAATTTACAACAAGGGGTGGTGATGGACAGAGTCTCTGAATTAAGCAGAGTACTCTCACCCAGTCAAGAGATCAGGGCTAGATCCAACACCGTTTTTTAGCTCATTGCACCATCCCAGTTTCAGAACCTGGCTGTATGCAAATTAGTCTGTCCCTGGCCCAGTGCATCATGGGAACAGGGCAGACCAGACTACAAAAGCCAATTCTTACACTGGGAAGGAAACAAGCTTCCGGGAACCGGTTTCTGCCATTTCAGGCGTCTTCGGCCCGGCTTGCTTGAATCCTGATGGTGCAATGAGCAAGGGACTCACATCTGAGTATACCCTTCCACGCTTAGGGTGGACAAAATAATTTACAACAAGGGGTGGTGATGGACAGAGTCTCTGAATTAAGCAGAGTACTCTCACCCAGTCAAGAGATCAGGGCTAGATCCAACACCGTTTTTTAGCTCATTGCACCATCCCAGTTTCAGAACCTGGCTGTATGCAAATTAGTCTGTCCCTGGCCCAGTGCATCATGGGAACAGGGCAGACCAGACTACAAAAGCCAATTCTTACACTGGGAAGGAAACAGGTTGCAATTCGAGCACTATGTCTCTTTCCCTTACTAAAGTCAGGGTCCCGCTTTCTGCCACATCCTCCCAGAACCATTTTAAAATACAAAAGCGGGCCCAGTTCCTTACCTTAAAATTTCGGCGAACCTACTTCTGGCAACGGACTGCTTCCCCAGGAATGGTGAAGACAGGCGTTTCCCGCGGACTATATATACTCGTTCTAATTAGGTAATTGCGCAGCAATTAACACACAATTGGTGTTTGGTTTGGCTCGGCGCCAAAACAGTGGGCGCCATTTTGGTAGTTTGTTGTTGTAACTACCGAACTACAAAATCGCGTCATCGATCCCGGGTTCACATTGCATGCCGCTTTTACCATTCATATTATTATGAAATCGTCGTTGTGTCAATGACGCCCGTATCTTACCCATACTGATGCTGATAACCGAATATAGTTGTATTTATTACCGGTCATTATCGTGATGGTATTGCTAAATAAAATGAAATACGGTGCTATCGTTTGCTTCACATTTATAGCACACGTTATATACACTGTCTGCTTCCTCTTTTCTTTATTATTGTATTTCACGCTCTTGGTACTAGATTGAGCTAGCGGGGTCATGAATTATGTTTATTTTACAGTTAGTGATCCTCTCTCGGAGCTCGGAGGAAAAGCGGCCGCCATTTTGGTAGTTCTCATTATATGCTCTCGGTCTGTTGTACATGATGCCAGCATATCTAATTGCATAAGTCTGGCAACCTAATCTGTGTAATAACAGGTTGATAAAAGGAAAGACAGGAGGGGGGGCGAGGATGGATTTAAGAGACAATTTTCTGCCTTTATCGTATATTGTGCTCTCAATGTGGCAACGTGGACAAAACAATAGCAGTTAGGTCGAAAAAGAGGAGAAGGGAGTTGAAAAGGCTGGAGGGAGCAAAAAAGAGATGGAGGGTGAAGAGGGAGGGAAGGGACAAACAAAATCAACAAATTGCCACATTTGTCATGAATTACAATCTTGATGTTGGCCTCATATATGGTTTATACCATTAACCTCTTTCTGTTAAGCTCAATTCTGAAATTGATTATGCCACGTTGAAGTCATTCACCTCCTTTTATCTCTCCAGTTATAAATTTAATTATACAGTACTAAATACATCTATAAGCAATTATTACATTTCTTAAATCCATTACCATGTTTCAATGATGTTGCTGGTTTTTACATTACTGTGCTTCTGTTAAACCAATCAATCTTTAGTTCCACTCATATTCGTTTTGATATTTCTGAGGAGTATTAGTTCTATCTAGCCCAAGTTCTTAAGTGGTTTAAGCAGGTTTCTCTAAGGCTATCTGATCATTCTGTCCCATTCCTCACGGCCATTGAGTCCTAAATAGTATGATTTAAATTTGGACATATAAAACTGTTCTCTCTGTTTCCGCTTTTTGTTAGAGTCACCGCCTCTCACTGAGATCTTGATTTTTTCTAAGATAAACCACTTAAGGTCATCCACATTGTGTTTCTCTGAGATCCAGTGCTCCACTAGAGGGGCATTCTTTCTCTGATTCCTTATTGCTGATCGATGTTCCGTAAGGCGTAAACGTACTTCGCGTCCTGTTTCCCCTATGTAACATTTGTTACATGGACAGAGCACAAGGTACACTACATTTGATGTTCGACAGTTAACATGGTCGTTAATCCAATGGGTAATGCCATTGATTTCCAATTTGTCAGTTTTAATGATACTCTTGCAGTGTGAGCACGACCCACATGGCAGGTTTCCCCTGATGGGAACGTTGTTGAGAATGTTTCTCTGTCCACTCATTTTGGGTTCTTTAAACGTATGCACTAAATGGTTTCTGATGGTCTTGTTTCTCCAGTAAGCATAAGTGGGTTTTGCTATTGGTGTCACTCCTACCTTGTTTAGTATTCCCCAGTTTTTGTTAATTAGATTTTTGACTTTATTACTAAAGCCGTTATAGTCAGATACCATGATGATGCCATCATTTCGATCATTTGTTCTTGTAGATGTATCGAACAGACTATCCCGGTTGTAGTATTTGGCACGCTTATATGCTTGTTTGATTAAACGTTTGGGGTATCCTCAGTGTGCTAGCTTTTCTCTTAGGATTTCTGCATGTTTTTCATAGCTGATTCTGTCACTGCAGTTACGCCTAATCCGTAAGAATTGACTGAATGGTATCCCGTCTTTCTGGCATTTGGGGTGGTAGCTTGTATGATGTAGCAAGGTGTTACGATCTGTGGGTTTTACATATAATTCTACATTGAGTGCTCCTTCTTTTTCATAAATCCTGATATCCAGGAAGTCTACAGCTGATTGACTTTTGCTGGAAGTAAACTTAAGGTTTGGGTCACCACAGTTGATCCATTCAAGGAAGTTATCTAAATCCCCTTCTGGACCGTCCCAAATGAAAAAAATATCGTCTATAAATCTAGACCAACACTTTACATTCTCAAAAAAAGGACACATCTCATTGTAGATATGCTTAGTTTCGAATCTCCCTACATACAGGCATGCCAAGCTGGGAGCACATGTGGCTCCCATGCTGGTGCCCTTGATTTGACAATAATGATCGTGCTTGAATAAAAAGATGTTATTCTTCAAGATTATTTCAATGCATTCTATAATGAAGGTATTTTGAGAAGTAAGGTCCCTTGCTTCATTTCTTAAAATATCCTCCATCATTTTCACCGTATCCTCTTGCGGGATATTGGTGTATAATGCTTCAATATCTAAGCATACTAACCATTGGGTATCTTTGTTGAATGCTAAGCTTTCTATTTTAGAAATCATGTGGGTCGTGTCTTTTATATAAGATGGTAATAGAGCAACTAGGGGCTGAATAAAACGGTCCACATATTTACTGAGGGGCTCAGTTAACGACTCCATTCCTGACACTATCGGTCGCATGGGAGGATCTTCCAAGTTCTTATGAACCTTGGAGAGTCCGTACAGCGCCGGGACCTTAGGATTTTCGTTGAATAAGAACCGATATTCTTCTTCACATATTATGTTGTCTTCCTTAGCGAAGTTAACCACATTTTTAACCTTTTTCTTTAAATTTTCCCATTCTCTAGCACTACTGGGTTTGTAATGTATCTCATTCTTCAAGAGTTTAAGCATTCTGTTCTCGTAGTCTTCTGTAGTTAGAACAACTATACTCCCTCCCTTATCCCCAGGTTTTATAGTGATGTCATCACAGGATGACAGGGACTTTAATGCTTCCCTTTCTTGTTTCGATAGATTATTTTGTGTCCACACTTGTGTGTCTAGTAATTTCTCTGATTCCACAATACAGGACTTTGTATTGCAAGCCCCTCATGGACAGCATCCTCGACGATGACGCAGGACTTTGCATTATGGCCACAGAGCATTTTCAGAACCACCACTGCATGACGCATCTTAAATGTCGGACTTTGCATCACAAGCCCTTTGTGACAGTATCCTCGACAATGACACAGGACTCTGCATCGCAGCCCCACAGCTTCCTCGAATCACCTGATGTCCAATGCATCCTCAACGTTGGATCTCACAAAGCTCCATAAACCAGGGTTTAAGGTAGTTTACAAGAGACAAAGAAGGTAGTGGTGGTATATAGAGTAGCACATCAATTCAAAGTGATATGTGATGTGATGTGAGGGACATTTGTAGAGCGCACTACCACTCCAAGGAGCATCTTGGCACTTAGACTCATATGCTAAAAAAGGATGGGCGGAAATAGAGTTCTCAAACAAGATTGTTAAGCCAATGATTTGCAGGCTGAATCTGCCAAACTAAAAATCCAAGTCTTAAGGGATTTCTTGATTTTTTTTTCCAGTGTGGTGTTGTGTAGAGACAGAGGCAGCGTGTTCCATGCCTTGGCACCTAAAACTGCTATAGACTTGCCTCCCTTTGTCTTGAGTTTAAATTTTGGAACACTCATTAGATTGGCTGTGGCGGATCTGAGGTTCCGGGTGGGGGAGTATCTGTTAAAATATTTGGAGATGTATAGGGGGCCATGTTTATGAAAGGCCCTGCAGACAATCACCAACACCTTAAACAGGATGCGCTTCTGTATAGGAAGCCAGTGAAGCTCCTTCAGTGCAGAAGAGGCCAAAGATTTCCTTGGCCACCCTAGCACCAGTCTTGCTGTAGCATGCTGGACCATCTGCAATTTATGCAGGGCAGATTTATTAATCCCTGCATACAGACTGTTGCAGTAGTCAAGTCTAGATGTAATCAATGCCACTGTAACAGTACGCCTGGCAGATAGGGGTAGGAAATCAAAACATTTCCTAAGACCCTTAATGATATTGAAGCATGCTCCAGCCACTTCCTTTACCTGCTGTTTAATTGAGAGTGACTCATTAAATTTTATGCCCAAGTTTCGTGCTGCTAAGATGGTATTTGGCGGGGCTTCTTCCTCTTTTGGCCAGCAACTCTGGGGGGAGAACAGATTGTTGTGACCAAACGGCACAATTTCTGTTTTTGCCGAGTTGCATTTCAGATGGTTGTTTTTCATCCAAGCAAAGGTTGCCGTAAGGCACTCTTTTAAGGTCTTTTCGGCCACTGCCGGGTCTTCATAAAGGGTAAGGACCAGTTGCGTATCGTCAGCATACGCTATAGTACTAATTCCAAAAGTGGAGATGAGTTCGATCAGGGGGACCATATATAGATTAAATAAAATAGGGCTCAGACTGGAGCCTTGGGGTACCCCAGACCGAACCACCATCTCCTTGGAACAGTACTGGCCTAACATTGTAATCTGCCTTCTATCCTTAAGGAAGTTTGCAAACCACTTTGACACGGTGCCTCCTATGCCAACATTCATCAGACGATGTAATAGAATAGCATGAGACACCGTGTCAAACGCTGCGGAAAGATCCAGTAGGATCAGGACGGCCCTCTTTCCCTGATCTAATGCAGCCCTGATGGTCTCTGTGGTGTGCAATACTGCAGATTCAGTAGAGTGATGAGCTCTAAACCCGGCCTGATTAGGGTGAAGAATATGGTTCTCCTCCAGATAGGACACCAACTGCTTGTTAACACAGGCTTCTGTCATTTTACAGATAGCCGGGACGAGTGAGATAGGCCGTAGATTGGATAAGACTGTGGGATCCCGTAATGCTTTTTTCTGTAAGGGTCTTACAGCAGCAACTTTCCAGCAAGCTGGAATCTCCCCTGTTTGTAGTGAGGATTTGAAGATTGAATTAATAAAGGGATTAATCTCCTCGGTTATCGCTTTTAGCGACGTTGGCGGACACGGATCAAATGGAGATCCTGATTTGATTTTAGATATAACTTTGAAAGATTCGTCCAGGGTAATCGGGGTAAATGTTTCCCACGCTACCAGGTGTGGTTTTTTTGTTTTTGGGATTGAGAGATTCATTTAAAGCTTCCAGATTGACCTGGGGAAAATCTTTGGTGAGGTTTATGACCTTTTGTTCAAAGAAGGTTGCTATCTCGTTACAGAAGGCCTGAGATGGGGGAATTTCTTGTAAAAGTATTTTGGGGTTCCTAAAATTATTGACAATTTGGAAGATTTCCTTTTGATTATTTTTGGAGGCTTCAATCAGGTTTGTATAGTAGTTTGCTTTAGTTCCTTTAATATCTGCATGATAAGCTCTTCTAGCTGTTTTGTAGGCCTCCCGATCATTACGATTATAATGTAGGCGCCATAACCGCTCTAGGACTCTCACTTTTCCTAGAGTGTCTTTTAATGTACAGGTAAACCAGGGAGCAGATATTTTCCTTTGTCTTGGTTTAGTACTGGCCCCCCGAGATTTAATTTTTCCCCCTATATTCCTCATCCAGCCCTCATAGCTCTTATTATCCATGGTCGCAATTCCTACTAAAGGCGGTCTGCTTT
The DNA here is from genome assembly GCF_964261635.1 of Lissotriton helveticus. Taxonomy (NCBI): domain Eukaryota; kingdom Metazoa; phylum Chordata; class Amphibia; order Caudata; family Salamandridae; genus Lissotriton; species Lissotriton helveticus. The sequence goes on along the minus strand of NC_136059.1, from coordinate 1,886,397,222 downwards.
CCTTTACCCAGGTGTTAAAGTCTGGGTGATCAATAATTTTCCCCCAGCACGGAGTAGGCGTCTTATTCTCAGGTATGACCGATCTCATTGCCTTCTTGCCTTCCGTTTTGATGCTAAAGGCGATACATTTATGGTCCGTCCAAGTTTGAATCAAAGGGGATTCAACCTTCATTGTGTCTAAATTTGTACTAATGCAGTCTAAGATATGCCCCGCTTTGTGTGTGGGTTCCACTGTTAAAATCGACAGCCCCAGGACTTGAAGAGTACCTCTAAAGAACTTCACATTTGGATCAGTAGTACTATCCAGGTGGAGATTTAGATCTCCCAATACGGTGAAATTGGCTGATTTAAGAGAGACACTAGACAGGACTTTCCCTATACTTCCTAAAAATTGGGTCGCTTGTCCCGGTGGGCGGTATATCAGAACCCCAGTGAAAGAAAAAGAGTCATGGGCTTGAAGTCTAAATTGAAGACATTCTGCCCCTTTAATATCTGATAATTCTATTGTGGTACATTTTAGGGAGTCCCGGTGAATAATCGCCAGTCCCCCTCCCCGCTGAAGAGATCTGTCCAACCTCTGGATTTTAAAACCCACAGGCAAAGCCTGAGTTATATCCGGATTGGGCCAATCTCTGAGCCATGTTTCCGTAATTAGTAGACAGTCCAGGGCATTTTCTAGGATGAGGTCATAAATGTGAAGTGCGTTTTTGCACATAGATCGGGCATTTATAAGACCGCCCTTTATTACTCTGCATGGCCTGTTAACATTCCCTGACGGTCTTTCATACAATTCTACTGTTTGTTTACAGTCAATGCAATTTAGAGGTCCTGCCCATTTCTCTACATTAAGGGCCTGATGGCAGTGCATGCATTGTGTGTTTAAAGCAATTAATCTATCTCTGGATATATTACCAGTGCTGGGCCCCAGGACAGAGTTTCCGCCCTCTTGCCCGTCCTTAGCGCGGATGGGCGCAGACGGGCTGGACTTAGGCTGGACTTCGGCGCGACTATGGCGCGCCCGCTGCTCACGTCTGCTGCACGGAGAGGTAGCCATTTTCTTTTAAAGTCCCGTCAGCAGTGCTAGAGCACTGGGACTTGTAGCTCCTCAAGGTACCTGCACTGCAAGCAGTACAAGCGTCTGACCACAGCGTCTAATCAGCTGCGAAGCTCGGAGTATTCAGTGCTGGTTGTAACAGGAGGTGGGAATGACAATGTGGCGAGAATTGAGGGTTAAAATTAGTTTTATTAAAAATGCGGCGCAAATAAGAAAAATCAAGAAAGCAAGTATTTCAAAGTGGCAGCAGCAAACTATCACCCGGCTTTCCGCCTCAGGTGAGCAAAGAGTCTCGCGAGTCAGGCGCGCTCCCTTCTTTTAAAGTCCCGTCAGCAGCGCTAGAGTGCTGGGACTTGTAGTTCCTCAAGGTACCTGCACTGCAAGCCGTTCAAGCGTCTGACCACAGCGTCTAATCGGCTGCGGAGCTTGGAGTATTCAGTGCTGGTTGTAACGGGAGGTGGGAATGACAATGTGGTGAGAATTGAGGGTTAAAATTAGTTATTAAACTTGTTTTTAAACTTGTCTGTATCAAAATAACAGTATTGGTGCCACTCAAGGTAAGAACACAAAAAAAAACCAATACCACGGATGTCACCACACGGAAGTTCAAACGAACTCCCGTGCAAATCTTGACAGAACAACTGTACATTGGCACTCTCCAAAATTTATATCACTATTTGTAATAGTGTAACCAGTTTATGATTCAAAAAACAGTATGACCGCTCACAGGAAACCAGTCAAGTTAAGGTAGATTGTTCAGCGGGACTAACTTTGTCCCTATATCCGGTCCGCGCACCATCGCCATTGGCCTGGACTTGCGACTTTGTCGCGGTGTGACAAGAAAACCATATTTGGAGCTTTGTGCTTCTAGGCACTATTTTTATTAGATCTTCAAAACTGATTATTTCTGGTTCTACTGATTGTTTTTTTGTCATTTTTGTATCAAATAATCTATTACATTTTTCTCTACATTTCTAAATGAATGTGAAATTGTTCTTGTCTTGTGTTTTCACTTTACTACTATTTGAAGTTTTTCATAAATACTTTACACTTTGCCTCTATGTTAAGCCCGGTTTACTTACAAGATGGCTACCATGAAAGTGACAGCCATCTTGAAATCATACCAAGCAATGTCCAAGAGGACTATTATTATGCTTGCCTTTGCCAATGCTTGCGTTGCTATTCAACAAACATTCCCAAAGCCACACTAATTGACTTTGCAAGTGCTTGTTTTGCATTCCTTACATATTGAAAATAAACTAAATGTAGAGTTACAAAAGTAATGTAATGGACTTGCCATTCAGAAAATCTGCCCATGTCAATGATTTTTCATAGTGTTGGGCAGAGGGTCAGGCACAACACCCAGTCATAGATAAATACTCTAAAACTATTCATTCACGACCCATTGTATCACATTAACATGTTCCCATCTGTTACAGGACTCCTGCAGTGGAAAATTCATTGAGGATAGTGGTAAATGTGCCAACCCGCTACTCTGCAAGATCCTTACACCAAGGCTTCTACATTCATTTGTTTCTCAAAAAATAAAAACTGTGTTGAATTGTGTCCTTCACCTGACCCATGTAGAGTAGAGCTCGTGGCCTGTTACTGTGAGCAGCTCAATGTGTTCTAATTGCGGCTTAACACAGCCAATAAATAGTAAAGCACCCTATCTGTCTCAAGGACTATTACAATAGCAAATTGAGGAGAGGAAAAGTCAAAGGTTTTACACAAACCTGATTCAGCACCCCAGATTTTCATTTTCCTACATCAATCTAGCTTTCTTTGGCCAATCTACCCTACAGTGGCAATCTGTTGAAAAAAATAAAATCAAATAAAAATAAAACCAATAATTGAGTCAGTGGCACCACTGACCTCACTGCTGTTTGTCGCCTGTCTGGTGCTATCTCCTAAGAGAGGGGAACCATCATCTGCCTCACCAATAAAAAAAAATGTTGGGCCACAATCATTCAAATGCTCCCAACCTGTCCCCTTCAGGAATTAACCACCTCAGAATCAACTACCCAATTGACTCATCCAAAAATGGAGCAAAGAAATTCAAACACGATATTGTAAAGAGCAACCCTGAAACTCTCATATTGAACTCCTGTTTTTGCATCTCAAAAGGAGCCATTGAGACTGAGCTGATATTCCACATGAGATGCACGGCAAAATTGCACAATGCTTTGTATTCCCTCAAAGCAGTCTTACCTCACACAGAACATCCCCTAAGGTCTCAAAGTCACAATATAACCCTTCCCCTTACTCAAAGTGAAAGTTACCATTTCAATTTATAAAAATAGTAACATCCTTATCCAAGCATCAGACTAAGTATGGGCGGAAAATTTGTTCCGCTCGCGGAATTTTCCAATTTTTGGCAATTTCGCAATCTGCGAATCGCGCGAATTTGGCCAAAAATCCGCAATTAGCGAGTTGGCGGATTTTTTTTCTTGCTCGTGCTTCAAAAATACAATCTCGTGCGCGCGGCACTGACTTACCATGATTCTGCGTTCGCTGATGAGTTTTCCTCCCTGTTCGCGTGCGCTGCGAGATTTTGGTAGGTGGCCGAGCGACGCCGCGATCGCGAACACGTCATTGCGACCCGAAACAGGAAATTGCCAACGCAAACTCGTCATTGCGACCCAAAACAGGAAAAAGGCATTGCAAGCAGGCAAGTGGAAACAACATGTTCGCGACCGTTGCGACCGCATGCGCAAGTTCTCGTTCCCGAACTGGCAAAAATATCTCACAAACTCCCAAAACAAAAATCTCGCAAGCTTGCGGAATTTGGGGGATGTTTGCGAATAGCGATTAAGAATTCGTGCAAATTCGCGTATCGCAAATTCGTAAATTCCGCCCATGCTTACAACAGACAATGAACTAGTAGCTTTTGACTCACACATTAGTGATATGAAAAGGCAAGTAGCAGCCCCAGTAAAACCTCCTAGATACCCTTCTCATACTCCGATTCCTAAACATAGACTCCTACTAGACCCTTCTACAAACAGCTCTCTCATGCTGAGGAGCAACTACTCTACAACAGGAAGCAAATCATTTCCCAAGAAACATCTCCCATTCAAAGAGCAGTGCTCTCAACCTGACATGAAGCCTGGCCGGATCAATTACAAACAGAACGATAATGCAATTCATCAGTGTCCTTCACTCAAACAACCCATAAACCAAATCAACGACAACTTGCAACTAAACAGGGAAGACGTAGAATGGGTCAAGAAGAAAGTCCTCACACTTCTATTCACCCTGGAGAAGATGTATATGCCCACTACCAAGTCATCTGACTAAATATCTTATGAAAAACTCAACAGCAGTCTGACAACTCCCTGAGGCAACAAACTTAATCGGCCAGGAAGGACAAATATTCGCCTCTCAGAAGAAGAGGTAAACATTTCGCTAATATACTATCAGGGTGCACAGAAAACCTCCCTTGACATATTTTTCAACATCCTGTCAAGACATCCAACTACACTACCCAGAGGTACAACCCTCTACAAGTCAATCACAACAACCTCATCCAAGCAAACCTGCCGAAAGCTAGAGTGGAACTGGATTCATGAACGAACACCGGAAAGCTACACAGCCCACAAGAACATCACCCGCAGACACCACCACCTCATCAGATCCGCCAAAAGGGCCTCCTTCAAAGACCGCCTAGACAACAACACACACAACAGCAAAGATCTCTGTAACATCGTGAAGGAACTCTCCAACCCCAGCTCCAACACCAACGACTTCCCACCTTCGCGAGACCTGTGCGACTCGCTGGCCACCTTCTTCCACCGCAAGATCGCAGACATCCATGACAGCTTCAACACAGCGTCCACCTCGGCAACCACCAAGACCTCCACCCCCACGACCATCACCCGCACCAGCCACCTGATCTCCTGGACCAACATCAACGACGATGACACCATCAAGATCATGAACTCCGTCCACTCCGGATCCCCGTCAGACCCATGCCCACACCACATCTTCAACAAAGCCTGCACCACCATCACACCCCATCTCCGGAAAGCCATCAACATCTCCTTCAAAACAGCAACTTTCCCGGAGAGCTGGAAGCACGCAGAGATCAGCGTATTACTCAAGAAACCCAAGGCGGACCCTAAGGACCTCAAGAACTTCTGATCCATCACCCTGCTCCCGTTCCCAGGGAAGGTCATCGAGAAGGCCGTCAACAAACAACTGACCAGATTCCTCAAGGAGAATAGCATCCTGTACCCGTCCCATTCCATGTTCCGCAGCAACCACAAGCACCTCATCGCCGCCACAGACGACATCAGGACCCTGCTACACAATAGAGAAACGGTGGCGCTCATCCTCCTGGACCTGTCAGCCGCCTTTGACACGGTTGGCCACCACACACTACGAACTCACCTCCATGACGCCGGGATCCAAGAGAAGGCCCTGGACTTGACCACCCCCTTCCTCTCCGGCAGAACACAGAGCATCCGCCTCCCCCTTCCTCTCCGAAGCCACCGAGATCATCTGCGGCATACCCCAGGGCTCATCCCTCAGCCCAACATTATTCAACATCTACATGGCACCGCTCGCCCACGTCGCATGACTGCATGACCTCAACATCATTTCCTACGCCCAACCTCCATGAGGGAATGAAGGCCGACACCGACTGGATAAGATACAGCTGACTGAAGCTGAACTCGGACAAGACAGAGGTCCTCATCCTCGGATCCACCCCCTCGGCCTGGGACAACTCCTGGTGGACGACCGCACTAGGAACAGCTCCAACGCCCACCAACCACTCACCCAACCTAGGGGTCATCCTCGACTCCACTCTCTCCATGAGGAAGCAGGTCAATGCTGCCTCTTCCTCCTGCTTCAACACCCTCCGCCTGCTCCACAGGATCTACAAGTGGATCCTCACCAAAACAAGAAGGGCAGTCACCCAGGCCCTCGTCAGCAGCAGATTGTTCTACAGAAACAGTATCTAAGCAGGATCCTCGGCCAAACTCCTGAAACGTCTCCATGGCATCCAGAACGCCTCTGCATGCCTGATCCTCGACATCCCTCCCCGCAGCCCATTACACCCCACCGGAGAGACCTGCGATGGCTCCCCGCCAACAAGAGGATAACCTTCAAGCTCCTCACCCACACACACAAAGCACTCCACAACACCGGACCAGTATACCTCAACAGCCGACTCAGCTTTTACACCCATACCCGCCAGCTCCACTCGGCTGACCACGCCCTCGCCACTGTTCCCCGCATCCGAAGAGTGACCGCCGGTGGCAGATCATTCTCCCACCTCACCGCCAAGACATGGAACACCCTCCCCATCTGCCTACGGCAGACCCAAGACCTACTGACCTTCAGAAAACTCCTCAGGACCTGGCTCTTCAAACAATAGCAGAATTTCCCCTCCCCTTAGCGCCTTGTGACCCTCACGGGGGAGTAGTGCACTTTACAAATGCTTGATTGATTGATTGATTGATCCCGATTGCAACAAACACAATGTCCATCCCAGTAACTCAGAAAACAGAGACAAAAACCTGAAGTGCATGCTGCACAATTACAGATCAGCCCCAAAACACACCTGTGATATACAGATATGATCCTAGTGCTTGATCTGGACATTCTCTTACTAACTGAAACCTGACACCTGACTCAACCCAATGGCAGTCCCAATACTGGACCATCTTATTCCCCTGAGTTATGAAATCTTAACTCCAGACTGCACATTGAAGCAGGGGAGAGGTCTTGCTATAATTTACAGAAACTCCCTAACCATAAACCCAATCTCACTAGAAGAGACACCATTGTTTGAACTCATGGGAGCTGAAATCAGGCTTGATAAGAAACTAGCGAAAACATTTCTGGTATACCATCCACCTGGGACCAGCACAGTATTCTTGGAGCAACTTATGGAAATGATCACAATAAATGCTACTTCTCTCTCTAACACAATACTATTTGATGATTTCAACCTACAGTGGAACAATAAAATAAAATACCACAGTGGCTGCACTCAGTAAGCTGTTGCAGGACCTCAACATGAGTTAAGCATGCAAGGGACCAACTCACAACAAAGGCACTGCACTTGACTTCATCATAACCAAACAGGGAGCAGTAAACATGCTAGACATCACCCCAACAGACTGGTCAGACCACCATCAAATTATTTTCCAAATATCCACACGAGAACTGATGGACTACAGCCATGTAAACAGATCCAAACTGGTGGATCTGTGCCAAACCTCCTTGGGCTTTCTAACTGGCCAAACATCGGTTCAAGAACTGACGCATCTCTACAACAGCAGTATGACCGATTGTTCGAAAAGGGACATCTAGCTGGCAAATGTTTGTACCCTGTCCAAGTATAGCCCACCACTCTACTCAGGGTGAGTCACATACGTACCCTAAATTAACCTGCGCTCACCCTCTGGTTGCTTGGCACAGAGCAGTCAGGGTAAAACTTAAGAGACAATGTGTAAAGCATTACTTAAACACTTAGATCACAGTAACTCAATGAAAACACCACAAAAAGACTCCACAGATGTTTAGAAAAATCGAGAATATTTAACTGAGTAAAAAAAGACCAAATCAACAAAGAATCCAATAGTAGAAGTCAAGATATGAATTTTTTAAGATTAAATGTGAAAACAGCACTTAGAAGTCACTAGTGGTCAAAAGGTTACATAAGGTCGCGAGAGACCGGTGTAAATTCAAAAGTTCAGGCTGACCGTGATGGAGAGCAGCCCAGCTACTGAACCCAGACAGGTCTCACTGCAGAAAATCATTGGATGGAGTATTTCTCGACGTCGGGATCCTACTGCATCATTGTCGAGCCACAAAGAGGGAGTTCTGCATCATTGTTGAGCTCCATTGAGATGAATTTACTGCATCATCATCGAGCCGCAAAGAACGTCTTCATCAATCCATGCAGGCTGTGGATCGATCATCATCGAGCAGCCTCTGTGTCAGTGTTGAAGGGCGATTCAGAAGAAATTATCATGCAGTCAAAGCAATGCATCAATGTTCACAGAAATCAGCCGTAGAATTTACTTCTGAGGCACAGGACTGGAGTGGGCACCTCCTGAAAGGGTAGGACTCACTGATGGCAGAGTTCAGCAGCATCAGCAGGATTGCAGGAAGTCTTTTGTTTTCCCTGAGACTTCAGAAATCAGGAGGCAAGCCAGCAAGCCAGCAAGCCCTTGGATCCAGACCTTATCCTCAGCAGGGCAGTGATCAGCAGGCAGCAGGGCATCATAGCAAAGTAGAGAAGCCGTTCCTCAGAACAGTCTGTCCCAGCAAAGCGGCAATCCTTACAGCACAGCAGTCTTTACTCCAGCAGAATTCTTCCCAGGTCAACTAGTGTACTAATTTGGTATGGTCAGAGCCCTAGTACTTATCTCCAAAATTGCTTTCGATGTCGGGGGTGACTTCAAAGAAGTGTAAAAGGATCTCTTCTGAACCCAGACCTGTCTGCCAGGTTATCTAAGGGGGGTAATCAGCCCTTTGTGTGAGGACAGGACACAGCCTATTCAGATGAAATTATGAGTCACCTCTCCCCATTTCTGCCCAGGAATGCTATCAGAATGCAGATCAATGCAGATGAGTACTCTGTCAAACCCAGCCCTTCCTGTGTTTGTGTCTCCCTAGAGGGAATGCACAAAGTGTATCTGTCACCTAGCCCAGACGTGTATTGGAGACAGGCTGCAGGCATGCAGAACAAAGTTAAGAGCAGGGAAATCTCGACTTTCTAAAAGTGACATTTCTAAAATGGTAATGTAATTTCCAACTTTATTACCAAAGAGGATTTATCACCACCATTCCAAAGACAGGAAACATGATGCAGTTACTCTTTACTGATCAGGAATTACAGCTTAAAGAGTGTTTTAAGGAATCCCCAATGCTAGCCTATGAAAGGAGTAGGCCTCACACCAGTAAAACATTATTTCAGCTATTCTTAGTTGTCAGGGCATGTAAAACTTAAAAGTAATTGTCCTGTCTCTTAGTTGCAGAGCACCATGCCCTTAGAGTCACTTAGGGCCTACCTTACAAGTGATCTATGTGTAATAAAAGGGGAGTTTAAGGCTTGGCATGGGATTTTACATGCCAAGTCAAGGTGAAAGTAAGCTGCACACACAGGCCTGCAGTGGCAGGCATGAGATAGGATAGGAATGCTAATCATTTGGGTGGGACAACCAGTACTACAGTCACAGTAGTAGCATTTAGATTACAGGTCCTGGGTGTATGGTATACCACTTTACAAGTAGCTTACAGAGAAACTAAATACACCAATTAGGTGTACACCAATGTTACTATGTTTAGGGGAGAAGCACATGCACGTGCACTTTAGCATTGGTCAGCAGTAATAAAGTGATCAGAGTCCTAAAGATATCAAAGAGATACAGCAGAAAGTAGAGGGAAGTAGGCAAAAAGTTTGGGGAAGACCACCCTAAGGATGACAGTTCTAACACACCCCCAGCAGCCCCATGGAAAAACAGAGTCTCCTGGAACAGTTTTAGAACTCTATCTGAGGGGGAGATCTAGAAAACCATTCGCTCAATGAAACCCACCACACACTTTGATGGCCCCAATCCCTCCCACTTACTGAAAGAGATCCACCAATCCATCACTCCACTATGGATGAAAATTGTAAATGCATTTCTCACACTAGGATCCCTCCCGGAATTCCTGAAGATAGGCCTAGTATCTCCCCTACTAAAAAAAACAGGTACTGACCAGAAAGACTTAAACCACTTCTGATTTGTATCCGAGCTGCCTTTTACTGGCTAAATTGGTAGAAAAATGCATCCACGATCAGCTGTGTGATCTCATGAGGAGCTTTGACCTGTTAGATAAACACCAATCATGTTTCAGACCTGGTCACAACACTGAGGTCGTCATTCTAAACATCGTAGATGACATGCAAACATCACTAGACCAAAACAAATCCTGTCTCCTAATACTTCTAAATTTATCAGCGGCATTCGATATGGTCAGCCACAAACGCCTCAGAGAAATGTTTGAATTCAGAATGGGCCTATCAGAAGCCATCCTTAACTGGTTTACTTCCTCCTTGCGGAACTAAAAACAAAGAGCAAAATCGGCAACAACGTCTCTGAGGTAGTAGACATCAACAAGGGCATTTGGCAAGGATCTACAATTTCACCAACACTCTACAATCTATATATGGACCTCTCACTGAAATCCTTAATCAATCAAAAATCTTATACCACATGTATGCTGTTGATATGCAACTCTACATCGGGAAAACACAGGTCTGGCTGACACACAACAATCTATACCTAAATCCACTGACAATCTGAATACGTTCTCTTCTCCTCATCCCAGAGAGCCCAACAACCTCAACTATGGTCTTTTAGCCTCAGTTTGCTAAAATGTGCCCCTGCCATCTGCGACTATATTGATTCACAAGGCATTACCCTAGACTCTAAACTAAACATGCAAGCTTGCATAAAAGCTGCAACCAGAAGCACTGACTTACATATGCAACTTCTAGGACAAATAAAACCCTTCATACTGCTTGGAGACCTCGAGATGGTGGTTAAATCTCCAGTGCTCTCAACACTTGACTATGGGAATGCCAAACTCATAGGTATTCCTGAAGCTAGCCTGGCCCCAAAGAAAGTGACAATAAATGCAGCACCAAGTTGTCTAACAGGCTCACAACATTTTGATCATATTTCCCCACCACTCAGAGCCCTCAAATGGCTCCCAGAAGATAGGATCGAACTGAAGGTCGCTTGCATAAGACACAAAGCTTTACACAATTTTGGTCCTAAATACATGGCAAATAGGATCAAACTACCTTGAGGTGAAAGGGATTGTAGAAGTGCTAAATCTTTCAAACTAGAACCAGACAGATTTTGTTTAAAAAAAGGGAAAACACAAGGTTGCAACTTTGACGGATCTGCTCCAAAAACATGAAACTCCCTACCACCCTCAACGAGAGCAAATACCTCTTTCGAGCTTTTCAAGAAGGAAGTTAGAGCCTTACTACAAAAAAAACTCATTAGAGAACTCTTTTGAAACTGTCATTCACTCTATTTTATTTTGTATCCTATTGTTTTGTACCATTCTCTTCGACTGCAATGTACATCTATCATTGAGTTAGGCGCATTATTGTACTGAAACCCTACTCAGCTCTCTTTGCTTGGTGGTCACTGTTCGCCCTTTTTAAAACTCTATTAATAATTAAATAATGGTCTCTTATGCTTGAGCACTAAAATGGGCTTTTTCGTGTGAGCAGTAGTAACGGTCGGTGGTGGGAGTAGCTGCCGGGCGGTGACGTGGGGAGGGGCAGGGTCAAGTCAAGTCAAGTCAAAGAATTTATATAGCGCACTACATACCCAGAGGGTCTCAAGGCGCTTAGGAAGGGGAGGAGGATTACTTGTCAAATATCCACGTTTTAAGTTGCTTTCTGAATGCTAGGTGGTTCTGGGTAAGGCGAAGGTAAGTGGGGAGTGAGTTCCATGTTTTAGCAGCCAGGTATGAGAAGGATCTGCCTCCCATGGTGGTCTTGTTGATGCGAGGTACAGTGGCGAGGGCTTGGCTGGAAGAACGTAGTTGGCGGGAGGGGGTGTAGAAGGACAGTCGTGAATTGAGGCATTCTCGTCCGATGTCGTAGAGTGCTTTGTGTGCGTGGGTTAGCAGTCGGAAAGTGATCCTCTTATTGACGGGTAGCCAGTGGAGGTCTTTCAGGTGACCAGAGATGTGTTCGTTGCGCGGGATGTCTAATATGATCCTGGCTGAGGCGTTTTGGATTCGTTGGAGTTTCTTCTGGAGTTTAGCGGTAGTACCTGCGTAGAGGGTGTTTCCGTAGTCCAGTCGGCTCGTGACCAGAGCATGGGTGACTGTTTTTCTTGTTTCGGTGGGGATCCAGCGAAATGTTTTTTTGAGCATGCGAAGAATGTTGAAGCAGGATGAGGATACGGCGCTGACTTGTCTGTTCATTGAGAGTGAAGAATCCAGGATAACGCCTAGGTTCCGTGCGTGGTCTGTCGGGATGGGTGCTTTTCCAAGGGCTTCCGGCCACCAAGAGTCGTCCCATGCAGAGGGGGATGTACCTAAGATGAGGACTTCTGTTTTATCTGAGTTCAGTTTCAGGCGGCTGTGTTTCATCCAATCGGCAACTTCTTTCATTCCTTCGTGTAGGTTAGTTTTGGCGGTGCTGGGGTCGTTGGTGAGGGAAAGGATTAGTTGAGTGTCATCCGCGTAAGAGATGATGTTGAGGTTGTGTTGGCGGGCGATGGCCGCGAGGGGGCTCATGTATACGTTGAAGAGGGTGGGGCTGAGTGAGGATCCTTGTGGTACGCCACAGATGACTTCAGTGGCCTCGGACTTGAATGGTGGAAGGCGGACTCTCTGGGTTCTTCCGGTGAGGAACGAGGTGATCCATTCAAGTGCTTTTCCTTGTATTCCGATGTTTCTGAGGCGTTGTAAAAGGGTGCTGTGGCAGACTGTGTCGAATGCTGCAGAGAGGTCGAGGAGGATGAGGGCGACTGTGTCTCCATTGTCCAGTAGAGTTCGAATGTCGTCTGTTGCTGCGATGAGGGCGGTCTCAGTGCTGTGTTTTGCTCGGAAGCCAGATTGTGAGGAGTCGAGGGATTTGTTGGCTTCGAGGAAAGCGGCGAGCTGGTTGTTGACAGCTTTCTCGATTACTTTGGCCGGGAATGGAAGGAGCGAAATGGGGCGGTAATTTTTGAGTTCGGTGGGGTCCGCTGTGGGTTTTTTCAGAAGGGCGGTGAGTTCAGCGTGTTTCCAGTTTTCCGGGAAGGTGGCGGAGTTGAAGGAGCAGTTGATGACGTCTCGGAGGTGCGGTGCTATGACGGAGTCTGCTTTGTTGAAGATGTGGTGAGGACATGGGTCTGTGGGGGATCCTGAGTGGATGGAGTTCATCAGGCGGATGGTGTCCTCAGTGGAGATTGGGTTCCAGTCGTTAAGGGTGTTCAAGGGGGGAGAATGTTCAGCATATGGTTGGGTGGGTTGGTCTCCGGGTTGGTTGTCGAAGCTGTTGTGGATGTCTGCAATTTTGTTGTGGAAGAATGAGGCTAGGGAGTCGCAGAGGGCTTGAGAGGGGGTGATGTCGTTGGAGTTGGCCGAGGGATTGGTAAATTCCTTGACGATGTTGAAAAGTTCCTTGCTGTTGTGGGCGTTGTTGTCAAGACGATCCTTGAATGCTGTTTTCTTGGCCTTTCGGATTAGTTGGTGGTGAGTGCGGGTGGCGTTTTTGAAGGCGTCCTTGGTGCTAGTGGTTGGGTCTTTTTTCCAGGCCTTTTCAAGGGAGCGGCAGAGTTTCTTGGACTTCTTAAGATCATCGTTGAACCATGAGGCCTTCTTGTTGCCAGGTTTGCTTTGACGTTTTTTCAGTGGTGCTAAGGTGTCGGCGGTGTTGGATAACCATAGGGTGAAGTTGACGGCGGCTTGGTCTGGGTTAGAAGAGTGGGCTGGGGTGTTTAGAAGGAGCGATGAGGAGATCTGGTCGATGGTGATTTTGTTCCAGTTTCTTTGCAGAGTTGGTTGGAGGTGGTTGATGGGTTTTGTCTTGTTGTAGGTGAAGTGAACGCAGATGTGGTCAGACCAGAGGAGATCCGTAGTGTGGCTGAAGGAGACATGATTGCTGGAGGTGAAGATGGGGTCGAGTGTGTGACCTGCGATGTGGGTGGGGGAAGTGACCAGTTGTTTAAGTCCGAGGTTGGCGAGGTTGTCCAAGAGGGTGGTGGTGTTGTGGTCGTTGATCTTTTCAAGGTGAAAGTTGAGGTCTCCCAGAAGGATGTAGTCTTTGGAGGGGAGCGCGTGTGGAGTGATGAAGTCCGTGATGTCTTCACTGAATTTTGCGCGGGGTCCTGGTGGTCTGTAGAGGAGGGTGCCTCTGAGTGTGGTCTTGGGGTCGATGTGGATCTGGAAGTGAAGATGTTCGGAGTTGGCGAGGTTGGCGTCAGAGCTGGTTGAGATGCGGATTGATTTCTTATGGACGATAGCGATTCCTCCTCCTGTGTGGCCGGTACGGTCCTTGCGAGTGATCTTATAGTCTTCAGGGATGGCAATGGTGATGTCTGGGGCGGAGGAAGCGTTCATCCATGTTTCCGTTAGGAAGGCGACGTCTGGAGAGATGGTGTCTAGTAGATTCCATAGGGTGGGGGGTAGTAATCTATGGATTAGGGAGGATTACAGGTAAGTAAACATATAAATAAATAAAACAAATTTAAATGCGCGCACTGCATCATCAAATGCAATGCAGTGCACTCAACGAAATTCGTTTTATTTATTTATATGTTTATTTTCCTGTAATCCTCCGAAATCCATAGATTACAGCCCCTCACCCTGCCCCTTCACCTCCCAAAGTCACCGCCCGGCAGCTACTCCCACCATCGACCGCTACTGGTCGATGGTGGGATCAGAAGAATCGATTGACAAGACTGATTTGAAGGGCCCTTTGAATTAATTCACTTACATGTACACTCACTTTTGGATGGAGCATACAACACTACATTGTATTATTAATTACTACATTCTATTTGGTTTGTAGTAGTTCAACCCTTTAGGAAACCTTGCAAGACATGCATGTAGAAGCAAAATGTGTTTTTTCTAAATAAAAACTTATAAAGTGAAATTTATGAACAAAACTATGTCAAACTCAAACCACAAACAAGTTTGAGACCGTCATTAACTTAATCACCTTAAAATTAGGGCGATTGAAGTGCGGCCTAATTTCATTTGCTCAGGCAGGTGTTACACTCCTCTTCCCGCCCCACTGGACTCATGGGAGCCAATCAATGCTACGGTAGTGGGAAAGCTGCCACAGCCTAAGTTTTAATTGAAGAGGGAATGACTTGTTATACTGTCGTACTTGTGCCACCAGCCGGACCCATGTCGTGCACACAGGTCTCCTTAGGAAATCACTTCTAGATTTGTTAGAAGCAAACTGTATGTGCACATATATTACCTTGAGTCTGTGTATTGAGTAGTGTGCTTCATGCAAAAGTTGGTTGGCTCAACTCCATTTACATAGGTACCCCTGCAGTTCACTGATAGTTGCTCCTAAACACAAACCTCCACGCATAATTAGAGCAAAGATCAGTTGGTGCATATTTTATCAAGTTGTCCCTAACTGAGATTTTGGCAAAAAAGAGCAAAACATGACTTTTGTCATATTCTCAGAAACAACACTATAAGAGGCGCACACATTGATGATTAGTGTAATATGAGCATCTGCATGCAGGCATAATGAGGCATATAAACCACAGAAAGGCAGCTGTGTAAATAGAGGTGCACAAACCAATTATTGCACAGACACCAGTTGTTGATGAGAAGTCACATGGACTTTTGTATGTGATTTATTTGTGAACTGTAAATTTGTGGGTTGTATGTCAGAATATAGATTTAAATATCGTCTCACATAAATGGCATGGTCTAAATGTTGCTTAGAAACACATCGCTTCATTAAATGTTACGAAATATTGCTAAACGAGGATTTTCTATTATATTTAAATCAAATTCGATTATATTTTAGTAAATAATGCTTAGGACGCAATATTTAGTCAGACGATATTTAGAAGACATTTTGAATAAAGTTCCTTTACAAAACATCCACGCTTTCCAAGAAAGCCCCCGAGTTCAGTATAGGACCAAAGGGAGCAGAAGGACCGATGCATAATGAAATTTACATTTAAATTAAGGTTATATATCGAAACATGCCTGTCCAGTTGGAGAAAAGCCCCAAAAGTCTTGGACAAATTATTCTTGCACTACTAATCTGCAAGAGAGTCCAATCCGCTGTTTCCACAACCATGGAGTCTTAGGTCTTATGAAAAAGATATCTCAGAAGACTGTATCGAAGTATTTCATCTTGTAAGGTCTCATAAAGGACGGCTCCTCTGTAATCTTTTTCTAACACCATAATTGTTTTGCCTTATTGCCAAGGTTCAAGAAATCAGCCGAGCAGGCTTTGTGTTTCAGATCAGATGCCAGGGATATCTGAACTGCTCCTGAAATTTCAGGTGTTGGGGAGACATCCAAGAATAATTTGGCAGGATTCCCTTCACAGTGAGATGAACTTCGGCGCGGCTTCCTTGCAGCCAGCCGTTTCTGAGGGAGCTGGAAAAATAGAGAGAAGAAAGGTAGTGGAGATGGCCAACAACTAACGAAGCAATATTAAGTAGCTACAGCTGCACCTGTGAGATTTTTGATGCATCGAGTATTCATAGTCTGGAAAGAAAAACAGTTCTCTTAATCCAGTCCTGCATCTCTAACAATTATCAACAATAGACATTCCAGAATGTTCCTTTGTTTGACGATGTCTGCTTGGGTTGTTAGACTTATTGTGACATCATTCTATGGATGGCCCCTTTAAGTTAACAGGCACTGTCTTTGGGTGCAAAATCAATTAATAAAATACCACATTTTGCTAGCGATCAAATCAAGAATCAGTAGAAAAAATTGATTCGTATATGAGATTTGTTAACCTCAAATCTAATAATCCATGTTTTTAATTAAATTCTGCTTTAGGGAATATTCACATCTTGATTGATGTGTTGCAAATAAGTCTAGGGAACAATGTGCAATATTCTCAGAATAGATTATTAAATAAGATCACAGTAACTTGCCATAACACCCAGTAAGCTAAAAAAGATACTTTAATATAGTTTGGTGGCAGCACCTACTTGATTCATTTGAACTGTTATGCCCAGTTTTTTTTATAGAGCTGCATTTTAGGGTTTTTAATTAGAGGTGGGCCAGAAACGAGCATGTGTCACAAATTGGTAGATGTCCCTCTTATACAGATATACTGGAAAGAGATCAAAGTGGGCTTTTACGCATACTGGAGGAACAAGCCCCAATATACACCAAGTACATTATCCTAGGGGTCCCTAATGATGTAGATCTCCCACAAGCCAAACTCATATTTAGTGCATTAGGCCAGGTTGTGGCCGAAAGAGATATTGCAAGGCACTGGGGTGTAGCGGGGTCTCCCTCGTCGATCCCGGACCTTGCATTGCAGCTTCTTGGTGCAGGCTCCTTGACACAAGCCAGCGCAGGATACTGCATCTCGGCCCCCTGGCTACAAAGTACTTTTAAGCTAACTTAACTCAGTACGGTATAAAGTCTGTGCTCCATAGTGATTGGCCTGAACTTGTGACTTGGATCCAGTTTATCGCTACCAGATAGCCACGGTTGGTGTTTTTTGCTTCTTAGTGCTTGATTTTTACAAAAACTTTAAAGTTGCATATTTCCTGTTCTACTAATTGGATTTTTGTCATTTTGGTGTCAAATTATTTATTTCAATTTTCTGTATTTTTCTAAGATGGTGTGTGGTTTGTCTTGCATAGTGTTTTCACTTTATTACTGTTTGAAGTGCTACATAAATTATTTACCTATTGGCTCTACGTTAAGCCTGTCTTTTTGTGCCAAGCTACCAGAGGGATGAGCACAGGTTAATTTGGGGCTTGCTTGTGTTCGACTCTCACAAAACTTTTGGTTGCTGCTTGAATAGGGTTTCGCCCTTTCAATCAGTAACCCAATTTCCTCCACTAAGGGCCTAATTCCGATCCGGTTAGGAAAGCATTCCCACCTAGGGCCTGATTACGATGCGGTTAGGAAGGCCTCCTAACGCCATTTGCTCCATCCAAGTCAGATCGGGAACATGTTTTCCCAACTGAGGGCCAGATTATGATGTGGTTAGAAAAATAGGCTTCCATAGAAATCAATGGGGGTCCAACCAAATCGTATCTGGAAGCATCCGGATGCATCATACTCGGTCGGTCGGACTCTGCCGATCCGGAACCATTTCCAAACCGATTAGATCGAGAAGATTTTTAACCGCATCAGAATCAGGCCCTTAGTCTTCTCAGAACATAAAAAAGATATTATCTAAATTCATCTATGTATAGTCCTCTCTCTCACAGCCATAAAAGTTCTGGAATATTTCATTAGTGCCCTTTCAGAGCCTGTGGCTTTTTTCGTTAAGCAAATTCAAGAGAAAATTGTGTTTTAAAATGCACTTTTTGACCAATTTTTAGAAATTGTCCTTAAAGGAGGACCCCCCTGAATTCCCCCTGATGAAGGTGGGCTGGCTTGCTTTACTACCTTGTCTCAGTCCAGCTGTGGACGTTTCCATGTGGTTAGCATGTAGTACCAATGGAGGAAGTGGAGGTGGGAGCAGCCTTCTAAGTTAGATTATAGACACCTACACTTCTTTTTTTACAAGTTAGGCACTGATTTTCTACTTCCACCATACATCCGTACTTCACAATTGGGAAGATAATATATACAACATAGTTACTAAAATGTGGTAAAATCATAGTCTTATGCAGATTGTAATATTCACCATGATTCTTAGACAATGCTTTAAAAATAATTAATTTCATGTGTCTTTTTTTACTCTCTTTGACAGACAATACTTTGGTTAATTTTTATGCCATTATTACATAGTTTCTGGAGTGAAAATACCCTCAACAAGCAATCTCTGTTGACTGTGTTGTATCATAGTATTACCTGGTGTGAACTGTAAGTACAATAATGAAACACTATCGGCAGGTTTCACATTTTTCCTGGTTCACTTCCTGCAGGTTAGCAGAGCTACAGTGTGTCATGATAACTGGCCATGCATGGCAAGTCTGATTATTGTTCAATGATCCCTATAGAGTATTCAGTGTTCATCTTGAACCAATGCAATCGTTTCTGTCAGCTTGGTACTTCAGCCACGACAAATGCAGACACGTGTTTAAACTTGTGAAAACAAAAAAAAACAATAGAAGAACTTATTAATCACTTCGTGTGAGCTCTCTGAGTGGCAAGTTTGATAAAAATGGGATTAGCTGGCATCCTGTTCCCACAACTGAAGTTCTGAAAACATGTGTTTGCAGATACTTCCAAAAACTGGGGTGGTAAGTGGTTTAACATACTCCAGTGTGCTGCGTCGAACATCCCCACGGACCTCCACCCCACAAAGAAACTGCACAAAGAACACATCTGAACACTTCAAAAGAAGAAAATAGAAAAAGACAGGAGAAGTTGAATGATATGCCCTCATGGATCAAAAACATTTCTGCTAAAAATGGATCGAAAGGTTATGAAGTGAATACAGAACATAGCCTGTCAACATGAAAAATAATCTGCCGAGATGTACAATGTTGGTGGAATCTACATATGGGCACCAGTCTATTGTTTTTCCTCCGATATTATTTTTGCTTTTCTTTTTTTTTTATGCGTTAGCTTTCTCTGCAACACGATATGATGCTTCGGTGAATTTGCATTTAGTATAACTACCGCAATGTTTATATGTACTTGAATAAGACAAGATGCAGAGTTCAAATGCATACCATATGTTCCAACTTCGTCACATACTTAAAGCGTCCGTGTTTGCCCTCATACGGGTGCCAAAAGGGGTCTTTAGTAACTGGGAAGCTGATTCCTTGTGCACCACCTGATGCGTATTTGTCCTAATTACTTGTATGGGAGTGACTATATTTTAATTCCACGTTCCAAAATCAGGTTTAAACATGCTATATTTAACGGTGATTTGCATTCAATAAATATTGTGCATCTTAAACAAGGTAAGCACTGTGATGGTGTTACCCACTCCCGGAGTAAAGGAAAAGTACCACACGCTGAGGGTGTGTTGGGTGATACTTCCCGTCGTACTGGGCAACAGTAGCCAGGCTGGGATGTAACATTTTGAAGATAATAAATAAGTCGCCAACTTCTTGGAACAACAGTTGTTAGAACCTGCAAAACTGAGTCTGACCATTATTGAGCGCCGCTCGCTAACACAGGTTTGTCCTGGGCCTGGGCTGTGTTTACTGCTTAACAATGGCGACGAGGATGGCCTTCGGCCGCCTTCTCTTGCTGAGGGCTCTCTCCTAAGCAGCTGACCTGAATGCTACCCTGCTACCTGGTGCTTCTACTCCCGAATCCGCTGTCTGCCTCGCACTACCCGCGGGCCTTCAGCAGACAGGACCGTGACCTCACATTCCCCGCAACAGAAGAAAATTGAGCACAACTCCATGGCACGCTCACATGTTGTATATCATGCCCTGCTGTAACTCTCCTAGCAGGTGCAGCCCTGCACCTTTCTCCCAGAATCAAGGAGACACATGGGAGATGGCCACTAGAGGACGCCTGATTCCCAATGCTATGCCAGCTGCACTATCATTATCAGTGGCGGCAGGATGGCTGATTACTCTGGCACTCACCTGGTGAATCCATTGTTGCATAGTGAACTGTGCATGTCCATGGTGCAACCTGACCCAACCCCATGGCCAGGTGCTTGCTATAAACCCTTTGCTGTCCACCCACAGGGCTGTGGCAGTAGGAGTGTAGGCACTGCACTCAATGAAGTGGCTCAAGCAGAAGTGCTCAGGGTTGTGCTAACCGAGCCATACGTACTTGAAGAGGCGAGCCACTGAAGCTGTTGAATGTGGTTTAGAACTACGCTGTTAGCAATGGATAAGTGAGCACCGAACAAGGTGTTTGAATTAGTGCAAGGTTTCTTTTCTGATAGAGACCAAGAAGGAGGTCACAGTCCCACAGACTGTCCAAGATGATCTGGAGGCCCATCCATTGCAGGGCCTCAAAGATGGCACAGATGATGCAGGTCCTAGTGGACAACTAACAATATCTGAAAGAGCTCCACCTTCAATGTCCGCCACTCCCATAAATGATTAAAAATGCTGCTGCTTTCCTGAAATCAACACCATCTTTCAATGCTGCCAAATAGAAAACTATTGGTGATAGATGGACTGCTTGGATTGAGACATTTAATGATTTCATTGATGCCCTTGAATAGAATGATAACAAAAAAGATTATCAAGTATTGGACTTGGCCCTTTTTGCAGGGTCATCCTCGAACTGTTAGCCTTCCTCCTAGCCTTTTTTCTGACATGGTGTTGGTGGTTCTAGGACTCTGGGCACTTTAGCACTGCTGTCCAGTGGAAAGTGTGTGTGCTCTGTGGTAAACCTGGTAAGATTGGTCTACACTTGTTTGGCATATTTAATTTACATGTCAGTCCCTTGTAAAGTGGTATCTCATATACCCAGGCCGGTAAACTAAATGCTACTGGAGGGCTTGCAGTGTTGATTGCGCCACCCACCAAAGTAGCCTTTCAAACCTGTCTCAGGCCTCTGCCATTGCAGGGCCTGTGAACGCAGTGGTACTGGTGCTGTGACGTGACACCTAAAGTGTGTGCACCTTCTGTGACCCCCTTTTACTGCATATCAGTCATCCCTAAGGTAGGCCCTAGCTAGCACTATGAGTGGGGTGCATTGTAGGTAAAAGATAGGACATCTACCTTAAGTGTGTGACATGTCTTGGTAGTGACAAACAGCCATTTTGGTTTCTCACTGCTGTGAGGCTGCCCTACCATAGGAATGCATTGGGGATTCCCTAATAAGTGTTTCAGTGGTAATTCCTGATATGAGAGGAGCAGCGTGGTCAAGTTTGATATGTTTGGAATAGTAATAATAAATGCTGCGTAATGGTGTGCGCAGATTTATTATCACCATTTTAGAAATGCCACTTTTAGAAGTTGGCATTTCTGTGTGCTTTGTGTCTGCCTGCCTGCCTGATGTGTGTTGCATGTCTGGCTCTCGAGTGACAGGGGCTGGTGAGGTGTGTGGCTCCAGGGAGGGGCGAGTCAGCGCTAGGCTGAATGGATGATCTGCATTTAGAGTAGTGGGAGGAGTAGTCCCCTGAACCTGTATAGGTCTGTGCCTCCCTGGGTGAATGCTGACTCCACCCCCTGTGGTGGTCTGATGACTGAGCCTCCACCTGACGAAGGGGAAGAGGATTCCTGTAAACAGAGTGCTCCAATACCCACCAGAATTGGTTTCACTAAGCCCTGTGCCAGGGCAGACAAAGGAAAATGTTGTATAAATATAGGGGCTGTGACGCCATGTTTGGGTGCTTCCTTGTGCTGCTTGGGGACTTACTGCTTGCTGGGGCCCAGGAGGAACCACCACAAGGGACTGCCTCCCAGCTGGAGGGCCCTGTGAGCTAGCCTGCCTGGGCCTAGCCTTTTCCCCTAGAACTTTGGGGTTCCAGCGCCTCGTGAGCCCTGCACCGCTGTTTTTTTATGCTCTAGGTGCAGGGAGTCTGCTGGAGCCTTGCAGCGCTGGACTGCGCATCATCCCGAGGGAATCCCGGTGTGGGGATCCCCCCCACATGGCATCACTGAAGCGGGAGCCTACCTCGAATGTTTGGGTGCCTCTAGAACCAAGGCGGGAGCCCACCCTGCACTGTGGTGTTTATTTAAAAGCAGGAGCCCACCCATCACTTCTGCTGAAGTAGGAGCCCAACCTGCACTGCTGATGCCTGCTGGAGCAGGAGCCTACCCAGCATTGCTTGCTAAGAAGAAGCGGGAGCCTACCCCGCTGTTGAGTGCTGCTCTGAGTGTGTGATGAGCACTCCAGCATTGCCCCTGCGGAGTCCTGCTCAGTTCCGGAAGGAAGGAAGCCTGGTCAAGGTTTGCCGTAGCAACGAGGGCCGAGACCTGGGGCAGAAGTCAGGCAGAGTTGTGCCTGGTTGTGAGTGGGGCTCCCATCGCTGGAGAGAGCCCCACGTGTTGCCGGGTCTGTTACCAACTGGCGGAACAAACTGAGCCTCGCGGGCTCCTTGCTGCTGGGCCACTGACTGCCTCCTGCCCCCAGAAACCGGAAGAAGTCCTGCAGACCGGAGGAGGCAGAGAGCATCGAGGGAAAGCCCCGGTGAGTGGGCCTTCAATTGGGATGTGTCCGCGTCGTCGGACTGCAATGAAGACTTTCCAGGAGGAGATCAGAGGAGGCAGAAAGCAGCGAAGAAGACCCTACTGAGTGGGGGGCCATAGGGCACTTTTGGTGCCTGCTGTTGTGGCAATTCCTCCGGCGAGATGCCCCAAGGAGTGGGGCTGAAGCATTGGGCCTTGTGGATGCCAGGGCTGATTTCTTTCTAGCCCCATAGAGCCCCGGAGAGGGGAGCTGAGAAGGCACTTTGGGTGCCAGTGCTTGTTCTCCCCAGCTGCACCGCAGGAGCGTGGGCAGCTGTAACGTGGGGGCATTTGGCTGTAAGATTCCCGGAGTGGCGCTCGAGAAGCACAGTGATGCCAAGGCTAATTTTCACAGCTTCACCGCAAGAGCGCGTGCAGCTGCAACGAAGGGGCATTGTTTTGGAGCGTAAGAGAGACCAGGATGGGTTGCACCCTAGCTCCAGAGGAGCCCTGACTTTCGGGAAACCAGGCATTTGGCCGCAAGAGAAGGCCAGCTGTCCTAGGGTCATCTTAATGGTATTGGTAGGGCGCAAGGCCCTACAAGTATGCTTAATGTATCTATGCCTAAGGAGCTTGCGTATGTTTATGCCTATGGTTATGCATAATGTGGTTAAGCCTAATGTGATGCATTCATAATGTGTTTATATTGTTAAAGGTGAGTTCATTATTTTACCAATAGTTACTGGTTGTGTTATTACTTGTGCATTGTGATGGTTCTGACAGTGGCCCGATTGGCCCTGTCATGAATATAATCCCCTGTGAATATTACCTAGTGCCAGTTGGCACAGTGTATATGTGTGATTATGATTCTAATGTGTTTTGGATAATATAAAGGCTATTTTTTATATAACCTTGTGTGGAGTCTCTTTTGTGGTGTGCCTAGTGTGTTGCTGCTGTGTGTGTGTGTTGCACAAACGCTTTACACATTGCCTCTGGGATAAGCCTGACTGCTCGTGCCAAGCTACCAATGGGGATAGCAGGGGTTATCTTCAACATGTAACTTCCTTGCCCTGACTAGAGTGGGGGTGTCTGCCTGGCTTTGGCGCAAGCCCTAGCCAACCAGACATCCCATTTCTAACATCAAGTATCTAAAGAATCTTGCCAGTAATGGTGTTAAAGAAATCATAAAGATAGTGTTGTAAACTGACAAAGAAGTCACATACCTTCAGATTGAAGAAACTTTTAATCTCAAGTGTAATCCAGTGTCCCATGTTGATTACAAAAGATACATTTTCAGCCAAGAATGACATAAAATTGGTGAAACAATCAAGGAATTTGTGCAGAGACTCAACGCACTCATCGAACACCGTAAGTTCAATTATTTAATGATGACGAAGCTATACATCTCAGAGTTATTGATTGATGCTTGTCAGATTCACTGAGACAACAAATTTTGGGAAAAACTCTTAGTCGGGAGCAATAGTCAATGACAGCCAAAGCTGAAGAGCGTACTTATAGACAAGCTGCAGACATGGAGGACGGAGGTGCCCAGAATGAATCAGACATGAGTATGAAAAGTAAGCCAAAGAAAAAGACTGAAGGACACAAAGTGAAGTAAAAAGAAGTTGAGTTTTGGATGTGGATTTTAGTTTCCACACAAAATTAAATGTCCCACCATTGGACAGAAATGTAAAGGCTGTGGGAAGGATAACATGTAAAACATACCAAGAGTGAAGTGTGTTCCATTTCTAGCTGTGTTATCATGATGGATATCAGAGAAATACAAACAAATGTATCCCAGAGATCCACAGACAGAAATAATCTCCTCAGTTTTAAAGCTTCTCTCCCATATTTGCAACTCACAATGACAAGTATCCAATATGGATAGGTATAAGGAAAAAGAAGAAGCATTCTGCAACAAAGTCAGGCAAAGAGGATACGCAAAGAACACCATCAGCCGACCAAAACACTGTATCGGTGCAAAAACTATAGTTAATATGTTTGAATAAACTGAGAAAATAAAACAAGAGCCTACAGTATTAATATGTATCCAATATATCTACACAAAGCTAATATTTAAAAAGACTTTGATAGACCCGTTGACTAGAGACACCTATTGATTTAAATCTTAACATTTTTCCTCTAGCTATGCTGCTTTGGCTAACTATAGCTACAAGTGTGACCCGTATGCTATTTTTCCTGAATTAGTTAAAATGACCACCAGGCTACATAACTGCTGGGATTAACCTACTGGTGGAAAAACTGTGGAACATTATATACATGTTTATGATGATATCGCCTGCAAGAGGAAATTCAGATCACAACTATGACAGTCTTATGTTGATAGTACACTACTGCTACTGCATCAAGTACTAATTTTCTTCTGAACTACAAATGAAGGTCATCACAGATCATGATCTTTTTATTGTCAGTTGCTGAAAGAATTAGAGTGAAGCAATGTTAAAGACCTCTACTCACATGTTATATATCAAAGGCCATAAATGATTAATCATACCATCATCATTGTATCTTTATTTCGACAAGTTTGTCATAAAAGAATTCACACAAATTAGACATTTTAAGAAAATGAAAACAGGTTACACAAATTATCCGGGTGGTAAAAGCGAGTAAAGTGCAAATAACCGAGGGGCCTAATGATCATGAACAGTCCATAGTTAATTAAAAAAAAGCATCCATAACTTCATCCATTGCATATCCGAGATATCAATTCATTCATATGTACATCATTACATCTACAAAATATGAAATAAATAGATCTACATTCAAATAGTATTAGTTAGCAGCCTTCAGTTATTCCACATGGCTGCCAGGTATTTTGCTACCGCAAATTCAGTCACAGTGGAAAGATCTGTTTTAAAGATTCTATAGGCTTGCATACAATGTATGAGACCCAGGTTTTTGCATAAGGGAATGATCCAGTACCTTCTATGCTTTATGTAAGCTGGGCAAAAGAACAAAATGTGCAGGTCATTTTCCTGTTCGCAATTCCAGCCGGGACAATTTTTGGGAGAAAACGGACACCACTTGCTCGTGAAAGCTCTAATTGGGAGGGTGCCGTATCTCCACTGTAGATACAATTTTATAGTTAAAACAGGATAAATATCATTTAAAACACCTTCAAAGCAATAAAAGTCTTTAGTAAGTAAAAATGTTGCAGATAAAGTGCCATTTTGTGCGTTCTGTGTCAGGGCGGATAGTTTACTTTCATAATACAACTTTACCAATTGTTTACGTGGGACCCAAAAGCAGGCTGTCTCTGGATCAGACCACAGTAGAGGCAGGCCTAGCCTCCCAAACTCCTCTCTCAGATACTTAAACCATGGAAGTTTCCCCATAGTAGGGAGTCTTAAGATTTCCAGTAGCTCCAACCTGTAGTTCATCAGCTCTGGGGTGGTCCAGAGCCTCCGCCAAAACGTTAATGGTTTCAGACCCAGTTCCTCATCTATAGGTCTGAGGCCCAGATCAAGCCTGACTGGTGCCAGGGGCGTAATGGGCGTCAGAGCCAAGAGACGCCTTAGAAATTTGTTTTCAGTGGCCACAATCTCGGGTCTGCACTGGTAGCCCCAGAGTTCACCGCCATATGTTACTGCCCCCCTTGCCTGTAATTTATATATTTCTAGGGGTGGGCCAATCGGTTTGACGGAAGATTTGTTCGATAACTTGAAAATAGCCCCCGCTCGTTGCGCCAATTTGAGTTGGGATTTGATTTGATGGGGGGCCCAAGTCATAGTTTCATTTATGGTCACCCCCAAATACTCAAAGGTCTGGACCCTTTCCAGCCTTGCTGCACCTATCCTTGGGGTTGGGCGTGTGGTTACTGGAGAATTGAAAATCATGAATTTGGCTTTGAGGGCATTTATCTCTAGGCCCCGTTCGTGGCAAAATGCCTCAAAACCGTCCAGCACGCGTTGAATGCCCATGGGGGATTTAGACAATACCATACCATATTGACCAATAGTAAGCCTTGTAACACTCTCTTACATCAAATTCTCTTTTCACTGTCTGTGTCATTGATATTCAATTGGGACTTAGTGCCAGACGGACACAGCTTTATTGCATTTGCAAAAGATCCGATTCGTAGAATATGGCTGTTTGCAACCACTAAAAGGCTTTATGATATGTAACAAACACAAATTCAGTAAGACGTTCATGAATTGCAATATGTGTTTGTGACTACACACCTAATCAGTATTTGCAAGGAGCATATTTATGGTGTCCCTTCCAAATATCAATTTTCAATGCGATCTAATAATGTTTTACGACTGAAATTCTATATCAGTACGTACACAACAGGAATGTGTACGTAATACGATTACGCATATCAGGGATCCAGTATTGGGGATGGTCTTGGTACGGACAAGATATGGGAGGCCTTCCAGAAGTTCTGCCAAAACCCGTATCAGAAAGAAATTGTTGGTGCTGAATCCCAAAAACAGCAGGCAGGGGAACAATATATTAATGCTGTTCCAGGGGAACCACTGACAAAGGAGTCACAAGAACAGCTCGAAGACTCTCTGACATGCGATGAGGTGTTTGCAGCACTTACAAGCTTGTCAGACGGAAAAGCCGCTGGCGCAGATCTAATCCTTTGGGAATACAAAAAAATTATTGATAAAATTAAGGAGGTAATGTTTAATCTTTTTAGGCAATCCTTCTGGGGATAATCTCAGCCAAAATCATGGGCAGAGGAAAAAATTGTGGTATTCCCCCAAAAAGATAAACCAATAGAAGAAATAGTCTCCTATCGCCCAATCACACTAATGAATTGTGACACCAAGATATATTCAAAGACACTAGCAGCCGGATTGGCCTCTTTAATTGATGGAATGGTGATTCATTGGCAGCACGGATTTATCCCGGGGAGGAGTGCTATAGATCATATCCGGAGGATAATGACAATGTTTGCCACGAGACAAGTGTCAGGGGACCCTCTGGCAGCGATTTTGCTGAATGCAAAGAAAGCTTTTGACAAGGTCTCCTGGCACTTTCTCTAGGTTGTAATGGCTAGTAAGGGGATAGGCTCTAATATTATTGGGGCCATTAAAGCCCTTATGATAATTCTGCAGCTAGAGTGTGTGTAAACAGTGAACTATCAGAGATGTTGATGATCACAAGAGGAACTCAGTAGGGATGTCTGTGCTCCTACTTACTCTTTGCGCTCTATATAGACCTGTTTTTAATAAGACTGCATTTGAATTCAAATATACTTTTAATAACTCTACAAAGCCACAGCACAAAGATCTTGGCATATGCCGATGATGTGGCTGTGGTAACATCTAACCCTGAGGCAGCCATCAAAATAATAGAAGAAGAAGCATCAATTGTTGTGGAACTTTCCAGGTATTCTTTATATAAAGAAAAAAAGCATATAATTGTAAATTAATTTACTGTGATAAACGATAATAGAATAGTAGAAAGTACATCATATTTGGGGGTCATAAATAGGGTGGATCTCGATGCTTTGGTTAACGAGAAATTAAATCCAGTTTTACAGAAAGCAAAAACAGCATTACATAACCTGGACAATCCGCATTTGACATTAGTAGATTGAAAAAAAAATCTAATCAAAATTATATATTTTCCAAAAATACTTATCATTCCCAACCTCTGGTTTAAAAATTTGAGAATTTGTTTTCACAATTTATTTGTTCATACTCTTAACCAAGCAGAGCACTAGAGTATTTAACACACCCAATTTGAGGTTGTATTATGGGGCTTCCTGCTTGGTGCATTATTCAGTATTACTTAGGGACTACTCTGGAGGGAGTACACTGAGTTGCCCCTCCACCTATGAAGTATTGATTGGGGAAGAGGCCTGGGGATGTCTGTGGCATCACCTCTAGCTAGGATACTACAAAAGGGTCAGATTCAAGACTCTTCTGACTGTTTTTCAGACCTGTGCCCCTATTTGAGGATTACTAGGAATTGAAAAACTAAATTTTTATTCGGCTCTCCAGGGTAATGAAAATCTTCCTAGGATCTTTGATGATCACTGCATAACAAACTGGTGACATAGGGGAATTGTTAAAATAGGCTGCTTTTACACAATTTGGGGCTATAAATCTTTCGAAGAGCTTAAAGGGAAGATTAACCTTATGCATAATTTTTTAGGTTTCTTCAAGTAAGGGATTTTCTTTTGAATAAGGGGAAAGGAGGAGAAGGAGTTATAAGGAATGAGCTAATAGAAAAACTACAGCTGGAGACCCCCCCGTATTGGCAATGTATATCATTTCCTAAACACACTGAAGATAGATGATGTGGCCAAACCTCGGAAAAATGGCAAAACAAGTTAAATGTTCCTGTGGAGGCATTTAATCAATTTTTTTTAGTGGTTCAGGATGTCCTGATGTCGGTCAAACTACAAGTTCAGTTCTATAAAACATGTTTTTTTGAATACTATACACCAGACCGAATTGCCAAGTGGGGTGCAGAGAAGGGAACCCAATGCCCACGGTGTACCCTATCTACGGCCAAGAGTGTTTATGTTTTTGCAACCTGTAACGCTCTTACTGGGGTAACCGGACAGATTGAAGACTTTTTAAGGGATAAACTGAAATTAGAAATAACTATAACTCCGGCTCTAATTCTGCTGGGAATCAAAGAGAGTGGCAGGGCTGATGAAGGTGGGGGGCTGATGAGTATTGCTATTACTATCTTCCGGCTATGTATTTCCTCAGTATGGCTAGATCCCAATCCCCCCTATTTTCAGCAATGGTTGGCCAGGTTGCTAGCAGCCTATAATGTTGAAAAAAGTATATATGCGCATAAAGGTCTCCGGGCCACAAAGAAAGGTGTTAACATTTGGAAGCCCCTCGCCACCGGAGTAGAGCAAAAAGAAGAGTGATGAGGCACATGCACTTTATCTATTTGAACTATTTAATTTTTAGATAGAAAGAAGTTTAATGTATTTATGACTCATGTAATTCATAGAAAGTTGTGTGAGACTATAGGCAAGTTGGTTAAATGAAACATTTTTTTGCTCGACTTCTGCTTCATTTCCAGCTTTGGATAGTTTTTTTGTTAGATGGCATAATCATCCTTCTGTAGGGAGGGGGTGGGGGGTTGGGAGAAGGAAGTAAAGGTATTAAAAACTCAATAAAGATATTACAAAAAAATGAAATTCTGTCACAAAACATTAATGTTTAACCTACTACACAAAGATAGTAATAACCCATTTGCTAATGAGAAGGAATGTGAATGTTGACAAAAACATTTATTAAAAGTAGACAGTGGTCATGGGAACTTTTATATATTTTTTAAACACACGCCAATTTACTTTAAGAAAAACTGGTTGCATTTTTTTATTGCTTAATTTAAACACACTCACAAACATGGCAGTCTGCTGACCTCAAAAGGCCACCACCCCTGTGATGGCTACAATTCACAGTGGGTCAGAGTTTGCAACCTACCTCAGTATTATTCATGAGGGATGGTGAATTGCAACCCATTACAAATATAGTTTTTGTGAGCTGATCTATTAGTACATGGATTCATTAAATGTTAGTGCGCAAGTTGCAACGACTGAATCCAAATCTTGGACATATGAGCAGTAAGAGTATGGCAACTAGACCTAAGTACATATGCCTTTTGTTTTGAACCTGGTAGCAGGTTTAGAAACACTAATTGCCATATTTGACCTTTATGTCAGCAGTAATGTATGCAATATAGAGCACTTTCCACAAAAGACAAATCATGTTTGTTCTCATCTGCTGTAAGAATTTTACCACCTACATGTT
Organism: Lissotriton helveticus; assembly: GCF_964261635.1. NCBI lineage: Eukaryota > Metazoa > Chordata > Amphibia > Caudata > Salamandridae > Lissotriton > Lissotriton helveticus. Next base: position 1,886,366,728 of record NC_136059.1, on the reverse strand, counting down.
GGACTAAAACATAGAAAATCTGCTGAGAAGCAGAGAGGCCACACTTTGTCTTGGACCACAGTGCTGAAATTTCAAGCTGATCCACTTTTTGATGTTTAAACATCAGCCATGCATGCTTTTACCTCAATTTTGTTCCCTTTTTTGCACCACCTTCTTAGTTTTCTGGGCACTTGTAATTTGTTTATAGCAGCTCTCTACTATGGGATATCAGCATTGTGATTTTACCTATTGCAAGCGAGGAAATCGTGTAAATTGTTTCGTCAGAGGTGTCACCTAAAAACGTACTTAGAGAATCTGGAATTTCCACGCCTTCCTCAGTCAATTAATCTTCACCACGATATTAGAATGGAGTATAACACAGAATAGACTTCATTACTCATCATTGCATTTGAGGTTTAGCCCGAAAAGAGAGGTTTGGTGAAGTTTTTGAAAGTTTATTTTCTCTTTAAGAGATTAGTCAGTATTTTTGTTCTTCATTCAGATAAGTCAAATAGATCCAATTACAGAAATAATTGAAAATACGTTTGATTATAACAAGCATAGAAAATAACAGCATATTCCATTCAGAATTGTAGTCCCTCTTCTAAACTACCTATCCTATCTTAACGAGAACCCATAACAGTTCCCTTTCGATAAAAGTAAATTCTGGAGCAAAGTCAGATAACTACAAAACGTGGAACTCCCCATAAAGAGTAGTTCCGGAGACTCAGCCAAGTTCTCTAAAAAGTTGCAGTATTCAAGCTATTGATGAACGTCTTCTTGGTTTCTTGTTCTCAAGTTTTGTGGCCACTCTGCTTGTTGATTTGCCCTCCAATATTCCAGTGTTTGTTCCTTCGCCTGGATCTTCTTGTCTCAGGACCATATCAACAGCACTTACTCCCAGTGATTCAATCTCAGCTTCTATTTCATTAGAGATCTCCATACCACTCTGCATTATTTCAGGTACCTGCACTTGATTTTCTGTCAATTGATCTTTACCCCTCTCATCCTCTTGCTGTGGAACTGGCAATGGTGCTGCTGGTCTGGGCTGTGTCTCGACTGGTGGTGCAACCACCAATGTTCTTCGCTCAGGATCAGTGACCAAAGGCAACTTCATCTTAATTGCTTACTCTTTTGACATGAGATGCATGAATCCAGTTCAGGATTCCAGCACATTTGACAGCTGTATGTGTAGTGAGGATTACATGCAAAGGGCTCTTGCATCTGCGTTCAAGGCAAGTCTTCCGAATGTGCTTTATGATCAGGACCCAATAACCAGGTTTGAAGTAGTGGCTCTGTTCTTGTTGTGGATCATGTCTGGCAGCAGAGACCTGATGAGAGACAGAACGGACTAGGTCAGCCAGTCCTTTACAGTAATCCAAATCCAAAATATTATTGTCATTAATATTTACAAGAGCATTTGCGGGAATGGCAGGTAATCTCATTGTCCTGCCCATTGGTCTCATAGGGTGATAACCCTGTGTTCCTGTCAGGTGTACCCCAAATACTCATCGGCACCAATGGTAAAGCATTTGTCCATTTTAGAGTTTTGGACATCCATACTTTAGCCAATCTACACAAGAAGGTACCGCTCATTTGTTCAACAATACCAGAGGCTTCTGGTCTGTAACTGCAATATAATCTTTGCTCAAACTGTAATGCTGTGCAGATCATTTTCAGAACTTTGTTGTTGAAGTGTGTTCCTCTATCTGACTCAAGAGAAATTGACATGCCAAACCTGGGAATCAATTCACACAACAACTTTGCTACAGTGATGCTGTCACATCTTCTAGTTGGAATAGGTTTCCACCCATCTTGAGAAGACACACACAATCAGCAGGCTATATCTCAGCCTGTTATGGACAGGCATCTTGATGAAATCCAGCTGCATCCTGTTGAATGGCCCACCTTATCTCCCTTAGGGTGACATGTGTCTGTTTCCCTAAGTCAACTTTTGACAAATTATACACCAGTGGAAAACCTGTTCTGCCAGTATCCTGAATCTGGGGTTATACCAATTCTGTCTGAAAAGTCTCACCATTGCATTTCTCCCTAAGTGAATATATTGTTGCTTGTAGTGTGTCATTGGAAACAACAAACTATAAAGTAAGACCGGTCTCTAATCTGCTGACATCCAAATGTCATTAGCATTTTTCTCACATCACCCTCTCAACTAACAGTTTTTTCTACGTCTTGCACATTTTCCTGCACACGTTTAATCTCATCCCATTTGTCAGTAACTTTCAACAACATCAAAAATGAACCCTCTTCCTTACTTGTGAAACTTCCATTAAAAGTACATGCTAACATGGCACAATATCTTGTGACAGAGTCAGTGTCTCAGTTGGCCATGACAATGTATTGACTTCCGTTTTGATGAGCAACATACTTCACTACAGCAATTTCTCCTGGTAATTGTAGGGCATCCAGTAGATCCTTGATGTGCTTCACATTTTTTTATAGGGGTCCGCGAGTATGTAAAAAAGCCTCTCTGTGACCACAAATGTCCAAAATCTTAGACTATACTAAACCCATGCTGGCCATCAGTAAACATGATGACTCTCATTTGATCAGTTAAACTGCAGGCTCTAGTAAGAGCAGTCGGTTCAGCAACTTGAGCAGACAAGACTTTACGAAGCCATGAAGCTTCGACCACATCATTTATTGTGCACACTACATATGCTGCTCTGAGTGTCCCATTACTACCTCGCAAGCATGAGCCATCTCCAAATAACACATAATCAGGCTCAGTCAGAGGTTCATCCTTAATGTCAGGGCGGGGTTTGGTGCACAATTCTGTGACATCTAGACAGTTGTGTTCACTCTCATCACAATTGTCATCATCATTTACAGGCAATAACGTTGAAGGGTTCAACACTGTGCAACATTATAATTAACATTGTAGGATGAGAGTATACTCTGTTAATACTGTGTCAAACTTTATTAGGTCAAATATAGGATCTTTGTTCAGGTCAACAACAAAGTGAGGGACCATAACAGTTGATGAGAATCCCATCACTATACTATTGATCTTTTCCAGACTAGTACAGCGGGCACTGCTTTAAGGATACCGGGAAGTCCTGCCGCTACAGGGTCAAGGTTGGTAGAGAAGTGGGCAACAGGCTTTCGAGATCCTCCATGTGTTTGTGTCAAAACCAAGAAAGCACACTATGACAGATGTGACAAGCTGTAATCTTTTTCATAGCAGCAATATCTGTACCAGAACCTGTACCCACAGGAACACCTTTACCTCCTCCCTGTGACATTTTAATTCCTCTTTGATTCCCCTGAAAACCGGACTGTGGCATCAGTTCTCGATGCAAGTTTCCTTAGTTCCCTATAAAAGAAGGGTTCTGAAAACCTTTCTGAGCCAGCTTCGTCTCTGATAACATTATTTTTTCTTTTATCTTTTTCTGATTCATGTCTAACTCATCGCTACAGTATTTGGTATATCTCAGGATTTAGCTGAGGGATTTAGTTTGAAAACAGATCACAGTTTGGATTATGTGCGAACAGATCTCTAGCTTCAATTCCAATACAATCTGGGACACAAAAATCCCCATATCCATTTCCTCAGGATATTCACGTCCACTATTCTGCTGGAATACCTGCAACAATCTCTCATAATATTCATGTACAGCCTCCCTGGGCTCCTGAGTAGTTCTTTTAATTTTTAGCCTTCCATATCTTTCAGAGTCACTCTGCCCTTCAAAAAGGTAATATCTGTTTCATATGTCTCCATCACTGTAGGAGACGGTGAATTTGTCCCAGCCACTCTCACTGGTTCCTCTCTGGGCCAATGCACCACCGTTTTAAATTCAGCCCATAAATCATCAGGCACTACAATGTTGAAAAACGTATTTAAATTAGTCGACAGTACCCTTGAAATCTTTATGAACCTTTCCACTTGTGCATAACACTGTGTTGGCTTGTCTTTCAATTTAGGAAAATTGTTCGTAAATGCCACCAAATCACCTTGACTCCAAGGAACATGTACATATGTTCCCCCTACTATTTCTCTAAGTGGATAAACTGTCAATTCTCCCACACTTCCTTCATCTTGCCTCCCTGCAATCGCTGCTTTCCTCCTTTGCTTCTCCTGTTTTTTAGCCCATTTGATTTCAAATGTTTCATTGTCACCCCACCTGTGAATGCACTTGATCAATTCTATATTATGCAATCATAGACCTGTAATCCTCCTGTTCATAAAATACTGGGTCATTAATTTGAACCCTAAAACTTCAGTGTAGATATAATTTCAGTGTAGATGCACATTTTCTGTAAGATCTTTCTCATATTTCTGAGCCAGTTCAGTTAATTTGTTGTGAGTGATGGCTGCTCTTCTTGTAACTTCCTTGCACAGGTATATTAATTATTTATTTTGGTACTGTTCTATGTGTTCAAATTCCAAACATCCCCTTATTATTTCCTCCAATTCAACTTTTAGTTGTGAGAAATTCAGGGGATTTTCTTTTGCAACCTCTAATCTCTCCGGTGTCCCCACTTTCTCTGCCTTACTGGCTTCTGTTGTTTCATCAAACCAAGCTGGTATATATCCCTCCTTAGTCGCAAAAACGTTTTTTGATAACATTGGGGCTGTAAGTACTAGCTTCCCTGCATCTATGAGCGCTTGCACCGTTAGTGGTGGCTTCGAGGCAACTATCTGGGAATTTTAGGAAGTTGGAGCAAATCCTGAAGGAGATGCTCCTCCAGTAACTATTCGAGTCTCTGGTTTCATTTCCATAAGTGGAAGAGCACTTGATACCACCCGAGTTACAGGTGGAGCATTAACAACAGGTACTGGTGTAACACTATTCACTACTGCTGTAGAAGGCACAGTTGGAACAGTAGTTTGTGGTCAAGCTACTAATGGTGTGGCAATCTGCAATATTTGCAGAGGTCATTCAATTTGGGGTGCACCTCGCTGTATTGGAGCAGATGGCACTTTCAAACTAGTACCAGCACCTGAGTCACTCTGCTCTGCTAAGATTACATGTGGTGTGGGGTCTCCAAGTCAACATTTGTTTCAATATTTCATCTCCTGAATCAGTATCTGACCATCCCCTTCTTTCCTATTGTACTGTTTGTCCTTTCCCCTCTTAGCAGTCTCTGAAGTGAGGACTGGATATAATCTTGTTCCTTCTATATGGGTCTTCCTCTATCTACACTGTTCTTCATCCCATCGGACATTCAGCAACTCTTCACTGCCCTATTAGTCCTCCTCTAGTATTTTTCCTTCTCCTTTTCCCTGGAAACTCTCTCCCATGCATTAAATGTCTCATACTGAAGGTGGCTTCATTTCATATTATCCCTTCAAATTATCCTGAATCCTGTTTTTAAATGTCCTGTATCTAGAAAAACTCAAAGCACAATCTGAGTAATTCTGCTCCATTTGTGAAGCCAAGAACATGTATTTAACCCATGTTTGATATTCATAATGTACGCAGGCGTAACCTCAGGAGATGCCTCCTCACCTTTGTGTACTAGAATAGTAACATCTCCTCTCATCAATTTTTTTAAATCTTTAAAACATTTCATGAGGACTGTTTAGATCTGAAATAACATGATTAACTGAACCAATTAAATTGCAGTTGTTGTTATTTTCACAGTTTCTTAATAACAAATTCAAATTCAAGATACACCTGTAGGGGTCCAATCCCAGCGCAACACATTTACATCACCAACCAATCACAGCACAAAAGCACACTAATCGACCAATCCCAGCGCGAAACACTGTGGCATACTATTTCACTCCTCGCAGAGGCTCATCCTCCTTTACGATTTCTTTGTACTCTGACAATTCTAACCAATAATCTAAAAAAAACCTTCTTGTTTGCTCTATTAAAAGAAATAACAAATATTTTCAACAATTGCAAGTGAAATCTCCACCAGCATGAAATCACCCAGATCAGTGCTGTTTCCCCCATTTGCCCAATTAGGTTCCACTAACTCCGTCCAATATTAATCAATGACAATAACATATAAACCTTATATTACTGGTGTAGATGATCATACCTCACACACCACACCTCAAAATCTCTTCAAACAAGTTTTCAAGTATTATTTTATCCTAGGATCTTTTAATAACAACAAGCCTGACATTTTTGAACACCTTTTCAACAAGTTGTCAACCATTCTCCTCACCCACTCATTACAATCAACATTCATTCAAACCAAGGAAATAGCACGATCACTAACATTTAACCTATTAATATGCACACCTTCAAATCGCAACTGCCTTCGAGTACTACTTTGCCAGATCTTCAAGTTCTGGACATTGGATTCAGGAATCAGGACTCTTTATTTATCAATTCTGGGTATTAATTCATAGCTCCATTCAGTCTGTTAAACCAATACTCTGCTATCAGATTTTCGAGCGCGGAAATAGTGTAAAATGTTTCATAAGAAGCCTTACCTTAAAACTTAGAGAACCTGGAATTTCCATGCCTTCCAAAGTCGATGAATCATTGCCATGTATTAGAATGGAGCATCACACAAAATAGGCATCATTATTTGCATTTGCTGTTCAGCCAATAAAGAGAGGTTTGGTGAAGCTTCAAAAGTTTAGCTTCTCTTTAAGAGATCAGTAGGTATTTTTGTTCTTTCATTCAGATTAGTCAAAATAGATCAAATTATAGAAATTATCAAAAATATGTTTGGTTAGAACAAGCATAGCAAATAACAGATAGGTTCCATTCAGAATTCTAGTCCATTTTCTAAACTAAGGGACCTATCCTAATGAGAACCTGTAAAGAGTTATCTTTGGGGAAGAGCAAGTAAATTCTGGAGCAAAAAGATCCATCTATGAATGTTCTCGTGAGAACTTTTTTGCATGCTTACTTTATTAGCTGCTTAGTGTCCCATTATATAACAATGAAATGTTCTATGAAATGAAACATTTAAATCTGGTATGTCCTGCTTAGATCACAAAATGTAAGCTACCAAGCATTTTATTTAAATAATACACTTGTCCATTGGGCATATGTGGCAGAGGAAACAATCTAAATATAGTGAAATCATATGGTAAGAAGAAAAAGAAAAATATAATTTTCAGGTAACAGCACATTTTACAAAGAAGTCAGGTTCTATAGTTTAGTTATTAAGTTATATCATTGTTTTGCCAAAAGCATTTATATTCTTAAAGGGATAGAGGAGAATAAAAGAATAGTGAGGCCTAGCAGTGCAAGAATGATAGAAAGGAGAGCTTTCTGCAGAAATAGGCAGCATTTACTCTTTTGCAAGTTCAATAGCAAAAGGTACATTTTCCTAACGTTTATTTTATTACGCATTTTTATGTTAACATTAAGGCGCATTTCTCTTTAATGGGTGGTGCATTTTTCATAAAATGTTTCTTTCATCTTCCTCACTTTTCTGCTCTTTATTGCTTTTATGCTGTGTTCTATTTTAGATTTTCCATTCATGTGTCCTTTGATTGTTTAATTTAGTTCAGCTCTGACTTGGGCCACCATAAACCCCAGTCATGATGATGATCCCTTAATTGTCATGGGATCGAAATCATGTCGACATTTGGCACTAGACCCATGTTGATTATATTACAATTGTGTTCATTAATGGTGATACATGCACTATGCACCATTGTATACCTGAATGAGCAACTTTTCACTTCACTTAATTTCATCGATTGAATTCATTAAGAATTTGAATTTTAAAATAATATACAAAGATTGTGAAAAAGAAAACACTCTCTTCTTTTTTATTTTGTTTCTTGCCGTAGGGACCATTGTTCTTAAAAAAATGTTAATACACCTGATCCCTATGGGATCTTGCGTTTTTCCTTGCCTTGCATAACACGTTGAAACTATTAAAGACGCAAAGCTGAGCTGCAAATAACTTAGATTTAAAACATGCAAAGTTGGTTACATGTTGCTAAGAAAACATGGGCTGAAAGCGCAAAATACCTAGTGAAACTGCTAACAGGTTTTGCAGTTGCTGGACCGATGTAGTGGTAATGCTGTTTTTTAGGGTTAGGGCCTCCTGGCTTGCATATTGTCACATAGGGTCAGATTCACAGAACTTATTTAAGACAAAATCCTAAACTACTACTTTTGGTATTCACAGAAGGCATTTAGTAGTAGTAAAGTTAGGATTGTGTCTCAAGTCTGTCTTAAGTCTGTCTTAAGTCTGTCCTAAGTTTGTCTTAAATTTGTGGTTTAAGTTTGTTTTAAGTCTGTATTAAGTTTTTCTTAAGTCTGTCTTACGTTTGTCTTAAGTCTGTCTTAAGTATGTCTTAAGTCTGTCCTACTACTTTTGGTATTCACAGAAGGCATATAGTAGTAGTAAAGTTAGGATTTTGTCTTAAGTTTTACCTAAGACAGACTTAAGACAGACTTAAGACAGACTTAGGACAAACTTAGCACAGACTTAAGACAGACTTAAGACAGACTTAAGACAGGCTTAAGACAAAATCCTAACTTTACTACTACTAAATGCCTTCTGTGAATACCAAAAGTAGTAAGTTTAGGATTTTGTCTTAAGTTAGTTCTGTGAATCGGGCCCGTAGTACCTTACAGGTTAAAGTAACTGTTGGAAATTACCATCTTTTGCATGGAATTCCCCCAGATTTTTGCCTTAACTGTTTTGTTGGCAATTGAACTCTGTACTCTTTACCCCAGCTAACCAGTGGTAACGTGTTTGTGCTCCCCTTTACACATGATGAAATTGGTAGACACAGATTGGCACATTTAACTCAACTTTAAGTCCCTTATATATGGTACATAGTGTCCCCAGGGCCTGTACGTTAAATGTCACCAGTGCCCTGCAGCACACATTGGGCCACCTACTTTAGTGACCCCAGGACTACGATTGTAGCTTGACGAAGCAGGATTTAAACTGCCAATTCGACCCGAGAAATAAACCCTGTTGACAGCCCTAAAACGTTCCTTTTAGATGCTAATAAGTCAGAGCTAAGTTAGGCCATAGTGCTCATAAAGGCAGGGTGCATGATACTTAAAAGTAGAACATGTAGAAGTTTAATATTCACATGTCCTTACAGTGACCAGCCCCTCAAAGCTATTTGTCACTGTAGCAAGAATGGCTGTGCATAGGAAGGCAATGGGATACACGTTTAAATACTAATACAGTGTCTTAGGAATGTGATTAACTAGAAAAATATTTAAGCAACTATTTGTAACAGTTATTAAAATCCATTCAATGGTGAAGTTAGATTTTTTATAGATACTATTGAAAAGTAACTATTAGAAGGTTACCTGTGCCCTTCCTGAAGTCCTTGGAAGGTAATCTTCTCTCCAGATTCTGTCAGACAGTAATTAGCATTTCAATAGGCATGATTAAGATGTGAACCTACTCCCAGAGCATGGACAGAAGGCCTTGGGTGTGGGGAGGTGTTATTGTGCCCTTGACAGGATAATATGTGGGCTGGGCCCAATGAATTGATTATCATCACAAGCAGATGTAGCTAACTGCTCCTTCTGCTAACAGTGTAGCTGCAGCCTTCTTTTGTCCCCCCATCCAATTTAGCCTCAATCACAGTAGGCCTCTTGTTGACATCACAGTGTCAGATCCTGCTGGAGTGTCAAGAACTACTTGACAGGTCTGCTGGGGTTTTTATTATGACATTTTGGGAACACTTCAAAGGAGGGAAAGCAGAATGCCAATACAATTTGAGAGTATCCATTGATTGGTTGCTGAAAGCTCAGCGACCAAACTCCTGTCTGTGAATTGTTTTGGGGGTAGAGGGACTCCATAAAACTGAATTTTAGTGTTAGATATGGGAGAACACTGGGATTACCATAGTACTCTCCTCACACACACCCAAGCCCTCATTGCTCAAGTTTAACATGGCTGAAGACTTCAGACATCTTGAAAATGCCCAAAGTGGGTATGATTGGCAGCCCTGGAAAACTTTATCCCATTGGTTAGGGGATCACCTGAGGTCATTCGCACCCACTAGCTCATGACGGATATTAATGTTGTATCTCCAGGCACCTACGTCGGTACATTTCTGGACCTACGGAAGATCAGAAGAGGTCTGAAACTGCTGTCTTAGACCTGGGAAGAGCCCTAAAGGAATGGACCTGTTCTCTTCTTGTACACAAAGCAACAACGTTGACTCAAAGTATCATAAGGCTGACTTCCTGTTCAAGTTGCAGGGATACAACAAGCTACAAGAGGCCTTTCCTGCGACTGCCCACCTGATCAGTGGCAACTGGACCTGGACTTGACTCTGTGTGCCACCCTATGGGTTTCTAATACCGCTCTCTTTCACTATTCAAGTGATGTGCCTCATTATGCTGATAGTCCAGAGTTAAAAGGGGTACTTGAACACCAGTTAGAAGGCCCATGTACAGATAGCCTCGGGACAGCAGAGGTGAAAGACACCCAGTGACACAATTGGGACAATTAACTTTAGTTTGCTGTAGTGCCTTCCAAACCATATTTCAGTTCTTCCTACTATGCTATCATGCTGCGCACCATTTGAATATTCAATGTTTTATTTTAATATGTGAATTATTGTGTTTTATTTATTCTACCTCAACACTTTGGTGTACACCTGTACTATATAGAGTGCTGAGTAACCAAATTATATAAATTGGTTGTTGATACATGTTAGAACTATGGGGTATATTTACAAGAATTGGCGCTAAGCAAAATTTGCATTGCTTAGTGGCAATTTTCTTAACTCCACGTATCACCAAAACTATACGTCTCTACTTGCCAATAGGATCAGTTTGCAGCAGCGATTGTTGCCGCAAACACTAACGTCACAGCAATAAACATCTTGATGCTAATGTATAAAAGTGACAGATGGCAAATTAGCTGCCAGAAAACTCACGTTAGTCAGCCACACGTCACTTTTTTCCATTTCGCAGGGAAAAAAAATCCTGCAAAATACAAAAAAAAAGTACCTCAAAGCAAATGGAGCAGCCTGAGCCCACTTCAGCAGCAAACAACAACCCCAAGCTCCCTTAACAGCCAGGATGACCAGCCAGAGTCCAGGGGGAAGAGGAAGAGGAAAAGAAGATTCAGTCAGGAGGAAAATTAGATTCTGATTGCGGAGGTGCTGGAGAATCAACACCAGCTCTTTGTCAGCTCCAGGCTGTCATTGGGTAGCAAAAATGGCATTTGGCAATCGATTGTATGCATGGTGAGTGCAGTAGAAGAAGTCAAGAGGACAGTGACCGGTTGTAAGAAGCGCTGGCATGATGCCAAGCGCAAGAGTAGCAGAAACTGGCCAGCAATCAACAGGCAGCACTGAAGGCTGAAGGTGGGAGTCCAGCACCACAGGAGGAGCATGATGCCTTGGAGGAACAGGTGTCCACAGCCATCTGTGAGGAGTCGGTGATTGGAGTAGAGGGACAGTATAGTGCTGACTTTGACCAGCTACATTAGCAATAGGGTAAGTAGCAACCAGGGACATGGGTGTCGGGTGTGGGGGTGGTTGAGTAATGTTAGATTCCATCCATCGAACTGTGTTTCAGTGCCCACCCACACTGTGTGCTGCTCAAATGCCAGCTACATAGGTACTTGGGGGTAAATTCACATGCTGTTGGCATCATTAACAAATACATAGAAAGACACATAACTGTGGAGTAAGTGACTTGTAATCCAGCACACTTACATATATACAATAACAAATGACCACTCATGTGTCTCCTAACTCTGGCCCATATTAACAAGCAAAGTGAGTGAGCATAGCGCTAGCCTACTTGGCCCAACGCAGCACTCTGCCACTTTATAAATGCAGCACTTCACTGTATGTACAAAAATATGGCTCAGTCGTATGTCACAAGATGCACTGGAGATAAATATAGCTGCCTAGCGCCAATGCAGGCATTCTTGCACAATGGTGCAAGAGGGTCTGCGTTGGGGCTAGATAGTTTCATTTGGCGCATGTGCATTCCGGAATTCTGTGCTGCAAATTCTGACCTGCAATGTAATATAGGTAATACATCTGAGCCCTGCGTTTCTGAAGTGGCTGAGTGGCGTGTCCATCCAGGAAGGCTAACGCTGGGTTACATTACAGGCTTGTACATACGAGCACAAGTATATAATGAAAACGTGCCTCATTTATAAGATGTTGCTTATCCCCATCAAGTGGGTCAACACTGCCTTGTAAATATTGTGAAGCATGGTTTCCCTTAGTAAAAAATAGTGAAGGTCCCGTTGCGATAGTGCATTTGAAAAATGCCACCAGCCATTGTAATGGGTAATTGCTACTTTTATGTGTGCAGTCGAATGCACAACACATAACAACATCTAAAAATGCTGGAGAGCACTTTTTCAAGTTGAATCACCCTTGTTGTCCACATGAAAAGCTGCACATCTCCTGCAAGCACCTTGCGCTGATAATTGGCACATTTCATAATGACCAAAATATACATATTGGAGGGGGGGGGGCAATGTGCTGTGTACCTTTTGTAAAATGATTCTGTATTTCTAAGTATTGTGTAAGGTCCCATCATTGTAGGAATGTGAACCATAAAATATCAACATGCCTGCTCTGGTTGCAATGCTCCTAGAACCACACATTCCCCGTTCCATCCATGGTAAGTGAATGGTAAGAATGGGCCTCATTCACAAGGTTGCATTGATGCATGTCATTTGGCCACACGTAGCCTTGCTATAATACCTCAAAATGCAGTTATCTACATTAAAATATTATCTTGTGATGTTGTGATGTTGGCAGTATGATATTGACATCATGGTCCTGGGTTTGGAAGTCCAAGGTACATATTGACATGCATGAAAATTGGGCCTTAGGTAAAGTCAATAGTGGCAGTGAGAAAATGCATAGCAATTGATGTCTGTAAACATCGTTACAGTAATTAATGCATCAAAGTAACATGACCACGACAGTAAGTATTATCTAAGTGCCCATCCATGTGATGTCCAGCAAAGGTCTGCTGTGCAACAATGCACCAATCTTAGAACCCTGCCTCAAAGTCCTCTGTCCTCCTGCTTGCATTAAGTGATCATTGCCACTGCTGTGGAAAACATGCACATCTTAACTCTGGCCCAGTTCTCTGTTGGTAGACACATGCTGCCTTAAACACTTTAAGTTTCTGTGGCACCTTGTCCATTAAAATCTGGCATAAGGAGTATATTTACTTAAATCACACCATCAAGACAAGAAAGATATTCCTTGGTGTGCTGCATTATACGTGTATAAACGTCTAACACATTGCAACATCTTTCAGTTGTAGCAAGCTACCAAATAGGCAAGAGTACTAGCCACATAGAAAAAACTTGTCAACATGGTCACATAACTGTGTGGCAGTCAGATGTTTGTCCTGATCTCATTCTTAAACACAGAGAGGGATCCCTGGACACATACGTGTCCAGCCAACATACCTAAACAGACTCACATCATGCTCCACACAAAAACAATGCTACACAAAGGATGTCAGTGATACACATATTAAAAGTTGTCTAGTATGTGTTGACCGTGTAATAGCTGAACCAAAGAAAGGCTAAGTGTGTGTTCAAGTACAAATTGCAAACATCATGCTTCACCTTGATGAAAAATCATCCTCCTGTACTAATTCAAAATAAAAATGCACCCCTACTTTTGCTACTTGCCTGTGAGTATTGAAGCTACCTTGCATCAACACAGGCACCCTTGCACAAAAGTGTAAGGGTGTCTGGATAGAGGCAATGATAGTTAATGAACAGGAAGGTGCTCCTCCTTGCACATAAACATCCATTCATGGGATTGACCGGTGTCAATGTGTGTTGCCCACCTTGAAACACATAGCGAAATTTCATACTAGGGGAATAAAAGTGCATCTCCTTGTCTCTTCAATATGGATATCACTCTATCTCTATTCTCAAGCGCATGACTGTGCTCCTCATCATGCCACACTACAAAATAGTTGGCAGTGCCACCATCAATGGAGGGTGCGATAGAAGGTCCACCACAAAACCTGGTAGCCAACAGTCATACGCAAACTTGACTATGTAAGGGTGCCTTATCCATAATGCAGTGTTAAGCCACATGAAGTAGATTAATCCTGCATTGTGAATAAGGTGAGACAACCAGCACCACAGGAAGGTCTGAATAGAAGATGTAATAGGTGCAGCAGGGGCTTATAAATTTGACCCTCACTGTTGGCATACAGGGTAACTCTTCAAATCAATGAACAATCTAAATGTAACAGTCATGATTTTTCTACTTTGACATACAAAGCTGCATGTAACAGGTGTAGCACAGGACAATGGAATGTGGCATGTGCTCTGACTGTCAAATGCTAAAATGCATGTTAAAATTGGACATACAGATACACAGTACTGTAGGAGTCCAGTGTGAGAAGGCAGACCAGGTGCGGGTGGGGTTGGAGAATCTGCCAGCCAAACTGGATGGGATTTATGGGTGTGTAAGTCCTATTAAGGACCACCTAAATGCCATCAGAGGCACCCACAGTCCGCTTCATGCACTCTAGCAGTCCATGGGTGACATCTCTTTTTGTCCTGACTCTGGGACAACAATAACTGACCTGTCAAAGTGGCAGCTAATGATGTAGCCAAAGAGTTGAGGGCAATGTGCAAGTTCCTTGATAACATTAAGGTGGCTCAATGGTTAGAGGGAGAAGTGTGGCTCAATGGTTAGAGCGGCAGACCCTGATGCAGAGGTCTAGCCCGGGACCAGGGTTTAATTCCCAGCCTCGGCGGGTCTTGGGCTCAAAATTCCACGGACCTGATAATTCTCGCCTTGGTGCCTATTCCAATCATGGAGTCCAACTCTGGGCAATAGCTTGCTTAATCTCCACAATGGCCCCCACAATGCTAAGGATGCCTGGCCTCCACCTCGGGGGTTCCCAGGAGTGGACACCTCACAGGGAAAGCCAGGATGGGTTCCACAGCGGTATTCGTACAAGCGCCTTGAGACCCTTGCGGGTGAGTAGCACGCTATACAAGTATCATTTTACATTTTTTTTTACATTTAGAGTGGAAGCAGGATTCCCACTTGACTACCATGGCTGCCTACCACAGTGACATTGTTGGGGTCCTGCAAACCCTGCAGCTCATCCTCCCTGCAGTGATGCCTCATCTGGTGGCACAGATTAATGCTGCAGCATATTCAGGATCCACCTCTTCTGCCCCGTATGTGTCTGTGTCTCCCTGTGCTGCCACCAATCCACCATCACTCTCACGGGAGGCACCAGACACATCAGTGGAAGAAGATATAGATGGTACATCTTTTCAGAAGAAAATCCTGTGGTAGCATTCATCTGTGTCAAATGCCTAGTTTCTGCTTAGCCCTGTGCTTTCCATCATGCCTCGGAACATCACCTGTCACTGTCCTCAGATTGACTAATGCTAGGTTCACCTTCTATATTTAATGGACTGTCAATGTGGCCATTGATCCTCAATGACACTGCAATCATCCTCCTGACTGAAGTTATCTGATTCCTCGACATGTCTTAGGACATGTTCCCCCACAAGGACTCTGTTTGGCCCTCCAATGGCTATGTACACAATGTGGATGTTGTTGTCAAAAAGAACTCGTCCAGTCTGTCAATTTCTAAAATGCACGTGTAAATAAAAGCACTAAAACTACAAGGTGTTACAAGGATGTGTGTTGCCTGTGACTATCAAACTTGAGACGTGTCAACAATGCCTAATCGGTGTAGCCAGCACAACTAATCCATACAAAAATGGGGTATGCTGAGTCTGTGTCCCTGATAGGCAGTGAGATGACAGGACATGTGTGAATTACCCAGTGAGTCAAATCTCCAAACCAACATTGTCACTGGAATGTAACATTTCCCTACTTTCAGTTGGGGATAGGGACTTGGATCAATTGTCAGGTCAGTGTCAAGCCACCTGAAGTGACTTAACCGTGCCTTGCCAACAAGGCATACTTTGACCCTATGCTAATTGCCAATGGGGTGGACAATGGTTGTTGTGATGGCTGCAATGCCGTGACACATTTAAAGATAGACCCTACACCATATTCACCTAAGATGCTCTAGCAATGTTGCTGTAACTAGAGGAATGGCGTCAAAATAATACTGTGTGAAACTGGTTCTCGTCAAAATCTTTGGTTGTTGTGGTGGAATGCCCACCACAACAACCATTGCCCTACACTTGTATGCTAAGTATAGCATGAATTGGTGTCTTGTGTACAAGGCAGCATTAATACACTTGGGTGGCCATGTAAATGAGACAAAGCCTATATTGCCAGCACAACTTCATTAAAAGTGAAGCTGAGGTGGGAATAGGGGCTTGTAAATATGCCCCTAAGTATTAACCAACATGCCTACTTCATGGAACCAATGCTGTGGGACCTCAATGCCTCCATTGCCTAATGTGTTTTTCTATGAAAGTTCCTTTTAAGATGACAACTTATTCAGCAGACTATCCCTATGCAATGTCAAAACTTAACTTTACTAGCCTACATATCCTGCATGTTTGTAAATCACAATTAAACAGCAGTATGACAGTATCCTGTTCCTAGAACATGACGTCAGTCCATTTTTCGATATTAAATTGATTTTGGGAGAATTAATCTGATGTATGCAAATTCAAACTTACAAATTCATCGATTCACATTAAGCATCAGTGACACTAAAAATCACTAACCACCAGCCGCGGTCCCTGCAAACAGCGGTGGGGTGGTGGAGCCAGATAAGGGGGGATTTTGAGGGAAAATAAAATAAATAATTCATTTTCCCTCAGCATTGCCCCTCGAACCCCTCCCTTATCCTACCCCACCTCAGTTATCTGCACGGACTGCTGCAGCTAACCAGTAAAACTGTATTTTCTAAAAATATACTAGCCAACCTAAACCTAATACTAATTAACTATCCTAACCTACACTAATCTATCTTATGCTAATTAATATAATTACTAAACTAACTACCTTACCTTACCTTATACTATACACATAACAATATATATATCCATACGGACCTTTAGACACGGCTACAGCCCGAACTGCTGAACGAAATTATACCAAATTTGGCAAAAGGGTAGATTACGCTTTTTGTTAAATCGTGTAAATACGTTCAGTAGTTTCTGAGACAATCAAAAGTAAAATCATAGTACGCGTACAGTACGCATACCCACACGAGCATGAGCTTTATGCTAATTGGCTGTCAACACTCCAAACCAGGAAGTGTTGGCAGCCATCTTGTGCCTCGGTAGAACCGAGGCACAAGAAAACAGAAAAAGTAACGTGAAAAACTCGAAAAGGGGGCAGGGTAGAAACACCCTGACCCCCTAGGCCTGCCTCGGGATATGCGTATGGTACGCGTACCCTGCATGTAGAAAAAAAAAACAAAGCGCGTCTCCCGCGCTTTTATGTAAATTAACCCCCAGTGGGGACAAATCCCAGGGGCTTTATATAAATAAAGTGTGGGGGCCCAATCCGCAACCCCCCTGGGCAAAGTTTGTATTATAGTGGGGGGGCACCCCCGGGAACCGCCACCCCTGGGGCTTAAATGTATAATGATGGGGGCCTCTAAGGCCCCTCAAGCCCCGGGGACCGCCACCCCCTGGGGCTTTAGTAGTAAGTATGCGGG
Organism: Lissotriton helveticus; assembly: GCF_964261635.1. NCBI lineage: Eukaryota > Metazoa > Chordata > Amphibia > Caudata > Salamandridae > Lissotriton > Lissotriton helveticus. The sequence continues at coordinate 1,886,349,245 of NC_136059.1, read as the reverse complement.
GGGGCTTACAGCCCCCCCACAGCCCCGGGGACCGCCACCCCCGGGGCTTCTTTTCAAAATAAAATTAGAAAAACCTGTGTGGGGGGCCCAAGTCCCCCCACATGCCCCGGAGACCACCACCTCCCCAGGGCTCTAATATTTAAAATTGGGAGGTCTGTGACGGACCCCCCAGCCCCGGGGACCACCACCCCTGAGGCTTTTAACTGTTGGGAGGGGGCCCCCCTCCTGGAGCCTTGTGGTGGCCCTGGGCACCGCCACCCCCCAGGGTCGGCTCCTGCAGTGTCCCGGGGTGCCCACCCCCGGTACACTGCTGTTTGCTAATGAAGGACCATAGCAAACTGCTTTGGTTTTTGAAAGAGAGAGCAGGAAACCTGCTCTCTCTTTTCAAAAACCAAAGCGGATTGCTTTATTGCATGGGGAGCAGCATGTTAGCTGCTCCCCAAGCAGAAAAGCAATGCCAGCTCCCGCAGGATGCGGGGAGCCGTCAGGGACCTTGGGGGGCTTGGGTACCCCCCATGGTCCCCAACGGAGAGGGCCAGGCCATATATATTGCATGCCTAACAACACCATATGGCATGTGATCTGCATTGTGTAGGTGACTTTAGTCATTCTTATATGTCTTTATATCAGTAATCTTGAACTGTCAACATGCACTCGTCCCTCACATTGATGCATATCCATATATTGTCATGTGTGACAGATAATGCATGCATCATTGGTAGTCATAATGATTACCATTGGTTGTATGTGTGACTACATAGAAGACTGTTAGATTACACATTGCTGTGATGTCTGTACCAGGTTAATAGGCTTGCAATACATAATACCTTAAACAACAAGCATTCACTATTTGTATTAAAGAATTATAATGCTGCATACAATGCGAAGGTTGAATACAGAACCGCATTGGAATATTTTATTAGCTGGAGGCAAAGACGTGCACATTTACAAGGATCTCTGCAAAAGTACTCATGGACATAATTTCAAGAATTTGTGCTACACATTTTTGAGGTTGCTAAGTGGCAAATGTTTTGTGACGGTGTCTATCGACCACATCTATTGTCAAGTTAGCGGTGTATGTACAATATGTCGTTACATGGCGTTAGGATCAGCTTGTGGCAGACAAAATTGCCCCTCACTCTAGCATGACAGCGATACACATCTTGAAGCTAAAGAGAAAAAAATTACGGCTGGACAGTTAGAGGCCCAAAACTTCACATATGTGAGGCCTCCATCACTTTTCTGACTCTAGAGGTAAAAAGAGCTAACAAAGACACCCCTGAAAAGAAATTAGAAAATATATGCACCAGAATGCAGGATGGAGTAGCCAAGACCAAATTCAGCACAGATCAACAACCCCCACAAATTCAGCAACAGCCATGATGTCGAGCCAGAGTCCCAGGGGGAGAGGAAATGCCGAATCTGCCTCATGTCTGAAAAGTGGCGCATTGTTTGGGAAAAAGAGCAAGGCCGCACTTTACATTGCACAATCCTTACAGCACCATGTCATCCAATGCCTAGAAGGGCAGACAGTCCCCAGGGCCTTGAAACCATGCTGTGCCTTATCTGAGACCCAGAGTGGTAGGCGCAGGTGCTGCGGAGTTACTGCAGACTGACAGTGGAGGCGCGAGGTGTGCCGTGCATGAGCCTGTGGCCCCCTGCTGTAGACATTGAGGTGTCAGCGATCACCCTTTCCTGGTGGCAAAGTCTGATAGGTCACATTTAGATACATTGCTGACCTGAGAAGCTTGCATGGTGCACCTTGACGCTGTGAGCAGACGAGGCACTCATGCGCAACAACAAAGGGTGGTGTGCATTGCATGACATGCACCAACACTACACGAGGGTGGCAGGGGAGATTGCCAATGTTGGGCTCCGGCTCTCAGCATCATCAGGCCAGAGGAGGTTGTGCTTGCCCGACGCTGTGGAAGGTGAGGGCCCTGAGATGCGCAAATCTTGTGTGGAAGGACTATGCTCCTAAGAGGGGCCAGTTGCATCACCTGCATCAGGAGGTTCTCCTGTAGACTCGGTGTACACTTCTGTACCAGGCTTGTGAAATCTGAGCTGACAGAGGATTCTGTTGGCAGAGTCACAGATTTGGAGAAAGCGCAGAGGTTTGAGACCTGGTGTTGATTTCCAGGATAGGAGAAGGTTGGACGTGGAGCAGAGGAGGCCCATGGGTCATGTCTGGGCAAGAGCCGTGGGCACACTACTTGCACTACAGTGACTTTCTGGTGCACGGGTAACATAGAATCTGGTTGCCAAAGTTAGATTGGAGGAGATGACAGCCTGGTGCAGCCTTTCATCACCCAATAGTAGTGAGCTCTTGGATGTGGGGGGGGGGATTTCCCTTGGTGCTGCCCGGATGGAGATTTCTGTCGAGCATACACCTGACTGGAGGAGAGCGGATGGTGCGCCACAATGGACTGCAACACGTCATACATAGTGCCTGTATTCTATACATAGAGGATCAAAAGGGATCTAAAAAGCCAGGGGGTACTGGTCCCTTTGAATTAATATCTCACACCAAATATACGCCCGGCTATATGTGCAAATAGAGAAAGTGGTCATAGTGTAATGTCAAAGGATGTGAAGAAGGTGAAATCCTTTCAGGACGTGAACCCCCACTCACTGATAGGTGACATGCTTCATCATATGGGTTCCCCCCTCACACCAAGGTGTGGGCTACAACTCCCCGGAGGAAGGAGCAGAGGTGTTTTCTCAAGATGAGTGATGAAAAGAGGTGAATGAGAGGCAGACTGCAAAAAGTGTAATCTAATAGTGATTTAAAATTGTCTCCGTGGGTCCACTGAATCTTTATTATTTGAATATAGCCGGTCATATTTTGTGTGAGATATACATAGTTCCTGGCATGTAACATATAATAACATACATCATTGACTAGACCCCTCAGGATATTGAGGCATGGATTAGGAACTCTTGTGGCACAAAAATTGCAATTTTGTGGCACACTATTGTGCTTTTTGTGGCATTTATACGGCATATTATTTTAGAGACTGCCGCACTGTCCTGGAGATTGGAGGGGACGAGGTAGCAGACAACTGGCAATGGCCGTTTTCAAGTTCCCCTCATAGTTTTGATGTGCTTCTATGTTCACAGCCCGTATCTATGAGACCAATCATAAGCAATGAGGAGAGTGACTCATTCTCACTGGACCATGACTGGAAGGAAGTAGAGGAACACTGGCCGTTTATATGTGGCTCTAGCCATATGAATACTGGGTGGAATATCACACCAGCAACTGAACCAATGGGGGAGGAAATAAAGTCAGACAAGGGGATAAAGGGGGGGGCCTAACAAGGAAGACGCAGAAGACGCAGGAAGAGAAATGGACGCTGAAGGGTGGAACAGGAGTGAAGACATCCCAAATTATGTCTTCACTGAGCACCAACCCTACCCAGAGACCACCACAACCGCAAGCTGCCCTGCTATGATCCAGGAGGAGCGTGGCTCGCCCAGGTACGTGCTCGCATACACGGAGTCGGTAGGTGGCGGGAGTGTAAAGAGGGAACTCTCACTTCCAGAGAGACTGTAAAATGTAAAATCACACTTATATAGCGCTGCTATCGCTCCGAGGAGCATCTTGGTGCTCAGCACCCAACCCAGCTGGAGAAGGTTGGTGAACAGAAGGCAACTTCAACAGCTTACTGCTTTACACTAGTGCCCTACAAACCACATCTGAGAGTGAGAAGATCCAAGTTTTCAAGAGTTTCCTAAATTCAATCTCCTTGGTTATACACCGAAGTTGCACTGGCAGTTTGTTCCAGGCTCTTGCTCCTAATACGAAGAGAGATTTCCCCCCTCTGGAGGCTAATCTAAATCTAGGAATTACCAAAAGGTTGTGATTGGCAGACCTTAAGCACCGTGCTGGCAGGTAGCGTTTAAAGCTGTTGATCAGATATCTTGGGCCCTGAGACTGAAAGGCTCTGAAGGTGATCACCAGTACCTTAAATAAGACCCGCTTATAGATGGGTAACCAATGTAAGATCTCAAGCGCGGTGGATGCAGATGATCTTCTCGTCCAGCGAAGTACCAGGGGGGCAGCAGCATGCTGGACTATCTGCAGCCTGTTAAGAACAGCTTTGTTGGTACCTGCATATAGGCTATTGCAGTAGTCCAGTCTGGATGTTATCAGAGCCACTGCCACTGTTTTCCTGGCTGCAAGGGGGAGAAGGTCAAAGAACTTTATCAGCTACACCCACCGCTTGTTGCTTGAACGATAATTGGTCTTCAAATTTAATGCCCAGGTTGCGTGCAGAGGAGATGGTGCTGGGAGGGGCTTCCGCCCCTTCCGGCCACCACTGTTTGGGGGAGAAAAGATTATGGGAACCGAAGGGTAATATTTCTGTCTTCCCTGAGTTACACCTGAGGTGATTGTTCTTCATCCACTCAAATGTCGCCGTAAGACAGCTTTGCAGATTTTCCTCAGCTCCCGAAAGCTCCCTATCCATCACCAGAATCAGCTGAGTATCGTCAGCATACGAGATGGTATCAATCTGGTAAGAGGCGATCAGCTTGATCTGGGGTACCATATAAAGATTAGAAAGTAGAGGGGTCAAGCTTGAGCCATGCGGGACTCCTGAGCTGATAATTTTTTCTTCAGATTTGAAGTCGCCTAATACTGTGATCTGACGTCTCTGGGTGAGAAAATTTTTTAGCCATGCCATTACCACTCCTCCTATACCTGCTTTACCCAGACGGTCCACCAAGATAGCGTGTGAGACCGTATCGAAGGCCGCCGATAGGTCGAGTAAAATCAAGACGGCCTTCTTCCCTTGGTCCAAAACCATTCGTAATGTCTCTGCCGTGAACAACAAGGCAGCTTCAGTCGAATGCTTGGGACGAAACCCCGATTGGTTGGAGTGCAGGATGTTATTCTCCTCCAAAAAAATCGTAAGTTGTTTATTAAGGAATTTCCCCGTCAGCTTGAACACCGCGGGGAGTAGGGAAATGGGACGCAGGTTGGACAGAGTTGTCGGGTCTGGTAGGGCTTTTTTCTGCAGTGGCATGACCGCTGCACACTTCCAGTCAGCTGGGAATTCTGCCGTGGCCAATGAGGAATTAATGATGCTATTGATGATTGGATTTAACTCCTCCACCAGGGTCCGCATGACCATCAGTGGACAAGGATCAAACGGGGATCCAGATTTTATTGATAAGATAGCCTGATGTGAATCCTCCAGAGAGATGGATGTAAATGATTCAAGGCGTACAATGTTAGTGGCCTCAAAGCATGCCCTCGAGGATTCTTCAATTGTCGAAATAGATGGACTAGAAGGAAAGTCCTTAACAATATCAGAAATTTTCTTATCAAAATATGAGGCTATAGCATTACAGAGCGGGAGTGAGGGGGGATATTCTGAGAGAGTGCTATGGGATTGGTAAAGCTGTTTACTATCTTAAAGATCCCCTTCTGTCCCTTGTCAGAGGAAGAGATGACCTCTAGATAGTATGTCTTTTTTGCCAGCTTAATTGCGGCATGATAGTCCCTTCGTGCAGCTTTATAAATATCACGAGCAACCACCTCATACTTTCTACGCCACCTCCGCTCAAGTGCCCTCACTTCGCCTAGTTCAGTTTTTAAGGCTAGTGAAAACCATGGAGCACTCTTTCTGGTTTTAGCACGGCTTGGGTTATTGTCTTTCTTCATTTTCTCCAAGGACAAACCAAATGTTACCACCCACTCACAGTATTGCTGGTTGTCTATAAGAGTATGGCCTGTTGATACAGGTTTACTAACTCTTAACTTCTCCATTAGATCAGGTCTTTTCAAGGCATTTATCCAGTCGGGTTTACTGCTGAGAGAGCCAGCTTTCACCGGAGCCCTCTGTTTTACAAAAAGGTCTAATGGAATTAATTTATGGTCCGACCACGTTAAAGTAAGAGGGGGTTTAATCATTAAGCAGTCAGAGTTGGAGCAGATACAGTCCAGCACGTGACCTGCTGTGTGGGTGGGTTCCAATGTCAACAGGGTCAGGCCAAGTATATTAATGATGTCCATAAAACCCATAGTACCTGGTTCGCTAGGGGAGTCTAGATGCAGGTTAAGATCTCCCAGCACCGTGCAGTGGGCAAACCTAAGGGCAAGGTCACTCAGCACGTCTCCAAGGCTGTCTAGGAACTCCGTGGATGGGCCAGGGGGGCGATAGATCAGGGCTCCCGAAAAAGAGAAGGCGTCATGGATAGTAAGGCAAAATGCCATATCCTCAGCTCCCTTCATATCTGGCAGCTCATACGTAGTGCATTTTAGCGCACTCCGATAAATGATTGCCAGACCACATCCCCGTTTTAAGGGTCTATCTAGTCTCTGGATGTAAAAGGAGTGTGGTAGAGCCACTGCTAAATCCGGGTTGCTCCATGGGCGGAGCCAGCTTTCCGTAACAAGCAGCCAATCTAGGTTCATTTCGGTAATTAGGTCGTTAATGTGCTGTGCATTTTTGCACAATGACCTTGCATTGATGAGTCCGCCACGGAGTACAATAGAATGGATCTCGTCCTGAGGGCTCAACTCAGGTGTAAACCTCATTTTACAATGACGGCAACAAACTGAGCCTTCCCACGTGCCTGGGAGTAGAATATCATGGCAGGAGGGAGAGCACTTGTTAAAAGAGCCTAGCCAGTCCCTGGATTTAATAGAGCTAGTTACCCTGGAGCCAGCATACCTTGCCTCCACCGCAGCCTCGACGCTGACGAGCGCAGACGGGCAGGACTCTGGCTGGACTCCGGCGTGACAACGGCGTGCCCGCTGCGCGTTACCGCTGCACGTCATTGTGGCGCGTTTAAGTAGGAAGTGGACAGCCTACCCAGGAGACTAGAACGCTCACCAAAACGGCATCGCTAATCTGTCCCTACCAAGCCTCAGGATGTCTGGGAGGAGTGAGGAGCAGCAGCTAACCCGCTAAAGCAGCAGTGAGGGAATCGATTATAGTGCAAGTCAGACTCTTGTTCAAGAACATGTCTCTCTCATTTTATTTCCCCCTCTGCTTTGTTAGTAGGCGGCAGTAACTCCAAAGACAAGTCAGTACTATTTGTTTAATTTTTCTTTAGTAATTTACTTTTTGTGGTTGCTCCAAGTAAAACAGAAGATACTATTAGAAAGGCACAACATCTCCTCTGTTTGAACCCCCCCAAAACAGTCTAGAATAGCCTAAGCTTGTTGTTACTAAGTAGGTACGCTAAAGAGACAAACTGCCTACTTCACAAATGATTGGTGACGGTTTCTTCCGTGCCTAAAGTCCCGCACTCCCTCCCTTTTAATTATACAGTAATTGTGAACAGAACACTTACCTGTGAGATTTTTCCTTTTCTGATGGATATTCCAAGAACTCTAGTGGTCCTGGATGCTGGCACTCTGCAGAGAAGTAGTCATAACTCCTAACTGAAACCCTAACAAATAAAGATTCAAGCATAAAATGATCCACATTGTCTGACTGATTCATCCCGCCCGTTCACAGCGTCATTTAATAGTTACGTCCTAATGTTAAGGGAATCTGGAGAAAATACCCATGCTATATGCTCTCCTAATCTTAGCAGCACAGGACTCCTTCTCACATTTACACTATTTTGGAGTACCAGTGTCAGCCATGATCCTGGTGGAAAACAGCTCTTGATGTGTAAAATGTTTAGAAGAGGATTCTATATGAGGAGTGGTGTAGATGTCAATGTCTATATAGGTGGAATCGGTAGGAGGAAGAAGGAATGGTGTAAAACTGCTAACAGTACTTCCTGGTATATCTCAAATGTTATTCCTCAGAGGGTGTCAGCATGAGAAAGAGCCGTGCCTGCAGTATATTTTGTAGTGCTATTCAATAGTTATGCACACTTTTAGCTTGTGATTGATGGACAGTGGAGATGATCAATCTATTGTTCACATTTTATTGAAGAAAAAAAAGGATGGTGGACTGAGAAGATGTGACAGTAGGTGGTTACATTTTAAAAAGAATGATTGGCAGCTGAGATACTAGTGCTACAATTGCCTCTTACCAACTCTCATTTCCAATTATCAGCTTTTTTAAAATAATAATAAAATCTATAGCAGAATGCCCATAAATAAACGACCAATAAGTGTTGTGGATTAATACATAATTTATCACAATACTTAGTGACATAAAATATTTCATGTTTATAGGCAGTCCGCAATAAGTGGTTAATTTGTGCCTGCAATTTATACACACAAAGTTACCAGATGATGCCTTGCCATTGGGAAAGCTGTACTCCTGTACTAGGCTTTCCTTCTAAAAATCACTATTTTCAGTTGCGCTGGTCCAATTGTTTCAATTGAAACTTGACTTATTACATTCATATTGAGATACTACTCCTCACAAGGGATTGAAAAGCTTTATGAGTAGTAACACACTACTCAGGATTCCAAAGGTAGTGGTTATTCCAGTGGTGGTTGCTGGTTATTGGAATTAGTCTCATGCTCAATGAACTCATTTCATGCACTTACTTCACTCCAATTCACTACAGAAACACGTGACTACTGGACCCATTACTCTACCAACGAACTGCCTCTCTGGAAGCGTGAATATTTGACTACAGGTTTTGTGCATGTAGCATGTACATTAGTCAAGTGGTTCCTTTTAATAGGGGTGGAATGTATGGCCTGAAGGTAGGGTACATGCACATCTCAGAAGCAGGTGCATTATGCCCAAGCTGCCTCTGCAGCTCAGATTCACACACATAAGAAGGAATTGAGGGCCTATCAGCTGTCCAGGCCACTTCTATTCAAGATAATTAGGATGTACAGAAGAGTCCTTCCCCACCCCAACACTGAGTGCATGTATAGAGTAGCCCAGCTTCCAAAGGCCCAAAGATCATGACCTTATCCCAAGGACTCTGGTTTTGCTCATCTACTCTTCAAAGTGGACAGGAGGGCAAAGCTATGCACCTCCGTGCAAACAGATTACTGGTTCAAAGTTAGAGGAAACTTGGAACAATTTTCTCGTCAAAGAAACAGCAATGCTACTAACTAAAGATGAAGCAATAGCATTTTTACCAAAATGTTGCAAACTGCCCATCAATGACAGGAAGTGATTAGATAAAGTCAGTATAATTATATACATGAATAGAAAGCAATACTTTCATACTTTGTTCTAACTCATATTCACTGCATGCTCCCACAGGCAAATCAGCTAATGGGACACCTAACTATAGGTGGGCGAGCCACTGAAATCTTGAGCCAGATGCTGGACTCCAGACCGGCTCGAGGTCCTCTTGTACACTCAGCCCAATAAGAGTTGATCTTTAACAGGAGGTTTATGTAGGCAGTGGCTACAGCTGCTGCCTACATAACACAGGGAACCAGGCTTGAATCGAACAGGTCACCATATTGTGAATCCAGTCAAAAGTACTTGTGCAGAAAATATTGGAATCTGTAACCTGGTTTCTTAATGTTGTGAAGCACTCTTATGTCCTTGGGCAATGTTTGCGCTATGCAAACTGTCAGAAATACAATGTGAATTCTGCCGTTTTCCACACTAGTATTTCATACTCCAAAACTTACAAAGTTATTTGATGTATGAAAGAGATATGCATTTACACCCTGGTTTGTGCAACATGAAACTAGAAACCCGTGGACCAATCCCATATTCCTTGCTTGACCAAATTGGGTGATGTTAGGCAAATACTTTTTCACTGAGCCTCCTTTTTGTTCATTACCACATATGAGAGCACCTCAACAACTTGAGTTCAGGATGTGCGCTGTACTCAAGCCTGTCATGTGTTTGATGTAATAGTACATAAAGTCGCTCCATCCTTAATAAAAATCTAGGCCACATAAAGGGTACACATTCAGTTGACTTGTCTCTTAGTCAGGGTAATTGGAATTATGAAATTCGGTGGCTTTTTCACATAGTTATGGATTTGCAGAATTTGCCACAGAATCCAACATCTGCTTCGTAATTTAAAGATCTTAGAAAAAAAACTTGATTCTAGCTCAAACAGCTCAAAAGTTACTAAAAACGTGGGTACATGCGTTCACGTCCAGAGGAGGGCTTTTCACATACGTTAACTGGTAATCTTTCAGCTGCTTACCTCTGTCTATGGTTTTGAAATTGATACAGATGAGGTGAAATATATGCAGAGACAGTATTACTATGCAAAAAAATGATAAACTAACAAAGTAATACTTTAGAAAATTATGCAACATTGTGCCACATAATTTGCTTTCTTTGCTGTATAATTTACTAAACCCTGCTGTCTAATTTGGTGCTTCCATGCCGCGTAATTACTGCGGCCCTGCTCTTCGTGCACTAATAGCATTGTAATCAGGGCCTGGGCTGCAACGTTATGTTTCTCAGCTGCTGTTTAAACATTCTCAAATATTAATTAATTAACACCTCTCAATGCAGATATATAATCGGATGCACAACCGTGAAACGCTTCTGCATTTTGAAGACACCTTATCATATTCTAACAATATCTTTGTGGAATGACTCATTGCCAAATATCTTGTAGGCTTGGCTCCTACACAGACTCTTGGAGCCAGGGCTGTCCCTTGGCTTGCTCTTCGTCTATTTGTTGGCTGCCCACCTCTACACCTGACCTCCCCCAGGATGGTTGTCTTTCATTTGGTTTGGCAGGTCAACGATCTGGCAGAGGGATGGGTGAAGAGAGGAGTAGGACAAGTAGGTTAAACTATAGCAGCACTCACTACAGGAGAAAAGCTCGTGCTCTTCTTAAAGAAACGCTGGATGAAAATACTGATACTGGACTGATTTCCTTGTTCTCTGCAATTCCCGAAGAAACTCCAGTAACATGGGGTGGGGGGAGAAGCACAGCAGAATAAAGCCATACAATGTTATTTAGATCAGGCCCTGGGAGGCTGGAAAAGCAGCAAAAAGACATGTGGTTCTGCAGCCTTTCCATCAAGGAGCGCGTGCTGTTTTTGGAGCCCCCAGGCATCTTGCAAAAAAAAAACCAATAAATGCATCAAGGAAGGAGCAATTGTGTTTTATCGCAGCATTCGGGCATAAAGTTGCAGGCATCGCACACCTTGGCAAATTTTGCAACAAAAACGTGATTCTCAAAATCGCGAAAACCTGGGAGCTCTGATTGACATAGTTAGACTTGTAAATATTAATATTTACAAAATGACCTAAAAAATCGCATTTTTCGAAGACCAGAATACTTTACTGCAGAAATAAATATTTTTCATTGTCCGAAACGCAGACATGAATTGTTTTTAAGATTGGTTGCAGGCATCACTTTTTCACCACATAAAGTGGTACATGCGTGACGTAGAGCTCTCATAACGATTTATGAAGCCACACAAAGCAACCCTGCGTGGCTTTGAGTGCCCTCAAATCATGAGTAAGTCAATGCAGCGCAAATCACTGTATCGCCTTACTATGTGCCTGGGAGGCTTTTCATGGGCATTGAGGTGAAAATTGACACTGCCCCAAATTTACACAGTGATGTAAACCTGGGGAAGCGCCAAATCCGTACACCTCCCAAGGTGAGGCTTAACAAGGAGAAATCGCTTCATTTCTCCATGTTTTTTCCTCTTTCTCTATGTGTGCTGCATTTTGTAGCACACATAGAACAAAGATAACGCCTTGTATGATTGTTTTTGTGCCCTTACAGTCCTGTATGCAACAGAGGCACCCTTGCACCATGGTGCAAGGGTGCCTACGTTGGTGCTAGGCTGCCGAATGGGTGGCAGCGCAGGCAGAAAAGACGGGAATGCACCATAATGCTTAAATACTGTGCAGTCCTGCCCTTGCACTTTGGCACAGGGCAGCACATCAAGGTGCCTTGCTGTGTTGCCCTACGCCAAAATGCCATAAATGAGGCCCTTGATGCCAGAAACAAAGAAACTGGCACTGAGATGTATCCTAATAAAACTCTGAGATCCAAATGTAACTTTCAGGGCCATATTTAATAAAACAGGCATGCATTCCGTCTCTCAAATGTGATTTGTGTGTTCTTAAGGCACATCTGGTGTAACTTATGACACTCTTAAATGTATTGCTTTTAGGAAAGAAACACACCTACACTTGCTTTTCTAGCCCTATATATTGTACTTTTCATGCACTGTGAAAAGTGTAAAAATTTAGGGGTATATTACCAACAACTAGCGATAATTTTTGTCTCTAACTTGTTTAGAGACAAAAATTATCGCCGCAAATCGGCGATTTTTATCGCAGATAAACCTTGCTATTAGCAAGGTTTATCGCAAATGCGATAAAAAACGGCCGCAATGCATGAATATCGCTGAAAAGTCAGCGATATTCATGCATTATCGAGCAAATGCTCTTAGCCATGTTATCCACCTCCCATTGGATAACATGGCTAAGAACTGCTCAGGGCAGGTGTTAGCTTTTGGAGATATTCGCGCTTAGCGCGAATATCTCCAAAAGTTGGTAATAGGAGATAGCGATGTTAGCGACTGTTTCCAGTGGCTAACATCTTGGCACGCCCACTTTGCATGTCATTAGTGATAAATATCACTGACATGCAAAGTGGGGCCCATGATGGTCGCTATCTCCTATTAGCTGTCGCTAACTGGTGTTAGCGACAGCTTGGTAATAGGGAGATAATTTTATCTCCGCTTTCTTGGCTTTTAAAGCCAAAAAAGCGGAGATAAAACCCCTTGATAATATACCCCTCACATTGACACATTTTTAGTTAACATTTGAAAATCTTTCTTTCTCTCACCACAATTTTTCATGTCCTACATTTCTTCCTTCACCCACTTGCATTTCCAATGTGAATCCTTCTGATCCTCCCCACGGTGTCTGGACCTTTCCGTGTTATCTTTAGTGTCACTGCAAGTTTAGACAATGCACTCAGACATCCTTGTAAATGCCTAAAACGTTACACGAGTTGGTGCTCCTCAAATTCCCATGGCATTTCACTGACCAACTCTTTGGAACACCCCATTGTCTGCCCACAAGTACAGACTGAGAAAATGTTTAAAAAAAATAGGTTACACACATGGGTATAGTATTAGCTCTTAGTTCACAGATGTATGCCCACTCTTTTTATCTACAGTTTGATAATCGTACATTATTTGTATTTAAAGGTGTAAGTTTGAAATTCACCTCTGTAAATTGAGCCTGTAATTTCATGTCACCCCTTCATTAGATTTCACCCCCACAAACAGCTTTAGCTGTCTTGCCAGACCTATTGTCCTAACACAGCACAACACGCAACACACACTTACACATGAACATACACACATATAAAGAAATGGACCTTTTGACAGCCCATTTCAGTAACTAACTACTTTTTGCCCACAGGGCAGGCAGTCCATTCGCGTTAGTTTCAGGTCACGCATTCTTCTCTCTTCCCTGCGTCACTCCCACCGGGCCGCTTCTTTCAAGCGCACTCGACACGTTCTTTTATTTGTGCAGCAAACAGTGCTTTAGCCCTTCCCATCCAGGCAACCCTTCATCTGCTCCCGGCGGTTCATTCTTTTTTTGCAGCTCGGGATGCTTTCACTCGTCCTACCGGACTGCTCTTTGTATGGCACCCAGAGGGTCCATTTATTTCTGCAACGTCCGCTGCTTTCACTCTTTCTGTCGGACCACTCCTTTCATGCACGCCTGGTGGGTTCATCTGTTTCTACAGCTCCTCGGCCCTCCCCTGTGCACTCAAAGTGTACATCCATTTCTGTGGCTTGAGCTGTTTTCGCTACATTCTAACTGCAACTTCCCCATTTGTCCATGTTGTAAAATACTGGTTAGACCTCCAGAGCCCTTTGAAAGAGTTAAATGCCAGTTCTGAGTTTCATCTGATTAGCTAGAAATTCACTTATCCCACCAATAACTGGATTGAATTATGACCTTTCTATGGTTTTCCATCCATTTGAGTTTTATCAAGTGAGACAGAAGAAAGACATTTTCAGCTTTGAAGGTAAAACGAACTTAGATTTCAGCAAACAGTTTCACTATCAGACTTATTTTGGAAGAATTCTAGGCTGCCAGTTTTATTAACCTAAACACTAATTTGATTAAAGTAGTTCTATTTGCAGAACTGGTATTAATTTTTGTTAATTTTTGACAAGCCTTGACTTGTTTTGTATTAGCATTCATATAGTGCTTACTACACCTGTGAAGGTGTTGACGCATTTTACAGCGCGTAGCAGTGAGTAGCACGCTCATCCAGAACCTACTGCTTTTTTCTAGAACTGAAATTCCTTTCTTGTAAATGTGTAGCAGTGGTTTATCTTCCTGATACAACTTGAAAGGTGGTACTTCTCCGGTCTGATTTTGGTCAGCTCTTCAGTTTTTAGTACAGGTAACAGATTGTGTTAATTTTTAAGCGCCCTGTTGTTGTTCTTGCGAGTCTGCAGTGGACTTGGGTGCATAATATGCAGCCCTCTTCACACAGCCCATCGTGCAGAAAGAATCTGCCTGATGCGGTAGGATCATCCTGTGATCTCACCGAACCCAGTCAGGGGCACCGACTGGGCTGCAGAACTTTGTCTTGGGTTTTCCCTGATGGTGTTACTGAATGAGACCAAGAAGAGAACATGGAGGCACTTATTGCTGTTCCACATGAGTGGGACTGGGAGTAGTTCTACAATTTAAATAGACTGAGATAGTGGTTTTTCTCTGTTAAAGAATACAAAAATATAATGGTTTCGCTTCTGTTAGTTGACAAAAATAAACAGATCTCTGCTTCTACCTCACTCTGAAAGGCATCAGTGGAAATCAACTCATTGGTGACATCTCTGAGGGTAAGGTTAGTATACCTGTTGACTCGCTTGCACCCAGATCACAGGGTTCTGGCAATGGTGCCACTCTACAGAAAGCCAGTCACTGAGGTGGACTGGTTTAACTGGTGGTTAATTCTGAAGGGATGCCACCCACCTTGAATAATATAAGATACCAATCCAATGACACTGAGATGAAAGCGTTTCATGTCCAAGCAAGACTCATGTTACTGCAGTGGTCTGAGCTCCACAGTGAAACTTCTCTATCAGCACCATAAACTTAACCAGTGCACAATCTGAGCCAGTGGTTTACTAATTGGATTTTTGGCATTTTGTTCTTGTTTTATTTATTACAATTTTCTCTAGTTTTCTAATTTTGTTGTGGGCTCTTTCTGTGGTGTGCTTTCACTGTGTTACTGTTTGAAGTATTGCAGAAATACTTTACACACTGCCTCTGAATTAAGCCTGACTGCTCTGGGACAAGCTACCCGAGGGTTGAGCCCAGGTTAATCTAGAGTTTGCTTGTGACTTCACCCTGAGGAGAATTGTAATTGCTGCTTGATAAGCGTTTCATACCCCTCAAACAGTAACCCAATTTCTTACAGTGCGTACAGGTCGTGTTGAGTTGTAAGCACAGCTCTGGGGGATACCTATAGGTCTTCCTTGATTGTAAGAATGGCACTGGGTGATGCCTATAGTTTTGATCGGTTGTAAGTGCAGCTCTGGGTGACTCATTTAGTTTGTGTTCCATTGCTTGCATGGCTCCTGGTGATATCTATACATTATATTGGTTATATTGGATTGTAAATTTGACTCTGTGTAATGCATCAAAGTAAAGGTGAAAGTTTTGGTAGGTCAACAGTCTGGTGAGGGGATAGACCAGCTGAGGAAAGGGACAGAAATGGTAGGATGGTACGAGAAGGTAGTTAGAAATGAAGAGAAAGAGACACGTTATTAAAGGATAACAGAGACAAGTGTGCTACAGGAAATGGAGATAATAGTGCCTTTTGATGGACTGTGTCCATTGGAGTAGGATCAAGACTAATTTGCATAAGGCATGATCTAGTCTGTGGTAGCATGGTGGGCAAAAGTACGATGGGTTAAATGCTACCCCGAGCAATTGCCAGTGGTTAGATATATTGTAAAACTTTCTTCCATCACCTTTTATGTGTTTCCTACAATTTCCAGGGAGTGAAAGAGACATAGCAGAGATGGTGATTGCTACCAAACTCACATGGCTAATTAGCTAAATCCCAACCCTTGTAAGTAATTCATTCATTCAAAAGTGCTTTATTCGAGTAATTACTCATAAAAGCAAGACATACAGACATACTAAAAAACGATTAAATATACAAGTACTCAAAAATTACAAAGCACTTACAAGTCCATTGAACAATTATACAAAACAAACCACATTATTAAGAAGCAAATAAGATAAGCGTGTAAAAAGGTGTAAAAGTTCATAGTTAAAAACTTGTTTTTAGATGACCAAAGTTAAATCATAAATATACATTTCATGGAGACACTAATACAGTACATAAGCAAAGAATAGTTAATTCACTAGCAGTCTCTGCTTAACATCGGCAGAGAATAGTTACATAACTAGCAGTCTCTGCCTGATTATCCAATCCCAACCAAGGTATTTTGCAGTGGCAATTATAATCCATGTAAGAGAGGTTGAACATAAAATACGCACCACAACTCTACTACATGTTGTACCAAGGTTTCTGCACATAGGTGCCAGCCAAACTCGTCTAGGGTCACTGTAAGCTTTGCAGGAGAACAAAAAAATGACCGAGAGATTCTTTTCCTAAGCCACAAATAGGGCAGGTAGTGGACCCTCCAGAGCCCCATTTTGCTGTTAGTATTCTTAGGGGGAGTGAACCAGCTCTCATTTGGAATAAAAGTTTCCTGTCTAAGGGTTTAGATATGAAATCCCAGTACATTTCAAATACAGGAAACAATTTGACCTCCAGAAAACTAACAGCCATGGACCCATTATTAGTGTTACGCAAACTGGCATTAGCAACATATTCCCAAAACATATTCTTCAAGATTGACTTTGACGGAAATAAAGCTCCTGATGGGTCTACCCACAACTCACTTAGCCCGAGCTCAAACAACATCAATTTTAGCGATTTAAACCAGGTAATCTTATGGAAACAGTCTGCTTTGATAACGTCAGTAAAGCCTTCCGCATAGTGGCTAAGCTCAGGAGTAGTCCAGAGCCTACGCCAGTATAAGATTGGCCGTAGTCTGGCTAAGTCCACAATTTGCTTCCTGCCGAGATCATATCTCAGGGGCAGTAATGGAGTGCTATTCGGGGTACCAGTAATAGACCTCAAAAATGTATTCTCGGATATTTGAAGCGCACTCAAATTTTCATACCCCCACATCTCTGCCCCATAAAGCACAGACACGATTGCCTTGGCTTCATAAATCATCAGAGCTGGTTTAACTGGTTTAGTCAAAGACTTCCTATGTTCCAGGTTGATGACACCAGCTAATTGTTTATGGCGTAGAGTTGCTATATCAATGTGATGACACCACCTATTGTTATCCGCTATATGAATTCCCAGGTAGGTAAATGACTTTACCACATCAAGAGGACGACCACTCATGACGATTTTAGACTTGAAGCTACGATGTGGATTAAAAATCATGAGCTTCGTTTTAGACACATTCACCTCCAGACCGTGATCCACACAGAAGGTATCAAAGATAGTCAGTGCATGTTGTAAACCACTTGGGGTTTTGGATAAAATTAACGTGTCATCCGCGAACATTAAAATGGGAACTTTTACACCTGCAAGAGAGGGAGCATCCACTGACTGGGATAGCATGCGTGGGACAATACCGTTGATAAATAAGGTAAACAAGGTTGGGGCCATTGAACACCCTTGCCGAACCCCGCGCTCAACGGGAAATTCAGCAGTGTCCTTACCATAACCACCCCACTGAATTTTTGCGTAGGTTAACTCATGAAGTCTCATAATCATGGTCAATAGAACCACGGGAACCCCCAGAGCCTCCAGAACCTGCCACAATTTTGCCCTTGGCACCAGGTCGAAGGCAGCCCGTAGATCCACAAAAGCCACATAAAGGCTGCCTCCTCCTAATATCACAGTCCTCCACTGGATCAATTGAAAGCGAAAAACTTGATCCACTGTACTAGTTGCCCTTTGGAAGCCAGCCTGGAAAGGTGATAGGATTTTATTATCATCCGCCCATTCCAGCAATCTATTAACAATGACTCGGCCGACTATTTTTTGTACAGTGTCGATCAAGCTTATTGGATGATAATTACTAGGCTGAGCACGCTCTCCCTTTTTGTACACAGGTATAATCACAGCCCCCCGCCATGATGCCGGAATATCAGCACCCTTAGCGATGTGATTGGTAAGCAGATGAATGTATTTGCACCATCTCTCTTTATCATTTAGTAAAACGTCCGCAGCGACGCCATCTAAACCCGGTGCACACCCACTATGTACAGATTTTAGGGCAGACAAGATTTCATTATGTGTGAATACATTATCCTCTGCTAAAAACTGGATAGGGCGATTCCCAGCTACCACCTGGGCACTTGCAGCATATTGGGAGCTAAAAAATTCCACCCAGTCATCCTGTGGGACATTATTATTAGGTGGCTCCTCAGATCTTTCGCTACCCCATTTAACGATATTCCAGAACAACCGGGAATTTTTCCTGTCACTAGCACATTTCAATTTATTCCAATGTGCCTCGTCCCAGGTTCTCTTGGCTTTCGCAATACAGGCTTTGTAGTTCTTTCTAGCAAGGCGGATGTCCACTACGCCCTTCAGCCTGATTGCCTGTCCCAATGCAATTCGAGCCAACCTGCAATCAATATTATACCATTTAGCAGGTTTGGATATACGGGACCCATGATTTTTTGCCGGTTTTAAAAAGTGTCATTTAATTTTGCCAAAAAGGTTATCATGAATTTTGGCCACGTCACCCAGGCCAGAGGACACACCTGCGACTGACTCCAGGGCCGAGATAGCTTTATCTGCTTCCTCTTTAATATTTCCGATAGCCTGCTGATCAGTCATAACGCTAGCCCACCGTAGCCTGCGCATATCGTTTTCAGGGATAATCAGCGGTGGAACAAGAACATTGGGGCAAATAAGATCATCAACAGTGAGCCACCATTTATGCACCACACATAGAGGATTATGATCACTTTCAGGTCTTGACACAACTTCCATGTCACAAACAGTCGACCATAGAATCAAGCTACAAATCACATAATCAATTCGACTTTTGTGTCTCCCATTGTCAAATGTCATGGAGGCTGTCTTGTCTGAATTAGTCCTACCGTTTAATGCTCTAAATCCTAGTTCTAGACACATTGCATTCAGACCTAAGATATCCTCTGTCCAGCGTAATACTGGATTCGTTTGTAGGGTAGGGATGCCCCATTGTAGATCCTCCTCAGCACCTAGAGAGGTTTCACCAGCGACAAGAGGCTCAAAAGTTCGATTCAGGTCACCAGCTATTACAATCCTATGACCAAGCGAATATGTGTCAAGGAGATTATAAAGAGCAAGGAGGACATCAGATCTACCTGTCTTACTACCTCTAGCATATATGTTATAAATGTCTAATACATCAGAGGTACCACTAGTAATCCTGATTAACTGGATATCTTTTTGACTAGTCGCCAGACTCTTTACTGTCAATTTAAGGGACTGTCGGACCCAAATAGTGAGACCCCCCATAGGTCGCCCTTTTAGACCCTTAGTAGCTGGTACATAGAAATTTAGATATCCCAAAACATAGACAGGTTCACAAGCCCAAGTCTCCTGGAATATACAGACATCATATGTGCTGTTGAAGCCCAGCCAGTCCCCACTCACTAACTTGGAGCTTAACCCAGCCACGTTCCAGGAGATTAAGCTCCCCGTCCCAGGCAGTGATTCACCTATTGACTTTGGGGTAGTAACAAGATTGCTTGGCTCAACATCTCCTCGAATAATGACATTATCTTGGCATGCATTACCCAGAATAACAGAATTTCCCACACCCTGTGGGGCGGATACTAGATCACAACCTTTCCTTACTGTACCATAAATCACTTGACGGTCGTTCTCCTTAGCTCTAATAGCACATGGGTTGGATGGAGGTTGTACTGTGAACTTTGAGCATGCAAAAAGTCAATCACATTCGTTCAAGTTGGAAAGGGCAGAAAACCTGTTATCAAGACTTAGTCCCCAGTCATGAAATGCAGGAGCATTACTCCCCCTATTCGGTACCACATTCCATTTTGTCCTTAGAGTACAGGGATTGAGGCCTTTTCCACTACGTGGGTAGAAAAAATCCAAAGTCAATGGGACAATAGTGGCCGATCTTCTTTGTGGAGGTAATAAACTAGGTAGAATATTTGACAACACCTCAGGGTTAGAAAAATTAAGAACAACACAATCCCCCTTAAATCTTTTAGCCCTGTTTCCAATCCACTCAACCCTTCTGGCCATCACTAGCTCTTCTGATAGTTGTTGTTTCCCCATGGAGTTATCACCATGTTATTGGTTAGCCAGGATAGAGATTTAGACAATAAGGATGGGGTGGTTTCTTCTTGACCAGAGGCTAATGGGGGAACATTAGCTAAGACAAGAACGAGGGAAGAGGCCTCAACAATAAGCTCGCATGAGCCTTTCCCAGGGTTCGTGGCGTTAGGTGTAGATGATGGGGCTGCTAGCCCTTGCACACTTCCAGCTAGATTTATCAGCGGGGCCATAGGCTGATTTATCAAGGGGATGGCATCAGTACAACCCTCAGGGTTAGAGCTACTCTTTAGGGACTCTACTCTAGTCACAACTTCCTCTGCTAGCTTTTCTATTTCCACTAGAGTTTTATTCAACAAACCCCCCAATCTATTAACCTCAGCAGTTAACTTTTCAATTCGACCAACCAACGGCTTTACGATGCCCCTAATTTTTGTATCCAGCATACCCACAACTTATTAAATTGTGTATTAGTTAGAGACAAGCAAGCTTCGTCGCTAGACCCGTCATCCTCCTCCTCAACTATTTTTCTAGGGGGAGTAGCAGCTTTTTTTCTACTTGAACGAAGCCCCCCACGTTTAGGCAGATCCTTTTTTCCACCCCTGGTAGTACGCGGGGCAGGCACTGGGTCAGGAGGGGTGGGCTCGTTCACAACCTCATCCTCACTGTCACTGCTATCTTCTATACCAACTACTGTCCCGCTGGGCTGCATGTGAACAACGATGGTGGGAGAATCAGGAGTTAGCCCAAGGCTACCACTGTTATCTTGGACAAAAGGATCCTGCAGCTGTGAATCCCGGAAAAGGGATTCACTAGGTACATCTAGGCCCAGCGAGGATCTTCTATCGCTGTTTATTTTTGCCACTACTTGGACGAGATAATTCTCCATAGTGTTTTTACTGGTGAAACTTTTTTGGGTGGCATGGTTAATCGTAGTTAGTGAGTACCTCTGGATGCACTATACTGTAACAACAAAATAGTACCTAGTTGTAGCAGATATCCGAGATGGGCCTTGGGACTTGAGTCTCACAGCAGATTTTCAGCAGAGTGCCTTGCCCAGACCAGACGCTGCCAGTCGCGGACTGACGCAGACTGTCCCGCCCTTGTCCCGGGCTTCTCCCGGTCGCCTCCCGCGCACGACTCGCGGGGCGCGAGGGGGCGTCTCCTTTTCAGCGCCTCCTGGTGCTCCCTACGCGTCACGAGCGCGTCGCCCCTGGTGCTGCTGGGGACTGGAGTCCAATAGTGACTAGCGGCGCTCCCGCTCTACACCTGACACAGCCGTTCACCTCACGGCACAGCCCGATGGCGCTTCGTTCCCCAGTAAGGCAGTAAGGCACAGGCTCAGGGTTCAAGGGTTCAAACAGGCAGTAAGTAATTGTAAATAGTCCTTCCATATAAGTGTGCAGGTGACAATGGATTTACATTTTCTAGGTAAGGTTTTTTGAATACATAGCAAGTGTAAATTTAGTCAAATTAACCTACACGTTTATGGACAAGAAAATCTTTTGTAAATTCGGTCCATGATTGTCTTTCCACAAGCTTGGCATGTGTCTAAAAATGTACCACGTGCTTGAAGCAATTAGTGTAAATATAGTTTTCCTCTTTTTCGAATAACTTTAAAAAAAAAGCATGCAAACATTAGTATCTCCTCTTATTCATCTCCCAATCGAAAACTTACTCACTTAATTACAAGCTCTGAGTATCAAAAATAGCTATAGTACGCACACCTTTTTCATCTTTTCGAGGATCCATAATTGACTGTTGAGGCACTTTCATTTAAAAGGCAGACCTATTGGCCTTGCCAGTGCTTGTTACAAAAAATCATCACACAACACGGCCCACTGCATCTCATACAGCTCCATATCTAGCATGTCGATTGATACGCATTTGTAGTACTCTTATTTAATTGTTCACAAACATTTTCCATAATAGACTGTTCTGTTTTTCGTTGATTTTCAACTAACAGAACCAAGCATTGGCAACGGTCAGTTACATTCAGTCCAAAGTAATACTTTTTTTTCAGATTATTGTTGAAACTTGATAACATATACGATGTGCTTATATATGTTTGTAGTACCTGAAGCCACTGGCAAGCCACCCGAACTAGGGCTCTGTAAATTATGACATTTGCGAGGATCACAGTTAGTTTGTGGTTCATCATGTTTTTTCCTGTGCATTAGTTGCATAGTTTCCCCACATTTGTCGAATGTATGTATAAAACCATACATTGCCCAGTCATATCTCCCTCACACAAACTGATCGGAAGAACGATCACTCGGTAAACTCAATTTTCTGCCTAAATCACGTCCACACGTTTGCCAAACTCTTCATTTGTCTTTTGTATTACCAGCGAGAATACTCCTGTCACTTGCACATGAACCTTTTTAATCTCCCATTTCCTGCAGCTGTTTTAAATCCTTTCTTGCATTTTTGAGAAAGAGAGAAAGTTAGATGATGAATTGTTTGCGCCATATGGGTCACAATTGGATCAATATGTAAAGCTATGCATACACCTCTGTATGTGCTTGCAGTACCTTCCCGGCGCTTTTATGCTCAATTTATTGTTAGCCATGCTTGCCTTTCAGAAGACGGGTCTGCAGAATGACATGTGCACCGAAACGTGTTCTCCAAGCTCAACAAAACAAAGATTGGGTTGCTGCCTCTCAGGTTTCCATTGCTGCACGGTAGTTGCAACCTCTATTTCATTTGACCCAAACGCACAATTAATTTTATGTACCCCACTTAAACTAACCAAAGTTGTCTTTTTAGTCCTGCAAGACATCAGCTATTTTATGCACCTCGTATGTGCATTATTGCTTTATTGCAGCGACCAACATGCAATGATAGCCTTTATGCAAGGCTGCATTTGTTTGGTGAAATTCACAAATCTCTTTTTTTTTTTTTTTGATTATTTTTATTATTGCAAGAAGGACAACTCAATTAAATTTACATGACATGACAAGATATGCAAACAAAAGAAAAGAAAGCAAATCAATTAACATCAAAAACAGAGGAAAACCTAATACATTTTCAGAAAATAAATGTAGTTTTTAACAGAAATCACCGTAAATTTAGCTTGGCCTCTTCGATCATGGTAGCACAGAGGTTCATAATTCAGGGCTCAAAAAAAGTACGCCAAATTTTTTCCTTCTTTTTCAATGCTTTAGGACCTCTAAGTCTTGCTAGCGAAAGTTCCATTACATTTATTTCGTTTATCAAGGTCCACCATTCAAATATATTTGGAGGTTCTTTTGAAATCCATGATCTTGCTATGACTAGTCTGGCGCCGGAGAATATTATGGTTATTAAATCTTTATGCTGCCAATTAACATCTTGGATGTCCAGTAAAACCAAATGTGCTGTAAGTAATGGGGTAGTGATTTGTTTACTAAATAAGACATCCGTTATCCCCTTCCAAAATGAAAGTAACCCCGGGCAAGAAAAAAGCATATGCTCTATGCCAGCTGCTTCCATGTCACATTTCGGACATTTTGTTCTATCGTTTCCTTGATTCCCCTGCGCCCAACTAGATATTCTTTGCGGAGTGTAATATAGCTGCGTGATGGTTCTGTATAGCTGTAGCCTCAGATTAGAGGAATGGACTATCGAATTTATGTGACATAGTGAAGATAGAATCTGTGTGGGATTGATATTCATTCCTAGTCTAGAAGACCATTTAGCCGCCATTTTGATACTATCGTCAGTTTTGCCACGAATTAAGTGTCCATAACCCAAGCTAATAAGTGATTTTATTTTGTCAGAGTATAGACATACTAATGTATCCGATTGGGCCACTTCAGAAATTTTCATCTTTCGGAGCAGGTAATCTCTTATTTGGATATATTTAAAATTCATATCGTCGCTTAATTCGAATACGAGTTTTAGTGTGTCAAAATCCAAGAGACCATTTGGGCCATACAAATCCCCCAAAGTGTTAATGCCGTGTCTAGCCCAAAGGTTTCCTGCCCCGTCTGAGAAAATATCCGGTAGGCCTGGATTAACCCATAGTCTGAGCTCGGCATTATAAAAAGAAATCTTATCAATGATCATGATTTGGTCCCAAATTTTTTTGGTATGTCTAGCTGTCTTCAACTTTACTCGTTTGAAGTAATTAGGATCATGTAAACGAAATAAGAATTGGTTGCAATCAGGTCCCAGCATGTACTGATGGTAGAATAGCAAGCTCTCGTTTTTCATCAGACTTCGTACACAACGAAAAAAAGTTGCGAGAAAGTATAACCTAAAGTCGGGAAAAGCTAATCCCCCCTTTTCGATTGGTAGCTCCAGGAATTTCATAGCCCTACGCGCTTTTTTGTAGCCCCATAAGAAGCTACTACAAATACCTTCCAGTTTAAAAAAAAAAAGTTTGCTAGGTTGTAAAGGTATGGCCCTAAATAGATATAATAGTTTGGGCAGAATCTTAATTTTTACAAGGTTGATACGCCCCACTAAGCTAAGCGGGATCTTGTGCCATTTTTTAAAAGTTAGAGCAATTTCCTTTAGTAGAGAGTCGTAATTCATTGTTATTATCTTATCAATATTAGCTACTAGCTTGATTCCTAAGTACGTCGCACTTTGACATGTGCCTGGAATCGGCTCAGCTGGTTTGTAATTAGCGATGACCTGTGTCTTGCTTACATTTAGTTTATATCCTGACACATTGCCAAACTGTGCAGCTTCTTTTACTATTTCAGGGATGGCTCTAACTAAGTCTGTGGTATACCGCAATGTCGTCTGTGAAAGCAGTTATTTTTAAGCTCTCCCCGCCATGATAAGTTGGAGTAATTTTAGCTTGTACAGACAATGCGTTTAAAAATGGCTCCAAAGACAGAGCGAAGAGCAGAGGGGACAGAGGGCAACCTTGCCTTGTTCCCCTCCCTATCAGGAAGTTCGCTGATTCCCTTCCCCCATAGCTGATCTTGGCCAACAGATTGTCGTAAAGTGAACATACCCAATCGAGATACTGGCCCTGAATGCCCATCTTCTTTAACACCTCCCACAAATACTCCCACCCCACTCGATCAAATGCCTTTTCTGCATCTAGCATGACCATTCCGAGTGGGGTGAGAGTAGTTGAGGCTACGTCGAAAGCTGTAATTGCAGTGTTCACATGGGCCGTGATGTCTCTCCCCATCACGAACCCGTGATGCTGCACATTGACCAAGTCCGGCATAATGGGGGCTAGGCGATTTGCCAAAATTTTAGAAAAGATTTTTGCATCTGAATTAAGCAGAGAGATCGGCCGGTAAGAGCCACATTCCTCCGGAGGTTTGTTCTTCTTAAGAAAGAAAACTATTTTAGCTATTTTCCAAGATATTGGAGTCTTCCCAGACTTAGCTATAGAATTAATGACAGATTCTAAAAGAGGCAGCAATTCCTGTGCGCAAATTTTATACAATGCCATGGGTAGGCAATCCTCTCCAGCAGCTTTTCCCAACGGTAAAGCTAAGATAGCCGTGTTTATTTCAGTTAGTGTTATTTTTGAGCTAAGTTGTTGGAAGGCTTCTATATCAATATCTCTTTGTATGGATAAATGTTTGTTAAGGTTTTGCAGTATTGCAGCCATAGTGGGAGCATTGTCTGGGGTGTACAAATTTCGATAGTAACTGACGAACTGGTCTAAGATCTGATCTGGCTGTTCATATTCACATAGATCAGGACCTTTGATTATTTTAATCTTAGTTCTCGCTTTCTTGTCGGCTGCCTTGTATGCCAGCACTTTGCCGATTCTATGTCCACCTTCATATTGAGCCCTTTTATACTAATGAATTTTGGCACTGTATCTCTCTCTAAGAGTCTTTTTAATAGATGATTGTAATTTACACAGCTCTATTCTTAGCTCGTCGATGTTTGATTTTGCTTGTGTAGTAGCTTCGGCTAGTTGCTGTTCTACTTGCAATATATTAGAGGTAGTTAACTTGGTGGCTCGACGATTCTCGGCATTTGACCTCAAAATATATTGCTGAGCGAACCCCCTTATACTACATTTGCAAGAGTCCCAAACTATGTTAATCTTAGCTGAATTAATGTTCAGCTCTATGAATTCTTTGATGTGCTCTTTTAGTGATGCAACGAAGCAAGAGTCTATAAGTAAATATCTTGGGAACGTAAAATGTCGTATATCCCGCCTCTGATCCCTAATTTCAAATTCTAATAATATCGGATTATGGTCGGATGTGATCCTCAGACATAGTTCCATATTACAATTGCCTGCTATTTGGTCCGTTGCTCAAACCATGTCTATTCTGGAACAGGATCTATGGGGCGCCGAATAATAAGTCTGTCCTGCTATATAGGGATATTTAGAGCGCCATACATCCTTCAGATTAAGCAATCTACCAAGTTCCAAAATTGCAGACCTAACCTTGCGCATCCTATTTAGGGAACCCTGTCCCGTGGAATCTATTTTGTAGTTGATAACACAGTTAAAATCACCCATGACCAAAACCTCCCCCTCCTACTCTAATAACTCTATACTTAGCTGTACAGCTTAGGGGCGTCTATATTAGGCCCGTATACCAAACACAAAACAATTTTTTTGCATTCAAATTGGACTTGAGTGATTGCCCACCTTCCCCGTGCGTCTGATGCAGTCTTAAGAATTTCGATCCCTAATCGTTTTTGTTTTAGAATGGCCACCCCCTCGGATTGAAGCTCCCAAAGTTGAGCATACCACCAGCTCGTACCCCTTTTGGGACAGCAGCTTTCTATCCTGATAGCTAATGCGAGTTTCTGATAAGAGCGCGAAATAGGGTTTATACATGTCAACCTCCTCTTGTACTAATCTCCTCTTTTGCTTACTGTTGAGGCCTGCAACATTCCAAACTAATAGTCTTAACTTAAACATATCTTATATTAGTATCTTTGATTCTCCTCTGTATATAATCATTATTAAACAAACATGACTTGCTTTTGTCTAAGCCATAATTCTTTCTTGCAATACATTTTTCCCCCTTTTCTTTAACCCACCCTTGCCCACTACCCTTCCCCACCCTCTCACCCTCAAGTCCCTAAGGGGGAGCACCCCTCTATCCCTTGCTGCCGCTGTAGTGGCAGCACAGTGAAGTGGTGAGCATGGAGGCAACCCCCACCTGCTTCCAAAATAAAATCTTCAATTCGTCAGAGAGGAAAAGCCAAAAGAGGAAAGAGAGAAGAAAAAAAAAGGAGGAAGGAAGTAGAGAAGAAAATAAAGAGATTTGTGTATGGATGCATTTAAGAGTATGAAAAAAGTTCATCCCAATGCGTCCCATTGTACTTCCATTTACCGCTTCAAATTCAAGTAGTAAAGCTCAAGAGATCAATAACGTATCCTACTGTAGCCATTTCAATTGCCTCTCTCGGTTGTGAATTTTTCTAGAGCCTGGACCGCCTCTTCTTGTTCAGTAAAGAAGAATGACTGACCATTTCTAATCACCTTGAGGCGGGCAGGCTCTTGTAAATAAACCGTACAACCTATACCCTTAAAAGAGTCGATCAACTTGCGGAGCTCCCAGTGTCGGTCCATTGTGCCCTTACTCAAGTCCGAGCGCACAAAAAAAGTAATGTTATCAATAGTGAACGGGCTGTTGGGTTTGCCTTTGAGAGACACTGCTTGCCTCAGCAGGAAGTTTCCAAAGTAAATCAGGAACGGTCTAGGGAATTTATTATCTTTGTTCTTTTGAAAAAGAGGCAGTCTATGTACCCGCTGCAATTGGGAATCCCAGTCCCAATCTGATAAATCACCGAAAGCCTTTTGAAATAGGTTCACGACCAAGGATCTGGGGTAAGCCCCCTCCGTGCCCTCGGGGATTCCAAAAAGTCTGAGGTTGTGTCTACGTGCCCTATTCTCCATGTCCTCCACTTTGGCTTCCAGTTTAGATACACATATTAGAAATTCACAAATCTCAAGTGAACATTACATGGCTTCATTTATTTATCTCTAAGTTAGATTGCTCTATTTGCTAATAGTGGAAGATGGACTTGCCTTACTTCAGTCTTGGAATATTTTGGAGAAAGTTATACATTCCCCAAGTATTTTAATGAATGGTTGAAGAGTAGTAATTTTGAATGGCAGAAAGTGCGGAAATTCCCATAGGGCTCAGCTCAGGGCAAGACACTATGGGCCTCATTTATGAAAAGTGACGCATCGCTGCGTGAAAACAGCGATGCGTCACTTTTCACTGCTCCCTCCTTGCAAGACCAATGATGCGTCATATTTACAGTATGACGCATCATGGCGCAAGGAGTTACAGATAGGTCAGTATTTCTGACGTAACTGTATAGCGCAAAAGTGACGCATTGCTGGAGTGTGTCACAAAAGTGATGCAACTCCAGCAATGTGTACTTTCACATGGGGCAAGCCCCATGTGAAAGGGCCTGCTTCAGTCTTTCGCCTGCTGTGAGGCAGGCGTAAGAAATTGACGCATTTGTGTCCTAGAATTGGCGCAGTGAAATCTTATAGATTTCACTGTGTCACTTCTATGACCCTGTGTTGCGTCAGAACGCCCCCCCTGCATACATTATACCTGGTGTAGGTATAATGTGGCGCAGGGGTTAACAAAGTGACGCATCTACCTAGATGCGTCACTTTGTAAATATGGTGCAACAAGGCACATTTTTTACGCTGCTGGTGCGTCACAAAAAGTGACGCACCGGCGGCGTAAAAGTGACGCACGGCCTCATAAATGAGGGCCCAGGAATGCCTTGCTCAGCTACATACAGTCTCAAAGTTGATGTGAAAACTCTGAGCCCCATTCACACAGGTAAACTGAGATGAAAGTCTAACTTTACAACTTTCAGTATTCACAACGGGCATTTACGAGTAGTAAAGTTAGACTTTTGTCTCAGTTCAACTTCAGTTTTGGTCTTAAGTTTAACTGAGAACAAAACTGAAACAAAAGTCTAACTTTACTACTCGTAAATGACCTTTGTGAATACCGAAAGTCGTAAAGTTAGACTTTCATCGCACTTTACTTTTGTGAATCAGGCCTTCTATTAACAAGTGTAGCATTATAAATCAGGCACACTTGTAACTCCTGCCTATGATATCCATAAGGAGCCAACGGTTTAATAAACACACAGTTGTGATGAGAGGGAGCCGGATGACAAACCATGCCCCTGGATGTGGGTGAGGGCTTCTATAATTTTTTAATAATTAAAACCAGATAGGGGTTTCTAGGAAAATTCAGAACTATGAAGGACATGTTGTTCCCTGGGGTTAATAAGGTTGACCCATTTCTTTCTTTTGTCTCAAAGCTATTGGCATTTTGTATGAGATAAGTTTTATATGAGAGGAATTTCGAGAGTGTTTGAAATATTATATCTAGCATTCCCTCCTTGGTGGATATATTTATTTGGTAACATTAATCAGGTGTCACCATAAAAATTGCATGCACTTCAACATCAACATCAACAAAGTCTTTATTTCGATTTTTAGAAAAATCATAAAAGACATCGGCATGAAAAGACAGTTTATAACAATATTTAGAACAAAACAAGCCAGCAATATAAGACAGAATAAAAACCATTAAAACAGGAGTGCAAAATTTAAAATATATACAAGACAGCAGCTTTCCTTAGCAGGAGGGATAAGGAGGGGCCTTTCAAGAGAGGGCTACTGAGAAAATCTCAGCTTATTAGCTCTTATCACCCAGGCCCATCCCAGAAACTTTGCCACTGCTATCACAATAGCTTGTTCCGTATCAGTCCTAAGAACCCTCAGGGCTGCCATGGCTACCCTGAAGCCCACATTTTTACAAATAGGGTTCAACCATTTTAGTCTGGGGTTTCTATAGGACGGGTATATAAAAAAGAAGTGTGCAGTTGTTTCCAACACCTCTGGGCAAAACGGGCAATGGCCTCCACAGCCCCGATTCCAACTAAGCATATAGGACCCCAAAGGTAAGGGACCCACCCTAAACTAATGATCCAGTTTTCTTTCTAGAGTGCTTCTAATAATATCCCAATATGGCTCTAAAGACAAGGTCATCTTGAACTCTAAGAATCCAATAGTTAGGGAATTATTACTCTGGTATAGTCGCCGTTGCTCTATATGGTTCCAGTAGGCAGCTTTTAATATCTTCTTAGAAGGGAAGACCACTGAGGAGGGAGATTCCCATAGATTCCTCATGCCCATGGCTGTTAAAGTTGACTTGAGCTCCCTGAACCATGGGATCTTGTCAGAGATGTTCATGGACTTGACTTCGCTCAAGGCCTTTGCATACTGTGCCAGCTCGGGAGTCGTCCAGAGTCGGCGCCAATAGGCTATGGGGCGAAATCGAGCCCGGTCCCTAATGTTCCTACTACCCATGTCAAGATACAGGGGGAGCAATGGTGTAGAATTGGGAAGCCCCAGAAGCGCTCGAAGGAAGTTATTATGTGCCACCGCTAGGGGTGATAAATCACTGAAGCCCCAGAGTTCCGCACAATATAGAATCGAAGCCCCCACCTTGATGTTATAAATTTGTAGTGCGGGAGCAATAGGCTTACATTAAGATTGTTTATGCTCTCTAAGCAGGGCACCCGCCAACTGTGAGTGCTTCAAGTTCATTGTATCAATATGAAATTTCCAGGAGAAGTTTTTACATATTGTTAATCCTAGGTACGTGAATACGTCTATTTGTTCCAGGGGGGCTTGCTCAAAACTAACCCTCCCCCTCACAGTTTTGTTCTTGTGAAAAACCATGAATTTTGTTTTGGACACATTAATAACTAAATCCTGGTCATGACAAAAAGCCTCAAAACAGTTAAGGGCGTCCTGCAGTCCCCTTTGAGTTCTCGACAACAGCAGAGTGTCGTCTGCGAACATCAAAAGGGGAATGTGCAAACCCGCAATTCTAGGTGCGTCTGTTGGTTGTTTGTCAAACTATTGTGTGACTATGTTGATAAACGTTGAAAAAAGTGTATGGGCCTGTACACACCCCTGCCTGACTCCCATTCCAACCTTAAACTTGCTCGTCACATTACTTTGCTTCCCCCATCGCACCTGGGCATAATTTGCATGGTGCAGCCTAATAAT
Source organism: Lissotriton helveticus (assembly GCF_964261635.1). Taxonomy (NCBI): domain Eukaryota; kingdom Metazoa; phylum Chordata; class Amphibia; order Caudata; family Salamandridae; genus Lissotriton; species Lissotriton helveticus. The sequence continues at coordinate 1,886,318,038 of NC_136059.1, read as the reverse complement.
AATATTCAAGAGTGCTGAAGATAGCCCCATCGAGCGGAGGGACTGCCATAATTTGGCCTGAGGGACCAGGTCGAAAGCTGTCTTTAAATCAATGAAAGCAGCGTAAAGCAACCCCCCTACCAGAGTTACAACCTCCCAATGAATAGCCGCAAACCTAAAAGCCTGGTCAACTGTACCAGCATGTGAGCAAAAGCCGGCCTGTAAAGGTTTCAAAGTAGTATTGTCCTCAATCCAAGATTGAAGTCTACCCAGGACTAGTCTTGCCACCACTTTCTGGATACTGTTGATCAGGCTAATGGGCCTGTAATTATTAGGAAGGGAGTGTTCCCTTTTTTTTAATATTGGGATAATCTCCGCTCCCGCCCATGTTGTTGGCGGGGGTGCTCCACTTGCCACTGCATTAGCCAGAAATAGTATATAAGAAGCCCAATTATTAGGGTCCGATAAGAAAAGATCAGCCGGGACACAATCTGGACCTGGAGATTTTCCACGGGGAATAAGTTTCAGGACCTTTAAGACCTCAATTTTTGTAAATAAAACACACGATTCTAAAATCGATTCCATTAAAGCGGGGGTATCACTAGGAGGGCCTCTAAATTGGGCTTCAAAATAAGAGACTCAAACTTCTGGGGAAACATTGTTTTCAGGAGCAGTAGAGATATTGCCCCTGCCCCATTTTAAGGTATGCCAGAATCTCATCATATCCACATCCTTGCTTGCCTCCAGCAAGTCCAACCAGTATTTGTCCTCCCAGGCAGTTAGAGCTGACTGTTGCTGCTCTCTATATAAATGTCGGGCTAGTGTAATGGCTGGCCCATCACGTGACTTAATTGCCCTGGCCAAGATCTTATAGGCCTTCTTACAAGAGCCATTATACCAGGAAGCTCTACGGGGTTGGGGTCCCTTACTCTGTGTCTGGGATTTTGTGAAGTGTGACTTAAGGTCCCCAAACAAGGTTTCATGTAACCTGATGATCACGCTATTAATGTGCTCCTGGGAATCACAGGCTTGAAGAGAAGAGAGAGCGTCACCAACCAGGGATTTCATTGAGTTCCTAGCCTCTTCATTTTTGTTAATATACTGCCAACGAACTCTTCTCTTATTATTGGTGAGAACAAGCTCACCTGAGCTAATTTTGGTGGGCCGTTGGGAGGTTGTGATCATGGACAATAGTTTAAGACTCAGGACCATGGGATCGTGGTCGCTTTCACATCTTGGATGAACCGCCATATCTATCAGCATAGGCCAGAGGAGCATGCTTGATATTATGTAGTCAATACGACTACCTCTAGAACCTATACTGAAATTATTCCTGGCTGTTCTATCCGAGATCGCTCGCCCATTTACAGCCCTGCGGCTTTTAGCTAAACAGAGACCCTTAAGATGCAAGGTTGCATCGGTCCATTTGTTTATATGTTGGATTGAAATCTGGGGAATATCCCACTTAGTGTCCTCCTCCCATCCTAAATCAGCATCTTCACTGTCTAAGGGCTTGAATGTACAGTTAAAATCTCCTTTACACTGCTAAAATAACATTACTTAATATACGAATGGTTCCTAAAAAACCTTCTAACTCTACCATTGCTGGCGAAACTTTACCAACTGGAGCCCCTCTAGCATAGACATTTATCAAGAGAAGATCAAGCATTCCCTTTTTTTTAAGCTTTAAAACCAGAATGTCTGGACTCTCAAGATTGACTTCCTGAACAATCCAGCCCCTATCCTGTCTAACCCAAACAGTCAAGCCTCCCGATGGCCTACCACTATTTCCAGGAATCGCTTGCTTTGAATAATGAAGATAACCTGGGAAGAAAATGGGCGTTAAAGCCCAGGTCTCTTGGAAGAGCCAAATATCACACATCATAATGAACTCTGCCCAATCGGCAGAGCCAAGCCTTGAAGAGAGACCTGCAATATTCCACGAAGCCATAGTGAAATTATGCTGATTCGGTAGAGTTTTAAACGGCAAGGATAAACATCCCGGCCCTTGTAATTCGTCTCTCTCAGCTGTCCCACCCTGATACCTGAAACAATTCTCAGAAACTAAAGGAGCTGGTAGGGGGTCAAACTGGCTCTAGCCAGTGTGATCCTTAGTTGAAACAACCTCATTTGTATAAGACGGGACCTGGGGTCTTTCTCATAACACAATTTAGAACTCCCAGGAATACTTTCATCACAACCAGCAAACACACTAAGGGCGGGATACGGAGAAGAAGATATGGCCCAAGGGTCATTTATAGGACAGCCCTCCTCATATGGGGGCTTCTTGGGGAAACCATAATTAAACTCCAGTCAATCAAGCTCCTCCAATGCTAACAGAGGATCAAATCTATTCCTCAGGCACAATGTACCATGCTTATCGGGGAGATCATCTATTTATTTATTTATTTATTATAAAGTTTTGTATAGCACGAACAAGACCCGTGGGTATCAGAGCGCTTAACATAAAAAGTAAGTTACAGATTAACAAATATGCTAACAATTATAAGAACAGCAGATATGAGGTAGATGGTATACATTCATAACATATGTGCAGTTTGCGTTAGGAGGTAAGTTGCGGCTTAACTTATATCATAAGCCATATACAAAAAACATAAATGAGGTAGATCATTATAAGGTTTTTGTGGGATGCAGTTATAAGTTCACATTGACATGAGGCTGCGGTAAGGATACCGTTGAGTCTATACGTGGGGTCAGTCTCATGTCATCGATTAGCATTCATATTATTTGTGTTGATGCTTCCCCTTCTGATGATATACATGTTCTGTATTAGGGCAGCAATAGATCATAACAGTGATCAATAAGTTTCTCTATGTAAAGTATTTACTCATCATAAGGCTCTTCACTTCCCGCTTAAATGTTGCAATATTGTGAATCTTCCTAATGCTTGGAGGGAGTGAGTTCCAGATTCTGGGGGCAGCTCCTGAGAACGCTCTTTCGTAAGTCTTTTTCTTTCGGAAGATGGCTGGCCGCAACAGCAGCTCCTCGGCGCTCCTAGCTGGTCTGTTACCTCCAAATAGCTCAATTTTCTTGGCTAGGTATCTTGGAGTGTTGTAGTGGAGCGCTTTATGGGTGATACATGCTATCTTCATTTGAATTCTGGCTTCATAAGGTAGCCAGTTTAATGCTTTCAGGTGAGGAGATATATGATCAAATTTCCTTGATCCAGTGATAAGTCTTGCCACAGCGTTAAGGCAGGCTTTTAGTGGTGCTGTGGACGTTTTTGGGAAGCCATCTAAGGTGGTGCAACCATATTCAATCCTCGAGATAACTAAGGATTGCATTGCCAGTTTGAGATCCGCCTCTGAGATGAATGATTTCAATTTTCTTAAGTAGTTCAGATGGAAGCATGCACTTTTAGCCATTGAATTAATGTGGGCTTTCATGTCCAGGTTCTCATCTAAGGTGATTCTTAGCGATTTAGCTGAGTTGACTAGGGTTGGGGTGCAGTCTAGCGCAGTCACCAACTTGGTCCATTCCTTTATTTCCGTATAACTCTTTGGTGGTGAAATTAGTAGGAACTCTGTTTTGTGAGCATTTAGCTTCAGATGGTTGGTAGTTAACCATTGCAGTGCCATTTTTAATGTCTCATTCATTAGTTCAATGTCTTCAAGGGAGGCGATCTTTATGTATATTTGCGTGTCGTCTGCATACATGTTGTAGGAGTTTGGCCAGTAAAGGGATGTTGGTCACTGGGCGAAAGTTGTTAGGATCTGTTGCATCCGCTGTAGGTTTTTTGATTATGGGAACAACTTGACCTGTTTTTAGGCAGTCGGGGAGGATCCCTTGTGATAGTGATGCATTTATTATTTTGGTCCAGATTGGGACCACAATGTGGCTGATTTCTCTTAGGCATTTTGCGGGAAGAGGGTCGTGATAGTGGTTGTTAGGTTTGATTTCCGAGAGCGTTTTGGTGATCATGTACTGGTCATATAATTCGAACGTGTCCCAATTTGCCTTGTTTTTTGTCTTAGTACACTCTGTTGTCGAGTTGGCCTCGCTTATAGGCAATGGTTGGATGGGAAGGTTAGCCGCGGTGTGTGTGAGCTCTACTTCAAGGGATTTGGCCTTCTCCGTGAAAAATGTGGAAAATTCCTCGCAGCTTAAGGGTGTTTTTGAGTTCTCTTGAACGGATTTGGCTAGTTTGTTTGCTTTAGGATTTCAAAGAGTTTTCGTGGTCTGTTTTTGGCATTGTCAAGTTCTGATCTTATAAATTCCTTTTTTGAATTGCTGATCTTTTTGTTATATTGGTTACTAATTTTTCTGAGGGCTTTCAGCTCGGGGGATGAAGGGTGTTGTCTCCATTTTCTTTCGGCCATTCACAATTTGCGCCTGTCTTCATTCAGTGACCCATTAAACCAAGGATTTTTTGTCTGTTTTTGGCATTGTCTGATCTTATAAATTCCTTTTTTGAATTGCTGATCTTTTTGTTATATTGGTTACTAATTTTTCTGAGGGCTTTCAGCTCGGGGGATGAAGGGTGTTGTCTCCATTTTCTTTCGGCCATTCACAATTTGCGCCTGTCTTCATTCAGTGACCCATTAAACCAAGGATTTTTTGTCTTCTCCGAGACTCTTTTCAGTTTTAATGGCATGGTGTTGTTGACGATATTTCCGACTGATGTTATGTAGTGATCGGTCAGCTCATTTACATTCTGCAGGTTGCTAGGTGGCTTTAGGTCTCTCTCACAGCTTTCAACCAGTAGCTCAATATTAGCCTCATTTGTGTCTCAAATCCATTTTTTGAACTTGAAGGGTTGCACGGTCATGCCTTTTTTCACTATGGGTATCACGAATGTTATGGCACGATGATCAGACCAGTCACACGGGGTTATGGAGAGGATTGATGTATCTTTGTTTCTTGAAATAATCCAATCTAACGTCGCTCCTTTCGAGTGTGTAGGTTGCGTGCATGCTTGGGTGAGGTTTAGTTCGACGAGGAAATCTTTAAGCGTGTTGACCAGTTTGTCATTGCAGTCATCCCAATGTAAGTTGAAATCGCCTAAAAATATGTTATTGGCATCATTGTTAGAGTTGGCCGTTATGATCTCCATTAACTGCTCTGTGAACTTTGCGTTATCTCCTGGTGGGTGGTAGAACGCATGCAAGTTGCATCTTTGATTGCTTGCTGATCTTATATTAAGACCTAGATATTCGCAAGATTCTAGAGGGTCGGCTTGAATTTGGTTGACCTCTATATCCGATCGATGAATGCAGGCTATACCCCCCCTAACTTTCTAAGTCTATCAAGTCTCATAATGTTATATTGCGTTGGTACTAAGAGATCCATGGTTGGAGATGATGATTCCGCTAGCCACGCTTCTGTAAGGATTGCCAGATCAATTTCTTTGTTGATGATGAGGGCCGCTATATTTGGTTGCCGAATGACAATTGAGTAGCAGGCAAGTCAGAGGTTTCCCTGAGTTACTAAGGTTCACATTAATGGATTCGGTTGTTGTTAGCTGGACGTGTTGTAAATTGTGAAGGTTGGATTTTCTATCATTCTTTTTGGCTGTTCAATTAGAATCGATTGGTACTGTTTTGATTCTAACCTCTCTCGCGCGGTCCGGTAGTTCATATGTTCTGAGTAAGGCAAGAGTTTCCTCCTTTGACAAAGATTTCGACCTATCTGGTCGGTTGTGCCTATTTGCAAAAGGCATGGCCATCTCGTTGCTCTTTCTTTCTGAGGAGTGTACGAGATTTTGGATATGCGTGACCTTAGAGTGAGTGCTCACCGTCATCTCCCAAATTTTTTCAATCGCTTGTAAGGTGTTAATAGTGACTTGTGCCAGGTTGCCAACTAGTTTCTGAAGCTCTTTAATATCTTTCTGGTTTTGAGGTGATTTCTTAGGGATGATTAACCTGTCTATCCGGGGTTTGCATTTTGCTCTTCTCTGTTTTAGATCTGTTCTCAGTTCCGCAGTCCTTTTCTTTGTATCCCTTGATTGGTTGTCAGTTCCGTTTCTATTTGAGATGTCGAAAGTGTTATCTAAGTTATGTAATTCTAGGAGTGTTTTTGTGGGTGGGGGTCTACAAGACTCTAGTATTGTACTAGAGAGAGGTAAAGGAAGGTTGGTATCTTCTACCTTATCCATTTCCCGGTTATCATAGAGTAATACACTTGTGGCCGATGTACGCTCTCCTCGTTTGGAAGCGACGACGACTCTTCCCTTTGGAGCTGGTCCTGCTCTTTGTTCGCATGACTGGTAGACCTCTCTGTTCTTTCTGTCTCGTTCTTAGGTACTGTCATTCCTATTTCAATTACATCTCCCGAATTAGAGGTTTGAACATGGTGGGCCCCAGTTCGATTGGCGCCTCTGGTAGGAATATCGTTGATGTCAGGAGTGTCTACTGTTGGGGTCAGGTGTAGTTGGTATCTAGGGCCCTCTAGTGTGTCTTTTACCGTTTGGAATATATTGTCAAACTTCTCTAGTTCTCTGTTTGCTGCTTGTATCAACACAATTCCAGATTTATATATGGTAATGCATAGTTCTGCTCTGCATCTTTTTGATGGAGAGGTCATTATTTTTGTGCCATGAGGGATGTTTTTCATAGCTTTTATGGCAAACATTCTTGTGAAGGCATTGCGCCATTTAGCTGTTTTATTTGTGTAGAATATCAGGTCGTTCATTATAGTGCCTTTAATTACATTAAAATATAGGTCAGAGAACAGTGTGTCCGGGTTTTTCCTCAGGGTGTCATGTTTGAACTTTTTAGCTGCATTTTTGGTTGAATTAGATGGATATTTTATGCTCTGGGCATTCGAGCCAACAGCCGCTAGGTATCTTTCGTCCATTTTTGCTCCGTGTTGTATGTCTTATGGTGACTCTTCTCTGTTTGACTCCGGATTGATCCACTACTGGTGCTGTATAGCGGTAGATATAGATTTCTTTTCCAGGTCTTATAGTGCCTCTACTCTGTTTTACTCCTAATTGTTCCAGTGCTGATGTTGAATAGTTGTAGATATAGTTTTCTCTTTCAAGTAATATTCGTCTGTTATCCCTTAGTAGTTGTGGTTCCATATAACAGTAATTAATTAACTGGCCCTTGGTATGCTCTGGGTTATAAGGTGTAGAAACTAGTCATTGTAAGATGTCTGCCGTTTTGGTTGTTCTTCTGTGGGCAGAGGACTTTCTCTCTTTCCACTCTTTGAATTAGTCCGTCTTCCCTGGTCAGACTGGTCCTACTTCTCTGTTGATTATTCCCTACCTATTGTTATGTTTTATCCTAACATAAATATTTCCTGGGCTGTTGGGTAGGAGCTGTAGACCTCGTATAGTTTAAAGTTAATTATTATTGATTCGTTTCCCACTCCTTTGCTCAATTGTATTGGCCGCCATTTTTAAGTCAGACAGTGTAGTTCTGTTCGTCTCGTCGGATGTATTTACCCTAATCAAAGATGACCCCCTTTTTGTCAGTCTTGTGCTAAGGCCCTCCTTTCATATCATTTCTTGAATGGGAGCGGTCGGTTAGTTGCTCTTTTCTGTGATATTGCCAATTCCTCGATGTCCTATGTCTGCCTTGGGCTCCATTTTAAGGTCAGGCAGGGCTGTTCTTTACTTCCCGGTTGTTTTCTGACAGGGACCTAACCCACCAAATGAGCTGACATTCCTCCTCAGGTGTTCTGGGCCTCCCCTATAGGTCGATTTAGCCATCAGGTAGAAATAGCCCAGGGCAGTGGCCTAATTGGGCTCGATTGATTAAAAGACCCCCACTTGAGTATATAGTCAACCACTCTATAATCCCTAAAATGTATAACTACACAATCCCCTGGAATGTCCTTGCACCTATTCCCAAGCCAACTAACCCTTCAAACAAACAAAATTTCCCTCTGGCCGTTCCCCGAGAACGGTCTGTTCCTGTTCAGCCAGAACGATATTTTGTTCTTTAATCTAAACGATCTGGCTTCAGCTCAGGAACCCCTGTTAATATAACAACATAGGGGGATGCCTCTGGGGGCAGATTGATGCAGGGTAATTTGTTGTTGCTCTCCTTAGATGGTATCCCTCTAGTTGGACCCATAGACTGAAGCACTGGAAGGGACTGTATGGAGTTAGGACCCTGGGGGGTAGTTGTTGTCTGTGCAGTGTTCACCTCAACTGTACTAGAAAAACTTCTAATAGGAGCACTAGTTGTTTGGTTAGGCTGTGGAGCTAAGGGCAGTGCTGGACCTATCAAGGGGGCTATTTGGACAGCAGGTGGTAGACTAACTGGGGGTGGGGGCGTATTCTCAGGAGTGGTGTCAATACCGGAAGATTTAACAACTGGGGGAGGATGTGTGGTACTTCCCATGTCCCGCCCCCTTGTTTTCAAAAGGGTGACTATTTTATCTATCCGGCTCAAGATTGTTTTCAGCTGTGAATTCATAAGTTGGTCAATATGTAATTGTAGGTCGGAGATTAGTTGGTACGCCCAACTAGGGGGTGCCTGCGATCGCGGTACGTGCTCTATATCCTCCCCTACTCTCCAATTATTATCTTCACTCGGGGCCAAGTGATTCTTACCTGATTTGGCCCCCCTATTTTTAATTTTCCTCAAGATGACCCCCTTTTTTGTAGTAGGTGCCTTTCCCTTAACTTTGATTTTGCATTGGACTTCTATACTCGGTGACTGTGCACAGGCAATCTCCTCGACAGGCAACGCTAAGGAATCACAAAGGGAATTAAGAATGGTGTAAGTCTCAATCTCTTGGGGCATAGGAGTGGAGTCAATTTGAGGGGTGGGCAATAAACACCTTTCGGTACGCTCAGTTTCGCATGACACCACACCGATGGCTTTTTGAAGCATTTTATCTATTGCGGTGGGTTGAATAGACGTGGTGGAAAGAGTACCCTTTTGCTTTGCCAGGGGTCGGAAGTGTGGGGAGATGGTTTTACCTATTTTAGATGACCTAGTTTGCACAGTACTTGCCATTATCCTTAGGTAACTCTGGAAAGGTGACTAAAAATTTTTCACATTCGTGTTGCGACTGCAGTCCAAGTTAATACACAATATTTAGTGATTCAAACCCACCCAAGTCTATTCGGTATACAAACACCCAACTCTGCTGTACTAACAATGCTAATACCAGAGTCTTAGGGTGTATGGCCCAGTCCAGACGCTCCCAGTCACGGACAGGTACAGACTGGCCCGCCCTTTGTCCCGGGCTTCGTCCCGTGCCGCGTCGGAAGGGGAGTGGATTTTAAGCATGGTAACAGCGCGTCTCCCTGACTCGCAACAGGTACAGAAGCAGCGATGCACCCTGGGGGCTGTAGTCCAAAGCCCAGGTGTAGACGCTGGGGTGCCCGTTACTTGGGGGAACAGGCCACCCTCCTCCTCTCGTCCTTTCACCGCCACCTGCACAACTCGCCTCGCAAGTCACAGGGCAAACAAAAAAAGGCTCAATAGTGGCTCCCAATGCACAGGGATGATGACAGTGCTTTTAAGCGTGGTAACAGCGCGTCTCCCTGACTCGCAAGAGGTGGAGAAGCAGCGATGCACCCTGGGGGCTGTAGTCCAAAGCCCAGGTGTAGACGCTGAGGGTGCCCATTACTTGGGGGAAAAGGCAGCCCTCCTCCTCTTGTCCTCTCACCGCCACCTGCACACCTCGCCTCGCAAGTCACAGGGCAAACAAAAAAAGGCTCAATAGTGGCTCCCAATGCGCTGGGATGATGACAGTGCTTTTAAGCGTGGTAACAGCGCGTCTCCCTGACTCGCAACAAGTGGAGAAGCAGCGATGCACCCTGGGGGCTGTAGTCCAAAGCCCAGGTGTAGACGCTGGGGTGCTCGTTACTTGGGGAAACAGGCAGCCCTCCTCCTCTCGTCCTCTCACTGCCACCTGCACACCTCGCCTCGCCAGTCACAGGGTAAACAAAAAAAGGCTCAATAGTGGCTCCCAATGCGCAGGGATGATGACAGAGCTTTTAAGCGTGGTAACAGAGCGTCTCCCTGACTCGCAACAGGTGGAGAAGAAGCGATGCACCCTCGGAGCTGTAGTCCAAAGCCCAGGTGTAGACGCTGGGGTGCTCGTTACTTGGGGGAACAGGCAGCCCTCCTCCTCTTGTCCTCTCACCGCCACCTGCATATCTCACCTCACCAGTCACAGGGCAAACAAAAAAAGGCTCAATAGTTGCATGCACTTGTTTTCTAGCTGATGTATTTCGCTAATGTCGCCTCAACATTTGATACCACATGAATACAATCCTCTGTTCCGGAAATCAATCTCTTTGGGAGGTAGAGCAGGATACGGTCCTACTCCTTACCTGTATAGGTGTTTGCTTACGTCATGTCCGGATGTATGACGTTACAACGCATACTTTTACTCCGCATACCATTACAACGCGGTATTTACAACGAATACCGTTACAACGCATAGCGCTTAGAGATGCTGGATAGTGGTAAGTATAATTTTCTATTCCAACACCAGTCCCCGTGGACACTAGGGAAGGTGTTGGATAGAAAATTAAACTTATTCCCTATCCTAGAGCGCCCCCCAGCGCAATGCGTTGTAATGGTATGCGTTGTAATGGTCGCGTTGTAGTGGTAGTGCGGAGTAAAAATTGCGTTGTAACAGGTGTATACCGTCATGTCCCAGTGTGGATCGGGTGATGTTTTCAGTTGATTGTAATGTGAACGCAGAAACGGTTTCTGAATACGAACATAAGTACTACCTTATCTTATAAATGCTTGTTGGAAAGCACCCTTTCTACTCTCTGTTAGAACGGTCCATGGCTCGGTATTTGATTTTCCTCCTTCTCAGCCACGTCCTTCTTGAAGCTCTCTTCTAGGCAGACCACTGACAGGCAAACTTGTGGCTTCACGCACCACAAGTTGGTGTGAACAATGGCCGGGCGAGCAGTGGCTCGTGAACTACTTTGGTCCGTATGCAGCAAAACATGGCTGCTACTTTGATGCCAGTCTCCGCCAATTAAGAAGCATTCATTTCAAGACGGATATTGGCTGGGTGGATACTGACTACATTTTTATTTTTATCAATAAAAGATTGGATATATACCCCCATCTTGTGTACAAAAATGAATTTGACGGGATAGATCACACCCCTGATCACAAATCATGTCCACAAATCTGGTATTATGATCCCCCAGGTATGTATGTGATCTTTGTATAGTGACCATGTAGATGAAGGACAGCAGAGCAGTGCACCAGTTCAAGTTCAAAATCAGGGATAGTAAACAAATCATTTTAGGGGAAGCTGGGTTCTTAAAGTGGCAGTGAATTGTTATGTCTTCCTGAGGTAGTATTCTTGACAGAGGTGTGTCTTCAGCTCTTTACCAAATTGAGGAAGGGTATGGGTGGTCCTTATGAATACTGGAATGTCACTCCTGATACTAGGTGCATGAATGGAGACGAAATAACACCTTGTTGTTGTTTCATTTCTGCACTTCTGTTGTCTGGCTGTGAGTGTAGAAAAGCCAACAGACAAGGTGAGCTTGTCCTTACTATAAGTCATGATTGGTTTGCGGATAATTCAGCTAGTTTTAAGGAGGGTGCAGACCAGCGAGGGCAGCCAGTGGGGTTCCATTAGAGTGGGTGTGATGAGGCCTTATTTCTTCTATTCTTTGGTGCGGTATGCTGTGGAGTATACATACAATGCCCTTAAATGCGGGTTGGGCGGCAGTTCGGCACTATCTCTGCAAATTTACATGTAATCTAGTCAAAAGACACAGGTTTAAGGACGTGATAGCCATGTCTGATTTAGGTAAATAAATATTGATTAAGACTATTTTGTTTATATTGTGCTTATTTTGATACAAGGCTACAGCAGAACTACGTTTCAAAACAATTTAAAACAGCTTGACAAGGGTCGCTAGAGTCCTCAAAGTGGGTTCGCAGGTATACCTTACCTGGTGAATCCCCAGGGCAGTCAGTCGTTCAACATGTAAGAAATATGGAAACAAGCTATTTTAACGGAGATTTCTTTGAACATGTGATCTGTTTTGAAAGAATGCACTGTTTAATAATTTAAACCGATTCTGTTGTCATTGTTTAAATGCAAATGAGTGTGTCTTAAGAACGATTAAGCTGGAAATAGCACCACCTTAGTACGCAAAATATATAACTGTCTGTTAGGAGGGGAGGGGTTTCAACTTTCAGCACAGCAGACTCTAAAACTTTGTACAGCTCAACGAATGGAGAAATACATCTGCATACCCTTGGAGTATAATAAAAAACTCATCGTGTGTCAGGTCCCTGATTGCTAATAAAAGACAAATAGGTGTGCTCACCATTTCCCTTGTGACGACATCTCGAACCCCTAACGATGAATCTTTCTAGATTGTTGTAGACTTGCTAAAGAGTGACATCGAACGTTCTTATACTATCTTGACAGGGCGTAAATTCAGTGGCCATATTCTACACGAATAAACTCTTCCTGCCTATGGAAATGCACCCACTCATTTCTGAGAAATGTATAGATTGCTTGATAGATAATGTGACTGTGAGAGGCCTTTCTTCATAAGGAGCCCAGCCTCGGGGTGATGAGCAGTAAGAGTAAATATCTCAGGTCATGGACACATGCTCTGCACATGCTGAGAGGAGCGCCCGAGAGGAGGATTGTCAACATTCCACACGACAAATGGGACTCAGAGCACACCTCATCATCACACCCCAGCTGGGTGATACCTGCTTTGAAAAGTATCAGAGAAGACACAGGCGATGAAGGAAGAAGAACAGTTCGGAGCGAAGACAATGGAGATATAGATTGAGGAATCCTGTAGAGACCAGGCAAGAACATCCGGAATAAAGTACATTTTATTGCACAAAAAATAATTTAAGAAAGCAATGTCATGGGGAGTAGGAGTCAGTGAAAGAGATTTATTTTTCACGAGGAGCTTTCCATTTCAGAATGAGAGCACTTCCTGAGCTATAAAATGTCAGCCAGGGTTATTAGGCCCGGAAGAAGGGTGAAAAGGACAAGGTTGAAAGTGCCACTGCTTAGTTCTTTGCTTCATATAATTAGGAAGTGTTAGAAATGGTTTTCCTGGTTGGCTGAGCTAAGCATCCAGGCCAGACAGGAGCCACCACTCTAGTGAGGGTAAGCTAGATACATCATAAGATAACCTGTACTCACCCTCTGGTAGGTTGGCAGAGAGCAGTCAGGCTTATATACAAAGGCAATGTGTAAAGTATTTGTGCAACACACAAACACTAGAGCAATAGATAATATTAATCTGAGCAAATTAAGACCCAAGTGACAAAAATCCAATCAGTAGAAGTCGAGATATGAAGTTTAAAGATTAAATGCAAAAATAGTGCTTATCAGTCAAAAGGTTAGTTGAGGTCGCCAGGGAACGGGGGAAATCTAAAGTTGAGGCTGAACGCGCTCAATGAGAGGCTGATGCTGTAGCGCCACAGCCCCATTTACTTAGCTTCACTTTATCTCCTCACACTTCACCTTGAGTCATTCACTTGGTCCTCAGATGTATCTTGATCTGTGCTGTGAGGGGATAGATATAGGGGATCAAATCCAGTTATCCAATGAGGATCGGGAATTGGGTAACTGACCTACAAAACAGTAATTAAGTTCATATATATATAACCCTCAACACTACACTTTACCAATACAGAATTATCACAGTTAAACCAAATCTCCTGAAGAAATTCAGTCGGACAAAAATCATATACACTAATAATTCGTTTTGGACTATGCAAAATAGTAACATTAGGATCTGCTGTCCAGTGACCTGCCTATTTAGACTTCCATCCCTCATTAATACTCAGTTGGAATGCACAACCAATAATTGAAGATGAGACATAGAGAGACAGAAACAGGATTTGAGGATGGTTTAGTTTATCAGTAATTTAAGGAAAGTAAATACACCAACATCAGGTATTTAAATTGACAAATACAATATAATCTAATTCATCTCTTGTGGCCTACTAATTACCGAAGTTATAGGAAAGTTCAGAAAAAGGGCATGAACCAGCTCAGCTCAAAGGTTTTCTCCCATGAGGGAAAGAAATCAGGGAATTGCGCACACAGCCTATGCGTCAGCCCAAGGAAAACCAGTAGAGTCTGCAAGGAGCAAATTATGTCTCTCAGTCCACCAAGAGCAAGATCTTCAAAGAAGAAGTAAAAGGTCTCTAACTTCAACACTCCACTGTCGCTTTATCACACAGTCTATATTAATCTACAAGTTCCAGGGTGGCACTTCCTGAGTCACCTCATCTGGTCAGACCTCTCAGTCCATTGGTCATTTCGTAAAGGGTGATAGTCTTGCAGAATAAAGACACATTTAATGGCAAAAAGGTGGTGATCGTCACGTAAGCTGTCCAATGATTCAAACGTGTAAAGTTATGAACAATAGTCTTTTAGCAAAGGTTCAAGAGTGAGTTAAGGAAGACACATTCTCAAGGCAGATGTACCCAAAGTAGCAAATTAGTAGCAAATAGTCCTAGTATGTGCATGAAATTAATTTGTACTTGTAAAGTGCACTGTTACTCCAGCAACGGGGCGTCCTGGCACTGTACTCATACCGCTGTGGAACCCATCCTGGCTTTTCCCTGTGAAATGTCCACTCCTAGGCACCCCCAAGGTGAAGCCAGGTATCCCAGCGCCGTTGGGGCCGTTGTGGAGATTAAGGAAGCTATGGCCCAGAGTTGCAGAGTGGGACCCATGATTAGAATAGGCACCGAGGCGAGAATTATCAGGTCTGGGGAAATTGAGCCCAAGAACCGCTGAGGCGGGAATTGAACCCTGGTCCCGGGCCAGACCTCTGCATCAGGATCTGCCGCTCTAACCATTGAGCCACACTTCTCCACCATGGAAACTCTTTTTATGACACATTGTTTTATTCCACATTGTAAGCCTAGAAAGCTTTTCTATAAGAACAAAATCAAGCAAGAGAAGGAAATGCAGGCCTAAATTGAATTGAATTTATGAAATACAAAATATTAAATAATAAAAATAGGTATTACATTCAAGAGTTTCTAGGTCCTTATATCTTTTTCTCCAACTTATGGCACTTATAAAGCATTTTAGCTTCACTGAAATTAGCATGTATAACCATGATGTATCACTATATTATCAATGTGAAAAATCATTTCATAATATAAAACAATTATGTTGTTTCTAGAAATTCTCATAAGTACATGCATGAATATCATTCTGTAGAAGTTTTGACGCAATTGGAATTATTATGAACATGCAGCACCACTTCTTCTCTACCCCACTTGGTGCATATATTTTACATATACAAAACATGGAGTTTTAAAATAAGACTCTTAAAATACCCGTGATGTTATCTAAATTACATTAGTTTTATTAATTATTCACACATGTTAATATTTAAAGGAGAATGGTTAATTAAACCTCTATAACACGTGAGTCATCACCGTCACATTTCTAGTCCAAGTTAAACAAATACACCATTGCAATTTAATAAAACATTAACCTATGTTATGCAAACGAGCATTTTTGTGTAGTCTACACTTGCCTGCATGCTTTTATGATGCAGTAACTAAGTCTTTTCATGATCTATGTCTCGAGATTCTCCAATGTCTAGTGAGCACAAATTGTGACCGTTTGTAATTTTTCTCTCAAAGGGTGTCAAAAACAGTTTTATGTGACAACTAAGGGATTCAGCAGTTTATCTGCTTCATCACTGGCTACAGGAACCAGACAGGTCCCGCTGCAGAAATACCTTGGCTGGAGCAAGATTTGACATCACTGCGCAAAAGGATTCTCGTGTCATCGTAGAGCTCCATTTAAGTGAATGCAGTGCATCATTGTGGAGGTGCACAGGCTGTGGAACCGCTGTTGTCAAGCAGCTTCTGCAGCAGTGTGATGTGGCAGAGTTTCTCATGTAGACAGTGCAATACATTGGTTTTTGTAGAAAACAGGTGCAGAACCCACTGCTGAGTCCCAGAGCTTGGAGGGGGCATCTCAGGCAAGGGTAGGACTCGCAGAAGGCAGCACAAGCAGAATTGTAGGAAGTCTACACTCACAATCAACTCATAATGTGCTGTAAGGTTAGTATGATTAGGTGACATTTTATTTCCTCGTGCAACATTATAATTTCTATTGTATTCTTAACAAAAGAACACAAATTAAGTAATTGTGTGCATAACTGTACTTGGCAAGGATTGTGATTGGCAGGTGGAGTAAACCGGCTGGAGTTTTGATCCAAGAACATGGAGTAGCACACTAATAAGTACAAAAAGACAAATTATGCCTTTAGTCAATTCAATTTAAAGCCAAATATAGATTAAAAGACGATTTGTCTCAAAAATGTGCAAAAATGTGTAAGGAGAGAACAAAACCGAAAATAGCGAATGCAGTCCTTTATCAACAGAAGCAGCAGGAAGAGTCTGTATTAGAGAGTAAACGTGCAAGTGGCACTTTTTATATGTGACCCCTGCACTGCACATGTTGTACTGTATACTAACGGGAATGTGCAGTACCTTACACTCATACTACCACAAGGGTTGCCACATCCGGGTCGACCAATTTCTAGTCATGAGGAACTCTCACCTCCAAATTTGTAAAAACTCCCACAATTAAATCCTGAGCAGCACACTAAGGGGTCGATTATAATGCCGTCCGGTAAGGCTCCGGACAGCATCTGAATCAGTCAAATCCAATTCTGAAGCCTTGTTTCCGATTGTCTTGGATGACCGATCATTATGTCTTGAAAGCATGCAAACTGTCTGATTTGGATTTGAATGGCATTCAGAGTAACGGTGTAGTTCGGAGCTGACTCATACAGGTCTAAGGGTGCGTTTCTGGATGAGCAATTAGGATGTTGGATACGGGCAGCCTTTCTGAGTCAGTTGTACCAACATTGATCGGCTGCCGGAATCTGAGTTTGGGGGCCCATAGCAGTAGTCCCTTCACCTGGGACCCTCCGATTCGGGCCCGTGGGGGTACCCATGGGTACCCCCTTTCCCTGCATGCACAATTTGGCAGGCACCATGAGGTGCTTGCCGTAGAGTGCAAGGTTTTCCCCAACCACTCCTTTTCTCAATGGGAGCCTGTGTTCTCGTTCGGAACACAGGCTTCCATTGAAGTCAATGGGAGTCCGACCAAACGGTGTTCGGACACACCGTAATTGGTCGGTTGGACTCCCCGAAACTGATTCTGTCTGAAAGCATTCCCAAACCGATTTGGTTGGACTGCTTTCTGACGACATCGTAATCTGGCCCTATGATATAAAAAAAAGAAATGTTGTCTTTGGTCAGATCAGGTTACATCCCAACACAGATAATAATACTTTTTTTCCTACAAAATGTATAAGCAGAGAACCGTACAAACACTCACCCCCGGAATGTAACCAAGGTAGGGAACTAGAGTCTGTTTGCCTCAACGATGAGAAGGTCTCCAAACACAATGTTTTCACACAAAAAAGCTACCCTAGATTTTATTTTTTGATTATATATCCCTCATGGTTCTAGTCAGCAAGGAATCTGTTGCTGGGCTTACACAAAAATGTGCCAATATGTCTTCACTCACCACCAGGTGTCATGCTTCATCATAGGACAACCCACGGTCTCCAAAAACCCTGTTTGACGGAGAGCAGGATTTCACCTTGAGTCAGGGAAGCACTTCCATCTAAAAATGGATAGATATACTCAAGGCCACTGTGACATTCTAAACAGCCCTTTTATTTACTAGAAATGACACTTTGGGCCTGATTATGAGTTTGGCTCTGGGGCGCTGGGTCTGACCCACTGCTGCCCCGCAAAATCTATAGGCAGGCTGCCCTTCAAATTACAAGTGTTTCTCATATCTGACAGGTTTTTTTATGCTCCCACAGCTGCCTCAGAAAATGAGCACCGCAATGGGAACACCAAAAACAGTTCCTGCATGACGTGGAGTGAAAAGTCCATGCCGTGCAGGAACTGGTGTGCATGCACACAGCATGTATCCACATAGAGTGAGGCACCGGGGGGCCCTGTAGGGCCCCTTTGTTTCCTCTCTGCCACGATTTTCATGGCGGTTCCATCATGGTGGTGGAACCGAAATGTAAACTGTGGCTGAGAGGAAACTTGTATAATACTTAACGGGAACACAGCGGTCCCACGGAGCATATTACTCCATCTACACCACCCCGCCACCACCATAGACCAGCGGTTCCCTTGCAGCTGCAGTGGGACAATGACGTTCCAACCACTTTAATTGTAATAGGGTTGTCAGGAGACTGCCACTGCTGTGTCCTCGTAAGTCACCAGACTCGTAACCAAGCCTTTGGTAATAAAACCAACTGTGGAGACAAGGGCAATTAGTATCCCATCACCACTGTACTGTCAACATGTTTCTGCCTGATGCCTCATATGAGTCTGTGCTATACTTCAGGACGGAAACACAGGATCCTGGTATGCCAAATATGCACTAATTTGCCCACTTTTAATAGAAAGGGTGACCTGTGTCAACCTCTTATATATCTGGCCCATATGCACCAGCAAACAGATAAAAGCAATATTTGAGAGCTCTACTACTGTATATATAAGGGATATGTAAAATTATCAATAACCGTAAGCATGCAACATTGGCATGCTCAGTGACAAGTGACACTACACATGTGAGGTAGCCCAAAACAATTATTTATCTACTTGCTCACAATCCTACCCCACTATCAAGTCATCCGGGCCCCATGGAGGAAAGGCTCAGAAACCCCATTAGTCACACTCTAAAAGTAGCCATGAAAGGGAGTTCAATATCAACCTGTCGTAGCATCTACCACCACTCACGGTAACAAACATCAAGGGATTCCAAATCCCTGCACACATCCACCCTCTCACTTTGTCAAGAGAGCCAAACATAAAGTAGAAATTGGGGTGCTTCAGCAATAGAAGTAGCAGAAAAGGTCTGTATTTGAGCTCAGATGTGCAAGGTGGCACTTCCTATAGGTGACCCTCAACTGCACATGCTCTACAGTACAACAACTAGAACTGTGGTAACTCCCACATCCTCTCCAAAGAGGATCAACACACCTAGTCAGCCAATCTCTAGTCTTGTGAAGAAGGTAATCCACAACTCTGCACAAGTACAAGTAATAAAAGAACCCGCACAGTTAAATCCCAAACAGCACACTAACAAGAAAAACAGATACATTCTGTATCAAATAAGACAGATAAAAAGCAGAAGACTGATAAAAATACGTTTTCTGTCAAAAAACAACAACAGACAACAAAATATACAATTCCAATAGCATAAAAAATCTGTATTTAAGGGCAGACGTGAAAGTAGGACTTTTGTGTAAAGTATCTCCACACTGCACATTCTCTGCAGTACAACTAGAGCATGCGGTTCCTCTGACTTCCATTCCCAAAAGGGCTACTACATCGGGGTCAGACAATCTCTAGTGTGTTGAGGAACACAGGGGCATATTATCAAGCCTGTGCGATAAAATTATCGCCGCTTTATCAGCCGAAAACGGCCGATAAAGCGGCGATAATGGGCTTGATAATAGGCTCTATGGAATTCCAATCGAAGCCCATGTTAGATGTCTTCACATCTAACATGGGCTTCGATTGGAATTCCATAGAGCATATTATCAAGCCCATTATCACCGCTTTATCGGCCGTTTCCGGCCGATAAAGCGGCGATAATTTTATCGCACAGGCTTGATAATATGCCCCCCAATCCACAAAGCACCACAAGCACAAATATTTCAAGAACCCTCCCAGTTAAATAACAAGGAGCACACTAACAAAAAAATGCAATTAGAGAAAGAGATGTTTTGAGGAATTCAAAAGTACAGTAGTTGGAGGTGGATGTGTGTTTGTAATTAAGGGAGACCTAAGAGATGATAGATATCCTTTTTGTCTGTCACCACATTGTGTTCTCTCTTCATGAATGGTGGAATAAACTTGCAATACAAGTGAATCAATTAAAAATTGCCAGTGAGAATTCAGGTAGGATTCCATAATACACAGTATATCAAGTTAGTACATGATGATGAGGTTGGCAATGTCGGAGTGATATTCCAAGATCTAGATTTGAGTAGCATGTGGATAGTGTGTGCCGTGGGTTTGGTAGACCGAAGACCAGTATTATTGACATTTTTTTTCGTGGTTGCACCATTTTAGTGGCACAACCATGACGCAAAATGCTAGATGAGATTTACAAAGTCATGCAAAGCAGATTTGTGCTGTATTGCATGGGACTTTTCCCAGAAAGTAACATAAGTAAGTGCTATGCACTACCTTGCATTACTTTGTGTCATGGAGGCATTTCATGTCTTGAGCATGGAATTTGATGTAATCCCAGATTGCAACCCGCGCCAAGGAAGGCAAATCCGGACCCAGTAGGGGCCCAGGGCAAACGCTGTCCGGAGGCAGGGAGCCCCTCCCCACCCATCTACATAGCCCACTAGAGGGGGGCGACCATTATTGGTCACCTGAGGGCAAGCTCAGACCCTCCAATCCGGGGGCGAGCTGAACAATGCAAGATAGGTCAAATAGGGGGCAACAGGCCAGAGTAAGCACAAATCCCCCTATGTTGTTCATGGTGCACCAGTGAGGCAGTAGGCAAACACCTCGGGAGGGGAACAGGCGCTATGCAGGCAGAGTGCTATGGCACTAAGGCCCCATTCATAATAACTGTGTATGGAAATAACCAATAATCAAGGATGCGGCTAGGTGGTGGAGCACATGCTTCACACGTATGAGGCAACGGCACATCGATGTGCGCTGGTCACACAGCTCACTTTTCACTAGTGGAGAAGTTATGGCATGACATCATGCCACGTAAACGTTGCAGGGGAAGGGAACATCCTTTAAAGGGAGAAATTTTCTCTCTAGGTTTCCCTTCTCTTTTTGAAGCCATAGTTGCTGTTTTGTTATCTTATGTGACTAACAAGCATCGACAAAGCCATCAGTCCCGATTGGTAGGGATGTTACTTGTATTATATATCTGTATGCAATGACAGAAACAGCAAAAGACAAGCCGGGTGGCGCACTATGCTAAGCACATATTTGTAGTTTACATGCTTTTAAGTCACGCCCTTAATTACATTGCCCCCCCCTTGAGAGCCCCCCTAGTTTTTCCATCCCACTGATAGCCCTGCACAGCTGTGCAAGAAACCAGAGTGCCAAGGGGTGCACTGGGCTCTACATGAATCAACGGTTTCTCTGGGTGTCTGTAGAGGTCTGTTTTATAGCTGGCAGAGAGGTGGAGAAGATCCAGTGGCATTATTCAGCCGTACTTTGTGGCTATCAAGAAACACGCGCAGTTATACTGGGAACACCCTAACAAGGCTTTGACATTACGTATAGAGTCCAAGGGCATTTCATATTATTTGTCGTGATTCCTTCTTCTATGTCATCTGAGAAGTATGGAGGGAAATTCACGTTGGGCGTGACTCACATAGGTATAATATACACACTTCAGTAAGTAAGATACGCATGTCATGGTGTTCTGATGCGCATGCGCTATCGAACTGCTCTTGCAAAGGTGGGAGTCCTCCAGGTATGTCAGAGCAGTAGCCAGGAAAACGCAAGCAGCAACTCGCACCAAGGGGATGATTAGGATTGCGGTGAATCCGCATCCTCCGGGCCGGCGGAAGCCACCGCCAGCCCGGAGGATGCAGATTCACCGCTGCGGTGCCTTCAAAGACCCCCCGCCAGATTAGGATGGCTGGAGGGTCATCGGCGGACGGGAAGACCGTCCGCCGCTTTTCCGCCGCGGTCCCCTTCTGACCGTGGCGGAAAAGCTCTAATATGATGGCGGTGTCTATCAGACACCACCAGCCATATTAGGATGGGGCAGAAAACATGCTTTTCCGCTGTGGCTTTTCCGCCGTGGAAAAGCATGTGGTCTTTTGTGTTTGGGGGCCCGTTGCGGGCCCCCAGGGGTGTTGGGGGGTGGGGGGTGCACATGGGGGGTACCTATGGTATCCCCCTGCATGTGCATGCACAAAGCGGCAGGCACCGCGCGGTGCCTGCCGCTATGTGCATGCAAATGCAATGCATGCATTTTTAACATTGCAGCGGGTGCTGCTTGAAGCAGCACCCGCCACAATGTTAAAGATACAGGATGTGACCGCCAGGGTGGCGGTCACATCCTAATTGGCATGAAGGGATCGCCGCTGCCCTTGCGGACGGACCCTCCACCTCGGGGGTGGCGGACGGACGCAAGGCCGTCCGCCATCCTAATAGGCCCCTAAGTTTGGATACTCATCAGATCTGTGTGAAATTACCCTAACGTAAATTACTTTTGCACGCTCGAAAGATCCAGACTTGCACTTCTCTTGTTCATGTAATGGATACAGTGTGGGGGTGCATTAACCCATCCAGTTATTTCAGAATGCTTATAGGAATTGATAACATCTCATTTAAAAATATATAGTTCAATGAGACAAATAGGAGTATTAAAACAGTATTAACATTTCAAGATTATCGAACCCCTTACAGGTTAAGATAGGCACCATGCGCATAAACGTGGTTGTAAGGCACCATGCTTTGGGTATATCATACAAATATGAGCATACATTACGGTTGGCATACTTTACATGAGTGACCAGGGAATGTATGTGACTACTTCAAAAGGCAAAGTAAATGCTTATGAAACTCTGTGTAGCATACACGCTCAACTCTACAGCTTAGTGGATGGCCCATAAGTTACTTGCTCACCCCCCCTGCGATGCCCATCTGTGGGTGTGGTAACCCCACTCCTCTTCTGGTACAAACCTGATGAAATGCAGTCCCTGATATTCGTGAAGGGGATAACGCAGCAGACTCATTACGGTGTTTGCTGAAAAGATACTAGGAGGTTGGATTAAGGTGACAGCTGACACCTGCAAGTAGCGAGCAGCGTGGTGAAAGCGTTATTGTCATTTAAAACAAGCATTGGTATTAACCAAGCCATTTTAACAGATTATATTTAAGGTGACTCAAGAAAATATGCGGATATTTTTCTTAATCATCCAGCAATGGGTCAGAGATGGGCTTTGCCTTACGCCGGAGTTTAATTGTCACGGTTTACAGCTGGATTTAATTATTGGCAGAGTAATAAGAGCGGTGAGTTGGGGAGAGTTATGAAAGTAGGGAGCAGCGTGGTAAAACACGTTATTGTCATTTGAAATAAGCATTAGCATTAACCAAATCCTTCTTAACAAATTATATTTAAGGTGACCCAAGACGATATTCGGAGGGTTTTCTTCATCATTCAGCAATGGGTCAGAGAAGGTTTTTGCCTCACGCCGTTGTGTGGTTATCACGGTTTACCACTGGTTTTAATTATTGGCTGAATAATAAGAGAGGGATGAGTTGAAACTCCAATCAGGGCCATTACACCCCTGGCTTGGATTGAGTATAGGTAATGCTGTAAAGTCTGGGACCACCCCGCAGGGCTACTAAGAACTGACTTAGTATTACTTTTAGTGCAATGGCTAAGGAATGCGCTCAAGCAACCGCAGGGTTCCTAAAGTACTTTGAGGCACTTACTAAAGCAGCAAATACATGAAGGCTAATAAATTAGGATGGTGCGTACAGTATTGTACACGGACCCAATGGGCAAAATACACAAAGTTGAAGGCAATAGCCCTTGTGCCACTTGACAGGCCAGTGGCCTATGGTTTGATTTGACTTAGAATTGAGCTGGTGGGCATTGGTTACAAGGAACATATCTATAGGGACACTTATCGGGAAACGGTATGAGGTGGCCAATAGGCCTAGACATGGCGAGCATACAGGCTAGGAACTGATGATCCCTTCGCATTATGATAACATGATATGGAATAACATGGGCATTCGTAAGGGCAGGTTGAATCGGAAAGGCCCCCCCCCTTCCAGGCACTGTAGGATTTCCGAAGTATCCGCTATCACAAGGATGCACATAAGCACAAGCATCCCGATACAATCAGGGTGTTGGGCTTGCGACGTCAAGCATCAGTAGTCACCTGCCCTACATAGGCGGGCACATACACTAGTTTACACGGGTAGGACTGCTTGTCTTGGCCGATTATGTAGGTAGGGAATGCACAGGCACCCTACACTGGAAGAAAGGAAAGGTACCAGGGAGCTCTTCAGGAAGCCACAACAGCGTGAACCACCAACGTTTCATAATCCTGAGGAGCCCGGGCTATCACTGGAAGACGGGGTACACCTTACCACGGTAAGGATTGACATGTCCTGCTGAACAGGGTTGGGATGCGGGAACGTATAGTTTTCAAGTAGCAGGAAAGGGGAGGCCAGGGCAGGGGGAGCTCCCTCTGATTGTGATACCATAGGTAGCGTGGCGGAAGGAACACAAGAAAGGTAGAAAAAAGAGAGCATTACTAAAACTTAGATGGAAGGCTCACACAGTGTCCTTGTGATGCCTCAGGCAGGGGCACCGAGGTAGCTAAAGGCGGCGTACCGCAGGACCCTTGGGATGCCTCACGGCATGGGTACTAAGGGAGAAAAATGGAAGCACTCAGCCTCAGGATGGATAGAGTAGATGCTCAAGCAAGGTCTTTGGGATGCCACACGGGGAGCAGGGAGGGCCTAAGAAAGGATCCAGGGCATTCAGGACAGCACTTGCAGCCCGGGCAGGTCCTGACGGACAGCCTCCAAGTCGGTAGCAAGTTGAAACCTAGACCCATGAATCGGAGGCCCAGACAGGTGGCACCTCCCTTGCCCAGAATTTGAGGAGGCTGGGTCCACACAATGAAAAAAAATAATTGCAAAGACAATGAATTGTGTTAGCATGTATATTAAGAGAGCTTTTGAAAACCATGATTTTGCAAAGGTATAAACATGTTAAGTTGAATAAACTACAACCTTTTATGGCACCGAAGCACGTTGTCAGTGGTGGGAATTGAGAGTTCTTATTGACACCATTTTGAAGCAAGGGGGGGTACAAATTGCCTCCTGGAGGGGGTTTAATAAGGTGAGTATGCGGGAATGTGCCAAGGTACCTCACTGAACCTGGCATAATAAGAAGACATATCTTTATTTCTCCTCACTATTTCCTCTTTCTGTGTGTGTTGCATTCTGCCTCTAAGGGTGTATAAGTGCCTTCATTTATGCCAGGGAACACACAGTGTGCCAGGACTAGGAGACAGCAGAAATGTGGCATATCTCAATAGATATATTTTGGAAATGCCCCTTATGGCAGGGGCAACCCCAGACTTTTTGTTTTCCTCTGCTTTTTCGGACCTCGTTTTTGTTGGCTTTAGGACTCTCCATTTTACCGCTGCTATTCAGTGATAAAGGGCATGTGCGCTCTCCCTAAAACACGTTAACATTGGCTCAATCACAATTGGCCTATTTAATTTACTTATAATCTCATATGTCCCAAGCAGGCCCATTGTTGTTTTCCCTTATATTAGCCTGAACATGTAGTAGGCTGCTCTCTGCTTTACACACATTACTATACACGCGTATCTTGCTTGGTGCCACTCTGTACTTTCACACAGAACCTGCTGTTGTTTTTGTATTTGTTCTTGCATGGGATCTAGTTTGTAAACCATAGACAACGTCAAACAACAATGCCCCTTGTTATTCTGTTCTGGTCAGGTTTTAGTACCTAGACACACCAATCAAGTGCAGCTGTTGTTTGGGAACACGTATTCTTTGTCATATAGGTATGCGCAAACATGAAAGGAGACAGATGAAATTGCGATTGCACCTGAGATGTAGAACATTCATCTGTGCTTGCTAAGGTACGGGTGCAAACACCCAGAGATTTTCTGATATATAACCACTTAACTTCTGTAGAATGAGAGGGGGTTGGTCCACCTTGTCTACTATCATGACAGCTCCTTTTATGATGTATGGATTACTTACTACACTTACAGTAATTGTGTTAGGCATCTTCTTACTTGTGGCATATATACTGCATACTAGAGCACGATAGTTAAAATAAATATTTTGTTTTTCGTGTCCCTGTCAGATCTTATTGTGGATGAGTATGATTATGAGAGGGAAAGGGTGTGTACTGTTCCCCCAATTCCTGAGAGTTGGGAGTGTCTAATCACTTGATCCCAAAACTAGGAAAACACAAGCCCTCTATCTTTCAATACATGTCAAATCTCAACAGATGAGGACATCAGGTTTCATACCTATACAAGCTACTTCACCCCTGCACCACCCAAATTAACGACAAAGCAGCCAAATACTGGGAAAACCCGCTCGACAACACACTCAGCGAAAGCGATCTCTCTCTCCTCTGGGCATCCCCCGCACAAAACAAAATCTCACCAGTATTAGTACGGACAAAATTCTGGTTACTACACAAGACTTACTGGACCCGAGCTCGCCTGGCGGAGCTGGGACTCCGGGAAAATGACCTGTGCTGGAACTGTGATATCGAAAAGGGGGGCTTAGCACACCTGATCTACTATTGCCTCAAAGTTAAAGTTTTTCTAGGAGAAAATATTCAACTTCATAAATAAAGCGTTGGGATGCACATTAAAGCCAGACTTCACTACCCTTACTACTGTGTTCATGACAGCAGAACTAAAGTCGCATCACAGCAGGGACCTGGTAGACCTCCTACTGACAGGGTCAGTGAAAATAGTACACACCAAATGGAAAGACACATCCAAGGCAACTTTCAAGGGGTGGCTCAACTGGGTGACATACCACAGAGGCGCCGACAGCGCTGCACTGCGGAACTCACCATGGAAACAATCCTTCGGGGGGATGTGGGCTTCTCTGGACGAGTTCCTGGACCCCTATAAACCCCCATGAGCAGAACTTGAAAAAGGGACAAAAAACAACAACAAAAAACTAAAAACGCCCCTTGCAGGATCAGAACACAAACACAAAATATGTAAACTTCTTGTATATTACTCCTTCTTTCTATCTCTAATTCTCTATCCTTTTCCTTTTCACCCACTGTTATTCTCTTAGTGGGACAGTGGATAGGGGGACAGCCAAGCTTATATACTGTGTAACCGAACCCTCGACAAAACAGCCATTGTGGCTGCCACGCTGTAACGAAAAAACGTTGATGTCTATATGTGTAAAACCAATAAAAAGTTGTTGAAATTAAAAAAAATGTAATAACTGCTATAAATTATCAATACATTTTATATAATGGAATTACTTCCCACACCTTTTCCCCTATAAACCCTCATCCCGTTACGGAACTAAAAACGCAAAATTCAATTAAAAAATAATTAGTAACTACTAAAATGTTAACACATATACGGAAAATACAAACAATTCTTATACAAAAAAAAAAACATCACACACATATAACATATATACTAAAATATGTCAAATACAATTTTTTTATATTTTTACAAACAATATTAACCACTTCGAAATTTTTTAAATCGATATTACTTACCTAAAATCTATATTTCACTGTTGATATTCCTGACCCAATATTTTTACCATGATATTTGTGAAATTCGATATTTTTACCTCAATATTCTTTCTCTGCACCGTTTAATACCTAAGGAATTGTAATGATAAATCCTCTTTAACTGTGAAGTTAAATTTGCCATTACAATTTAAAAAAGTTCACTTTTAGAAAGTTGTCATTTTTCTGCTCTTAGCCCTGTGTGTCTGCTGCCTGTCTCCAATACACATCCAGGGTGGGTGACAGCAGCGCCTTGTGTATTCCCTCTGAACAGCCACACACAATTGGAGCTTAGGGGTGACTTGAAGGGCCTTAATAGGCCATTAACTGGCTTGATGTGGGGCTGAGATGAGCATTGCCTCACTTACACCTGCATAGGCTGTGTCCTGTCCCCTCACAATCAACTGCTCCAGAGCAGGAAGAGGGGACCTCTGTGCACTTCAAAGCACCTCTATGAAGTCTCCACTACTTCAAAGGCACCACTGGGTATCAGAACTAGGCTTCTGATCCCTACCACTTCAGTACCCTTCTGGACCTGTGGATACTCTGCTAGGAAGAATGACTGATGTGCTGCTGAATGACTGCCACTCTACTGGACTGCTGCTCTGGAAGAACTGCTTTTCTGATGTGCTGACCTGCCTGATGTCCTCTTTGCCTAGGTGAGAAGGACTGAACCTATCCCACTTAAACCCAGAGTTGCTCCTTGGGCTTGTTTGCTTGCCTCCTGTTCTGAGTCTCAGGGACAACCAAGACTTTTCTTCCACCTGAAACAGTACCTGGACTTTGCCTGCTTCAAGTCTTGTCCTGTCAAGTGGTGCCATGCAGTCTGGGCCTTTGAAAGTGGGTAGAAAGTGCTGCAACTACCAAAATGCATGCATTGACAACGTTGCACCTGTCACAACTAATGCATCTCCCTCAATACAGACGCATCACTGCTACAGCAAGGACTGAGGACATTGAAGCACAATCTGCTCAGCTTTTCACCCCAAGCATTCAATGCATAACCTACAGTCTACAGCCAGACAAAGACACATCCTTGATTTGCACTGCTCAACAAGGATGCATTGCCTACGAATCCTGTAGTTCGGCGCTGATGAATCGCCTTCTGCTCCATGCATCTAGACTCCATCAACGGAACAACCAAGATACTTTCCAGTAGGACCAACGTGGTTCCTGTATCCGATCCACACTTTATCACGGTCAGCTTGAACTTTCAGATTTGACCAGCTGAACTGTAACCAGATAGCCCAGGCTGGCAGTTTGAGCACTATACTTCAAGATATTCTTGAAAAATTCATAACTCTGGTTCTACTCAATCTATTGATGTTGTTTTGGTCTTGTTTTGTTCAATACGTTAAGCTCTATTGTCCTATCCAAGTGTGATATCTTTGTGTGTGGTGTTTGCACTGTTTTGTTGTTTTACGTATTGCACAAACACTGTATACATTGCCTCTTAAGTTAAACCTGACTGCTCTGTGTCAAGCTGCCAGAGGATGAGTACAGGTTAATTTAGGTTGTGTATCTGACTTATCCTGACTAGGATTGTGGTCTCTGCTTGGACAGGGTTCATAGCTCTGCCAACTAGAAACCCAGTTTCTAACAATATGGTAAATTTTTACTGTCTCCCTTTCATACACCTTGCTGCCCTGTGTTAAGTGAAATGTTAGTAAATTTGGCTGTAAGTATTTAATTATGTGACACCACATTCTGAATGCCATTGTTAAAGGTGGACAGAAGAACCTGGATGTCCCAGGTAGAAAGAATGGGACCAGCAAAACAGGGTGCTTGTTTGTTAGTGGTTAATTGGAGAGTTTATAGCACCTGAAACAAAACAAAGTGTCAGCAAACATTTAAAAGATAGGTGCCTGGATATAGATATGTGTCAGAATAAGGGATGAAGAAATCTTTAATGGAGGATGGGGAGAAATGATGTGGGAAACAATCGGGCAAATTTACAAGGACTTAATTCAGCAGTAGCGTCAATTTTTTGACATTACGTTGGCTTTTTTAATCTTTTTATTTCCAAGTTGCCGCTAACTGCAATTAGCAGTACTTTTTCAGCCTAAACATGAATTTTTAGGATCGCGACTTCTGTGGGACTTAACAAAAATGAGATGCAAGGTGGGTGTTCACGTGTAAAACCTGCCCCTAACCCCACTGTGGGATATTTACAATGAAATTTCCATCCGGCGATAACCCCTATAAACTGCCACTAAGTCCAGTTAGAGACAGTTTTTTAAGACCAGAAAATAGTTGGTCTTAAAATTGGTAAAAATATTTGGGCTTCATTTCAGAGGTTTTGGTGCTGGACAGCGCTGCAAGGAATGTTGCTGCGCTGCCCTGCGACAAAACAAAAGGGCAGCCATTTTCACTATCAATAAGATAGGGAGCATACCTGGGCCTCATTCATGAAAAGTGCTGCATTGTTGCAACAAAACAGCATTGTGACACTTTTCACTGCGCCTTTCTTGCAACATCATGGATGCCCGTATTGACTGTTCGGTGCTCCATGGTGCCACTATTGACAGATATATCTGGAATCCACTATATTCATACTATAGGTGAGATATCCCATCTTCCTCTGAGACCCCTCACTCTAGTGTTGTGTATTTCCACTAAATGATTATTTCTCAGGTTTATGAATGCAACACCCGCTTTTACTTACTTTGGGGTCCATTCAAACAATATATTTACTCTCCACTTTTTCCATAGAATCAATGGTGAGAAACCCCTTCTGACTTTCCATCAGTTGTGCATTTTCGGTCCACTTTTTCGGGCGATTTGGACTTGGATTTTGTCCGGTGAGAAGCCTTTATTGATACAGTATTTTCTTGGCCCTTAGCATATTGTTTTTAGATGCATAAGTCTTCCTGATTTTATTGATTCTGATCAGGAATGGATAGATTATTCCATCGTTGGTTATTGGTTTTTTCTCATATTCTGCCGGATCCAATCTTTTGTTGCACATGACGCTGTTACATTCTTTTATTCCAGACATTCTCATATTTACTAATATATAAAAAATATATTTTTCCTTCATGTACGTAGGTACTTCAATCTTTCAGCATCAGCCACGTGACCCGGCTATATATATGCTGTTATTTTATTTTCTACATTGGGTCAGTTTTGATTTTGGACATATTTCTTTTCTTGGTGGTGGCACTATAGTATTATTTCACATTGTAGTATCACTGGCTAGTTCTTTTCTTCATACTCATGTCTCTGGAGTCTTATTTTTGGTGTTTCACTTTTCGGTTACTCGGACATCTGACTTTATAAAGAATTTTCTCTTTTTCCCTCTCTCTCTAAATGTACTTAATTAACCATTAGACTTCCTTCTTTGGCTTCTTCTTTCATTTCATATATTGATATTGTATATTATGTATACTCAGTACCTTATGTATATTCAGGTTGCATTATGTTTAGGCTCTCTTTTTTTATAAAATGTTTCACATTGTATTATTACATTTTAAATTTTGTATTCTTATGTATATATTATCCTATCATGTCTTTACAGCCTTGAAAAAGTCTGTGTACTCATTCATAGTACGGACGAAACACGTGTCGGCTGGCTGTCGTTCTATCATTTGGAAAATTACCTTTAAGAATCAATAAAAGGAAAAAATGATACAAAATATGAACTCTATCCATCTATTTGTCCTGCACACCATGAGGATTTGTTGATTTTACTTGGATTTACAGTTGTTCAGACTTTACACTGCACTAGTCTTGTTTATACTTTCATTGTAGGATTGTGCTCTCTTGACCATTTTTGCCTATATGTTTATTTGTCAATCCTTCTGGCTTGATAAATTGTGTTCCTTCTTGGTAGTGGGGGATATTGGTCCTTGTAGCACTCCGTCTTTTGATATCAAGAAAGATTTTATTGATTGTCCAGTACTATTTCTGACCTTACTAGTATTAATGGATGTGCAGTCTTTTCCAATTTTTTGGAAACACCACTACCGTTCTTTGTTTACAATATCTGGAATCCTGTTGTATCTGTTAGCGCTAAAGTAACGCATTGCTGCAGTTGTGTCACAAGCATGACACAACTGCAGCAATGCATGGGTCCAGCCTATCCCTATGGCACTGCGTTACCCTTGTGCATGCCATGAGGCAGACGTAAGGTTCTGAAACAGTGGCGTCCTAGAATTGTTGCAGTGAAATCTGATGGATTTAACTGTGCCACTCCTATGAGGCTTTGTTGTGTGGGAACGCCCACCCTGTATACATCATACCTGACGCAGGCATAATGTGGCACAGGGCTTCAGAAGGTCATGCATATGCCTAGATGCATCACTTTGCAAATACTGTGCAACGAGGTGCAAAATTAACGCTGCAAGTATGTCAAGAAAATGATGCACCTGCCGCTTTAAACTGTCAGAAGGGGGGGCTCATGAATCAGCCCCCCCTGTATTTTTCCCTTTCATTTACATACAATGGCTGCCATTTGCCAATGCATGAACCCTTGCGCCATGGTGCTGCGGAGTTGGTTGATGCTGTGCAGGAAGGGACACCAGCCTACACAAAACCTAGAAATTCAGGGTATTTCCTTTTCCTCTGTGTGGTGTGTGTTGACTGCAGATTTGAATCTTGTGTACATTTCAGGGGTATTGTTGTGGCTCCATCTCTCCTCGAGACATGTGCAGGTGCATCTGGGCAAGTGGAGGGCAGGAGTGTACCAGTTGGCCTTCTTGGATTGCTGTTTGCTTGGTTTTGTCTTGAGGGGTGCCAAGGTGTTGGTGCACTTGGAGATCCATCTGTGGAGGTTGGGCGCTGTGGTGTTGGCTTTGGCGGAGTGGTGGAGCTGAGGGAGTTCATCAGAAGTTCTACGTGGCCTGAATCCATCTGCAATGGGGGGTGATGATGGTGGTGGTGTATGGTGGCCTGGTGAAGGCGTGATGTATTTAATGATGTTCTTCCAGGAGAGTTTGGTGGTGTGGCTGTAGTTGAAGTTGCCATTGGCATTCAAGACGGGCTCAAGCTTGTATCTGGCTATGTGGGTTAGTGCAGTGACTAGCTGCTTGAGTCCAATTTTGGCGAGGTTCCCCAGGAGGGGGTTGGTGTTCTGGTCACTGAGGTTGTCCAGTTGGAAATTGAGGTCTCCTAGTAGGATGTAGTTGGTGGATGGGAGAGCCTGGGGTGCGATGAGGGTTACAATAGCATCCGTGAATGGGGGTTCATGGGCCGGGGGGCCTGTAGATGAGGGTGCCACAGAGGTTGGGGTTGGGGTTGGTCTGGAAGTGGAAGTGGAGGTGTTCCATGTTCGCCGTTGGGTCATTAGAGTGTGTGGTCAGTTGAAGTGAGCTTTTGTAGACAATAGCAATGCTTCCTCCAGGACGGTTGGGTTGTTCTTGCAGGTAATTTTGTAGCTGTCAGGTATGGTGATGGCAATGTCTGGTCTGGAGAAGTGGTTGCTCAAGTTTTTCATGAAGAATGCGATGTATGAAGATGTGGTGTCGAGGAGGTCCCAGATAACTGTGACGTATTTGTGAAGGGACCTCACATTGAGGAGGATGCAGTTGAGACAGTTGGTGCCCAGCTGGTCGGCTTGGGGGCAAGAGACGCTGGTGTGCTGATGTGGCAGGATGTGCATTTGCAGTTTCGGCGGCCACAGGGTGCAAGGGTGTTCTTCGGTGTTACTAGATGGCAGGTGGTGTGGCATCCAGGGTTGTGGGTGAGGAGGGTGCTGGTGTTGTAGCGGGGTGACTCTCCAAGAGTCAGGGTCCCTGGTGCTGGACACGGTACAGGGGTGGATGGACTCAGACGGGCTTGCCTTCGGGACACCAGTGTCACATGGTCACACAGCGTCCACCATTGAGTAGTGTTGCAGGGGGCTGGAACACTGGGCGGTGGGAAACGCAGGAAAGGACACTGGAGGGGCAGGGATGCAGGTGATTGCAGGGTCAGCAAGGAAGAGGATAGGGAAAAAAGAACTGCAAAAAAAGCAGAGGAAAAACAAAGCCAAACAAAGCAAATAATATGAAGAGGAACAGCAGAAAAGACGGGAGGGAAATCAAGCTGCAGTGACGCTCTACCACTGGATCACCAAGGATGAGGTGCAAGCAAGAGCCTGCGGGTGAAGGAGCGACTCGAACACCTGACCTCAGGGTCAGAGGAATCTGCAGCAGCAGATAGGGACAGCAGCAGCAGCAACAAGATGACACAGCGCTGTGGGAAGAGGAAGTCCACTAAGGGTTAGTTCCCCGTACACCTAAAAGCAAAATAATTGGGGGCAATGAAAGGCAACAATACCCGGTTGCCTCTTTCGATCTAACAGTGGCGACCAGATTTCGTATTCCTCAGTTCCAAAGCGAGTAATGGTAGACCAAGCTGTATACCCAAAGGGTCTGGACAAGAGCCGCCCCGTGGCCCTGGTTACCCACTGCCACCAATGGCTGATATCAGCAACTTGAGCCAGTTAGTGGAACCTCCAAGCAGTCTTGTGCGGTGTCCTCGGTAATGTAGGTCAGCCGCAGTGCAGGGATTGCTCAGGGCATGGTGTGCGTCACCAACAGGTGCTAGGCCTGGGCCCAACTCTCCCCTGGGCCTCCTCTTAAGCACGTCCCACCTTCTCCTCACCTGGACATTACCAATTATCAATGCGCTGCACTTTCTCCAAATCTGTGTCTCAGCAAGCAGGGGCCTCAGCCAAGCGATTTTTCACAAGCCTGAGTATAGGTTTCACTGCCTAGTCCACTGGGGAACCTCCCGATGTAGGTGATGCAACAGGGTCCCCTAAGGCTTGAAGTTTTAGTGCTCCCGCCACACAAGTTTGGCATAGCTCAGGGGCCTCACCCTCCATAGCATCTCTGTGATGCAGAGAGGCGTGACTCACCATTGGTAATCTCCTCCGTGCACCTTGGTGTAGTGGTGGCACCTGGTATGACATGCAGACCTCCCTACATTTGTGCACTGGAGCGCTTCTACCTGTTCACAGCTCCAAGGGACGCCAGGTGGTCTTCTCACACAGGTCAGCAACGTGTCTCCATGCGACCTGCCAGACTTCAACACCAGGTAAGGGGGATCGCCGATGCCTCATATCTACCACCACGGCCCAGCAACTCCCCATCACCTCTGTCGCCGACTCTGGGTCACAGATGCTGACCCAGTGAGGCCTCCGGGGACTGTCCCCGCTGTCAAGGTTTGGGCTGCCATGGTATTGCATGGAGGGTGTTATGAAAAGTGATGCATCACTGTTTTTTCCAAGCGATGCGCCTTGTTTCATAACTGTAGTCCCAAATCTGCATTTCCTCTTCCCCTGGGACTCTGGCTGGTCATCTTGGCTGTTGTGGGTTTGGGGGTACTGTTGATATGTACTGCACTTGGCCCTGGCTGCTCCATTCTGCATTCCATTGGTTTTATTTCCTAATTCTCATTGGAAGTGGACTTATAGGCTTTTTTTGTCTCAGCAGTCATAGTTAACGGAGCTAACTATAACTCGTGCCCCCGCAATGCACTGCTTATGACCTCAAACATTACATCACTAATGACATGGTGCCCTTCCTTTTCTGTGAGGAGTAGGGTTGGTTTGGATATATATATATATATATATATATATATATATATATATATATATATATATATATATATATATATATATATATATATATATATATATATATATACATAGTAGGTATATATAGTTAGGACCTAGTTTCCATAGGAAATCTGCAACATTCTATTGGGAATAACTTTGGCGCCGGTTGATAAATCTTTGTGAATTTCTTAAAGAAGATGACCCACTCCGCTCCGCTCCTTCCCTGAAAGTTTTGGGGGGATTCGTGAAGTGGGGGCTGAGAAAAAGGGGGGTCCCAAAACGTGTTTTCCCATTGTTATTTTCCATAGGACGATTAGACACGGCTACAGCCCGAACGGCTGAACGTAATTACTAGGCAAAATGGTAGAGTCTGATTCGCAGATCGCCCTTTTGTTTAATTGGTGTAAATCCCTCCAGTAGTTGTTGAGAAAATCAAATTTGAAAAAAATTATATATCTATAAGCGCGCACCGTGCGCGCACCTTCCCGTGCACGAGCTGCATGCTGATTGGCTGCCACTGTCTGTCAACACTCCAAAACAGAAATTGATGGCAGCCATCTTGTGCCTCAGTAGACTGAGGCACAAGAAAGCAGAAAAACAAATGTGTAGAACTCAAAAAGGGGGCAGGGTAGAAGCACCCTGACCCCCTAGGCCTGCTCAGGCAAAAAAATAATTATTGTTTTTTCAAGAATCGCGGGGTACCCCGCGATTCCCCCCCCCCCCCCAAATTCTTTTTTTTCTTTGCCTTGGGGGTCCCTGTGGGACCCCCTGAGCAGGCCTAGGGGGTCAGGGTGCTTCTACCATGCCCCCTTTTTGAGTTCTAAAACTTTCCGAGCAGGAGATGCATGCTCGTTGGCTTTCAACACTTCAAACCAGGAAGTGTTGGCAGCCATCTTGTGCTCGGTAGACAGAGGCACAAGAAAGCAGAAAAACAAACGTGCAGAACACAAAAAGGGGGCAGAATAGAAACACCCTGAACCCCTAGGCCTGCTCAGGTGGTCCCACAAGGACCCCTAAGGCCCAACATTTGTTTGGTTAAAACCCCGTATTTTTTTTTTCCAAATTTCCCCCGGTGGGACAAAATCGCGGGGTCATAGTGATAAAGAAGTGTGGGGGGGTCCCAATCCCCCCTACACTGCCCCGGGGACCGCCGGCCCCCCAGGGAAAAGCAACGCAGCCCCCTGGTGCATAATGGAGGCTCATGGTGTGGTTGTTGGCCCCCAGGGACCCCCAGTATGCAAGGGAACTTAATCCCCCAATTTAGAACACTCTACAGGGCGCGTTTGCACAGTTTAAGTTGGGGAATTAATTCCTGTTCATTCCAGAGGTCCCCTAGAGGGAACTAGTCCAACAGGTATCTCCAGTAAGCGACATGGAGCTGTGCTGCAGTGTTGTAAAAATGGGGCGTGCCCTCTGAACAACTGCCTGCAAAAATGTAGTAAGTCAGTATAAAAAAAAATAACAATTAATACATTGAAAAATTGTCATTTACAAAACCTTCGAAATTCAATGTAAAAACCATAGGTTTCAGGCCTGATATAGTTAGGAATTAGCATTTAAAAAACATTGAAATTAACTGAAAAAACAATAGGTTTCAGGACTAATATAGTTAGGAATTAGCATTTTAAAAAACCTTTGAAATTCACTGGAAAAACCATAGGTTTCAGGCCTTATATAGTTAGGAATTGTGTCAATGGATTCAAATATGATACTCTGTATTTTACAAAGAGTGATGAAAGATTTTACTAGTGCATGAAAAGGTGTATGTGATTGTCACATGGATGATGTAATCAGTGATGTCATCAGTGATGTCATTTGAGATGTCATCAGTGATGTCACTGACCATGTCATGAATGATGTAATATGTGACATCGTCAGCAGTGGATTGCGGGTGCGCGAAATATAGTTAGTACAACTAACTATATAGGAGCAATTTCAATGGTTTTGTATGAGTGAAATGTCCAGCTAACTATAACACCCCTAAAACTTATAGTTTTTTGAGTGAATTTCAAAGGTTTTTTAAATGCTAATTCCTATCTTTATAAGTCCTAAAACCTATGGTTTTTTCAGTGAATATATATATATATATTTATTTATATATTCGTAACTCCTCACGTCAAGCCAAAAACGGCCGCTTCTCCAAAGCAAAGGGTGCGTCGTCGATGTCAGACTGACTGGGCAAAGTCCGCAATTAATTCCAAAATTTCTATACCAAGGTATGGGGAGACGACGCCATGTCTTGTGTAGAAAACAAAATGTATTCACAAACGGCTGTTGGACGCGTTTCTCCCGACAAGCGGGCTTGTTCACCACAATATGATTAAAGTTTGCCACCATTTTAAAACACAGAACAGTGTCACGTGATCGGAACTACATGATAAATGCCATGGACAACAGACTCGTAGTTTCACATATTCTCCTGCTTAAAATGCATCAAATTCATTTTCAATAGAATCACAAATTAACGGAAGGAGTGGACATGTTAATCTTAAAAATAACATCGCAATACATGCATTATTATTGCACGACTCGACCATTTAAAAAATTGTTGCGCGTTACATTTTAAATATAGACATATGTCAGTGTCCCACATTTTATCATCATGTCTTGCGCAAATTTGTAGGCAAATGCCTTAATTCTACAAATAGCTTTGAAGCAAATTCTGGTCAGCGCTTGGACACTCTTATTTTGTCAATTAACTATTCGCGCTCTAGATGTAAGACAGCCACTCCCACTGATTCTAAGTACAGCCCAAGTGGGCGATTCAAATCTATTAATTGATAACGTGTCTACCAATGTGTCAGTGTAAACTGTTTGTGTATGACACCAAAACATAGTGCAATTATTTACTAGTTAAAAACAAACGGAGATAGAGGATTCATTATATCAATACTTCACAGATGAGTATGTAAGTCTTCTTCCACGTTCAAACCTCCCGGGATCTCACTATTGAGCTTAATTATATACATTGATTCTAATTTTCGCAATTTCTTCTCACGATTGCCACCCCGTTCATTCGGTTTGACTGCATCGATGACATAATACACTAAACCAGATATACTTTTTTGATGATGTTTATCAAAGTGTGGTGCCACTGGGTAGGCCTTGTCCCCATTTTTTATGGCTCTCAGATGTTGTAAAACCTGTAAATGGACTGGCAGAATTGTGCTGCCTACGTACTTCCGGCCACAAGGGCACTGAAGTACGTAAATTGCATGATCAGTTTTACATGTATAGTGACCTACAATCTTGAATTCTTTGTTTGCCAGATTGGAGGTATAAACAGAGGTATTTTTTCCATGCACACACGCTTTATATTTGGAGCATTTGATAAAACCGTCTCTCTTATATAGCCACATAGAAGTTGGTTTCTTCACTGGGGGAGCTTTCAGTGTATTGCTCACTAACATTTGTTTAAAGCATCTTGCTTTTCTGAATGTTAATTGAGGGCTTTGAGCTACAATTTTACTTAACACTGGATCACTACGTATTAGATGCCAGTGTTTAGTAAAAATACTTCTCACCTGATTATGTTGAGTGATAAATGTGGTAATCATTCTACACTCATTTTGTCTATCATTTTCTTTTCTCTTTCTGCTATTACTCTTACTAAAAAGAACTTCTTCCCTAGTACGTTTTTTGGCTTTACCAATTGCAGAATGAACACAGGGTTCAGGGTATCCTCTAGCTTTAAAACGTGTTTTTAATGTGAGTAAAGCTTCCTCACAACTCTCCTTATTGCTGTAATTACGAATAGTTCTTAAGCTCGCCCCGTATGGGATGCTCATGATAAGCTTTTGGGGATGGAAGCTTTTGGCGTGCAACAACATGTTGCCAGCCGTTGGCTTCCGATAAAGTGCAGTTTCAAGTTTGCAATTTTGGATGTAAACTGTTAAATCCAGGAAATTCACCTCAGAACTACTGATGGTGCTGGTAAACTTTGAATTAAAATATTTTATCTGAAGCCATGTAATAAAGTTCACCAACTGTGCTTCCGTACCTTTCCATACAATGAAGAGGTCGGCAATAAATCACTCCAATGAATATTTACCTGCCAAATGTCTGGGTACTGCTTCTGGACCACCTGCTATATTTATATATCTATATATATATATCCCGAGCACTTCACTTGCCACTGCCGCTGGCACTTCAGTTCTTGAAGAATGGAGCACAGACCACAAAAAAGGTGCTGAAGTATTTTTATTAACCCATCAGCATGTCGGCCATTACATGCCTCGGCTCCGTAAAGCCTTGATCACATGACATGCTGTACAGTCAGCTGATCTGTTTTATACCATTTTTTTCATCTGTGATTAAAGTGACAGTGCATCAACAAACATAACCTTCGGGGATGGTCATATTGAGATGTAAACATCGTTTTTGCCTTTACAATCTAATGAGACTTTCACATTGACATTTGATTGTTAATGGTCCAAATACACAAATTTACCACCAAATCTTGGTATGAATACCTATCGTCTATTTTTGACATAGCAGTAGGCTTACTGAGTCTTAAAACCCCTTAGACTTGTTGAACGCGAGGTAATTGTATCTTTAAACTTTACTCAAGTTAGAAACATTTTAAAATGATACACGTATGTTATCAAGACTCTAAGGCAATATTGTGCAAAGTATGCATATTGACAGCACTGATAAGAAATAGTACATTATCTAATTAGGCCAGAATTGGTTGTGTTGTCATACAGGTTTAAATACCTTTATCCAACAGTTACATTGCCTATCCCCTTGTTAAAAAAACTAGAAGTTCTATGATGTAACATATGCATAAAGAATTTTCGGTTAAAAAATTGTTAAAACCAATATTCGAATTGCATAAAACATTCCTATTTCTTATGTAAATTCCGCATAATGTACAGTGCTAGTCTGATCTGGGCGCTAGATGATAACCCCCCAGTTTGTAAACAATTTTGTCAATAAGATCAGAGGTAAACATATTACCAAAACAGTGAATAAAGTGCAATTACATTCAAAAGTGCTTGTCTCAATATACTACTTAGTGTGTCTGTAAAGATTAATGATTTAAAAAAAGTTTCTTAAAATCATTGCTGTTCTGCTGACTTTAATTCCCATTTGGCTAATTAGCAGCATTTCTCCTGATGGGATAAGTGGCTCTTTCTTGGTTTGTATTTCATCTCATTTATAGCTTATGTGCTGTCAGAGACATGTATGCAGATCTTCGGTGGTATTCAACCCTCCTGGATGCATACAGTTGAATTCTAGTATATACCTTGTTTCTAGTTTGCGTAGCACTCTCTCCCGGTCTCCACTCCTTTTAGTAGCTGGTACACTGTCTATAAGATAGTACTTTGGGGTCTGAGTGATGGTGTTCCTCAAAGTGGCAGGCTACCGGGTACACCGGATCATGAATTTTAATCGCTCTGATATGTTGCAATATCCTCCCCATGTACCTACGCCCACAGGGACATTCCAGGACGTATACAACATATTCTGTCTTGCATGTCAGGGCCTTAGTTATGCATTGCTCTTTGTTGCTGAATGCCGTCATATAGAATGTCTTGTTAGTGCCATATAGGCAAGCTTTGCAAGATCTGCATTTGTAAAATCCTTTTCTCTGACTCAGCCAGTTGCCCTTCTGTCTATCAGTTGGGTTGTTCTGCACCAACTGGACTTTCATGTTATGTTAGGCGCTCTTCTATGAGTGATAGACAGTTTGTGTGGTAGAAGGTAGCCAATCACAGGATCATTACACACGACTGGCCAATTTCTTTGGATAATTCGAATGATGGTTTTATTTTGTTTACTGTACCCTCCTATCATTCTGAAAGTTTCTCCTGGTGTATATTCACTGTTTGTGTTGGCAACTCTTTGTATTGTGGTTGCGTTTGGTTGCAGTTCATCAAGTTTTAGTAGGGTAGCCCTATCTACCTTCTGGTTTTTAAGTATGACAGCATCTATGCATTTTTTAGAATAGCCCCTTTCCAGAAACCGTAATCAACTGATTTCTTGAGCGTTCTGTAATTCTGTCTCAGTGCTGCAGATTTTTTTTTAACGAATAATCTCCCCATTGGGAATACTCTGGATGAGATGCTTTGGGTGTTCACTCGCCGCATGTAAGACAGAATCCACTGCTGTCCGGTTTCCCGTGTACCATGGTCTCTAGTTTCCCATTGTCAATATATACTACTGTATCTAGAAACGTGAACTTGTCTGGACTTATGTTTGCAGTGAATTGCAGATTAATGTCATTTACATTGAGTTGTTCAATAAAGTTCTTTGCTTCTGACTCTGACCCCTGCCATATTAAGAATAAATCATCAATATATCCGAGCCACGATTTTATGTTGGTATTAAAGATTTTTTCACATTTCCTGAGTAGGACCAGTTCCTCCCACCAGCCCATGTGGAGACACGCATAGCTGGGGGAGAAGCTGGCCCCCATGGCTACACCACGGAGCTGTTGGTGTAGTATTCTCTTAAATAGAAAGATGTGCTGGTGTCCATGGTGATCAGTAAATGGTCTGGTTGCCAGGAAAAATTGTGGATTTTGGCTTGAAAATCTCCTGTGTCTCTTAGGTATGATGGTAATTGTCCCCTTTCTGTTTTCATGATGTTAAGAATTCAAATGGCGCCACACAGCGAGTTATGCTTTAACACCGAAGAAGGGAGTTACCCGAAACGCGTCTGATTGTGAATTAATAAAACACTGCTTTGCACAGATTCCCGCGAGTGCTGCCTTATTTTCCTATGGATTGGGGAGATTTTGGAGCTTCTGTATTACGAGGAACACCGACGCGTGGCAGCACCCGCCTGCTGAGTGCCTCACTGTTTGGTGTACCAGGAGCAGTGATATATATACATATATATATATATATATATATATATATATATATATATATATATATATATATATATATATATATATATATATATATATATGTATATATATTACCTACTGGCAGTCGCCAGTAGGTAGTTATAGTTAGGATTGGCTACCATAGGAAATCTGCAACATTCTATTGGGAATAACTCTGGCGCCGGATGAGGAATTTGTGTGTAATTTTCCAAACTTTTGGCCAGCTCCGCTCCGCTCCTTCCCTGGAAGTTTCGGGGGATTCGTGAAGTGGGGGCTGAGAAAAAAGAGGGGTTCCAAAACATGTTTTCCCCATGTTAACTTCCATAGGACGGTCTGACAAGTCTACAGCCCGAACCGCTGAATGGAATTACGCCAAACTTGGCAAAATTGTAGGGACTGGTACGCAGATGTGCCTTTGCTATATTTGGTGGTAATTGTTGCAGTGTTTTTTCGGAAGATTAACTTCAAAAACACATATATATCTATAGGTGCGCTCGGAGCGCTCACCGGTACGCGTACCGGGGAGCGCACCCGGCGCGCTACGGGAGTGCACGAGCAGAAAGCTGATTGGCTGTCGGGTGCCTGTCAACATTCTAAACAGTCCGGAGAGTCCGCCATCTTGTGTCTCGGTAGAATCGAGACACAAGAGGTGAAAAAGAAAGGGGGAAATAATTAAAAGGGGGCAGAGTAGACACCCCCTGACCCCCTAGGTTTTCTGAGAAGGAAATTTTTGCAGGGTAAGCGCTGGATGCGTTCCCAGGTGCGCT
Organism: Lissotriton helveticus; assembly: GCF_964261635.1. Classification (NCBI taxonomy): domain Eukaryota; kingdom Metazoa; phylum Chordata; class Amphibia; order Caudata; family Salamandridae; genus Lissotriton; species Lissotriton helveticus. Next base: position 1,886,275,659 of record NC_136059.1, on the reverse strand, counting down.
CTCCGGTACGCGCACCCTGAGCGCACCACGGGGGGAAAAATAGAGTAAAAAAATAAAGTAGAGTGTTTAGAGGTAAGTTAGCTCTGAAAAGAGCTGTTGTGTTATGTGGGTGTTTTTTGTACCTACAAGTAGGTACCAATGCAGAGTCTTATATTCGAGAGGAAAACTCTATTCTCCTCATCTGTGAAATGCACACCATCTCTCCTATACATGCCTTGCATGTTGTAACACAAGTTGTTGTGGTAAATGGAACCCATACCATAGTCTCCTTCACTGTTTTCCCTTCCCATACTCTCCTTACTCCACTTCACTAATTCCTTCTCTTACTCCCTCTGTCCTCTTACTTCTACACTCCCCTTCCCTCATTCTCTCTGTTAGCCTCATTCTCTCCGTCCCTTTAGTCTCTCACTCCTCTTCTGTCACGTTCACTCCCTATAACTCAGCCATACTTTCACACTCACCTTCTTTCAGACCTTAACCTTTACTTTCCTTCCTGTCTCTTTCCTTCTTTTGCTCCTTCACTCTTTTCTCTTCCCTTACTCTCCTTACTCCACTTCACTAACTCCTTCTCTTACTCCCTCTGTCCTCTTAGTTCTACACTCCCCTTCCGTCATTCTCTCTCTGTTAGCCTCATTCTCTCTGACCCCTTAGTCTGTCACTCCTCTTCTATCACGCTCACTCCCTGTAACACAGCCACACTCCATCACTTATGTTTCTTTCCTCCCTCACTCAGTCTTCTACTCTCCCTTTTTCTTTCACTTTCTCTGTCTCTTCACTCCCTTACTCACCTTGTCTCACACTCACTTGCCTTTATCCAGTCTGTATCTCCACTCGCTCCTAAACATCACTGCTCTTTTCTTACCCTTCCACACCCCCGTTCCATTACTACATTTTCTTCACTTATCCTCATTCTACATGTTCACTCTCCTTCCCCACACTCACCTTCTTTCAGTCCCCCTACTTCACTTCCCTTCCCCTCTCGTCCCTTTCTTTGCTTTCTCACTCATTTTCCTCTCCTCTCTCACTGCACTCCACTTCAGTTACTCTTTTTCATTTTTTTAAGAATACAGCTCTTTTTTGAGAATTGGAGGTAGTTCTAAAAAGAACTTTTTCTTTTCTTCTTTTTTCGTTTTTAAAAACAGGGAATGGCAAACTGCTCAACAGGAGCAAAAAAAAATAATCAAAATTAGGGCTGGGGACGGCAGCGGTGGTTCTCTATTGTTCGGACAATGTTCATAATACTTTGTTCACCATAACAAAGTAGTTCATCACAATGTTTGCATTTGATTGTGACGTCATCAAAAACAGGCTGAATATTTGAAATCAGCTGTTCTGGTCGCCCCCTCACCGATACAGTTGCTCCTCCAGTTTAAGTAGAAGCACCATCCCTTGGAGCCTCTCGTGCCAGAGCCCTGACATTCTCCCGGGCATGGTTCTGGGGGTGCCTGCGCTGAACGTGCCGAATCATGGTCGAATTTCCAAATGAGTATTTCCTGGTAGGGTCACCCCGTGACAGGACGGTGTGACAAATTCGGCACTCCACCTTTGGAGCATTTACTTTTTTTTTGGCTGCAGGTATTGAGAAAAATTTCCAGATGAAATGCTCCTTAACTCTAGGCTGAGGAGCCTCTTTCTCTATGAACTCATCTGAGTCCTCACTGCTACTGGTGGGTCTAGCAGCCATTATAATTCCAAAAAAGATGAGCAGCAAAAAACAGGTCTTTCAGTCACAAAAGTGAAAGAAGAAGTGAAGGAAATGGGTGGGGTTTTCATTCTTTGTAAAAAAAACTGTTATCAACCAATGAAAATTGTTATTTTAAGGTCACATGACTTGGCACGCTTACGCTGCGCGCACCGGAGTGCTCCCGGGGGCGCTTACGCAGCACGAACGTGGGCGCTTACGCGGTGTGCCTACATGACGTTTTGCTAGCTTTACGGAAATGCAAAATCATTTCCATTTTGAAAATCAAATATACTACTTTTATAAGTATGGTACTGAATGTCTTGCATTAATATTTAGTTTTTATACATATTTTCTTTTACGAACGCAGAAATAGCGCTCTCGCTGCGCTCTTGGGAGAGCTTACCGGTGCGCGCACCCTGAGCGCTACAAGACAAAATGATACGGGTAAGCTTACCGGTGCGCGCACCCTGAGCGCACCAGGAAAAAAAGATTAAAAAAAAGAAAAATACATTGAACAAATAATTTAAAAAAAAAGAATTAATAATAATTAATAGTTATAAAAAACAGCTAATAAAAAAAAATCGTAGGTTACAAAATCGATATACAAAGGAATTAGCTTTTTAAAAAACTGTGAAATTCACTGAAAAAAACATAGGTTTCACAAACTTTATAGTTAGGAATTGGCATTTAAAAAACCTTTGAAATTCACAAAAAAAACATAGGTTTCACAATCATTATAGTTAGGAATTAGCATTTAAAAAACCTTTGAAATTCACTGAAAAAACCATAGGTTTCACACTTGTTATAGTTAGGAATTAGCATTTAAAAAACCTTTGAAATTCACTGAAAAAACCATCGGTTTCACACCAGTTAGAGTTAGCTGAACATTTTACTCATACAAAACCATTGAAATTCCCACGTTACAGTTAGTTGGACTCACTATAACTCGCGCGCCCGCAATCCACTGCCGATGATGTCGCATATTACATCATTCATGACATGGTCAGTGACATCACTGATGACATCACTGATGACATCTCAAATGACATCACTGATGACATCACTGATGACATCATCCATGTGATAATATAATGCACCTCCTCGCACTCTAATCTAACCTTTTATACATCCAGTGTTAAATACAAACTACCATTCCTGAAACCATTGACACAGCAATACCACTTACTACATACACACTCACTGATTCATAAGTCTACACACACATCAACTCATTCACCCACACAATCACTCATACATACAGTCACTCATCAATACAACGCTATCATATGCACTCATACACCTATACAGACATTCAAACAATGCAACTCATCCATGGAGTTACTCTCTAATCTACTCCGTAATGCAAAGAATCAATCACACTCCCATTTCCTCATCTATACAGTTATACACACATAACCTTACTTATTCAAACATATACTAACACATACTTACTCTCTTTTACAATCACTGATACAAGTACACATTGATCCATACAGTCACTTACGCAATCACAGGCTCTCATGTATAGTCATTGATATATGCCAACTGTCACATGCACTGTGTTTTACATATGTACTTACTTGGACATGTAGCACTGAGACATCCATTCACTCACCAACACACCCATGCACACAGTCAACCGCCCATACAGCTGTTTCCACATGCACTCTTGAACTCATTCACCAAGTGAATCAACTGCTCACACATCTATGCACAGAGTCACACACCTCCCAGCCACCCCCACACACACTCACCCTCACATACAAATACTTGCACAACCAATCAATAACCCATATAGCCACTCATATAGCTACTAATCAACACATGCAGCAGCTTACATAACAACAGACATAATGATACACACATTCAGACAGTTTAGTCACTAACCCATGCATTCAGTAAGACACATTTAATCACTCACTCATACAGTCAGTCATGCACCTACTAAATCCTTCATCCACACACTCATACATACACTCATTCTTCAATATGTAAAACATATTTTAACTTTACAGAAACAGACATTCACTGGATGATGTCATCAGTGATGTCATTTGAGATGTCATCAGTGATGTCACTGACCATGTCATGAATGATGTAATATGTGACATCATCAGCAGTGGATTGCGGGCGCGTGAGTTATAGTGAGTCCAACTAACTATAACGTGGGAATTTCAATGGTTTTGTATGAGTAAAATGTTCAGCTAACTATAACTTGTGTGAAACCTATGTTTTTTTCAGTGAATATATCTATATATATGAAGAATTACTATACATCTATGGAGTGCGACCCTCTTTCCTCCTGCCTTGGGGGAGTTGTGTGCAATATATATATCATGTGAACGTCATACGTCATTTGAACAAGGCTTGTTATAGCGGAATATAGCAAATACAATTTCTGCACTTATCTGCTGGTCCGTGTCCGTACTTGTTGTAGATGAGGCGAGGAAGAATTGCCTGCTGCTCAGACACGGTGTCTTGTATATATATATATATATATATATATATAAAAAAGGCTATATATATATATATATATATATATATATAAACACATAGCCTTTTTTTAAAGGAAAATTGTTTTTTTGTGTTGCCAATAACTTTGGCATCGCTTAATGAATCTTTAAAAAAAATTCTAAACTCTGGCTACAGTCGGTTCACCTGCTGTGTTGAAATTTTCAGGGTGATCCGTTAAGTGGGGGCCAAAATAAAAGGCACTCCCAGAAGACATTTTCCACCAAGCATTTTCCCATCGGGATTTTGAAGACGACTATAGCCTCAAACGCTGCACAGAATTACACCAAATTTGGCAGAAAGCTAGATGTTGATCCAGAAAGCCTGCTTTTTGTGATGTTGTGCATATCTTTACAGTATTTTTAGAGGAATTTCAGTTTAAAAAATATACATATCTGAGGACGCTAATCCTTACAGTGGACTCGCAGACCCACAGTCCTGTGCTGCAATTTGATTGTCTGCCAACATTTCAACCAGGAAGTATTGGCAGCCATCTTGGGACTTGGCTTGAAGTCAGGTCCCACCACAAATGTCAAAGCAAAAGAAAAGTGAGCAGGGTAGGAATACTCTGACCCCCCAGATATGGCTGGAGTGGTTAAATTCGATTTTGCTGCAAATTCACAGGTGAACACACTGCAAAATTGGAGAAAAAAAGTGCATGGTGCTGCACGTCTTTTATGGAAAGCCCCACCTGGTGGACCAAATTCCAGGGGCAGTGCATTTTAATTATCTGAGGGTGCCTAAACAGCACCCCTGCACTCCGATTACCATCACCTCCCCGAGGCAAATAATAGTTAAATGATGATCAGCCTCAGAGGCCTCCACCTCCCAGGGCTATTTCTAAATGTAGCCATATCCCAAGGGTAAATTGCAATGAAATAGGATTCATTGCAGAACCCCCTGCCCTGGACACCACGACCTGCCTGGGGCTGTTTAAGTTTTACATGGGGGCCTCACAGAGCCCAGGTGCCCAGGGAACCATCACCACTGCAGGGCTAAAATATTTTTCTAAATGGGAGGGATGGTACACAGACATAATTTCGACCTCAAAAATATCGAGATACAGAAATATCGAGTTAAAAATATAGACTAGACAAAATATCGTCCAGACATAATATCGACTACAAAAATATCGATTACTATCGATATTAATAGCCAAAATATCGAATCAAAAATATAGATTAGACATAATATCGACTAGATAGAATATAGACAACAAAAATATCTAAAATTAGGTAAGTGTTTTATAATTTGTAATAATTGTGTAATATAAATCTGTAGCGGGTTGTGGGTTTATAGGGGAATAGGGTGGGAAGTAATTTAATTTTAATTAATTAAATGTGTACATTAATAATAATTGTTAATTAATTAATAATTGTTAATTAATTAAAATATAATTGGTAATTAATAATAATTGAATAATTGATAAATCATAATTTTTTACTATATTATTTTTTGTAGCGGGTTGTGGGTTTATAGGGGAATAGGGTGGGAAGTAATTTAATTTTCATTAATTAAATATGTAAACTAATAATAATTGTTAATTAATTAATAATTGTTAATTAATTAAAATATAATTGGTAATTAATAATAATTGAATAATTGATAAATCATTATTTTTTACTATATTATTTTTTGTAGCGGGTTTTGGGTGTATAGGGGAATAGGGTGGGAAGTAATTTAATTTTAATTAATTAAATATGTAAATTAATAATAATTGTTCATTAATTATTAATTGGTAAATAATTAAAATATAATTGGTAATTAATTATAAATATTTAACTAATAAATAAATAATAATTAGTAAATTAATTTCTGTAGTGGGTTGTGAGTTTATAGGGGGATAGGGTGGGAAGTAATTTAATAATAACTAATTTAATATGTTAATTAATTACATTTGTTAATTAATTAATAATTGACCATTAAATAAAATTTACTTAGTAAATAAAAGTAATTGGTATTGGAAATTAAATTTAATTGGTAATAATATTTCTAATATTTATATTTATTTATGTTTTTTTTTCCTTTTGCTACTGTTGCACTTACTGGAGTGGGAATAGTAATTTTAACCCCTACGCTATCCAGCGCTTTCCCTACTGTTGCACCCACTGGAGTTGGAATAGTAATTTTAATCCGTACGCTATCCAATGCTTTCCCTACTGTTGCACCCACTGGAGTGGGAATAGTAATTTTCACCCCTACGCTCCAGAGCTTTCCCTACTGTTGCACCCACTGGAGTGGGAATAGTAATTTTAACCCCTACGCTATCCTGCGATTTCCCTACTGTTGCACCCACTGGAGTTGGAATAGTAATTTTAACCCGTACGCTATCCAGCGCTTTCCCTACTGTTGCACCCACTGGAGTTGGAATACTAATTTTAACCCGTACGCTATCCAACGCTTTCCCTACTGTTGCACCCACTGGAGTGGGAATAGTAATTTTAACCCCAATGCTATCCAGCGCTTTCCCTACTGTTGCACCCACTGGAGTGGGAATAGTAATTTTAACCCCTACGCTATCCAACCCTTTCCCTACTGTTCCACTCGCTGGAGTGGGAATAGTAATTTTTACCCCTACGCTATCCAACGCTTTCCCTTCTGTTGCACTCTCTGGAGTGGGAATAGTAATTTTTACCCCTACGCTATCCAGCGCTTTCCCTACTGTTGCACCCATTGGAGTGGGAATAGTAATTTTTACCCCTACGCTATCCAGCGCTTTCCCTACTGTTGCACCCACTGGAGTGGGAATAGTAATTTTAACCCCTACGCTATCCAGCGCTTTCCCTACTGTTGCACCCACTGGAGTGGGAATAGTAAATTTTACCTCTACGCTATCCAACCCTTTTGCTACTGTTGCACTCGCTGGAGTGGGAATAGTAATTTTTACCCCTACGCTATCCAACGCTTTCCCTACTGTTGCACTCTTTGGAGTGGGAATAGTAATTTTTACCCCTACGCTATCCAGCGCTTTCCCTACTGTTGCACCCACTGGAGTGGGAATAGTAATTTTTACCCCTACGCTATCCAGCGCTTTCCCTACTGTTGCACCCACTGGAGTGGGAATAGTAATTTTAACCCTACGCTATCCAGCGCTTTCCCTACTGTTGCACCTACTGGAGTGGGAATAGTAAATTTAACCTTTACGCTATCCAACACTTTTGATAATGTTGAACTCACTATAGTTGTAACAATAACCATTTTCTATGCTACGCTAAAAATGTTATATATGTTTATTTAATAATATTTTATATATATATATATATATATATATGTATTATTTTTGGTGATATAATTTATTTATTTATATTAATTATTTATTAATATTATATTTATTTAATATTTATTTCTAAGTTTATATTAAATATATTTATTAATATATTAGTTTTAACTTAATTTTAAGACATTTAAAAAAATAGATATTTTGGCAGTCTATATTTTTGTAAGTCGATATTTTGGAGTCGATATTTTGGTACTTACCTGTTTGAAGATAGGCAGTCGATATTTTGTACATCGATATTTTAGACTCGATATTTTTGTATCTCGATTTTTTTGAGGTCGATATTCTGTCAGTGATCCGGGAGGGATGCGTGTGGCTACCCTCTTGGGCCATTTCTCACCACGGAGATTGCCACCTCCAGGGGCAGACCCTATCTAAAAGAAAGAAGGAGGGGGTCTTGCAGCCACTCTCCTGGAGCAATGCATGGCCCTGGGGACTGCCACCACCCAGGGCCAGCTTCTACTATATCCGGAGTTGCCCACCCCCAGGACATAGCTGTTTGCTATGCTTGGCGGGGGCTTAACCGCTCCTGCCAAGCCAAAGAAAACTGTGCTCTGCTTTGAGCATTTTGTTCTTGCTTGCTCAAATCGTATCACAATTGCTTTGACAGAGAGGGAGCTGCATGTTCAGCAGCTCCCTCTCTGTTAAAGTAATGCCGGCTGCTGGAGTAGGTGGGTAGCCAGGAGGGACCTCTGGGGCCTTGAGGCTCCCCCCATGCTCCCCAACAAAGTGGCTGCCCTAGGTGGGACCAGGGCACATACACGTGAGGCCAGGCCCTGGGGATAGGGTCCCCGGGGCAAAAATCAGCCTGGGGCGGGGGGCCATGGGCCCATACAGAAACTCACACAGCCACTTACTTACTCATACACCTGCTGACACACCCATTCGCTCACCTACACAAAACCTCACACACCCACTCACTTATGTATGCAGTCTCTCACATGTCCACTCACTATTGTATATACCACCTAAACACTCACTCACTCACCCATATATGAACCGCCACAGCGACGTATCTATGTTTAACACTCAGTTACTTTTTAGAAAAAACTGACAATCACTGGATGATGTCATCAGTCATGTAATTTGTGATGTCATCAGTGAGGTCATGAGAGATGTCACTGACCATGACATGAGTGATGTAATATGTGAAGTCATAAGCAGTGCATTACGGTGACATAAGTTATAGCTAACTCAGCTAACTATAACGGCTGAATTTCTCTGGTTTGCACAAGACAAATGTTAGCCTCTCTATAACATCTCGGTAAGCTTTTTCAGTGAATAAATATATATAGTGTATATATACAGTCAGAATTATACCTCCATAGATTTGATAAAAGTACTCCAGCCCCTGCCATGCATTTAGGCCCATGACCTTGATCACGCCGGACTCTTGTTTCCATAAGAGTTTTGTTGTGCTGAACATTGGTTCTATTGTTCAGAAGAGGTGTGCTGGTGTGAAGTATCTTTCAAATTCGAATTAGGCTCCTTATCTTTTGGTGCTAAGCTTAATATAGTTAACTTCTGGAATGATTGCTGGGGTTGGAAATGTTACTATAAATAAAGCTTTCAATATTATCATTATTCTCCATTCTTATTTGCTACATCCTGTATTTGTAAATATCACTGACACTATTTTGTTGACTATTATAATGTTTACTATTCATACTGTCTTTAGTAGGATGAAATTTTGATTTTAAAAATAATTATTTTAAATATATCCTTGGTTTGTCTAGTGTTCTTCGCTGAGCCTTTCCTTAATGAAAGAATTCCAATCCTAATCTCTATAATATTTCGTATCATTGATTATTAGCTGAAACATATATCATTCAAGTTGTTCTCAATGAGTTGTGGGATGTGAAACGGTTGCTATCCAACTGGCTTTCTGTTTCTGGTTTGCACATTGACGAAGTCCTTAGTGCCAGAGAGTCTAGGAAGTCTATTTCTAAGCCGTGTTCTAGATAGACCATAAAACTATCACTGTGGAAATATGTACTTTTTGACACCAAAAAGATCGTTTTTGCTTTTAGTATTCTTTTTTTAAATTTAAGACGGGCTAGATCTTTACCACCAGCAACGTTTTTCAAAATACATGCCTAAAGAGCAATGACAATGCCAAAAGATCGGCAGAACAAAATACTTCTCTAATCCTGCTTTGTTGTAGCTGAGGTCGGAATGATGTAGGGTGAAACTCATACAACAGTCACACTTTGGCATTCAGTTGATAGCTGCCATGCCTCTTTTATGCGATTTAGTAACACAACTCAAGAAGTTTGGCAACATTAATTTGTCTGTGTTAAATCTATAAAATTGGAGAAAGACTCTGACTTCCAATTGATTTATAGGAACTTTTAACGAATTTTACATTTACAGTTTCCACAACCAAAAATGCCAGTGTTGCATGCAAGGGTAATGCTTACTCCTGTCAAAATCCTGCGATGTCAATGGGAGAAGAAAATACTTTTCATTAAAACATTTTCCATGAAAAAGGAGACACAAATATTTTTAAACTCTTGCTTGATTCACTGTAGCACTGAGTCTTCACGGATGAAAGGCTATGAAAACTAGACATACAACCAAAATGTATGCGAGCATGACCATTACATTATGCCTCTCTTTGGCTTGGGGTGTGCGTCAGTGCAAAAGTCATTAATCTCTGCAATGCATATGCATACCAGTCGCTTCAAGAGATTTACTACTGTTTCTGTACAGCTTGCCAAGCATATTTCTCTTCAAAGATGTTTGTCTCCAATTAAAATATATCACTAGTAAAAGCATGGAGCTCTGCTGTTCTAACGTGTCGATCACTGTGAAGGTTTTTGAATTTTTCGGTACGAGATAATGAATGTAAACAAATGCTCCAAATAAAGCCTCAGATAACAAAATTGGCATTCATAAAAAGACATGTTCTTTAAGCATGGGCGGGGTTTGCGGATTCGCAATCCGCGAATTTGCGGATTTGCGTATTTGCGGATTGCGAAAATCCGCAAAATCCGCGAATCCTCGCGGATTTGCGTTTTTTTTTGGGGTGTGTGTTCGCACGGGTTTCTGCTAGTTCGCGAGGGTTTTGTACAATTTTGCAAATTGCGAACTTACTTGTCGGGTCGCCAGTTTTGCGAACTTGTTGTTTCTACGTGCCCAGCCTGTTTGCAAGGCTTTCTTCATCACTGCCACCCTCTGTCACCACTGGCACTCTCTTTGGTCACCCATGCCATCCTCTGGCTCACCCATGTCACCCTCTGTGTCATCACAGCACCCTCTGGTTCACCAGTGTACATTATTGGGGCAAAGCAAAGCACTGCCATCCTCTGTCAACACTGGCACTCTGGTTCACCCATGCCACCCTCTGGCTGGCACACCCATGCCACCCTCGGTGTCATCACAGCACCCTCTGATTGACCAGTGAGTGTACATTATTGTGGCAAAGCCAAGCACACCTGCTAAGTGCTTTACGTTTTGCAAACAACAACACCTGCCCTGCCCCAACTGACATTAATGAAGGCTGGCACCTGCTTGTCTGCTCCCTTTCCTTTTTGTTGCAATAACAGGATGCAATGGCATACTTGTAACTGTTCTGTGACTGTCAGAGCAGGGTCACACAATAGTTGCAAGTAGGCAACCGGATTCTGGAGGGCCCCTTCAGGAAGCACTACAGGTAAATGGTTACAAATGATAAGCTTGAACTTTTGCACCTGCTCGTTGGTTTTGCTTTTGCAAAACTCGCTTTTCGGTAATTTCGCCCTATTCGCGAGGCGCGGCGACGTGCGAGATTGTTGCTGCCCGCGCCGCGGACCGCGAGCAGTGCGAACACAAGCAAAAAATCCGCTTCGCGCGGATTTGCGTATTTTCGCCACATCCGCGAGAGTTCGCGGATTGCGGATTTACCGAAAATCCGAAAAATCCGCGAGCGTAACGGATTTTCCGCCCATGCTTAATGTTCTTACATTTACTACCCACTCAGCAGTATAGCGCTTTTTTCGCTTGTATCAGCAGCCCAACCCTGATGCACACACATGCGTAGTGTACACCGACCCAGGTACATTTAAAACACAAAAACATACTCACACCCTCCAATGGTCTCAAGTATTTCTACTATGTTTACTTGCTTGATGATGCGTATGAGCAGCGCACTTTCTATTGCTCTCTTCTCATGCACACATGCGTGAGTTTGCACACAAACACCGCCATTTTTGACACGAAAGACCCATGCAATAATACTTCTAATTCATTTAGTTGCACTGTTCGTTACATGTGATGATGTGCAATTGTTATTATTATATGCTGTTGGTTCTTGGATGCCCTGAGTGTACTACGTATGAACAATAAAGCAACAATCACCTTCATATTACTTTATAAAGTTGAGCATTTGAGTGTGGTTATTAGGAAGTCTACGGTACGCACGTGACACGGTCAGATGGTCCTCGAGAGGTGTTTTATGCGGGAAGCATTTTGATCAATAGGTTTAGGACTCATATTCAAGGAGTGCACTAAACTGTAGAAAATTACAGCTCTTGCCAGTTTCTAGAAAATATGAGGTGCAGCACTGATTTTAAGAACGGCCAAGATGGTTTTTTTTCTAATTCTTTAGCTAAAGACTGTGTTTTCATTAGGGAGTTGAGTTTAAAGTTTCCAAAATACTTTAAGAGATGGGAGTCTTGAAAAAATATGTAGAACTTTCACAGATCGATTGCTATAATGTGCCAACATTTTTTACATTGCTTACTAATTATGGATTATGTTAAAAGTTGAGATTTATAGTGTGTTTCATTTACCTTGGCAGGACGTTTGGCCAAGTCATCTACCAAAGACATGCATATTTCATTACTATAGTGTGTTGCTCCAGTATAAGGCCAAGCTTGGCTCGAAGAAAATATGTTTCCATTTGTGTTTTGATGAATATTCATTGATTAGCTAGTTGCTAAATTCTGAAATCTATGATAAACTGAAATCCTCACATGTATCTGTTAATTGTGCAGAATAACTCATTAGGTTGCACTTTTCATTTCATGACGAGTATCTACCACAGGTAAGCTATGAAAATAGTATATCACTAATTCCTTACAACATATCTAATTTATTGGTAATGGTCAGAACTTTTGCGTCACGATTAGCTTTATAGCAGTACTCTCAGTTTGCGGGTATTTTTCTATTGTTTTTATGAATTTGTAAAAAGAAAGTGCTAATTCTGGTTTAGCTTCAAAACACACAAAACTTTATTTAACACATACAGGGTATTACTGTGTTTCCAATGATGCTCAGAGACGTTAAATGTGATGTAGAGGTGGTTGGCCAAAAAATTAATCAGTTACATTGGTCACAATAAAAAAAAAATTGGCTGTAGGGAAATATACCAAACTGTGAATTACTTTCATATACACACCCTACGTAATCAGTTTAGGAATGGCAGACCTCCATTACTTTGATTGTTGGCAAATATTGCACAAGATAGTTGTTCATTTTTGTCTCTTGTATTCATCAACACAAGTCAAACAGTGGGGGCAAATTTACTAGAATATGTAGGTGCACGGAGCTGCGCCAAATCTGCAAGCACTGCGTGCCAACATTTTCAAAACACAGGGATGCGCCATATTTACTACAATACGGTGTACCTTTATGTTTTTCCCATTGCTGCCACAAAAATTAGCTGTCTAGTGCCAAAGCAGGCAGCATTGCAGAGAATGATTGTTTATATGCAGGAAGGTGTCCTTTCCTGCACATAACAATCCAAATCGTCATTATTTAATGATTGTTTATGTGCAGGAAGGGACACTTTCCTGCACATAAAGAATCATTAATGGCTTTTTGCTCGTTCTATGTGTGCAGCAGAATGCAGCACACATATTAAAATAAAAAACGAGGAGAAATAAAAGGATTTCTTCTCTTGCACCATTCTAACACCTGCTCTTGCATGGCGTTAGTTTTTGTCATTGCCACAAATGTACACCTCCTTGTAAATCTGGGGCATTGTCAAAAGTCAAAAGGTGTTGCAGTGGAACGCCTACAGCAACACCCATTGCACACCCCTTTGTCTCAGAGGACTGTGCGGAAATGAGCATATTTACAATGTGGCATTAAGCCACACTAAGTGGCTTAGCAACACCTGTACATTTTAAAAATGGCGCTTGTTAATATGCCCTGTGGTTTCAATAAGTTTGAGGTTCTCAACAATACTAAACCACTAATGCTAAACAATGCACCAGTACTAAACAGGGCCACAGTGCAGACGGACAATTTCAAGGGCAACTGAAAGAGAAATATTGATTTAGAATGCTTGTCATTTGTTCACAGATATTAATTCTTGAAACAAAGAGGATCAAATTAATATCTTAAACCTTAAGCAACCTATGTCTTGACAAACCACCATCTTGCTCTTTGGCTTGGAGGCCATGTAAAGTATTATTTTTGTTTATATTGACTACATTTTTTAAAAGACATGATTTCCTACTCAGTCTCTCATACAGTACTAAAGTTGTGCTACGGCTTAGCATATGTCCTATTGTGAAGGCTCCAAGCATGCACGGGGTTCCAAGCTATTTAGGGTGCTCCAGGCGCTAAATTGGATGATGTACAAGCAGGCAATTTAAAAGCCACTGAAACTAAAATATCAGTTATTGGTTTCTGACATTTGATAGCATATCAAACAATGTATTTCCAACATTTGAAAACACTAACAAGTCTATTGAGGGCTGGTAGATCCTATCTTACTGAGTCACTGATTATGAAGACAATTAGAATAATATTGTTTTCAGATAAAATGCTGCTATTGCTAAAATATGAAATTTCCCTTTAAAATAAAATATCTAAGGATATATATTCCTTTTTCAGGCACACCACATTCTGTGAAGGCTCAAATATGTAACATTTAACCAAACCTGGAATTGAACTGATTCTTCATCAAATGCTTATTTCGTCATATATTCAGTATTTAATCTCACATTTTACTTCAAATGAATATCAGATATGTGCTCTACATGTTTCCCCAAGCATTTCAAATGTAAAAACACACCATGTGAGGAGAATGAATCTACAAATAAATCAAATCCAATAGGGGAGTAAAAATGCAAAATTATTTATAATAAGATCAGCCAATCTCATGTTATATATTTGCAATTTTCTAATATAAAGTTCCCTTAAACAACTCTCCAAACATTGCACATCAACATGGAAAACCAAATTCCGGCGCATTGGCAAGTGTTGGGTATGTTAAGACAACTACCCTTCATTGCTTCAAAAATATGCACTTTCAGTGTGGGAAACAGCATTTACAACACAACCTTCTTGAGACTAATGAGATCCTGCACGCCACCCAGTCGGGCTTTCGTCCCCATCTCAGCACAGAGACTGCGCTCCTTGAGGTCTCAGAGACTGTTAAAGGTGTTCTGGACTCGGGGGGCAAAGCCATGCTGGTGATGTTGGACTTGTCGGCGGCTTTTGACACCGTCCCCCATGACGGCCTTCTCGTGAGACTCTATGAGATAGGTTTGCGGGGGACGGTGTTCGGCTGGTTTTCCTCCTTTCTAGCCGGCCGCCGGCAAACGGTCTGGGCCTCGCCAGATTCCGCCGTAATGCCGCCTTTGGGAGTCGGGGTCCCTCAGGGCTCGATTTTGAGCCCGACCCTATTTAATATCTTTATGACTCCTTTGGCGGCGTTGGCGGAGTCATTTGGGGCCCAGATCGTATCCTACGCGGACGATACCCAGCTCCTCTTCTCATGTACGAGAGGAGGAGATTTTGATGGGGAGAGTATCCGGGATTGCCTTGGGGCTGTTTTCCATTGGTTCCAACTGAACAGCCTCAAGTGCAATTCCGAGAAATCTGAGGTACTCTTCTTTGGGTGTGATACCGAGCCAAATTGGCAGGCCTGGTGGCCCATTGACATGTTTCCTCCGTCTTGTTCCTCCAAAATGGCTAAGAACTTGGGGGTCAAGATGGACAATGGGCTTACCTTAAAATCCCAGATTCTCGGGGTGTCGGGCACCTGTTTTGGCCTCCTCAGGATGCTGCGGAGGTTCCTTCCCCTGTTGTCTGAGGAGCACAGGAGGCTGACGGTACAGGCTCTTATCGGGTCCAGGTTAGATTATTCTAACATCCTCTACCTGGGCCTGCCAGAGTACCTGCTGCAACGGCTCCAAGTGGTGCAGAACGCTGCTGCAAGAGCCATTTTTGGCTTAAATAGGCGGGCTAGTGCAACGGGGCTGTTGAAGACCTTGCACTGGCTTCCAGTCCGGAAACAGATTGCCTTTAAGGCTCTGACCCTGGCCTATAAGGCCCTTCATGCGGTGGGAGCAAAATATCTTCAAAGGAGACTGACTTTTTATCATCCGACTCGCTCTTTGAGGTCGGAGTCTCTGTTCCTGGCGGTTGTTCCGCGAGTGAAGAGAGCCCGCTTGGGTGGTCGCTCCTTTGGTTTACTTGCACCGCAGTTGTGGAACTCCCTGCCGCTCTCTTTGCGGGGAGCAACCAGCGTACTTGCCTTCAGGAAGGGCCTTAAAACGTGGTTGTTTACTCAGTAGATCTTATTTTGTATGCTTTTCTGGTTTTCTTTTTCTTTTTTTTCTTTTTCTCTTCCCCTTCTTTTAAACGTGTTATGTTATTATGATGCAGCTCTCCTTTACTAAAAGCGCCGGGATACTCTTTTTGAGTCGCCGTGCGCTATACAAAAGATTAAATAACATAACATAACATAACATAACTACACACTGACATTACAACGCGGTTGTTACAACAACCTCGTTGTTACTACACAGTGCCATTACATCGCAAGTCATTACAATGACTTGCTGTAGGGGGCACACTGGTATTGGATTTAAAATCTAACACCTTCCCTGCTATTGCGCAAACTGGAGTAGGAATAGTAAATAATATTTTTCCTAATTCCAGCGCGCTCCCTACTGCAAGTTGTTGTAATGACTGACAATGTAGTGGTATTGCGTACTAAGAACGCGGTCGTAACTACTGCATTGTAATGGCATGCAATCAAATCACATTTGTTATAAGGAGCTATATTCCTCAGTGTTGTCTTATTCCCCATAATATTTCAAAAACATCCTCAATGAGCAATTGCAGCTTTTTCTGTGCGTTTGGATAGTTAGTCTTTTCTCAATATCTATTGCAGTTTGTAAAACAGCAGCAGCACCTCTTTGCCCCGATGTTTCCTTCAATCATTCATCATGTAACCTTGTTGTCTCTTTTATGCAGTACTGACCTTAGTTCTTTTGCTCATCAATATTGTGTCTTGCTCTTCTCTCTCATCAATCTAGGGGGTCCATCCTCTCTATGATCCATATCATCCCTTTGTTATGTATAGCTTTCGTTGAAAGCTATTAGTGTGAATGTCAGATTCTAAATCTGACAATTCAATGCAGTGATGTAGCAACAGTGGGTTACAGATCTAATAACTCACTGTTGCTATGTAATAAATGATTTCCAGGCTACTAAAGCTGGGCTCTCTGAGCGCCTTTCAGAGAACTCTGGAATAGAAGAACTGCATATCTTTTCCTTCTTCATCACTTTTTTTTCTCATTGTTCTGAAAGTCTTGAGGCATTGTTCCAATCGTTGGTATGTGTGGTTAGTGTGACTAGTTGGAAGAATGTCTTATCTTCTGCTGTACTTTAAGTCTTTTCAAAATTAAGCTGAAAAATTAAGCAGATCTTCAGTGATCATTTCTGTAAACAGAAAAAAGTAACCGTTGCTGCCTGTCTACAAGTAATTTGAGAGGTTTTCAAGCATCTATAGAAAAAGAACAGCTGGGACAAATGGGTCAATTTAACGGATTCCTTTTTATGCTAGCTGGTGGGGGCTTATCAGGGTATCATGCCTCAAGGGTGGGCAGAACTGGCCTGGGGTAAAAAATAGACTCTGCTTCATGTCCCCCCTTTTGGTTCCCTGACCGGGAATCGAACACGGGCCGCGGCGGTGAGAGCGCCGAATCCTAACCACTAGACCACCAGAGCATCTAACCTGGGCTTCTATTGGAATTCTATAATGCATATTAGCAAGCCCATCTAACCTGGGCTTCTATTGGAATTCTATTACACATATTAGCAAGCTCATTATCGCCATTTTCGTGGCAGTTTCCTGCCGCTAAAATGGCGATCATTTTAACGAGGTTCTTGCTAATATTACAGACAACTAGAGCTTCATTCATGTTGTCTATCTTCTGTCACTCAGAACCCCTAGGTGAATAACATTTTCTTAATTCACTTTTATCCGTCTATAATTCTTTGTATAATGCATGGCTTCCACAGGAAGTCTCTGCCATTTACACAAGATTTGAAGTCTAGTAACTCACTATTATGACATAGCAACATTTTATAACAAAACTCATTACCCACTGTTGCTAGCTCATTAAGGCCTTTCTAGATGTCTCCTATACCATCTGCTAAATTGTTACCCAGATGATTCAGTCAATTACATGTATGGTACTTACATCTGCTGTGACCTATTGTTCACAAATCTAAATCCATTCAAGGCTAAATCAAACTTGGATTGTGATATTAGTTCTTTCAGCACTAATAAATTGGGTAGCAATAACAGGGCATTAAAACACGTCAACGCTGTGTGATCAATTGCTCTACAAAACATCATTATTATTAATATTATTATTATTATTATTATTATTGTTGTTGTTGTTGTTATTATTATTGTTTATTTTCCTTGTCCATTCTCTCATCTACATTTGCCTTGGCCAATTATCTCATCCAGCTTGTGCCCTACTCCCCTTCCTCATTTGATTTGTGCTTTACTTCACCCTCATGTCAGTATTATGCCTCTGTTGTGTTTATTCATCAACTTTATGCTTTTGTCCATACTAGCAATCGACTTGTGACCAGGGGCCTCATTCATCTGCCTTGGGCCTTACTCCCCTCTCCTGCCTTACTGGAAAAGTAACTAAACATTTTTCTTGTTCCAATGTCACTCATATTTTGCCTTGGTGTTCTCACTCCTGTCTTTGCGTGTGTGTTACCTATCTTACCAGTCATGTACACTGTTCCCTTACTTATTGACCTTGTTCTGTGGTACTGTCATTAAACAATGTTGTGTCTCCCCCTGTGTCGCGTCTGCGTTATGTGTTAATGATCTGTCTATTTTAGCTTGCTCCTCAGTGCCTATTTACATGCAGTTTGCATTTTAGTCTCCTCTCTTTATTCATCATGTGATCAATCAATCAATCAATCACAACATTTATATAGCGCGCTACTCACCCGGAGGGTCTCAAGGCGCTAGGGGGGGTCCGCTACTGCTCGAACAGCCAGGTCTTGAGCTGCTTCCTGAAGGCGAGGTGGTCCTGGGTCAGGCGGAGGTGGGTCGGGAGGGAGTTCCAGGTCTTGGCGGCCAGGTAGGAGAAGGATCTTCCTCCTGTGGTGGCTCTTCGGATGCGGGGGACGGCGGCGAGGGCATGGTCGGTCGATCGAAGTTGGCGTGTGGGAGCGTAGAAGTTGATGCGGCTGTTGAGGTATCCTGGGCCTTGGTTGTGGAGGGCCTTGTGTGCGTGGGTGAGGAGACGGAAGGTGATTCTCTTATTGACCGGGAGCCAGTGCAGATCTCTCAGGTGTCCGGAGATGTGGCTGCGACGGGGGGATGTCCAGGATGAGTCGTGCTGAGGCGTTCTGGATCCGCTGGAGTCTCTTCTGGAGTTTGGCGGTGGTTCTGGCGTAGAGGGAGTTGCCGTAGTCCAGACGGCTGGTGACCAGGGCCTGGGTGACCATCTTCCTGGTCTCGGTGGGGATCCACCGGAAGATCTTCCGTAGCATGCGCAGGATGTTGAAGCATGACAAGGAGACGGCGTTGACTTGTCTGGTCATGGAGAGGGAGGAGTCCAGGATAAAGCCCAGGTTGCGTGCGTGGTCTGTCGGTTTGGGTGCGCTGCCCAGGGCGGGGGGCCACCAGGAGTCGTCCCAGGCGGAGGGTGAAGATCCCAGGATGAGGACTTCCGTCTTGTCCGAGTTCAGTTTCAGGCGGCTGCTCATCATCCACTTGGCTACGTCTGTCATCCCTTCGTGTAGGTTGGCTCTGGCGGTGGCGGTGGCGGGGTCGTTGGTGAGGGAGAGGATCAGCTGGGTGTCGTCGGCGTAGGAGATGATGTTGAGGTTGTGTTGGCTTGCGATGGCTGCGAGGGGGCTCATATAGACGTTGAAGAGGGTTGGGCTGAGCGAGGAGCCTTGAGGGACGCCGCAGATGACTTCGGTGGCTTCTGATTTGAACGGGGGGAGGCGGACTCTCTGTGTCCTTCCGGCGAGGAACGAAGTGATCCATTCCAGTGCCTTCTCTGGGATTCCGACGTTGCTGAGGCGCTGCACTAGGGTGCGGTGGCAGACAGTGTCGAAGGCTGCGGATAGGTCTAGGAGGATGAGGGCCGCTGTTTCTCCGTTGTCGAGCAGGGCTCGGATGTCATCGGTGGCTGCGATCAGGGCGGTCTCGGTGCTGTGGTTGGCCCGGAAGCCAGACTGCGAGGGGTCGAGGGATCCGTTCGTCTCGAGGAAGGCGGCCAGCTGCTTGTTGACGGTTTTCTCGATGACTTTTGCAGGAAATGGGAGCAGCGAGATGGGGCGGTAGTTCTTGAGGTCGATGGGGTCGGCTGATGGCTTCTTAAGTAGAGCGCTGAGTTCGGCGTGCTTCCAGCTCTCCGGGAAGGAAGCGGTGTCGAAGGAGGTGTTGATGATGTCTCGCAGGTGGGGTGCGATGACTGCGTCGGCCTTGTTGAAGACGTGGTGAGGGCAGGGGTCGGTCGGAGATCCGGAGTGGATGGAGTTCATCGTGCGGATGGTGTCTTTGGTGCTGATCGGGGTCCAGGCGCGGAGGGTGGTGGTGGGGGGTGGTGGTTCAGTCGTGGTGTGCGCCGGTTGAGGGCTGAAGCTGTTGTGTATGTCCGCGATCTTGTTGTGGAAGTAGGAGGCGAGGGAGTTGCAGAGGTCTTGCGAAGGGGTGATGTCGTTGTTACCGGCGTTGGGGTTAGAGAGCTCTTTGACGATGTTGAAGAGTTCCTTGCTGTTGTGGGCGTTGTTGTCCAGTCGTTCCTTGAATGCAGTTTTCTTGGTGGCGCAGATCAGTTGGTGGTGTTTTCGGGTGACGAGCTTGAGGGCAGTCATGTTGTTCGGTGTAGGGTCTCTGCGCCAGGTTTTCTCGAGGGCTCGGCAGTTCTTCTTGGAGCTCTTGAGTTCGTCGGTGAACCATGGGGCTTTCTTGCTGCCGGGTCTGCTGGGCGGGGTCTTCAGAGGGGCGAGGTTGTCTGCGCAGTTGCTGATCCACTTCGCGAGGTTGGTGGCCGCCTGGCTAGGGTTCGTTACGCTGGTGGGAGGGTTCAAGCTCAGGGAGGTCGTGAGCTGGTCGGCTGTGATCTGCTGAGCGCTTTCTCTCACAAAAATGATCATCAATTCCATTATGTGCCCCTTGTTACATTACGCGTGGCAACATTAGTGATATCACTGCTATGGTAGAAGAATTGGCTTCTTGTTTCATGCTATAAAGTATTATTGTACTTAGGGAAGGGCTGTAGTGGCACTTTTTTGCCGATCACTCTCACTTCTCATGTGCCACTGTCCTCATCCGTCAACTGCCTGCTTCCTAACTCTCTTGTGCCTCCTGGTATCTCCCTAATTGACTGCAGACACTGTACAATACTGAACAAATTTTTTTGCCTCACCCCTTACCCTTTAACAACATAGGGACCCATTCACAGAGGTAAATTTGCTCATGTGTATGACGGAATTTACCTTTACTACTTCAGCATGTAATCCACAAATGGATTCTTGATAGGCATATATGCATTTATGAGTGCAGAATTCGGTGCTCATAAATCTAGAGTACCAATTAATCATCCCTACATTTGGCAAGGGTCTAGGGGAGGTCCTTTCTCCATGGGTAAAAATATATTCCCTAGATAGAAGAAAGGTCAAAATGTGCGTTTGCACAAGGGGCACATTCTTTCTGGTCGGACCTCTCTCCTATGGAGAGTTTGGTATGGGGGAGTAGAATCCCTGGGGAATGGATACATGACATTCCAAGAAGTATCGACCAAAGAAATGGAGAGATGGAAAAAAATAAGGCATCCTCTGTACAATATCTAACATCTAGGAAGACACAACCCTAAGCAAAATGTCTTTGAAGTGAGGTAATATGTCCTACCTCACCTGGTTTAGGAAAGGATAAATACAAAATAAAACAGGTTCAAACTGTATTCCTTATTGGAGCGTGCTGATCATTAGAAATGTATTATATCAGTGAAACATGTTGAATTTCGAAAATTGTCTTACATATATCAAGATTGATTTTTAACCTGTGTAGACGCTCAATGAATAAAACAATTGGTGTGCCTTGACACACGTTTTAACCCTGCCTTTCTTGCGCATCGAGAATCCATCCTGTCCAACCCTCTTTGTTGGGTCCAGTGTTTGAGGTGGCACCATGATTTTACTTCCTAGTATAGTACAAGCAGTATGCCTTGGTATATAAGGAGAGTTCCAGATGCATTCTCAATTCTCCACTGGGCCAGGATATGCTGGGAACCCCAATGATGATAAGCGCAGGAGATGTTCCAATCGTTTTTTGGGACCTCTTTTGGTGTTCACATAGTCAGGAAAACCCAGTAAGAAATACAATTTGAACATATTGTCTTTTCTAATTATCCTCTCCTAAATGTAGGACTTCTTACCTCATTTCGAAGAGTGTTTGCTTCTTGCTCTGCTCTCGAGCTCTGCTCTCCTAAGATCTTATCTTTTTGGGATTCCAAAGCATTCCTGGAAACCTATGGTGCAGCTTCCCATACGATCTCCTTGCACGGTTTTGAATCCCAAAAATGTGCAAATGCATACTCATACATACTCATACATATCTGTACCTCCATAGGTGCACAATTTCTACTTTTTTGTGAATTTGACTCCAAGTGTTTACTTTTTTCGGTCAAGCCTCGATCAACCTCCTGTATCCTCTTCTATGGGCTCTGGCAAACCCACCAATTGACATTGGCTGTTATCTGTGTGATTTACAAATTCTGGATTGTTATTGGTGCATTTGTTTAAATAACAGTCCTTTGTGGGCTTAGCTCCCTCGCTGGTGATTTCACTCAGAGACCATTTTGTTTGGCCATCACTCTGTGCAGTGTTATGGCCCCTCCTCCTGTATGGGCATTGCTGCCTTATACATAGCTTGGTTCACTTCCAACTTGCTGCTCCTAGTTGCACCTATCTTCTTCGCAAGTGCTCCTAGCTGCTTTTTTTGTTGGGCTGCCTTGCAGTGAGAATCGATCATGTTTTCTTTACTTATTTGCTGTGTGCTTAATGCTTCCCCGTGGACTTGTTGTTTAGTTGAGGTGCGCTGTGTTAATATTTTATTTACCAGAGCAGAGCTTGATGCTTGAGTGTGGAAGGCAGCCTGCAAGCTGTGGCTGCCCTCCTGCCGGGGGTGCGGCCAGGATCTGGGATGTCGGAGAGCAGCAAGGCAGCCTTCTTGGCCGGTGACCTGGAGAGTAGCTGCACCACCCTGTCCAAAGGGCCACCAATCCCAGCTTCCAGTATGACCCTTCATGGCACTGCACTCCTGGACACACCCGCCAAGCAGCACCACTGCCACGTCCAGGGCTGCGACAAGGTATACAACAAGTCTTTGCATCTTAAGTCCAAATGCTGACAAGCAAACATTTAGTCTTGTGTTATGTACCTTGTTTTAACTGCACTGGATATGGAATATGTCCTGTTAGCAATGTTTTACTTTAAGTTTTGTGTAACATAAAGCTTTCTCTGTGATTATGGTGTCCACACCCTTCACCACACTTGATGTTTAACTTTCTTTCTTGTTTTGTCTGCACTAGATATGGAAAATGAACTGTTTGCGATGTTTTACTTTCAGTTGCGCCTTTAGCCACGCTTTCTGTTTAACTTTCATATCCTGTTATTTGCTTTCTCGGCAATAGATAAAGAAATTGTCCTGCGCATGATGTTTTACTTTCATTCTTGTGTGCTGCAGTGCTTTCTCTGTAAGTATGGTGGCCACTCCATTTGCCACACTTGATGTTTAACTTTTATTATCGTGTAGTGTTACTTGTTTTCTGTGCACTCTTCATGAACAATGTCCTGTGCGCATCTTAACACCTGAAATCAGTACGCCCACACTGTTGGATTGCAAGTACAATGAATGATGAGCGACTGAGGAGAACAATTAAAAAACATTATTCAAGATGACATGGAAGTATTGATCCTGTGATTACAATATTCAAAGGGGATAGTGCTTTTGATTTTTTTTTACTGAGAAAAAGTGTCACACAAGCCTTCGAGCTGTGAGGCATGCTTTATCCTGCAGGGCTCGTGCTTCTTTGTGGTATAATCTAAACCTTCAAGCTATCAGCAGGCTTATTGACCATAAGTAGCATCAAGTGACAAACTACTGCTTTCGTCTGGCATTATAAACATGTGCCCGATTATCACAGAAATGCTGTGTATTTAGTAGTGAACCAAAAAATTCAATTAAAATGAAATGGTAATGATACGTTAGTGATAAGTGTCTCTTTACTCTTTAAAATTCTGTGAATCATTTATGTGGAGGATTTTCAAAGGATTTGACTTGTAACGTTTTCACCTTCCGTGTTCCCATAGCTCTAAGAAGCCCTCCAATAGCTGTGAAGATTGTAATGGTTAGTGCTCCTGTCGTTTAAGGAGCCCGCATGTCATCTGCAGGCCAGGAGTGGAAGCACTCGCTCGGAGGCAGTACTTCGAGCACCACTATACTGTGTGTCGTATCCACTTCATCGCGCCAGCACTTATGCCCGCAGGCCGTAGCGGGCCCCACCAGCACAGCTTGGCGCACCAGTACACTGGTGATGTGGAGAGCCGTGACCCTTGCTCCTTTCTCCAGCCGCTCCGCCCACCGCAGCTGGGAGCACCCATCATCTGCGGGAGCCGCAACTCTGTGAGCCGCAGAACATCGCGCACACGTGCACGCCTATGTTATCTGGTGAGTGCACCCTGCCTCCTTGCTCCTCACAGGCCCAGGTGAAGGCACATCACCCTGCTACATGCTTCCCTGAATCATTCCCTGCCACACAACCACCGCGTGTAAGCCACGCCCCCTCCTGGTACCACACAACCAGACCGGCCTACCAGTGGATTGCCTGCTCAAGCTCTGCCCAGCCGATTAGGCCTCCACATTGGCTTTTCCACATTGCTGCCGCCACTACTCGCTTACATTAGACGGCCTAGAGCATACCGCAGGCTTATCACCTGACCATCTCACCCGCCTGAGACCGTCATGGGGGACAATGAACAAGCCGCAGCACCCGCCCATCCCCCTTCCAGCATGCAGCTTTGGGGGTTTTACCGCCATTTAGCGAACTGGAGGATCCGACGACAGCATTCCCTAGATGGAAAATCTGGATTGAGCACCTAAATCATTACTTCCTCACCACCTGGGAAACCGAAGAAGCAGTAAAGAGTTCTTTGCTGCTGTATTATGCTGGTGATGAAATCTTCAAACTCTTTAAGCACTTACCTCACAAAGGGGCGGCCAAAGATTACAACGCAACAGTGACCACGTTAGACGCCCACTTCGACCCCCAACTCAACCCAGACATTGAACGTTTTAAGCTGCGTCAAGCCCGCCAGAGGGAAGGGGAGTCTATGGACACGTTTTATGCCCGGTTACGCAAACTTGCCAGCACATGCACTGAAGATGATCAACCGAAAGAAATCAGGGTGCAGCTCATCCAGGGATGTTGAGACAAGATCCCGAGAGCCCTCATTCTACGCCAATTAAAAATCGCACTCGAAGACATCCTAATACTGGTGAGGTCTCATGACCTGTCTGCAGCCAGAGCAAAAATAGATGGACCAAGCACTCACCAAATGCCAGGGGCAGACCGAGGCCGTCAAGACGGAGCGGGCAGATGCCCTCAGGATCACGTCCAAGAGGGATCCATTTTGGAAACAAAAGCCCAAAACATCCAGACCGATATGTGGGTAGTGCGGACATGAGCCGCATGCAGCAAAAGACTGTCCTGCGTAGGGGAAAACCTGTACCAACTGCGGGTTACACAACCACTGTGCCACCATGTGCCGAAGAATGAACAGAGGCCGAGATCACAGGAACCAAAGACCCCCATCACGAGTAGTATGACAACTATCAGTAACAGAGGCGGCACCATCTGAGGAGGCCTCAAGGGGTAGCCGGAGATACCAAGGACCAATCAAGGAATCGTCCAAAGAGGACGAGGAAGAGGTATAACTGATATCTTTTGCACATGATCTTAAGCTATGCCGGAGGCTACAGCCAACCTGCATGCTCCACGTCGCCAGGACAAAAATAAAGGCAGTCATCAACACCGGAGCGATGGTGAATGTAATGGGCCTCCAACAATATCGACGTTTACGGCCATGCCCACCAGTGACCCTGTCAAAAACCAAGATATATGTGTACGGAGCTAACACACCTCTCCCACTGAAAGGGAAGATATTCGTCCCCTTCAAAGCAGATGACCTGAAATTCACAGCAACGATCCATGTGATCAACAGAGAGGCAGACACCCTACTAAGCAGCCACACAGCAGAAGACCTAGGCCTCGTCTCGTTTGCCAGGCGAGTCCAAACCCATCAAGTAGAAGAACCACTCAACCAATTTTCCGAACTATTCGAGGGGCTAGGGTGCATCAAGTGTGACCCCCATCAAGCTAAACATCGA
The DNA here is from genome assembly GCF_964261635.1 of Lissotriton helveticus. Lineage (NCBI taxonomy): Eukaryota > Metazoa > Chordata > Amphibia > Caudata > Salamandridae > Lissotriton > Lissotriton helveticus. The sequence continues at coordinate 1,886,249,523 of NC_136059.1, read as the reverse complement.
CAAGATGGTCACCCTGGTTGCCTTACGACACAGGAGAATACCATTCCATCTAAGGCTACAGGTGGAGAAAAAACTAGAGACCCTAAAAGAGCAGGGCTTCATCGAAAAAGTCTCAGGGCCGACTCAGTGGGTATCCCCGATGGTCATCATGGAAAAACCGAAGCAGCCAGGAGCAATATGCCTCTGCATCGATATGAGACTACCCAACAAAGCCATCAAACAAGAACGTCACATCACACTAAAGATGGAAGATATCATCAACCGGTCAAAGTGGTTCTCAAAAATCGATCTGAACTGTCTGAAGAAAGCCGGTACATCACCACTTTCAGTACCCACCTAGGGCTGAAGAGGTACAAATGGCTCAATTTTGGAATTTTCTCGGTGGCAGAGGTGTTCCAAAACACAATACGGGAGATGCTATCAGGCTTACCAGGGGTATTAAACATCAGCGACGATATCCTGATCCACTCGGCAACTGCAGCTGATCACCACAAGCACCTCCGCAACACCTTGAAATGCCTAAGCGAGCCCCGGGCAATGCTTCACAAAGATAAATGTCAGTTCTTCCAACCATTCCTGGAATTCTTTGGATACGTGTTCAACCAGGAGGGTATCCAAGCTGAGCCTAGGAAGTCCCACGCCATCAAGAACGCCCCCGCTCTGACAACACCCACCAAAGTGAGAAGTTTCCTAGGGATGGCTATCTACTGGGGGATGTTCATCGCAGGACTAGCAACCCAAGCAGAACTGCTCAGGGCCCTCACCTGGACAGACACCAAATGGCAATTGGGTCAGAAAGAGGAAGTGGCTTTCCAAGGAATAAAAGTCGCACTCCTGGAAGAATCCACGCTGGCATACTTCGATCCGGCAAGAAAACTGAGGTACTTGTTGATGCTAGCCCGTTAGGACTAGGGGCAGTGCTGGCCCAAGAACATGAACCCGGCCGATGGGCAGCCCTGGTGTTTGCCAGCAAGTCTCTCACACCCACTGAGACGAGATATGCTCATTTCGAGCATTAGGCAGTAGCCATAAAGGGGGTCTGTAGCCACTTTCATCCATACCTAACGGGACTGCCTTTCACCATGGTCACCGACCATCAGCCCCTCGTTCCTCTCTTCAAAGGGACTGTGCCTCACCCCCATCCCTGATTTGAGTGATGGGGAGTTCAGCTGCATTCATGTGAGATGGAGGTGGTATACCGGCCAGGAGCCAAAAACCCTGCTGACTTCCTGTCAAGGCACCCCATACCGCAGGAGCTACAGGAAGACACCGAAGGGACCGAACAGTACATCCACATGGTATCAGCGGCTGCATGCCAACAAACCATGACTCTTGACGACATCAAGGAAGCAGCCACTACGGATGAAGTGCATGTGGGAACTCTCCGAGCAGTCCCGGAAGGGTTGTGGACAGATAACCTACGACAAGCCAACTCTTGGGCCCAGGAAGACAGAGAAAATCTCACGAATATGTGGTGGATAAGGAACGAACTCAGCGCTACAGAAGACGGAGTCCTGCTAAGAGTATCAAGGCTGGTAATACCTCAAGCACTGAAGCACTGAAGCATTGAGCAACTCAACTAGCTCATGGAGGCCATCAAGGAACAACAAAAATGAAAGCACGAATGAGGGAAACGGTCTGGTTCCCGGAGCTAGAGAAAATGGTCGAAGACTTTGTCCGCCACTGCCCACCATGCCAACTGACAAGCGCCCCAGAAAAACCGACCACGGTAATTACCGAAGAAGCATGCATCGCCCCATGGTCTAAAGTGAGTGTAGACTTCAGAAGCTTCCCCGGAGGGAAACACACACTAGTGCTCGTAGATGCATTCTCGAAATACCCACTCGTAGAGCCTATAATATCAACCGCATTCAGCAACGTGGGCCCTGTCCTGAAAAGGTGTTTGCCATGTTTGGATTTCCCCCACGAGATCCGCAGTGACAACGGGCCGCCGTTTCAAGGGGCAGAGTTCGCCATGTTCCTAAAACAACGAGGAATACACCACCACGAGTCACGCCTCAATGGCCACAAGGAAACGGCGACTTTGAAAGGTTTATGCGTACCCTAAACAAGATGTTCCCCATAGCTGTGGTAGAACAGGCCGACCCAGAGAAGCGACTCCATGAGTTTCTGGGAGAATACAGAAGCACCCCCCACTGCACCATGCAAAGGAGCCCCTGGTCGCTAATGCTACATGGTCCAAGGAGATACCTCCTCCCCACCTGTCCAGGGTTCATGCCACCGCATCTAGAAGCCGAGGAAACACAAAACCAGAGAGCCCTTCAAAACAGCTGTGCGGTACCACAAACACTCTGAACAGGGGCAACTGTCCTTCTTAAAGACTGCCTGCCAGGAGGAAAGTTCAGAACAAACTATGAACCTGGCGCCTGGAAGGTCATTGCCAGCAACGGAACCATGGTAACTGCACAGAAAGGAAATGAAGAAGTGTCCCAAAATATCTCATGGTTTAAGGAAGTCCCGGCTGAATGTCCAACGGAACCTATCGAGGATCGTCCAATTGGCCGAGCCGTCACAACTCAGGAGGATGCAAGTGGAGGATCAGGGAGCGACGGCGGTGCAACGGAACCAGAAGTCATCATCTCGCCACCCACCTGCCTGCCTCCAAGCAGAGTATCACCCAGCAGCACACGCCAATGTAGCTGTCCTCAGAGATATAACCTGTGGCCCACCCCTCGCTGGAATCAACGTCTGCGAGACTTAGCCTGCTGATGATGCAAGGACCAACACTACTGCATCGTGTACAGGTACCCCGAAACTGTGTGCACGTCACCAAGAAATATTGAACTGTTGTTTTCAAAGACTGAGTTGGAAAGGGATGTAATGGTTAGCGCTCCTGTCGTTTAAGGAGCCCGCACGTCATCCGCAGGCCAGGCGTGGCCTGCGGGGTAAATAAATGGAAGCGCTCACTCGGGTGGTACTTCCGGTACCACTATACTGTGTGTCGTGTCCACTTCATCGTGCCAGCGCTTATGCCCGCAGGCCGCAGCGGGCCCCACCAGCACAGCTTGGCACGCCTCTACAAAGAAGACTTTGATTGGTGAGGGCACTGTACTCGGCTACACAATTTCATATCCGTCTAGGAAAGCATGGCTCAGTAGTGAGTGATGTGATTCATATAGATAGTAAGTACAGATAGTTCCATTATACTCAAGTCAAAGTAAAGCATTATGAGATGAAATAGTATTAGAGGGAATCATCCAAGAAACTTAGTGCTATTCGCTTGTAAGTGGGATTTTGTAAATGCTGAATACCAATCATTCAACTGATTTTGAATTGGCATTATTCATACGCAGTATAGTTTTTTTTATTTTGCCCACGAGATGTGTGTCTACCATCTTAGAAAACTAAATTAAAACAAAACGGACACCATATCATGGTGCGTTTGCACGTAAATGTTCTCAAACATGAACCTCTATGTGTCTGTCACCAAGCTGGTGCCAGACACTTTCCTGAAGTTCGCAAGTTTCACATTCTGTGTGTGTGCTTTTTTCTAATATGTATTTTCATTAAATAATGGGTAGTTCCTGTCACCTGCTATACATTCCATCCTGCGTTTAAAGATACATTTTTTTGTCTTTTCATTCATCCATTCACACCCCTTCACGTTAACATAGCCATAGTTTTACTGTGCAGTTGCTATAAAAGTTACAATATAGTATAGCATGCACTTTTTTCGATAAATAATCACTCCACTCCAAACAAAATAACATTTACAATGCCAAAAGCTCCAACTCCAACAAATGAGATATCTATTGCATTGAAAATGCTTGTTTTATTTTTACCACACGAGTGGCCTTTAAGCACTATAGCATGAGACATAGCAAAAGTTGTATATGCTGTTTCCAGTGCTTTCCTGCTGAGAAGTGCAAAGCAGGGTTTAAGTGGTGGTGTGAGGTAGACTCAGACACCACTCGCATTGCTGTTGCCACTCTCTCATGTCTCTTGCCATTAGTTTACTTGATAGGGCCGGGTAGCCTTGCAGTCCCTGAACTGCAAGGAAATAAACAGCAAATCAAGAGAAAAATAATAAATAGAAACAGTAAAGGGAAGCAGAAAAGATAAAAAGGCCACACAGCGCTCTCTACCTCGTTCTTACCCACCTCCATTATACAAATTCATATATCTTACTTGGGAAAAATCATGAAATTGCTGTTATGGTTTCATTATATGACAAAATTGTACCAAGTGACTGTTCACTCGAATTCTGGATGCACAGCGTCAAATGCAATTTTTCACATCATCAAATAGAAAGTCCACAATAAACAGAAAGTAATCTCAACAAGGTTGAACACAAGAATCTATAGATTACACCACTAAAGGTATGGCCTTTATTTGGCTCAATGTGGTAATGCATGTAAGTATTTGACACATAGTCAATATTCACAAACAAAACATAGAGACATAGCAATTTAAATTGAGGTCAGCAAATATGAGGTCTTCGTTTGAAGGTAAGCCCAATGCATTTCGGTACATTTTTGTTCTTAGAGAGGTTGGCGACCCCTGTCTGGTTTGCACGCACATGAGTTTTAACTTTTTGATTTCAGTGTTTAATGAGCTTATAAACCGGTGTGCGCTAACTTTGCCAATTCATTATATGACAGCCACAAACATTCTTTTTAAAGATTACTTGGAGAGAAATATGCTACTTCTTATCTATCAGATATTTTCGCATGAAGCAGCCATGTAGAACAAAGGCTGAACTTCCACACAAATATAACGTGTCTCCCAGCAGTGGTCATAGAGAGAAGAGCAGTTTTTCTGAAAGCAACAGATGTCCTTTCAGAGGTTCCATCAGAGGAAATGCTACGTTCCGTTGAAAGACAATTGTTGTTCTCAGTGATGGCCAGTTTCCCAACCAATGTAGGAAATATGCGTCTATAGATTACTGCTGCATTTCTAGCACATTTCTTTTGGGAATTCCCAATCAATTTTATTAGCACTCCTGAGCAGCTATGAATATCAGAGGTTGTTCGGAGTACTGACATGCACAAATACTTGGAGAAATAACAACAGTTTATCTACAATTGCATAAATGAAGCACATCAGTTTATTTGCAATTTATAACTTTATTTTCTTTTTTATGAGGCAAATATTTTTTTTTTACAATGGCATAACCACATTCCCTATACTCACACCAGTTTTCTAAATATTGCTTGCTTTTTCCTGCCATGAGAATTACTTGATAACAATAAATCTGTGAATACCTCCAAAGTTGATCAATTATGGGTGTTCACATCCTTTCACATGTTCTCCCCATTCTGAAACTCTCTCATCACACCACATGCTGGTGTAATTTTAGCTGGAGAAAGTTAACCAGCAAGAGCTTAATCGTGTGTTTTCATCAGAAATGAAAACTTGAAATCGCAATCATAAACTATGCCATTTGCTCATCTAAGAATTACCTTTTTTAATCGAGTCTAGAAATTATATGACAACAAAGACTCCACTTAATTTACAGCCAACTGATGCCCTCAAAGAGATAACATGAAAAACAGATGAAATGCAGTTTTACTACCAGAAAAGAGATGTCCTCACAGACCCTCCGTGCAGACAAAGGGCCTCATTACGATGTCGCATGATAAGCCTCCGACCAGCAGTCGGAGGCTTTCCACCCGACATGGTAGGTTTACAGTTCAACCACCGTATTAGGATGACAGTGGTCGGAGGTAAACCTGCCAGAAGATTCTGACATGGTTCCAATGGGTTCAAGGAGCCTGTCGGGCCATCGGACAGCCTACATAATCTCTTAATGCCAATGGCTCCACCTTCAGGATTATGATGTCGGTTCCCGACAGCCATTGCATGACAGCCTTTCTGGCAAGGAATGGGTGTTAGAAAGCAACATTGGGGGCACCTAGTATGGCACCTTTCCCACCTGGCCCGCCATAATGAGGCCTGTGGGGCATCTATGATGCCCCCTAAACATCCCTGCACCGTGTGACAGGCACCACATGGTGCCTGCCACTCGGTGCAGGGATGTTTCAAAACCTCCATCTCGCAATGGAAGCTTGTTCTTGGGCGTTTTTCACCCACCACACAAGTTGCCATTGAGAAATGGATGTTTTCAAACACACTAGGGGTGGTCTCATCAAAATACTGTGGTTGTAACCGCTGACCTGAGGTCAGTCAGTTCCTTTCCGCAACAGTCTGCCTGACATCGTAATGAGGACCTTAGATCTTTAGTTTCACAGACAGCCAAAAAAAACACTTCACAGTTGTTACCAGCAAATTAAATAAGTTCAGTTTCAATAGCATCGAAATGATGTCCAAGATATGGTTGGAAGGATGGAAGAGACTGTCTTGTGTTTCGAAGGTGCAGTTTTGTGCTAATAAAGTGTGGTGAGGTTTTAATGAAAAATGCGTCAAAAGGGGTATGAGTCCTATATATCGACTTCAGAATACTGTTTCACCATAATATGAAGGTCTTATAAAAGAATAGTTATTTTTTCATGAAAAATGCTGTCAAAAGGGTTATGATTCCTAAATATTAAGTTAAGAATACTCTTTCACCTAAATTTTGAGGTCAACATATTTTAACCATAAAAACAGTGAGTAATGGAATATCACAGGTAACCATAGATGGCCTGATTACGACTTTGGCGGTGCTGCACCAGGTTTGCGCCAGCACAGCACCATCAAAGCCGTTCATAGTCCGCCCACCAGATTACGAGTTCAACTCATGTCTGGCGGGCTTTTCTTTTGCAATTCCCATGGCGGTTCCCTGAAAATGGGTCCTGCAATGGGAAACCAAAAGCACTTCCAGTACAGCATTGACTGTGAAGTCCATGCAATGCTGGAACATGGGGTGCCTGCAGACAGGGGGGCACATGTTGTGTCGCCCTGAATGCATCCACATGGCATCAGGGTATGGGGGCCATGTAGGGCCCAGTTTGTTTCCCCATGCCAGCCTTTTTATGGCAGGCTCAACGCCATGAAAAGGCTAGTGGTGGGGAAACTCATAATCAGCTCTGCAGACTGCGGAGGTCCGACCTTGTATACCCATGTCCACTGTGCCACCACCAGGGAATGGTGGTTCCCTGGTTCAGCCAGCACATCCAGCGCAGTGATTGTGGTCCGAATGGCCAATTCGTTATACGGTGGACGTAGGACTAACCCTGGGCGTAGTTCGCGTAGCCGCACTCTGCGACGCTACGCGAAGACGCACTTGCACTCCGCGAGCTACACGTAGCTCCGCGGACATGCGTAGTAGCTTGCTAGACCCGTTCGCGCGCCGTTTTTCATCTTCGGGAGCGCGGTGCGCGTGTTCGGGGCGCTGCCTGCATGCTCGAGATAGCTAGCGCGCTAAGTTACTCAAAGAGGTTTGTCCCGCCCGCTTGCGTTCCCTTATTTCCGGTTCCGGGTCACAAGTAACGTGTTCGCGTTGTGTTAGACATGTTCGGGAACTCATCTTCTCGTTCGCACTGCCAAAGTGCGTGATCGCGTCAAATATCATGCAAACTTACCGCGGCGGTCGCGACGGGCAGAGCCATCTTCGATTTCACACTCTGGCTATGGTTTTGGGCCTACTTTAGCATCTAACTCCTATCTCTTCCATCCTGGTCTTTTCACTCAGTTTTTCTAACTTTCTTTACTTATTACCTATTTCTCTCTGTGCCTAGGTTTATATTTCTCATTTTATTTTTACTTTTACAACTTTTTTTGCAACTTTTCTCTTGTTTTATATTACTTCCTTCTTTTACCTTGCTTCTTCCTTCCCCTACCTTTTTGTCTTCAACTTTCCTTCTCCCCTCCACCCAGAACCATGGTGAAGGGTGCCAGCAGCATCGGCGGCTCAAAGGGCAAGGCGGCTGTGCCGAAAAAAACCCGGCTGCCTTGCGGCAGAATGCGCCCCGCAGGAGTGACGCCCCGCCAACTTTTTGGGGAGGAGGAGGTGGCCGCCCTGGTCTTTTTTATCCAGCGCCACCTCCCCTTGACTTTGGCAGCAGGCGGCAGGCCCGGCTCCGGCTACCAGCGCATTGAAGAGCGTCTCCGGCGGTGGGCGAAGGTGCGCCGTGCAGTCTTCCGCTGCTCCGGTATCCGGCGTACCCACCATCAGCTGTCCCACCGCTGGGCCGACATTTTGGACCGGGAGCAGGACCTGTTGGACCTGCTTGGTGTGGAGGTTGTGGGTCTTGGTGAGTGGCTACCCCAAAAATAAAGTGTGTATATATATTATATATATATATATATATATATATATATATATATATATATATATATATATATATATATATATATATATATATTATATATATAGTTATATATATATATATATATATATATATATATTTATATATATATATATATATATATATATGTATATATTATATATATAGTTATATATATATATATATATATATATATAGTAGTATAAATATTGTTATTGTATCTTTGTAAATATTGGCTGAATAAGTAACGCGATGACTGTTGCTCCTAGTTACATTTCCGATGTATTCCGGTATATCTACTGTAATTGTATGACAGTGTTCTTCTTCTTCACTGGCTCTTGCGTGTTGTTTCAACTTGGCGCTAGCTGTTGCTGTTTATTGATGTGAGATTTTCTTTATTGCAGAGAACTGAAGTTAGTTAATGCTATTAATAGAGTCTTGTCCTTCCTTTGTCCGTCAGTGAAATAGCGGTGGATGGATAATTGTACGTAGTTTGCATATTGTAGCATTTTTTTCACGGCCTTCTCTTCTGCATGAATCGAATCCTCCTCTGGCAAAGAATGCTAACGTTACTTTGTTCTTCTTACCTCAGCCAGGGCCGGCTCTAGGCATGTGCAAGCTGTGCAACTGCACAGGGGCACCAAACTTCAGGGACCACCGCACCAATAGATATCCTTAATTTAATAATACTCTAAGGATGGATACATATTTGCGTTGCGGCCCCTGGCATGGATTTGTTGCCTCCGGCTCTGTTCCACTTCCAAACACCCTGACTGACTCCCCCTCTTCACTGTCTTCCGTCCTCCGCCCCGATCTCCTCTTCTGGGCCTGGGGACCCCTACCTACGCTCCCTGCCCAGGAGGACCACCTTGATACTAGACTCACCCCTGCCTCAGCCGGCCCTACATAGAACTGATGTCGTTTCTTTAATGAGTGGTAGGCTTGGCAGCAGTAGCATTCAGTCAGTAGCAGAACAAAATATGATGCAAGTAATGTACAATATTGTGTATCCACAAAATTTCTGCATGTCTCCTCCTTATGATCTATGTCATTTTGCTGGCAAAAATGAAAAAGAAATGACTACTCACAGATAATTGATTACCCCATTCTTGAATCTCTTGAATCAGTGGTGTTGTTCAGGTGTTACTGCCTCTGTGTTGCTTATTAATCTGCAATCAGAATGTTTATGGACCATGTGATTTGTTTCCTACAAGTATACAGTCAGTGAATCCTGCAAGGCAGTAGTCATTTCTTAGATCAATGTTTGTTTCTTTTAATGTTCTAGCAGTGTTTTTTGCAATGATGTCTATGTTTCACAGCACTCAATGTTTTTCTCTTTGTTTATTATTTTTTACATGAACCACAGAACCCAGGGGCAAGCAGAATGCAGGGACCGAGTCGGCGGGTGAACCACCACGTACACAGAGCTCCTCTACTGAGGATCCTGCTGCTGTCCCCAGTAAGTCCAACAGTGCTTGTTTTTTCCTCTGTAATGTGTCTGCTTTGGCAATTGACAGCAACCAAGTATGCATCCAGAATGATGTTTGTCTAGTATTTTTGTAAACGTTAGTATACCACTACTAGTCTTGTGGGTATTCTATCTCCTATGGAGTTATATACATATTACACAACTATGTATGCACACGAAAATTGGATGTTGGTACTGATAGGCAGGTTGGACCTTACTTACACCTCAGTCACAGAACTCTGAGGAACGCACAATTCACTGAACGACAACCTATATGGCCTGAGTCATTGGTCAATTATTCAATTCACACTCCTGAACCCCAATACCAAGATGCCGAATGCTTTTAGTACACAAACCGTTACCTAAGAAACCCCCTTTTGCTCACTCACTCGTGTGAGTCTCCAAGACAACAGACACTGAAAATAAACTTCAGAGTCAAAGTGGTCATTCAAAAGCTTTATTTTGTTAGAAGTAAGTAAGTAACATCAATGTTTTTAAGTTGTTCCGTCAAATACGTTGAAGGGCCCACCAGAAAAAATCCAGAGTTAAAAAAGGCAGAATAAAGTAATCAACATTTGTACAGCTACTAGTGCACAATAGGGAAATGTGGCAACTATCGGAGACCTCTCACCAACGTATACTGGTCAGATATTCCTCTTTTTTTGTAAGCTATGGAAATGTCCGCTTCGTAGAAGGCAATCTTCTCATCTGCCGAAAACTAATGACAAAAGTGGTGCACGTTAGACAGTATGAAATACATTTATGCCAGTTTTATGCAGCCATGCTAAAAAGAAGTTGTAACCTGTAAGCAAACTCTATTCCACAATCCACATAGAAAACTTAAATACGGGCCCTTTTACTTTCCCACCTCTTCAGGTGTATGCATTGAACAATGATGTGTTGCCTCAGAGCGTCTTCTCGTACTGCGCAACAAGCTGCGAGTTAACATGCGCAAAACTGGATACATTGATGTACAAAGGTTACATAGTTCACTTCCAATTTCCAAGGACTAGAGTAGCAGGACAGATGAGATGAGCTTGGGTACCATACCATAACAATGAATGCTAATATGTGTAGAGAGTCTGCTGTACTATGCAATGTGGACTCCTACTGATTACGTACGTTGTACTTAACTGTTTTGAAGAACTCCATTCTTGGTGAACAAGTACAAAGGGGGCTGTGCATCCATCTAAAAAGGTGTACTTATTTTTATAGGTGCAGAACCCTTACCATCGACCAGTGCCGACGGGGACAGCGGCGCAGCTTCAGCGATCCCGGCGGGGACAGGAGGAACAGAGGCACCTACACCTACACCAGCAGCAGTGGGGGGGGAGCCAACAGCGGCGGGCGATGGTAAGTTACATTCAATAGTGATCTGCATTACTTGGTGGGAGGGGAAAACTTTCTCACTGTACTCTACTGGAAAATATATGATGTTACCTTTACTTGTCATTAGCATGCTAAGCATTACCACTACAGTAATGCAAGTGGCTGATAGCAGTCGGATGCATGGGTTGTTGTTAAAGCATGTAAAGGGGAAAACACAGCTGCCAGCGTGGTTGGGAGACACACCCAATACCGGTGGTTAGTGGATAGTCTCAGCAGCAGCGGTGTTTTGGGCAAACCCAAAGGCAAGGGAAGGAGGGGACGACTGGGTGCATGGGTCGTTGCTGGTGAAACACAAACCAAATAAGGTTTGTTGCGCGGTATAAAGTATTATAGTCTTTACTAGACATGTACTACTAGCTGCCCCCTGTTAATTAATGTTAGTTTGAGAGTGTTCCCGCCTTCCCGGAATCAGAGTATATAATACAAAAGGAGATATGAAAAAGACAGGTGTTCGTTCTAATGTGTGTGACCGTTGAAGTACACCCATGCTAATAGGGCAGGCATAATGCCGTGCCAAAAAGTCCCAAAAATTAATAGAGGCTGTAGAATGTTCAAGATAGATGCAACACAATTAACCTTTTTTGTACTCAGCTTGCTTGCTAGTGCTACTGTGCCGCCCACTATGTGTTGAATCAATGTTGTGTTCTTGATTTGCGGGGAGTTTGGATTACAACAATTCTGTTTCTTTCTTTATAGTTACTCCTTCCCAAAAACCAACAAGGAAGGAGTTGGCAGTCCGGGCCCGGCAGCGGAAACTGCAGGCAATCGTAGAGGCCTACCGCCGGCTGGTGGATCAGGCCGAGGAGGAGGAGGAGGAGGCGGCGGCAGCAGCTGCTGCCTCTTCCAATGCCCCGGGCCACAAGCCTGCAGGACTACGTCGCCGTGGTCAGGCAGCCGCCCGCCGCCGCGTTGTTACATCTTCGGCGGCCCCCCCACAACAACATGCATGCAAGTGTAGGTGCCGTGATTTCCAAGCGAAGATTCTCCGCCGGGTAGCGAGTAAGTTGGAGGAGGAGCGGAAGAAGCTGGAGGACGGTATAGAGGAGCGTGTGAAGATAATGGTGGACAAACACCTGAAAGCCCGCCGGCTTTGAAATGGACCCTGTTTTTTGCCCCTTTTTAAATCCTTTTGTTGGTGGGTGGGATGTGGGAGTTGGGGTGTACATTTAAGGTTGAAATTTGGTTGGGGTTAGGGGAGGGTAGGGACAGCTCTGGGTCAGGGGGTTACATTTGTTATATATTTTATTTTTCTATTATCATTATGAAAAAATAAAAATCCGACAAAGATATTTTCACAAGAAAACATTTGAAGTTCATTTGTGTTTGTTGGGGGGGTGGAGGGGGGACTGTTTCACCAAATAATGTACGTTGTGCAACATGAACATGAACTACGAACGATAAATTAAGTACTGACTGCACCTGTAGTAGTAGGGTCACAAGTGCATAAATAATTTATATTATTAAATAACATGGGAAAATTGCCCATCACGTGAGTCTGAAGTTACTAGTATACTTTAATTCCATGCACATTTGCTCAGAGTCCGCTAAACAATCCTATGCAATGCATTGCATCATTCCTTTAATATACCTGTCCTAGTTGTCAGGGAAGAGGAGCTCGTCCTCAAACTCTGTGCGTTCAGACAGAAGTAGGTCATGTAACCCAGTAGTGAGGACGTCTTCGTACTCGCTTTCTTCATCCGGCGGTGATTCACGTACTTGATAGTCTGGTGGTATGAAGCGTTGATTCATTTTTATCATTGTCAGCCGCTCCACGCTTTTGGGGGAGAGACTAGTCCTTTTCGATGTGACAATGGCACCAGCAGCACTGAAAACCCGCTCAGAAGAGACACTGGCTACAGGACAAGCCAGATACTTTATCGCCAGCCTGCTCAGCACTGGCCACTGTCTCCTTCTTTCATACCAATAGACCAATGGGCTTTGCTCCATGAACACCTCTGTTGTGTCATCCAGATAGGCCTGAACCATCCGCTCAATGTTCATTGGGGCTCGGCTTTGCTGGTCCTCTTTTCCCTTTGCAACAGCAACGGACTTACCCATCCCTTTCTGTAGAAAAAAAGCAGTTATGCTTTTGGTTGGGTCTGCTGAATCAGATCGTGTAGGTGCTGCTTTTGGTACTGTTGGTGCCTGCTGGAAAGCAGACGCACTGCTCTCATGCTGTGAAGAACTTGCGTCAGGAGTACTTGGACTGGCCTGGGCTGGCAGTGGCAGGCCTTTAAGTAACAGCCGTTCAGTTTCTAACTCATTAGCTTCCGCAGCTATGGAAGTTTTGTACTTGTCAACATCCTCATCTGAAAATGGAATTACTGCGCTACTGCTGACAAATAATTTGTACCGTGGATCCAAGATTGTTGCAGTTATGTAATGTTCACCTGACACAATATTGTTGAGCCTTACATTTGCACACAAGCGGTTGCCTAAGCCCTTGGCTAAGGTATATGCATCAACTTTTTGTTCGTCACCTTCGTATGTTTGACAGACCTCCTTCACCTGTTGCTCAAGCATGTACAACAATGGGATGGCTTGGCCCATAGTACAGTCCTCCCTGCTAACTGCACGTGTGAAGACCTCAAAGGGTTGTAGCATCTCTGTGATGCATTTAATGAGGTCCCATTGCCACATCTCAATGGTCAGGGCTTTAAGATTAACAGTAGGATCCCCTAATCTTCTTGACATGACATAAGCATTCAGTGGGATGTACTGCTCAAAGAGACGCTCAAGCATGAAATAAGTTGAGTTCCAACGTGTTGGGACCTCCTGGATCAGTGCTTTGACTGGCAACCTATGCTCATGCTGAATGACCCGTAGCAGCTTCTGTCCTTTAAAAGAATGGTTAAAGTGCGTGCATATTCTTCTGCAGATGGCCATTATGTTGCTGACTTTGGCTTCATTTTTCAGAAAGTCTTGCACGACTAAGTTTATGCAGTGTGCCAAACAGGGTACCCTGAAATAATGTCCTTCTCTCATTGCCTTCACTACATTACTGCCATTGTCGGTGGCAACAAAACCAATCTTAAGGCCTCTTGGTTTCAGCCATTCAAAGACCTTGTCGTTAAAGTCAGACAAAATGTTTTCAGCAGTATGACTTTTGTCCATACCAAACATGGCTATAGTCGCATGTCTGCGCGTATCATTAAAAATTCCAGCAACGTCACGGAGGCCTGAAGTTAACTTGTCATTAACACCTGCAAAAGAGATCCAGTGTGCGGTGAGGCACATAAAATCTGTAGCATCGCAACTGCTCCACATGTCTGTTGTCAGGTGGATACAATGGACAACACTCTGTTGTAAGGCTTTCCCAATCAATTCCAGCACGTCGTGGTGTAGTGCTGGAACAGCCACTCCGGCAAAATAGTAGCGACTGGGAACGTTCCATTTTGGGCAGAGGGTTGCCACTAATTCCAGAAATCCAACAGCCTCAACAAATGAAAATGGGAGAAGGTCCAGTGCTAACATTTTCGCAAGTTTGGCATTGTACAAACGTGCTACTGGGTGGTTCCGCTCGTACTTTCCCTCCTGCCTTAACATGCTAGGAATGGTAAGCTGCTTTGCATGTCTTTGAGTTATGCTAGACGGACCACCTTGCATCGCAGACTTTGCACTCCTTGGTGTTTCCAGCTGACTCTGGTGCCACTGAGAAGTTGCTGATGCGGCGGATGTGGACTTTACCACTCCAGTGCTGGCGACAGGGGTCCATTGTGTACCACTCCTAGATAGAAGGTCATCGTCTCCCTCTTCTTCTACCTCCTGGTCAACCATGAGTGGACCTTGTACCACTGTATCCCCACCAACACGAGTGCTAACATTTTTTAAGCTTGCAAGGTGGTTCTCCCACCTGATCAAGTGTGTTTTTTTCAAATGGGTCGTTTGGCCTCCAGTCCCATAGTTTGTACCAAGCTTACCACGACTAACATTGACATGACAAATGGTGCATACAGCAATGTTCTCCTGAACTGGGTGAACCGTAAAGAAGTCCCACACTGGGGAGGTAAACTTTTGTCTCCTGCCATAGGAAGAGGAGGACCCACTGCCAATGCCGGATGGACTGGGGGATTGTGGAATTTCACTATGGGACAGCTCAGTCCTAGTACTGCCACTACCTCCTTCTGTTGAAGTGGCGCTTCTGCTGGATGTCGGATGCTGCCGGGCCTTTGCTGATGAAAAAATTGGAGCTGGTGTTACTTTGGGTGTTGAGTGTGTAGGAGTTATGCGTGGTACCTGCTCATCAGTCATTGCAGCATTTCTGGATAGGGTGAAAATGTTGGTCTCTACATCCTCTGCACCAGGAATAACGCTTGTGATGATGACAGTGTCAGACCCGTCTTTATCACCAGCAGTATCCTGCTCACCTACATCGACCTCCATAAGTTCAAGCCTGCCTGGAAACTTCCTTTTTCCTAGCATGGTCTTCTTGGGATGTCTCTCCTTTGAATGCGCAGATAGTTGTGGCTGCCAATCCGTATCAAGGTCATCGGAAGGGATGCTTTGCGAAGAACTCGATGCACTAACCCTCCTTTCCCTTGGTGAATTCAAAGGAAATAGATCACCTACAGAAGTGGCTTCCTCTTCTTCTTGCTCGGAAGGAGGCTCTACTTCCTGAACTGCCCCGACTTCGGGAGGAACAACTACTACTATTTGGTGCGGAGATGGTGGTTGTTGTTCTTGAGGAAGTACTATTGCGGGCTGGGGTTTTTCAACAACAACTGTTGCGGGCGGTGGTTGTGGTTGTTCAACAACTGTTGCGGGAAGTGGTTGTGGGTGAACAACTCCTATTGCGGGCGGTGGTTGTGGTTGTTGAACATCTACTGCTGGCGGTGGTTGTTGAGCACTTCCATCTTGCGTGGATTGTGTACTACTTTGAGACAGCGATAAGTTTAGTTCTGGCTCAGTATCACTGCTCGCAAGCAGAAGGCTGGCTACCTCTTCGACCCTCATCATGTGCTTGGCCCTGGGATGCTGGCTTGCCCCCACTAATGCAGATGTGCTGGTCCCAGCTTGCACCCCAGACACCGCTGCTGCAGGCGTACCTTTTGGGGTGCCAAAAAAGGTTTTGGGGTCCATACCAGACTTAAGTGACACTTCCTTCTGCTGTTCCTTCTTCTCAGCAACTTTCTTTGTGGTGGAGGACCTGGTAGCTTTCTTAGGGCCCATCTTCTTCTGATGTCAGTCAGCTCACAGCAGCACAAATTGCAGAGATGTCTGGTCAGATGAGTCACACACCACACGTGGCGTACAACTGAAGGACGTCCGTCTGGCAGTAGAACGAGCGATGGATGAAAAAACAACCAGCACCTCCTCAGTCTTTTTTTGTGCACCTACAAGTAAAGAAGGCAGAACAACATCAGTCAAACAAGCAGTAAGGCAACATGAACAATTGAAAGACACACAGGCCAATGTATAAAAGACAAAACAGAAGACTAATAATACCAGTCCAGCAGCACCACAGCTCAAAGGCCACATGAAGTCCAGAAAGAACCAATAAAGTCAAGCAGGCCTATATATACCAATATGGACAGAAAAAGGAGGATGCCTGCTGCACATGACAGGTTAATGTGCAAGGAATAAATAGCCCATGGCTAAGACAGAGGTTGTAAACCTAACACCGCAAAAACACATACAAACAAACCCCTGCCCAGACAACACATTGTTGAATGCAATGCCATACACACACATGCCCTAATGATGTTAATTGCATACACCGAACTAAAACAGCTACATAAAGGCAGCACCCCCGCTAACTACTACCTCTGGGACTCTGGCCTACTGTGAGATCAGACAGAAAGCTGGGAGTCCAATGATAAATGCACAAAGGAAGTACCTACAAAATGGCCGCCACCACATGGCCTAGCCACCACCAGCAACATGAAAAGTAAGAGAAAAAAGAAGACAGACAATAAATGCCTATGGGAAAGGGACAATGCTTTGTTTTGTTTCACAAAGTAGCCGCACCGCTGCCCACGTGGTCAGCCCACCCACAAACAAGAAGACAGACACAGTAATTGTTCCAGGCTCCAAAAACTACAACCAAATGACAACTTCTGTTTTTTTGGGTGCACAAGAAACACCTGCAACATTTTCGAGAAACTTTTATGCAACTCGGGACATATTGTCCGCGAGAATGCAAAATCGGCGTGTTCGGCAGCGCGAATAGAAGAAAACGTCGTTTTCGCGTTCCCGAGCAAGTACATTGAGCGCGCGAACAAGACAAAAAATGTAATGTCGCGTCAAGAGTTGATTAACTTTAATGCACCTATGGCTATGAGTAGTAGTAACTCTGCCCTACTGCCACAATACAATAGTCAAAAACCTTGGATGCCTATGGCAAAAGCACAAAGGAAGGACACACAAAATGGCCGCCACCATAGGGCCTGGCCACCAACAACAACATGGCAAAATCACAAAGGATGTATACACAAAATGGCCTCCACCACATGGCCTGGCCACCGACAACAACATGGCAAAATAAATCACAAAGGAAGCATACACAAAATGACCGCCACCATAGGGCCTGGCCACCAACAACAACATGGACAACTTTAATGTATACACAAAATGGCCTCCACCACATGGCCTGGCCACCAACAACAACATGGCAAAATCACAAAGGAAGCATACACAAAATGGCCGCCACCACATGGCCTGGCCACCAACAACAACATGACAAGAAAGAGAAGACAGACAATAATGCCTATGGCAAAGGGACAATGCTTTGCTTCACAAAATGGACACACCACACCACCGCCCAAATTGGTCACCCCACCCAAAAAAAAAGAAATCGTTACATAGAGGACAGAAAATGGAAGTGGTCCATGCTCCAAAAAGAGAAAACTACAACCAAATGACAACATAACATAAATGAGGACTTTTTGGGTGCACAAGAAACACCTGCAACATTTTCGAGAAACTTTTATGCAACTCGGGACATATTGTCCGCGAGAATGCTAAATCGGCATGTTCGGCAGCGCGAATGGAATAAAAAGTCGTTTTCGCGTTCCCGAGCAAGTACATTGAGTGCGCGAACAAGACAAAAAATGTAAGTTCATGTTCTCACACTGTGCGAAGTTACCAAAACTACACAAGCTGTATTCCTAGGGTTACCTAATGGCAGAAATTGACAGAGTATTTTAACACACCCAAAACCAGAAATACCCCACACATAAAAATAAGATTTTCTACATCAATCCAAGCCATCCATGATTTTCACATTAAGGGTACACCACAAAAACAGTTGATTAACTTTCATGACCCTATGAGTAGTACCTATGGCCTACTGCCAGAGTAGGCCACAAGGTTGGAGGCCTATGGCAAGAGCAAAGTGGCTGGAAACATAAAATGGCCGCCAACACATGGCCAGGCCAACCACAGAAAGTTAATACAATGAACTCAAGCATGCCTACACACTAACTACATGGGGTACTAGGGTCAGATATTGGCTTAAAAATTAGAAACATTTTAAATTCCACAAACAGAAATTCCACAACAGACATTGCTATTGCATAATGAACATAATCCAATGCCATCCATGATGTTTGTTTACAAACTGGAATAAACATTTAAACACAGACTACAGAAACATGATTGGACCCATGGGTACCTCTTTATGTAGCCTGGATGCAAGTTAAAAAAAAAATACAATTTGGGACCTCATGAAAGTACAGGCCTCCATCAATAAATTAATTCCAGGATTGAATACTGTAGTTAAAAAAAAAATCAAATCAAACAAGCACAAGTCTACATCATACTCACTCATACATTACACAAACTTACTTGAAAAAGAGAATTCCAATTCAAAAAGTCCTCATTAAATCCAAGATAAATCAGTAATGCAGCCAACACAGACAGAAAGTGATCCTTCCAGCTCAAAATCCAAAGGAAAGTGAGCACTACATGGACAAAGCACTGGGAGGAGCCTGGTGGACAGGAACAGGAAGTTGTAAACTCAAGAGCCCTTCCTCCTTACTCTTCAAAACAAGAGTAGAAACAAAAAGAGGGCTCCTTCCCCCCTAAAAATAAAGCCAAAGGTACAACTTTAAGGTTTTTTGCTTTTTTTTCCTAACCAAAATGGTAATTTATTATGGTTTTAACATGCTCGCGAGTTATTCTGTGCAAGAATGCAGTTTCTGCGTGCTCGGCAACTCGATCTTACCAACAAGCATCCTCGCGCATCCTTATGACGCTATCGCGCATCCAAATGACGTTATCGCGTTCGCACAGTCGCACGGGACTGTGCGAGAGTGTTTCCAAACATGGTGGCACACGCGACCAGGAAAAAACGAACGCAGAACGAAGGTAAGCCATTGCCGCGCACGCGATAATGTTATTCAGCGCGCGAGAACTACGCTACGCACCGGATCGCGGAGTAATCGACAGCTACGCGTTCTCCGCGGAACGCGGAGCTGCCGAAACTCCGCAAGCTCCGCGAACGGAGCGTAGTTCTTCGCCCAGGGTTACGTAGGACCACCGCCGCAAGCCTGGTAATTGAAGACTGCCAGATTGTTAATTGGCCCATATTTTTTTTTATCAAAGTTTAAAATATTGATTACTCTAATATTGTGGGATGTAATATTATTCTGACATTTAGTTAGATTTTTGTTAAATGTAAATTATAAATACTACTTACATTTTTTTAGAAATATATATATTATGTGTTTTTCATTTCAGGTTCTGGTATTTTAAACGATACTGGGTGGGTAGTGTTCATTTTGGGTTTTTTAAAACTATTATTTGGCATGTTTATTGTTTCTTAAATTAAATTGGTTAATGGACAATACTTTTTTAATTGGTTCCATTATTTATTCATTGAAATTAATGTAATAATGTATTTTCCTTGGCGTTTTTTCCAAAATAATTAAAACAAAATGTTTAGGTGAAAATACTTTCAATATTATATGTGGCAAAAATATGACGATTTAAAAAAAGAGAAGTTGTGATTCATTTTACAATTGAAAGTATACATTTTTATAGTAATTCAAAGTGTGTTGGGAATTCTAAATATGAGATTTTCAAATATATGAATTTCCCCACATTTTTAAGACTGAAGATAGCTTAATAAATATGAAAACATACCACCATTACTTGTACTTAAAACTGTGTTTATAGGAATGGAGTAGAGTGGTAAATATGTAATATGAACCAACACCCCTTCACCTCTCCTCAATGTTCATAGGTCAGAAGTTGCACTAGTAATTTTGATAACCCAATCAAGCCCAACTACAGGGGAACCACTCAATGGAGAAACTTACTGTAGCCTTCATGGAAATTTAAGAGCAGTACATACTAGATCCAGCACTAAATGACAGCAAGCTGGCCGCCACAAGGAAACTCTATTTATAATTTAGGCACCGGGTATTGCCACTGCATGCCTTCACAAATAAATGGGCGGGCCCACAAACATTGGGTTGCCCAGCCTGCAACAGTGCAGAAGAATCTGAATACCATGTGTTCTTCTTCTGTATCGGCTGTAAGAAAGCAAGAACGCGGTGGCTGGTCCAGATATGCAGAAATTTGGGAACTAGGCAATGTTCAGACTCTTTCAGGTTTGTCTTCCATGTGGGGTACATGTAGAGCTTTCCTAAAAACGTCCCCCACTGATGGCGACTAAATTTGAGTACTTCCTTCAACTGAAGGAATGGTGTACATTACTTCGGTGAGTAGGACCATTAAGATGTAGAATAGATGTCTAAAGGTCTACAACAATGGTTGAAGTAAAAAAATATTTTTACGATCCTTTCATTAATTAAATAAGGCATTGTAAATTGATATCATATATTGCACAAACACTTTATTGTAACCAGCTATGATGTCTTAATGACTGATACAAGCACTTTACACAAAACAAACATATTCTTGTTGATATGGTCGATTTGAGAGATAGAACAAGAGCGGAAAAAAAGCCTGGTATTGTAAATTAAATCTTTGCAGTAAATGCTCAATTAATTGCAGATTGTGATTTTAGGACTGATTATATTATAGATTTCCACAGGCTATATTATGTACTTAGTATTCAATGCTATTGATGTTTGTATATTTTTACTTGTTTTCATATAAATAAAATGTTAGATTTTGTTCAAATGCTTTTATGGTCAAATAGACCGAAATGAAGTTTTATAAATGGATACCCCAAAATGCATTAACATTTCCAACATTATTGGGAATGTAGTCAGACCATTACATTTGACACCACCACATATATGACTTTCCCCATTATTACTGGGAATGAAGTTAAAATGTTAAATTCAACATTCTCAGATACATGCACTTTCTTCAATGATGTAGGACTTGAGTTAGTATATTAAATATGGCCCCCATAAATATATGCATTCAAATGTTAGTAGAAATAGAGTTAGAATAGTAAATGTGATACTCCAAAATATTTGCACATACATGAAGTTTCATGGGACAGATGTCAGACTAGTAAATTTGACACCCAAAATTATGTGGGCTTTCCCCAATGTTTGTTGAATTGGAGTTTGAATTGTTGAAATGACCTACAAATTATATGAACATTACCCAATGTTTGTAGGGCTG
This sequence comes from Lissotriton helveticus, assembly GCF_964261635.1. NCBI lineage: Eukaryota > Metazoa > Chordata > Amphibia > Caudata > Salamandridae > Lissotriton > Lissotriton helveticus. The sequence continues at coordinate 1,886,227,932 of NC_136059.1, read as the reverse complement.
GGGTTCAAATACTAGCTGTTCCCTCTCTGCTTGAGTCACTGGCTAAATACTATTGTCATTTGTGTGACCTCACAGAGCAGATATTGATGGGATCAGCACTGCTTCAAGGCCTCTGCTGATCCTAAAACCTTCACTTACTACCGTCCTATCTCCTTTCTTCCCTTTCCGACAAAGGCCCCAAAAAGGGTCATCAATAAGCAACTCTCTTCATGGTTGCAACACAATGCCTAATCAATTACACTCAGTCAGGATTTCATGCTCACCTCAGTACCAAAACCCCTTTGGTATGTGTTACTGACAATCTTAAAATGCTCCTGTATCAATGAAACACTGCTAGCAATGTTCTAATTAACCTCTCTGTAACATTCAACATAGTCTCCCACCCCACATAACATAACACAACATAAAATGACATTGTGTAATCTACTGTAGCAACACATACACTATCCTTGATGGACCCCACCATTTAGAAGGTAAATTCTGCCTGGTACACCTCTTCTTCATATCACAGAAGCAAGTGCAAGAATGTTAGAGGCAGAGTTACTGACTGTACAAAAAAATATACTTCTACTTTTTTTTTTTACAAAGGAAGGGGCATAGTTGAATGTTTACATTAATTTACACTGTGTATTAACAAGCCAGGCCAATTGCTGGGCTATAGTCACTCCTTTTCCTACATCTATTCTTTGTATCAAGAGCTTCATATGTCCAGAGAGCTCCTCAAAATCACTTAAAGTAGTCTCAATGTTCTGGATGATGATCGAGATCATTATCTTGCCATGCTGCAATATAAAGGATTTTACAGATCCTGTGCCAGGTCTAGGACCCTCAGGGCACACAGGGGTCACAGGGCACTAATAGTAGGAATTAGGTTGATTCACCTATGTTGTCCTGGGGCTACCATACTACGTAGTCAAAAACCTGAGCACACTCCTCTTGTAATTTCTCTCAAGACAGTGAAGCAAGCAATCTAAGGCCTACTCAAGGAGCTAATTAAAGGTTAGAAACTCAGAACTCAGTACCTCACAAAATCTTAATAAACTGATTGTCCTGTCAGTTCTTGAATAAGAAAAAGTACTGTGTGCTACTCACAACACAGTACAATACCCAAATACATCTGTAACAATGTTGGGGGCATGCTAACAACTAATGCTTTACAGGGTTTCATGTGATCTGTAGTCTGTCTGTTGATGTGACCCTGGTCTCTGCCCTTGACTTGTCATATGTCAAATGTGTCTTTATGTCCATAAGTACCTCGATTGCATCCAAACAGCTCAGTTCAAGGAACATATAATACTGTCACATCTTTGTAGCCTGCCCGGCCCCACCATCTCTCAGATGCCTCTGTGATTTACAGAGAATGTGCAGTAGGTCCAGGAGAGGTTTAAGTCCCAAAAGTCCAAAAGAGGTGAGATCCCACTCCTGATGTGACTTGAAAAGGGGGCAGCTGTAAAGGCAGGTGAGGCTGGAGTCTGATAGGGATCGGCAGTTGTCTTTGGAGCTTAAGCACCAGGATCCCCAGGTTGCAGTGTTGTTAAAGTGGGCAAAAGTTGTGAGGCATACACAGCACTAGTGACTATTTAATATGAAGACAAAGGGCATAATCCTGACATCGGAATAATATTAATGGGTTGTCAGCCATGTGCTCGGACAATTGGAGGTATCAGAGACAGCCCCAGAGAATAGACATCTATGCCACACTGCTGTGCGGTTTGATTTATGGCTGCAAAATATATTCATCTCAAATAGTGTGTCTTGGGCTTCTATCTCCCACAGTTTTCTTGTATCCAAAAATTGCATGAGCTCACTACATCTCGACAAACTGCATCTTTCTCTTTTCCCATCCTATGGCTAAAACCCAGCAGTTGGGAATAAAAAAGATATAACTCTTTGGCTGGTGGAAATTGTGTTTCCCCCAAACACACAAAAGGTGATGGGGGAATGCTTGCAAATAGTCTAACCACTGGTAATCTCTCAGGGCAGCATCCAAACCCATAGTTATTTTGCTCACAAAGCCTTTGCCTTGGCCCACATAACCTAGTTGTGAAGAGTGAATGTAATGTAAGCCTTTATAGACTATTGTGGGGTTTTAAAAGTAAGAGTGAATTGACATCTTCCACAACCATGTATACAAAACATTTGACCTGTTCATTTCTCATCAGTGAGTGCCTGCATTTGGGTGGCGTGAAACAGCCAAGCCCCGCTGCTCACATTTGCAATTTAATTTTTTAAGTTTGTATACATTTCTATATACAAAGGTGCTTGTATTTTTTTAAGGTGGCCTATGCTGAGGTGAGGAAAGTCCTTATTGCAGGGGCTCAATGCTTACTTTTCCCCTCCCATGGAAAACTTCTAGCAGTGGGGAAGAAGAAAGACATAACTCTTTAGGTGGTGGCGATGGTGTTTCCCCCAAACACATATAAGGTGATGAGGTGGAATGCTTGCAATTTGTCTAACCACTAGGAATCTTTCATGGTAGCATCCAAACCCATAGTTCTATTGCTCACCATGTCATTTCAGTTTAGAGCCATCCATATGCAAATCACTCTTAACCCTGATGCAATAGGAACAGTCTAGCCAAACTGCCAGGAAAGGTACTGAATCGGAGTATAAGCAACCCAAGACCATGTTGGCACAGATTAGGGTCATCAGTCGAGTATAGCTTGGTTTGTGTGGCACAGTGAGCATGTAATCCACGTCTCGGCATACCATTGCCACTTAGGGCGTACATCAAGCATACAAAAAGTGATGGGAGGAATGCTTGCAATTTATCTATTGTTTGTTTGGGGTGGCAGACCAAGCTACTGTTCTTGCTTCTTCTGTCACTCTGAGATAAAAACTTTGAGTGACAGATATCTGAAAACAAATTCTTGCACCGTGACATCGCACATGACTTTTGGCTATTCAAAGTAACACAGGGTGAGAGCAAATGTTCACCTCGGGTGAAGTTGGAAAAACGCTGCCTTGTTTACTGAGTCGATTTACGTACAAAATAAAACATTTGTACTCTGGACAAATACAGTGCGTTCCTGAGCAATTGATTAATGCATCCACCATATCAAGCCTACTTCAGTACACTTTAAAAATATTATGCCTCTTTGTACCTTTGCATTCCACTTCCTTTTGTTTGCATAAATCTAGAGATTTAAATTAGAATATAAATCAACATTTAATCAAATGACTTAAGATGCATAAAATGATCTCATCTCATAACCTTTATACTTTATATATGGTAACCGATGCAAAGTTTTTGGCTGCTCATACTTTGCAACAAGATGGTTTCACTCAGAGCTGTCATTCATTTCAGGTTTCTGAATGTGTATTTCCACGCTTGGGTTCTTTTATAATGAGGAATGATGTTTTTTTTCTCTTAAGAAACACTCACATTTGTTTACCTGCTAACATGTGTCCATGAAGGAGATGAGTTTGGATAAATTAAATCAGGTTTAATATGGTAAGTTTTAACTGTTTGTATTATGCAATGTATAAGTGTGTTTCTGTCTTCAAGGAATCAGTGCTAATTCAGTCCATATTTACTTGTGGCATGGTACTGTATAGAACTACAGTATCAATTACGGGGCACTGTTTTCATTTTACTTAACTTGTGGTCTCCAAATACAGCCCTACTTTATATGATCATGTTTTAAAGACTTCGATCTACAAGGGTTGCACATTGTAAGCATGCTAAAAAGTACTTCTAAGTCTATATTCATACTCAAAGTTTTGCATGTATGCATTTTTATTTTTAGAAAAAGATATAAAACTCAAAAATATAATGAGAAACATGTGACATCTTTGGAGGAGTGACATTGTTCATATGTACATTGTGTTCTCTTGTTCTCTCTCTGATGGCAGCTTTGATATGCTTCACAGATCTTCAGGCAAGATCGAGAATGACTAAGTGCCAGATTTTGGCAAAAAAACTGTGTCTATGTTTAGATGGTAAGTGTAAACAAATATAGAAATGAAACAAGAGCAGCAGAATCAAGGGTAGCACATGCCAGGTATGAATTTAATTAAGGAATCTTTGATGTATATCATAGATTCACTGAAAAAAATAAAGGTTACAGGGTCATTATAGTTAGGAAATAGAGTTTTTAAAAAACCTTAGAAAGTCACTGAAAAAAACAAAGGTTACAGGGACGTCATAGTTAGACTCAGATTTCACTCCTACAAAATCAGTGAAATTCAGCAGTTAATGTTAAAGGGGCTAACTGTAACTTATGCCCCCACAATGCACTGATTGTGTCCTCACATATTACATCAATCATGACCGGTCAGTGACATCACTGAAAACATCTCAAATTACATTACTGATGACATCACTGATTACATCATCCAGTGATTGTAAGTGTTTCCTAAATGTTTCAGAGAGGTAAACATAGATACTATGGTACCACAAAAGTGAAATTAGTATACTTTGTGTACTACTAATGAATGATTGTGTAGGTGTGTGAGTGAGTGTGTGAGTGCTTATGTGGGTGACTGAGTGGCTGCCTTGAGAGGCTGTATGGGTGAGTGAGTGGCTCTATGGGTGAATACGTGGCTGTGTGACTGGCTGTATGGGTGAGCGACTGATCATATGAGTAGCTGTATTGGTGAGTGGTTGGTTGTGTGAGTGGCTGTATGAGTGAGTTAGTAGGTGTATGAGTGGCTCTATGGATGAGTGAGTGGTTGTCTGAGTACTTGTATGGGTCTGTGAATGGGCATGTGAGTGTGTGAGTAGGTCTATGAGAGGTATAAGGGGTGTGAGGTAGTGTGATTGGTTCTGTGGATGATGCCATCAGTGATTTTATTTGAGATGTCATCAGTGATGTCATGAGTGATGTCACTGACCATGTCATGAGTGATGGAATATGTGAGGATTTAAGCAGTGCATTGTAGGGCATAAGTTATTGTTAGCTTAGGTAACTATAACTGTTACATTTCACTGGTTATGTATGAGTGAACTCTGAATCTAACTATAACCTCTCAGTAACCTTTATTTTTTTTTCAGAGAATTTCTAAGGGTTTTTTAAATTCTATTTCCTAACTATAACATCTCTGTAACTTTTGTTTCTTTAGTTATTTCCTAACTATAATGCCCCTGTAACCTTCAATTTTTCAAGTGAATTTCTAAGTTTAAAAAATACAAATATTTCCTAACAGTAACTTGTAACTTTTGAGATTGAGTATGTGAGTGCATGAGTGTCTCAGTGCATGAGTGAGTGTCTCAATGGGCGTGCTAGTGTCTGAGTGGGTCTGGGACCAGCTGCATAAGTGTCTCACTGGGTGTGTGAGTGGGTCTGTGAGTGTCTGAGCGGGTTTGCAATACCTCCATGAGTGTGTGAGTGAGTGCATTAGTGTCAGAGTGGGTCTGTGAGTGGGTGAATAAGTATAGGAATGGGTCTCTGAGTGGCTATGAGACTGTCTGAGTGGTTCTGTGAGGGGGTGCATGAGTGTCTGAGTGGGTCTATGAGTGGGTGTGAGAGTGTATGAGTGTGTCTGTAAGTGGGTACATGACTGTGTGAGTAGGTCAATGGGTGGGTGGAAGAGTGTCTCAATAGATCTATGAGTGGGTCTGTGAGTGGATGTGCTAGTGTCTGATGGGGGACTGTGAGTGGGTGTATCAGTGTCTGAGTGCATCTGTCAGTGGGTGTGTGAGTACCTGAGTATGTGAGTGAGTTTCTAAATGTCTGTGTGGGTGTGACAGTAGCTGTGTCAGTGACTGGGTCATAACTGAACTGCAATAGCCCCTTTATCCAAAAAGAGTCCACAGTTTTGCACTGCTTCATTTATAAGTGCTACCTCCTTGGGTAAATTCCCAGTATGTATTTTATACTACAGCTACATAATGGCGCACAAGGATATTTCACCAGTGACCTTCTGTGCCTTTTGGCAATGTGATTATTCCTCTTGCATATTTATCCAGAAATCTGCAAATACAAAGAGCTAAATCTCTACCAAACAAGGGTCCTTCCTCTTAACTATATGAAGAAAGGGCTTATTTGTTTGGTGGAAATGTATTCATATTTCTCCGCATCAAGAACGCGTCACCAAAATTGGTGGGAAAAGTGCAGGGGCTTTTGGTGAGCTGCCCCTCATCGTGGCAAAAGGCAGGAAGACGATTGCTTACTACTAAGATGGATGGGGCAGGGCCAAATGGGTGGGGCTTCCGGTGATTTTATGCATTTATAAACTCAAAGTCATTTAAAGAGAGAACCATGGACTCTGCTTTCACCAGGTAAGGACAATAAGAAGCTACTCGTCACAGTCACTTGACTACACATTGTGCTCCAATAGAACAACGATGCGTTCACCAACACGTAGCATGTCAGAATATCTTTCAATGTGGAATTGCTGAGAAAACACACTTGCTTTGCCTTTGTCAAGTTGAGGATGTCAAGATTGTTTGCCCTTTACAGAAGTGGAGCTTCAATTGGGGCACCTGCTAAGTTTATATATGTAAATGTTTCCCGTTGAGGTGTAATTTCTGTAAAAATTAAGCAGGTCCTCATGCTAGCTCCCCTGTGCCAGTTCTACTGTCCAGCTTGCCCGCAATCTACTACCATCTTCTGCCCGTCTGCCTGCTGCCCTCTATTTGTGCCTCCTCTGCTTGTTTCTTTTTCTGTTTTCTTTTTTCTGCTTATTTTTTTGACCTGATTTCCCTTTTATGCTAATTTTTCGGCTGTCTGATATGCATTTCCTGCTTGTTTTCTGCTCTCTGTTTTGCCTCTTCTGCTCATTTTTATGCCCTCTTTTTTACTTTGCTGTTCATTTTTCTGACCTCCTTTTGGCTTCACTGCTCGTTTTTATGCCCTCTGTTTTGCCCTCTTCTGCTCTGTTTTGCATTTTCTGCTTGGTTTTGCTGCCCTCTCTTATTTTGCATTTTCTGCTTTGCCTTTTCCTGCTTGTTGTTCTGCTCACAGTTTTCCCTTTCTCCGCTAAGTTTTCTGCCCACCATTTTACCTTCCCTGCTCGTTTTTTGTCCTCTGTTTTCCCTCTTCAGCTCATCATTGATGAATGAAAAATGTTGCCTTATCTGCTTGCTTTTCCACCCTATGTTATGCTCTCTTCTTTTCTTCCCTGTTTTGCCTTTCTTCTCATTTTTCTGCCCTCTGTTTTGCCTTTTCTGCTAATTTATGCAATCAGGGAGTTGGCCACATGGTCCCCCTCCTTGGCCACTTTTTGCCCCGGAGATCCTATTCCCTGGGGCCAGTCAAAATTCAATGGGAGAGGAGGGCCACGCAGGACCCCTCCATGGGCCGATTTTGGCCATGAGTACTTTATTCATCAGGGCCTAACCACGTCAACCTGGGTTCACAGGCCAAACCCAGGGCACGAAGTGTGTGTCTCATTAGGGTCCTCGGGGGGAGCCTCAAGGCCCCAGTGGTTCCAGCTGGCACCTCGTCCCATGAGGGTTAATTTTCCCATCCTCATTGCCACAAGTATGTGGTAATGACCCTCATGGAGCTGGGTTCATTAATGAAAGCCTTTATTGTATTAAAAGACTGAGCTCCTGGGCACACCAGCACCTCCAGCTTCCGATTGTCAACTGGTCTAACTGCCTCAACCAGCACTTTTTAAAACTTTGACTTCCCACCAGCATTTCCCACGCAGTGCCGTGAATTGGTTAGGAGTCAGGAAAACTACAATGCGGTTTTCTCATTTATGCAAGTACTGGGAGTGATGTGACAGCTTTGAAAAAGATGAACACTTTTCATTATTGGAATAAACTGGGGCATTGAAAGTGGGAATATCATCTTAATCCCCAAAATTCAGGATAAGCAGAACCCAAGGTAAAAATCCCGTACAGTTACAGAATGTACAGCGATCGAGAATGAAAAACTTTAATGTGCCTCAAGCTCCAGTGATGCAGGTTCCACATGTCCTGATGCCACAGTAAAATGTAAATGATCCCCAATTTAATTCAAATAAAGTCCCAAATCATAATCAGAGTTTGTTTCCAAATCAGGGTGCATTTTAACAACTCCCCATGACATGGCAACCAAGGGCTGTTACAGAAAGCGGGTAAACCCAAAATAGTCATTGGGACCTGGGTAAATGCACAGTACAAAAGAGAGGGATACCAGAACGTAGTGTACTGAACAAATAATGTATAGCAATTTAAGAGAAATAGAAGTCAATGCAGAAATTAAGGATGAAACATTGTTATTTAATCACAATGTATCAGAAAAAGAGTTAATACACAAAATCATGTCATTCATCAAAAACAAATTAGTGCCCCAAAAGGGAGAAGGGTAGGGATGGTGGTTGTGAGAGGAGTAGTGCAGGGTTTTAGAGTAGTGACATAGCAACGGTCGAAAAACCTTATTCAACAAATGAACAAGGACTGCCTTATGAGAAAGACAGATGATATACATAAATGTCTCCAAAATAAATCAACAAATCATTCTCCCAAAGATTACAATAAATGAAATATTCAGGGTGGGAGCTGATACATGGACAGATGGTCACATGGATGGAGTGTTGACGTTTTGACCCACGGAGACGGAGGCAATGCTGGTGCCTTACTAAGGAATCTTCTTTAGGACGGGGGTGGGGCGCAGTATCTAAAATTGGGTTAAAAATGGGGTATAAGTTATTCTGAAACCCGGAAAGTGGTGAAATAATATCGAGCACACGTTCCAGATTCTGGTGGAGGGAACAGATTTACCATGTATGGGCTTGCCCCATGTGAAAGGACACATTGCTGAAGTTGCGTCACTTTTGTGACACACTCCAGCAATGCGTCACTTTTGCGCCATGCAGATACGTCAGAAATACTGACGTATCTGTAACTCCTTGCGCAATGATGCGTCATACTGTAAATATGACGCATCATTGGTGTCGCAAGGAGGGCGCAATGAAATTTGACGCATCGCTGTTTTGACGCAGCGACGCGTCACTTTTCATAAATGAGGCCCTAGGAATCTAAGACAAAAGAAGGGGGGGGAAATAATTAAGGACAATATACTAGGTGAGATCTCATGTGATCGGTGGGAAAGAAAGGAGACTTACAGAGGATGGGCTTCGTCACCGTCCCCAAGGAAATCCTTTTAAGGAAAAAACCGCCGCGTTGTGGTCGGTTGCTGGTGAATCTAAGCCGGGGAGAAAAGAGAATCGGGTGAAGCTGAATGCCTAAAAGAGTAAATCAAGTGCACGTAGTGGCATGGGCTCGATAAACCATCCACAACGTACCTGAAGGTTAAACAGATCGCCAATCCGTTCTGGAGCAGCATTCACAAATTGCCGGTATGCTCCAGGCGGCCGCAGGTGATCTGAGATGTTCCTGCAAGACCATTGCGCTGCGGTCGATGAGTCTAGGCAGTGGAGCAGGGGAGAAAAGAGTGGTGAGCTGCACACATCGCACAGTGTTACAAACTAATGCGCTTTAGGGGAGGGGATCGCACACAAGCGCAAGTTTGAATCAACCAGAATCCGGTCAGGAGAAATAGTCACATAACGCCGGGGGAGCACCAGGCGGCCACCGCTTGATTTAAATGTTCCCAAGGAAACATGGCGCAGGTGCGGGCACGTCGTGACATGCAGAAAGCGTGAACAGACACATAGGAAAGACTGCAGTTTCGGTACAATCGTTGAAACAGCTTGCAATGTGACGGGGGTCAGAATAAATGATTAAAAAGGCAGTGAATATCATGGCCTAAGTTTGAAAAAGTCAGGATGCATATATAATAGTGCATACCTATCACACACAACGGTACGGCACTAGCATTCTGAAAATCCTGTGGACACATCTGATATATTCGTTTTTTTTTTGCGGAAACTAGGTGAGGTGCAGCACAATGGGACCCTAATACAAATAGACGATGGTGGTAACTAGTTCAAACCACAATGTAAGAAGGGTAAGTGAACGTTCAATCCAATATCTAATGAAAAAACGGTGTTGAAACGACTGACAATGTGAATTTAAATGTCCTAGGATCACAGCGGTGCTACATGCATTATGTTGGAAAAGATCCTAATGCGTTGATAATAGTGCGTACCTGTCACACACGACGGCAAAGATACTGCACCCCACCCCCATCCTAAAGAAGACCCCTTAGTAAGGCACCCGCATTGCCTACGTCACCGTGGGTCGAAACGTCGACAGTCCATCCATGTGACCATCTATCCATGTATCAGCTCCCACCCTAAATATTTCATTTATTGTAATCTTTGGGAGAATGATTTGTTGATTTATTTTTGGAGACATTTATGTATATCATCTGTCTTTCTCATAAGGCAGACCTAGTTAATTTGTTGAATAAGGTTTTTCGACCGTTGTTATGTCACTACCCTAAAACCCTGCACTACTCCTCTCACAACCACTATCCCCACCTGTCTCCCTTTGGGGCACTAATTTGTTTTTGATGAATGACATGATTCTGTGTATTCACTCTTTTTATTATACATTGTGATTAAATAACAATGTTTCATCTTTAATTTGTGCATTGACTTCTATATCTCTTAAATTGCTATACATTATTTGTTTAGGACACTACGTTCTGGGACCCCTCTCTCTTGTACATGGCAACCAAGGGCAGCGTAAATAAGAGTCAGTGCCAAATTTAAGACCATGGAAAACCTGGTCTTAACATGGCGAAATGAGGAGAAATGTTTTATTTCTCCTTGTTTTTGCTGTTTCTTTGTGTGTTGCATTGGGTAGCACACTAGAGAGAGTAAACCGCCATGAATGATTGTTTATGTGCAGGTAGGTGCCCCTTCCTGCACATAAACAATCATTAATGAAATGACAATTTGCAATTTGCACAATGCAAGTGGAGAAGTGTGGCTCACTGGTTAGAGCAGGCATACCCTGAAGCATAGGTCAGACCCGGGACCAGGGTTCAATTCCCGACGCGGCAGGGTCTTGAGCTCAAATGTCCACGGACTCGATAATTCTCGCTTCGGTGCCTGCCCTAATCATGGGTTCACACTCTGCAACTTTGGGCATTAAGCTTGCTTAATCTCCACAACGGCCCTCCCCGCGGCGGGATGCCTGGCTTTCACCTTGGGGATGCCCTGTAGGGGCTATCTCACAGGGAAAATCCCGGCCGGGTTCCCAAGGCAAGCGCCGAGATGCCTCCCGGTGATTCGAGCGCTATATAAGAACATACAAAAAAAAAAAATGCAGCACACATAGAAGTTTCAAATCGCCATTTGTGATTGCTTATGTGCAGGAAGAGATACCTTCCTGCACATAAACAATCATTCCATCAACACAGGCACCCTTACACTATGGTGCAAAGATGCCTGTGTTGATGTTAGGCAGTTTAATGCAGCACCAGCACAAGGGAAACCAAAGGGACGTGCTGTTTCTTTGTAAATACAGCTAATTCCAGCATTTTTGGAATGGCAGAGTGTGGCATTAGCACTTTGTGTTTAACGCTACGCTCTTCCATTCCCTTGTAAAAATGCCCCACAGAATGCACCACGTCAGCCATTCCTTTGCAGTAATCAAGATTTATGCCATCTGTAATGTTCACAAGCACATTAATTAGCAGGCATGGCTGACAATCTCATTGCTCTGCCAATGATTATTTAATGGAGGGACAGTCCTGTCCTCCAATCAGGAACACTACGAAGAATCAACACAAAAGGCATAGCATCAGGCCACTTCAAAGATGCCTAAGAACACATTTTGGCTAGTCTAGGTTTCTGTGTGTCATTCACTTGTAACGTGATCTTGATATCTACATATATTGGATTCATTACTAATGTGTAATTAGGCTGCTAAATTTTACCTACCAATTCTTGGTCCTCAATCTGCAGCTAAATGGGTTACACAAAGCAACATTTTAAAAATTGTTGTTTACTCCCTTACCACTCAGTCAACTAGAAAGATCCTTTGAAAGAAGACTGACCTCAGCTTCCGTGCGCGCCAGCAAAAGCAACATGGAGTTGTAGTGCAGCAACAGTGGAGCAAGTGGAGGAAGTCAAAGCTGAGTAATGGTGAGCAGGAGAGAGAGGAAGGGGAGCAAAGGAGGAACCTGAAGAATAATTTAAAAACAGCTGAGTGGAACAGGAATGGATGGAGGAAGCAAACGTCAATCAGAGTGGCGAAGAAGCAATTCAGAGAACCCAGAGGGCAGGAATATAAAGAAGGGATCAGCAAACAAGTGAAGGTGAGAGAGAGCAAGACAACTAGCCACTCCATTGGAGTGCTAAAAGCAACATAAAAAAGTAGTTCCCTGAAAGTAGGTAGCTGGTAAGGAAGCTGTACTCCAGGGGAGGAACAAAGACAAGAAGAAGAAGGAAAGTCATCAAATAAGAAGCAAGGAAGTAGGATAGACAAGAAAGACAACCCATGAAAAGCAATTGGCAACCCCAAAGCCCTCTCCAAGTATTGGCCCTTTAAACAATAAGGGCCAGAGTTATCATTGTGTTGCATTGCTCTTGCATCATGCAAGGTAATGAAAGGGCAACACAACACTAAAGTCAGATTTACCTAGCAATGCAGTGCTTTGTAAATTTGGAGTAACGTAAGGCAGCACAACTTGCTACCTTGAATTACTCTGCCCCAGGGAGGTATTTGATGGGTGGAGCATGGGTGGAACATGGGTTTTCGCACGCATCCATTCATGGATTTTGGCACATTCCCACTATTAGTTGTAGACCTGGAAATGCATGGATATGCTATTTCTTCCCTGGGAAGGCGTAACAAGGAGAAATATCTTTATTTCTCCTCATTGTTTCCTCTTTCTACATAAGCTGCATTCAATAGCCCACATAGAAAGAGTAGAACATACCTCAGATTATTATTTTTATGCAGGAAGGTGTCCCTTCCTGCCCAAAAACAATGCAGGCACCCTAGCACCATGGGAAACGACAGGAATGCCCCATATAATGTCAAATATGTCCCATTCCTGCGTTCTGCCTTTCATGCAGCGAAGTGCAGCAAGGTGTCCTGCTGCTTTGTGTGAAAGTTTGATAAATCTGGTCCGATAAGCCTGTTGTATGACGTTTTAGGATCCGAGCGAAACTTCCCGATTGATGCCCTTTTATAGGTACAATTCACATTGCCCTAATATAGGCATAAAAATCATATCCATATTTAGACATAGCCCATGCAATTCAAATACAGGCATGGCTACTTCCACCCGTACCAAAAAGTCACAACGATTTCTTGGAAAATCGGCTTAAAGCAGTTAAGGACATCTCCATGCTTGAATTTTGATTTGTCCAAGAACTCATGGAGTTTTCAAAGAACTACCATTCCCTTGGGGTTCTTTTCTGATGTTATTATGCCCGACTTTACGTCAAACTAGGCACCTTCAAGGTATAAATGTGCCTTCACTTGCTCTAGCAAAGACACCGTGGTACGGAGCAGCTTGACTATCTTCTTGCCCGACACAGCTCGCTACAGCAAGTGCCGAAGGAAGCCAACCCTCCAGCTGACTCACTGATCGAGAAGTTGTCCTTTCTCTCGCCGAGAACCCCGCTCCAGTGTTTCCAAGATCCCCTTGGGGGGTGTTGGGAAATCGAGTCCGAGACAAGAGATACCAGACCTCCTTCATTCTAAACTAAGGTATGGAGCTGATTAGACCCTAAGAGAAATCTTGGATAGATTGTTGGCAAAGAAACTAAACCTATGCTACACCACACTTACTTCTTCCCTCGTACTAGACTTAGGTTAGGTACATTGGGGTAGGCGTATTTTAGAAGCACCAGTTGAGTACTTTTAGCCATTGTTATTTATGTATGTATTTATATATGGTTTAGAAACCAAACCGTGCTTTTACAGTATTATTTCATAATACTATTCTCGCTGTACGCATTATACTTTGCAGCTTGCCTTACGATTGTAGCAGTTCACTTTACTTGCATGAGAAAGAAGACTGTTCAATAAATCCTTTTATTGAAAACGCCTGTGTCTCTTTTTCTCTGCACCTCTGATGAAACAAAGCATTCACGATTGACTGAGTAAAATATCTATTTATTGTTTCTACGACTCTGAAGATACGTTTATTCTTGGGGAAACAAAGTTGTCATGTTTAGGCGGTTGTCAGAAACGAATCCCTCCTTGTTTATTCGAGAAAGTTTCTAGTGACCACTGAGCTAGCTGGCACTCACAATTAAGTTTAATATATTCGATAGAGACCTAGTCGACCATAGTCCTACGTCAAATCTATAGGATCTATTATTCCAATGTGCAGAGCCTATTGGGAATATAGGAACTACACTACATGGCGGCCAACGTTTGGTAAGGCACTAATTTAATGCTAGATACTAGAGTAACTCAGTCGTGCTTTTCTCAGAGATCCCTTTTTCCCGTAAAATACTCCAATAGACGTCTGGAGTGGGTAAAAGGATAAAATATCCACCATAACTGAGTAGGACAAAATCCTATGTATTAGTTTTTGGTTTGTTTTACGTTGAAGGATACAGTGTTCCAAAATATTGTGCACCTTGTCTATGTTTCCTTGAAACTTGCTCTGCAAACTTTCATTAAACAATGTTGAATAATGACAACAATAACGCAACTGGTGGAGCTGCAGCAAGTGCAGCCCAACCGGGCTTAGACGTTACAGGTTTCCAACAAGACGACCCGGATGCTATAATCATCCCGGAAAACTTTAGGAAAACCATCACTATAAAGCTTATAACAAATGGCCTATCATCAAGAGGTGGTAGGGTAATTTTTGTCATAGAGGCACATGAATATCGGCAGTCAGAGGTATTCTATTCATGGATTATCTTCCCTGAGGTAAATCCAGTAACACATGTCTCACTTCCACAAAGAAGAGGAATCTCCAACGGAATGCACTCCTTTAGAGCATGTTGAAACTCCACTAACATACCAAGAGCATGAGCTCTAGTTTAAAGACGCCCTACAACATCAAAATCACATTACCAGGCACGGTCCACTAGGTAGACCAGGAGCAACATGGCCGGTATTAGCCAACTATACACCACATCCTGCCATTGAAGAAATGTCAGGTGCGGAACTATTAGTTCAACTGAAATAACTAATCAAAATACATCAACAATTGGTTCAATATTAACCCTGGGCGTAGTACGCGTAGTCGCGCTACGCGAAGCTACGCGAAGCTACGCGAAGACGTTCTCGCACTACGCGAGCTTCGCGTAGCTTCGCGAGCATGCGTAGTAGCTTGCTGGTCCCGTTCGCGAGCCGTTTTTCTTGCTCGGGAGCACGTAGTGCGTGGTCGGGGCGCTGTCTGCGTGTTCGGGGATTGTAGCGTGCGACCTTACCCATGTGGTTGGGCTATGGGCGCGGCCATCTTGTTTTTTCAATTGTCCCGCCCGCCCGCGCCCCCTATTTCCTCTTCCGGGTCGCGAATAACGCGTTCGCGCGGTGCACGTCTTGTTCCGGAACACAACTACTTGTTCACACTGACAAAGTGCGTGTTTGCGTGAAATCGCGCGCGAACTTACCCAAGTGGTCGCGATGGGCGCGGCCATCTTGTTTTTCACACTGTATGCTATGGTTCTGGGCCTAGTTTTCTATTCACCTTATATCTGTTCAATCTTTTACCTATTTTCACAGTTTTTCTTACTTCTCATCTATTTCTCTCTGTCCCTAAGTTTATATTTTGCATTTTATTTCTACTTTTCCACCTTTCTTTTTAGCTTTTCTACTGTTTTATTTTACTTCTTCATTTAAGCTCCTACTTCTTCCCCCTAACTTTTTTTCCTTTTGTTCTAACTTTTCTTTTCCACCTCCACCCCAGAACCATGGCAAAGGGGAGCACAACCGGCTCGAAGGGCAAGGCGCCTGCGCCCAAGAAGAGCCGGCTGCCTTGCGGCAGAATGCGACCTGCAGGGGTGCAGGCCCGGAATCTTTTCGGGGAGGCGGAGGTGGCCGCCCTGGTTTTTTTCATGAAGCGCCACCTACCCTTGACCTTGGCAGCAGGCGGCAGGCCAGGGTCCGGTTACCTCCCAGAGGAGCGTCACCGCCGGTGGGCGAAGGTGCGCCGGGCAGTGTACCGTCGCTCGCAAATCCGGCGCACCCACCAGCAGCTGGCCCACAGGTGGGCAGACATTCTGGACAGGGAGCAGGACCTGTTGGATCTGCTAGGTGTTGAAGTCGTGGGGCTTGGTGAGTAGCTAGTAATATTAATAATTTAATATATTATAGTAGTATAAGTATTGTGTATAATTCTTGGACGAATAAGTAACACGGTTACTGGTGCGCTTAGTTACATTGCAGATGAATTCCGTCTCAAATTCTTCTGTTATTGTATGACACAGGTGCTGCTCGCCACTTCTCTTACTGGTTTGTAACTTAGCGCTGGCTTGGGCTGCTGATTATTGATGTTAGAGTTTTTAGAGAACTGAAGTTAGTTGATGCTATTGCTAGAGTCTAGTCCTTACATTGTCCTTTAGTGAAATAGTGGTGGATGGATAGTATTAGTTCATATTTTTTTAACGGTCTGCATGACGCCTCCTCGGTCACTGAATGCTTAGTTAGTTCTTATTTACCCCACCCCTCCATTGAAACCGGTTTGAGTTTGTTTACTGAGTGGTAGGCTTAGCAGCACAGCAATAGCATGGTCAGGTGAGTCAGTAGCAGTTCTGATGCAAGCAACCAACAATTACGTGTATGTACAAATTTATGCATGTGTCCTCCATCTCATCATCTATGCATGTTTGCGGGCAAAAATAAAATTGCAATGCTGACTTACTGAACAATTGGCCCGTCTGGATTCTTGAATAGGTGTTGTAGGTCAGGTGGTACTGGCTTCCTTAGTATATTCTGCAATCAGAATGTTTATGGCACATTTGATTAGTGTTCTATAAGTAGACGGTCTGTGGATCTTGCAAGCCAGTAGTCATTTATACTTTGAAGTCAATTTTATTGGAATCGTTGTTCCCTAAAATGTTTGAGAGGATTTTTGAATGAGGTCTTTGTTTCACAGCACTTAATGTTTCTCTTTCTTTATTATTTCTTACATGATCAGCACCACCCAAGGGCAAGAAGACGGGGTCCGAGTTGGCGGGACAACCACAAGAGGAACGCTCCTCTACCGCGGATCCTGCTGCTGGCCCCAGTAAGTCCTACAGTGCTTATATTAACAATTATATTTCCCTAACTTTTTAACGCACTTTATTTTTTCCAACCGATTAATCCTCCTTCCTAATTCAATGTTAGCAAAACCTTCTTTGGTCTTAAATTTGTTTTCCAAATTTTGGGTCACTAACTATCCAATGCCATCCCTGACTTTCAGTTCCTTCAAACTGCCTCTGCCCCAAGACTCTCTGTGCTACTACTATTAGACTGTGTGTAGCTAAGCTTGCCCTGTGGGCCACTCTTTAGTTAAGGTATTCTTTTGAATAAAGCTGTGATAGAATAGCTGTAGGCACTGGGTCCACTCCTGTCTTTTGCGTTGTCCTCTGTAATCTCCAGTCTTTGTCAATTCCCACCAACAAAAATGCACAACCAGATGTTTGCCTACTAATTTTTGTTCAGTTAGTATACTTCTACTACTGTTGTGGTTATTATTCTCTGCACATACACATACAGAACTATGCACAAGAAATTAGGATGTTGTTGATGTTGGTGATAGGGAGGTTGGACCTTACCCCCTGGTCACAGAACTCAGTCAGAAGAACCCATAATCCAATGACCGTCTAGTCTACCTACCTAAGTGTCTTGGTCATAGTCATTTATTTGTCCCACTCCCGACCCCCACACGAAGATAGTTAGATACACCCAATGATTTTATTACACAACCCAGAACAGAAGAAGAAGAAGACCCTTTCGCTCACTCACTCGTTTCACTCCACAACACCCCAGACACTGAAAATAATATACCACAGAGTCTACGTGCAAGTCCAAAACCTTTATTTTTTTTAATAACAAGCTTTGTATTGTTGTAACTTGTAAGTATTTCCATGAAAAACATCCTGCTCCACCATGCAAAATGAAGATTAAATACTGTACATTTTGTACATCTAGTGCACGATAGAGAAATGTGTGAATTGTGGGAGACCTCTCACCGTTGAACGTATACTGTAAGTGGTTACACATGCATCTTTCGAAAGCTCTGCAAATCCCTTGTTTCGTAAAGCAATCTTCTCTTCTCATCTGCCTATGAGAAAAATGTTGCACGTTAGACAGTGAATAGCTCAGGCTAACTTTCCAAAGACTAGAGTAGGAGTAGATTAGATGACCCTAGGGACCATCTAATAAATGAAAACTAAACTCTGTCTAATGTGACTGCTGTACATTAGGACGCAATTTGGACTAGTTACACTGTCACAACGATTCATGTTATACGTAACTGTTTTTTCAATCTTCCTTCCTGGTTAAAAAAGTACAACTAGTAAAATAGGGGGAGGTGTGCAGGCATCTAAAAAGGGGTACTTGATTTCATAGGTGCACAATCAATACTAACCACCAGTGCCGACGGGGCCAGCAGCGAAGAGATTGCCATCCAGGAGGGGACAGAGGATGCGGCACCTGCAGGAGCATCAGTGGGGGAGGAAAGTTCAGCGGTGGGCGGTGGTAAGTTATATTCATGACTTATTTGCATTACTAGGTGGATGGGGGACATTTTTTTCCTCACTGTGCTATGAGACTTATTAAGAAAGTATGAATTTTAAGTTGTACTGGACAATATACAATGGTTGAAGAAGACACCCTTTGTAGCATTACCAGTTTTAGTTGAGTAAACAAGGCCTCTTCCATCAGACTCCAACTCAGCTGTGAAACTTATGGAGAAGACTAAAAGTCAGATCAGATGACCTTGAGGCATGTGTTGAACAAAAAGGGAAAGAAGTGAACTAGGGTGGAAGGAGGAAGGGAGGACTCAGAGATGTAATAATAAGACTAACTACCATAGAAGGATACTTTGGAAGGTTCATTCACATGGCTGATATGAATCGGATGCATGGGTTGTTAAAGGATGGGTAGAACTGTAAGGTCAAAGAAAATGCAGGCCTGGTTGGGCAAAAGAATATGGGTGCATGGATACAGTGGATAGCAAGAATCATGAGCGGAGTTTGTGTCAATGAAACCCAAGGCAAGGAAGGAGTGGACGCATGGGTGGATGGGTTGCTGGTGAAAGTGAAACCAGCTAAGCCGATAATAAAGAATGATAGACATTTACTTTTAATGGAGAGATGCCCCCTAAATGTATTTGTATTCATCATAGGTGAAGACTGTCACTGGAAGCAGAGTCCTACTTTGAAAAAATAAAAGGAGATACAAAAAAGACTTTTGTTCTTATGTTTACTCAAGCCCACCCAGTACTAGGGCAAGTATAATGTCGGAAAAAACTTCAACAAATGCTACAGGGAGGGGAAGCAGGAGGACAGATTAGATAGATACTAAAAATTGACACCAATTGTATGGACTGCGCTTGATAGTGCTACAATGCCACTATGTACTGGTGAATTCATTATGAAGAGTTTGCTACAATTCTGTTTCTTTTTTTATAGATACTCCTACTCCTTCCTCAAAACCATCACAGAAGGAGTTGGCAGCCAGGGCCCGGCAAAGGAAACTGCAGGCCATTGTGGAGGAGTACCGCAAGCTGGTGGCTGAGGCTGAGGAGGAGGAAGAGGCGGCGGCAGCAGCTGCTGCCTCCAATGCGTGTGGCCCCAGCCAGGCTCCACCTGCAGGAGTACGGCGTCGTGGCCAGGCAGCCGCTCACCGCCACCATTCAACATCTGCCACCCCCTCACAGCATGGATGCAAATGTAGGTGCCGTGCATTTCGGCAACAACTTCTCCTCCGGGTGGCCAAGCTGGAGGACCAATTAGAGGAGCGTGTAAAGATTTTAGTGGACAAACACCTCAAAGCCCGCCAATTGTAATGGACCCTGTTGATTTGCCCCTTTTTTAATACTTTTGTTGGTGGGTGGGAATTGGGTGTTGGGGTTATTTTTGTGGGACATTCTTTGGACTTGGACTATGGCTGGGGTTAGGATGGGGATAGGAGGATATTTTTATACATGAATAAATGTTATTTATTTTTAACTAACACAGATATGATATGATGTTGTTTTGTGGTGGGGTTACTGTTGTACGTCACAAGGTTTACTCTAGATGCAGGGCAGCGGCCAGTGTTTGATTGAAATACTTTATTAACTGACCACATGTGTAACATGCAAACAGATAGATGCTGTGCCCCTCACTCAAAGTAACATTTGTCCTATTAGTACTACCAGCCTCTCCTCCATTAGACCTCCCAGCAAACTGCTCTTCTTACCTGTGATTGATGATGATTACGTTTGGCACCGCAAGGACTGCATGGTTTCCCAAGACAACGGAGAATATGCCGTGGTTGTGTGATAGTAGTCGAGTAGACTCCTAGTCCTAGACACTGGGACTAGCATTGGAAAACAAAAACAAAGAGACAGTCATTTGCCTGAGAAAGAATGTGAGAGAAGTAGAAAATTACAGTACATAATACGGACCAAAAATACAAACAATATTGCAACAGCTAAACGAACTCAAAGAAATCAATGGTGTCGGGGACTGAAAAAGTAGAAGAAGATAACTGTAGTTGCGTTGGAGTCATTAAAATACAATACAAATCGTAAACGTACATGCTCTAAAATTAAATTCAAACAATGCCAGCAATGATTTACATTTATTCGTTGGGTCACTTTGGGAAATTAATTGCCTTGTACACTATTACATAGAGTAAGCGTGGGTGGGCAAGCAGAAGAAGATCCTCGCCCTGCCTCGTTGACTTTTGATTTTATTAGTGTTGGTTTCACCACTTCTGCGCCAGCAAGCATGTGATCTATTGTTGGTGTATATTTAATGTAGTAACATCACACCTCAATAAAAAACCACACAGCCCGGGGGAAGAGGGTTAGGGTTTGATGAATGGATGGGAACGGGGGTTTGGGGAAAGGTTTGACAAAGAAAAACAGTACGCATGGAGACAACAAGCAAAACAATGAAGACGATGATTGCTGATCCACAATTCCACAATAAATGTAAAGTCAATTAAGAACAACGAAATGGATGCACGATGAAGGTTTCATTAACTGGATGGTTAATAAGAAGTGGTAATTACTTAACTATTACTACACAATTCAAAGAAAGTACTTCTTATGATATGAATGATATGACTTTTGCCTAGGCTGTATGCCCTCTGAGAAACCGTAATACCTGTTGTAGCGGGCTGAAAGCTAGCCAGCAAAATTTAGATACTTTAAGTGAACAATCAATTACCAAACACAAGCATAAAATAAATGAAGAGGAAAAAGGAATCAAAGAAAAATATGAAAATGATACTAAAGTTAATGTATTATCCAGGGCCAAATGTGTAGTTGTATCTCGTCATTCATTTTTTCCTCCCTTCCATGGACACTGTTGTGACTGATTGATTGATTATATCATCCTTGGGCGCCTCTGGCAGAATGATGAGGAGGATTGGTAAGGTAAGTGTGAGTTGTTGCTCCACGTATAAATATAGTAGCGCTGGGTGAAAGGCCGGCCTGTAAGTGTTGATGAAAGAAGAAATGGGGTATTACAAAATAAGTTAACAGAATGAAAACATAGAAATCAATTACGGTGTAGTGCGAAAAAGACAAAACTCATGAGCGAGAACATTTTCAGACTGAGGCTAATTGGATACATTGATTAACTCTACTCTTCTAGTTGCACAGCAGTCATCAGAAAGAACAACAAGATAGGAGCCAGCACAGAACAGTTACAGGGCCACAACACCGGGACGTGAGTCTGTGGCCCAAAGTCCATTTACCTACATTTTTCAGAGTTTCAGACAAAAGGCATATACATACATCAACCTAGTATTTCCAAAGCAAGTGATTAATGTAATTGTAAATCAATGCGCCAATGTCAATCATACCACTATTCCATTCCACCACTGCACACACATGTAGCCTAGGTCTGCTGTGCTTCTTCTTGATTGGTTGTGTGTTTACCTTGTATTCCACTTCCTGAACATATTCCATCATTCATCTCTGATCAAACTGACTGACATCATCATCGGTGTGGCACGTGTACGTGTTCTCCAACTGACCAAAAACAGCAACTCAGTATGCATTGAGTGACTACGATTAAGTCCAGACTGCACCTGCAGTAGTAGGAGTACAATTGGATACATATTATTAAACAACATGGAAACATTGACCATCACGCGAGACACAAACACTTTGAAACTACTCGACTTCATGCACATTTGCTCTGAGTCAGCAAGCAGCCAATGCAATGTATGGCATCATTTATTTCATATACCTGTCTTTCTCTTCTTTGTGACTGTCAGATCACAGATGCAGCAGAGCCTTCTGAAAGTGATGACGAGTTTACTTTAATTTTGGAGCCCTGTTCAAGCTCTGACATTGAAGAGTTGTATATGCCTGCAGACAGAGGTGTAACCTTAAGACAGTGATGCATTTCAGATTGGAAACAAAACAGAAGATGGCTTTAGTCACGTACGTTTCAATTGTTATGGAGGGACTGTTAGAGGCTACATTATTGCACTATTGTCCATCTCCATCCAAAGTATGGCAAGATGGAAATGTATTTAGGGTGAGTCAGGAAGATGGAGCAGGACTCTGATGAGCAGAGTGCACAGTAAATGCTCAGATGTCCAACTCCAATAGGTAATTAAAAGAGAAAGGAAGATGGAGTTGGTTTTCAAGTTTGAGTCAGAAAGACAGATACACACAAATAACTAAGGAAGGGAGAAATAAAGGAAGGGAGAATGTAACAATTTCCAAGCCTAGTTGACAGGGAAGAGGAGCTCGTCCTCAAACCCTGGTGGCTCTTCTGACAGAAGTAGGTCCTGTAACCCAATACTTATTTCTTCCGACTCGCTCTCCTCTTCCAGCTCTGATTCACGGACTTGGTAGTCTGGTGGTATCAAGTGCTGGTTCATTTTTATCATGGTTAACCTCTCCACGCTTTTGGGAGAGAGACTGGTCCTTCTCACAGTCACAATGGCACCAGCAGCACTGAACAAACGCTCAGAAGAGACACTTGCAACAGGGCAAGCTAGATACTTTATCGCCAGGCTGCTGAGCAGTAGCCATTGGCTTCTTGTCCTATACCAATACACCAATGGGCTTTGCTCCATGAACACCTCTGTTGTGTCATCCAGATAGGCCTGGACCATCCGCTCAATGTTCATTGGTGCTCTGGTTTGCTCGTCCTCTTTTTGCTTTGCGACAGCAACGGACTTCCCCATCCCTTTCTGTAGAAACCAAGCAGCTATTTTTTTGCTTGTGTCTGATGAATCAGAACCTGTTGGTGCGGTTGGTGTTATTGTTTGTGTTGGTGACTGCTGGGAAGCAAACGCACTGCTCGCATGCTGTTAAGAAGAACTTGACTCTGTAGGATGCTCAGTAGTACTTGCACTGTCCTGGGCTGGCACTGGCAGGCCTCTAATTGAGAGCCGTTCATTTTCTAAATCAGTGGCTTCCTTGGCTATTACAGTTTTGTACTTGGAAACATCCTCTTCTGAAAAAGGAATTACTGCATTACTGTTCACAAATAATTTGTACCGTGGGTCCAAAATTGTGGCAGTAATGTAATGTTGATGTGACACAATCTTATTTTGAATCCTTGTATTCTCAGATAAGCGGCTTGCTAAGGACTTCGCTAAATTACATGCTTCACGTTTTCCTTCCACACCTTCGTACGTTTCAGACACCTCCTTCAGCTCTTGCTCAAGCATGTACAACAATGGGATTGCTTGGCTCATAGTACAGTCCTCCCTGCTGACTGCACGTGTGAAGACCTCAAAAGGAAGTAGCATCTCAGGCAGGCATTTAATGAGGTCCCATTGCCACATCTCAACGGTCATGGCTTTAACATCATTATCCCCTGATCTTCTTGTCATGACATAAGCATTAAGTGGTATGTACTGCTCAAACAGCCGTTCGAGCATGTAATACGTAGAGTTCCAACGTGTTGGTACCTCCTGAATGAGTGCTTTGACTGGCATGTTACACTCACGTTGAATGACCCGTAGCTGCTTCCGGGCTTTAAAAGAATGATTGAAATGCGTGCAGATTCTTCTGCAAATGGTCAGTAAGTTGCTGACTTTGCTTTCACTTTTCAGAAAGTCTTGAACCACAATGTTAATGCAGTGTGCCAAACACGGGACCTTAACTACATTACTGCCATTGTCGGTGGCAACAAAACCAATATTGAGGCCTCTTGGTTGGAGCCATTCAAAGACCTTGCTGTTGAACTCATCCAAAATGTTTGCAGCAGTATGCGATTTCTCCATAGCAAACATGGCTACAGTAGCATGTTTGCGAGTATCATTAAAAATCTCAGTAGTGTCAATGCCGGTAGATATCTTGTTTCTAACACCTGAAAAAGAGATCCAGTGTGCTGTGATGCACATGTAATCTGTGGCTTGACTACTGCTCCACATGTCTGTTGTCAGGTGGATACTATGCACAGCACTCTGCTGCAAGGCTTTTCCAAGCAATTCCAGCACGTCGTGGTGTAGTGCTGGAACAGCAACTCTGGCAAAATAGTAGCGGCTGGGAACATTCAATTTTGGGCAGAGGGTTGACACAAATTCCAGGAAACCCATCCCTTCAACAAAAGAAAAAGGGAGAAGGTCCAGAGCTAACATTTTAGCAAGCTTAGCATTATACAAACGTGCTATTGGGTGGTTGCGCTCGTACTTCCCCTCCTGCCTAAACATGCTAAGAATGGTACGCTGCTTGCTATTTCTTTCAGATATGCCCGATGCAGTACTTCGTGTCGCAGACTTCGTACCCGTACTCCTTGGTGTCTCCGGGTTACTCTTACTCTGGTGCCACTGAGATGTTGCTGATCCGGAGGATCTGGGTTCTACCACTGCAGTGCTGGGGAGTGGGACAGGGGTACTTAGTGTAACACTACCAGATAGAATGTCTCCCTCTTCATCCTGTCCGGTTACCCGTGGACCTTCTACTGCTTCCCCACCAACATTAATGGTTCCTGCTTTTATGTTACGTAGGTGGTCCTCCCACTGGATTGGGTGGTGTTTTTTCATATGGGTCATTTGGCCTCCGGTACCATAGTTTGTGCCAAGCTTACCACAACTAACAGAGGAATGACAAATGGAGCATATAGCAATGTTGTCCTCATTTGCGCTAACTGTAAAGAAGTCCCACACTGGGGAGCTTAACTTTTGTCTCCTGCTAGAAGTGCCACTTCCAATGCCGGATGAAATGGAGGTTGTGTGGTGAACTGCACTATGTGGCTTGAGGTTCGGTAAGAATCAGAACGAGATTTTTGGGTCTGTTCGCATATGGATGAGTCTGGTATCTACGAACCGTAAATGACGAGATTAGTACATGTACGTGTTTTCGATACACTACGTGGAAGGGTTTGTCTTTATTTACGGGTTTTTATTTTGAAACCTTCGGGTTCCATTTTAGATATAGCATCCATTTTGTTTCTTGCCCTCACGGTAGCCAGCGAACGGACAATGTCCGCTTGATGACCCTGGGATTCCCAAGCTCTTGCGGAAGATGCATACTCCTTTGAATGTGTCTTTATGACTAGGGAAGTGACACGTCAAAAGCAGATGGCTCCGCTCGAGGCTCATCTTGCCTTGCCGGTCTATTGTTTCAGCCTTGCCCGAATCCTTTGATCCTGTGATCACGCTTCCGATATTGCCCCCACACTTCTTTCAATCTGTTGTCTGTCCTTGTTT
This sequence comes from Lissotriton helveticus, assembly GCF_964261635.1. NCBI lineage: Eukaryota > Metazoa > Chordata > Amphibia > Caudata > Salamandridae > Lissotriton > Lissotriton helveticus. Next base: position 1,886,202,341 of record NC_136059.1, on the reverse strand, counting down.
CCCTGCACCTGTTTCTGTCCCTTCTCTTAGATCGTTTACGACTAGAATGAAATGTGCCTAATGGTGGGATAGTGTGCTTTTACAGTTGGGAACTGACATGTTTCTGTAATTATGTTCCGGGCTTCTGAAAACATGAATGCGATCCTTTTGAAGTTTACTGTGGGAACTGAGTTGTAACCTTTTGTTCGCTACGTTGTGCTATGGCTAAAATGTGTATAAAAGGAGCGATCCACTTTTGCAATTTGAAGCAGACTCTCTGAACATACACTATGTTGTACTTCTAGCGATTTCTGTGTCCCTGCAGTAATAAACGCTGATCTTTGACGCCGAAGGAAGTGTCCTGTGTCTCTGTAATTTGTACGCCGGAGCACGTATCCCCACGAAGGTTTCAGGTGTTGTCCCCTGGCACCGCTGGGCCTTAAATCAGCCTAGTCCTTCAGTTGGCGCCCAACGTGGGGCGACATCATGTGGTACCGGTCCAAAGCCTGACGATCGTGAGGAACTTCGTGTGAAATCTCAGAGGGAAGGTCCACCCCGCTTCATCGATCCTGTTGTCGAAATAAGTGGTCCGAAGATTTTTCCCGTGAAGATTCCCGCTTCCTGACGGCTGCGACGGACTGATGCCCTGACTGTCGACCTGTTTTGGCGCCCGGCGTAGTCCTTTGTACGGCGAGACGATAGATGGGCCTTCCTGGTGACGCCATCGGTCTTTCAGTTAAGTATTTGTGGGTCGCTCCCAGTTCTTAGGTCAGCTCTGTGGTTCCTTTTTGGAACATTTGTTTCAAACTTGAAAACTTGGCATTTGTTTGATATTTGCTTAGTACTTTGAAACTTGGTTGATTGCATGGTTCCATTGCATTTTTGGTAAATTCGGTTAGTGTGCATGATGCCTGGCCGTAGTATCTTGTTTGGTTTTCTTAGATGTTGCAACACGGATTCCCGGTTGGAGGACTCGTGTCCGATACCTCCAGTCGGAACTCCGATTTATGAGCTCTATAGTAAACATGGAGTGGGCCCCATTATATATAATGCATTTTGGATTCGTTATACAAGGAAAGATGGTGTCCTTAGTTGGCCACCCCATGGTAGCTTTGAAACTGAGATTTTAGAAAATCTTGAAGCAAAATTGTTTAAAAAGAAAGCTAGGCCAGCAATGTTTGATTCCTTTAGGTTATGGCGCAAAGAGGCCAGACAGAAAGAAATTAAGCTGGCTAAGAAAAATAAGACAGAAAGTGTCCTTTCGATAATGCAAGGTGCAGAACAGCATCAGCGAGACACGGCAGAGAAGGAAAGGGAAGTTTCTATCAGACAGCATAGCATGGCGGTGGATAGATGTTATCCGGTCTTGCCGTCGAGTTCTGATAAGAAGGAAGAAGAATCGAAAGAGGATCCCTTGTTATCCTATTTACTAAAGTCACCACCTCCTTATGCACAGGGTGCTATAGCCCCTATAGTTCCTCCTGTTCTTCCGCCTGTTGTTCCAGCGGCTATTGGTCCGCTTGTAGTTGGCCCTGTTCCTTCAAATCCCCTTGTTCTTCAAGTGGGCTCTCCTCCTTTACCACCTCTTGCTCCTGTTCTTCCTACGGCTCCTCTGCCTGTAGTCTCTCAGTCTACTGCTACTACTGCTCCTGTTATCTTGGCTACTTCCACTGCTCCTACGTTTAGTCCTAATATTGTTGCTCCTGTTCTTCTTTCCTCTTCTCCTTCTGTTCGTAAACGTATACCTCATTCTATTGCTAATTTCTATTCTCCAATTTTCGGATCGTTCTTTGAATCCGATGCCTCTGACATCTCTCAGAGACGTAGTCAAATGCCTGGTGTAAGGGAAGGTGAGGTGTTAGAATCTATTGCGCGTAGGTGGATTAGACATCCTGCTAAGTACACTTCACGCATAGTTTTCGATATGTTCTCTCAGTTTAATGAGCCCACACAGAGATTCGTGTTCGAAGAGATGTGCAAGTCATTAAGAGAAGAGTGGGATGATGATGAGCTAGATATCGTACCGCCTGATATGAATGAGCTCCAGAGTCAGTTTTCAAACGGTATGATTGTAGGTAGTGATGTACGGCGTGCATTAGAGCGTTTGTTAGCTTTTAGATCCACAGTGTCTTCGAAAGTATCGTTTGACGACGACTCCGGTGACCTGAAACTGAAATCTGGTCAGTATCCTATGCGAGAGGTCCCCCCAGTGTGGAGGCCAGGTGATGCTACTGCCGTTCCTCCAGTTTTGCCACACTTCAAGAGAGTTTGGATACACCTCCCATGGAAGCGATCAGAAGTCTTGCAGGTGAAACAGTCTTTGCCTGACCCACGGAAGAATCCGGCGGGTTATTACAAGGAGTTATCCCAATTCGTAGATGCTTCCATTATGAACCTTGCTGATATCGACATGTTGTTTGGTAATGTAGTACCGCAACCAATTTGGGCGAAGATTCGTAATGAGAATCATATAGTTGAGCTAGGTGGAGATTGGGCTGCAATTGTAGCGGCCGATGGACAGCAAAATGGTGGGTCCAAGCCTGATCAGTTAATTACGGATTTACCGAAGAGAATCATTGCGCTCATGAAAACACTCATGCCAGCAATGAGGGTGAATTGGGACAAATTGTCTGCTTGCAAACAAAAGAAAGACGAGAGTGTCTCCGATTTCTTTACTAGGTTTGAGGAGGCATTTCTTGATCATAGTGGTCAGGATATGAGCACTGAGGGAGGTCAGCGATTATTCGTCGATAAGTTCGTGTTCAATCTGTTGCCTGAGCTATACAACAAATTGAAAAATTCTAAAAGTGCTTGGGCTGTTTCCACCACAGCTCAGATATTAGCAACGGCTCACTATTATGAGAATAGGGAAAAAGAGGAGAATGATCGTACAGAAAAGAAAACGAAGGAGCTAAAAACTAAGGTCTTATTGCAGCAAGCGTATCCTCCGCGCTCGAATCAGAGTGACTCGCAACAGCAGCATGTGCAGTATCAACCACAGGTGCAGTATTCTAGGATGCAGCCGCGCGCTGAATACTCAACATCCAGACCTATGGTTGGGAATAATCAGTGTGCATATTGTAAGGGTGAGGGCCATTATAAGTTTACTTGTCCTGTTTTACGTGACCGAACGAATGGTGTCTCGGTTCGAGGAGGTCGTTCTAGTTATCAGCAAGTCTCTCGAGGTAGAGGTCGTGGCATCTCACAAAATCAAAATGAGCGTTCTGCTCCTCCATCGAACACGAACAATTGTTTTGACCAGCGGAATGCGTTGCCTGGTAGATCTGCGCAGTATCATGTGGATAACTATTATGTTGAGCATGAGATTGGTGCAGACAACGATTTCTTGGACAGCCATAGACAAAGAGAGGGAGTAGTATCAGTTCCGGTTGATCAGAGAGGACCTTACGTCGCAGTTACCACATCGGGCGTAGTTGAGCCTTTTCTGTTGGACACTGGTGCAGCGAAAAGTTCCATCATGCATTCGAAACTCCCTGGCGCACCTTTGTCTGGCTTAACTAATGTTTCTGTTGGATTCTCTGGCGCCCCGGTTAGCAATCCAGTTTCTAGCCCTTTGTCCCTAATGATCGGGACACGTGAGCTGGAGGCTCCTTTGATTTTGACTACTGGTTGTGGTGAGAATCTCTTGGGTCTGGATTTGTTAAAGCGGTTATATGCGACTCTGTATTGCTCTCCTACGGGAGTGGAGCTTACATTAGGTCAGAGAGTGATCTCTCCTATGTATTTGTCAACTGATAAGCTCCCACCGGAATTGAGTTCCCTTCCTGAGTCTTTATGGGCAACAGGTCCCAATGATGTGGGCTTAATGGAAATACCACCTTATGTAGTCCAGTTAAAATCAAATGTGAGATTACCGCGTATCCCCCAGTATCGTATCTCTCTTGATGGCGAGCGAGCGCTATTAGCGATCATTTATGATTTGATCGAAAAGGGTGTTATTGAAGAAACTCGGGGAAATGTGTGTAATAGTCCTGTATTACCTATTTTGAAACGAACTGACCCATCCAAGCCTCCTGTGTACCGTTTTGTATTTGATTTGAGAGAAGTGAATAAAGTCGTGGTTCCACAGTTTCCAGTGGTTCCTGACATTACAGCTCTACTGACCCTGATTCCAGCCTCTGCCTCCTGGTTTTCGGTGATAGACCTAAAGAATGCTTTCTTTAGTATTCCGATCGCTGAGGAAAGCAGATATCTTTTCGGCTTCTCATTAGGTGGTCGCAGTTTTAGGTTTAAACGTGCACCACAGGGTAACTGTGAGAGTCCATCGATCTACAGTCAGGCCCTTAAGAGTCAACTTGATGCATTTGTGTTACCTGCTGGTGCGGCATTGATTCAGTATGTCGATGATCTGTTAGTGGCTGCCGACGCCGAGCAAATTTGTAAAACTGCTACAGTATCATTATTATGGCATTTATGTGACTTACATCACAAGGTGTCACCTTCTAAGTTACAGTATTGTTGTCAAGAAGTAACCTATTTAGGTCACTTATTGTCAAAGAAGGGAAGAAGGTTGACCCCAGAAAGAATTGCAGCGATTGCTCGAATGACTGTGCCAACAACTCAGAGAGAAGTACGTGCCTTTCTAGGTATCACGTCATATTGCAGACAATGGATTCCAAACTTCTCATTGTTAGCGAAGCCATTGTTAGCTCTCACGTGCAATGATGTTCCGACTCCTTTGCCATGGACTGAAGATTGTCAGAAAAGTTTTTCTGAATTGCGTGATGCGTTGTGTTCGGCTCCTGTGTTAGGTACTCCTGATTACGGTAAGCCGTTTACACTATATGTTCACGAGAGAGAAGGCTGTGCGTTAAGTGTTTTGACGCAACAATTTGGCGGCAAACAGCGTCCATGTGCATATTTTTCTTCGACTTTAGACCCAGTAGCCAGCGCGTTGCCGAGTTGTCTAAGGGCGACAGCGGCAGCTGCGGTGTCCATTCGACAGTCCGCAGGTCTGGTCATGGATAATATGCTCACAGTGATGGTTCCGCATGCAGTTGACACTCTCTTGAATCGAACGAAAACTCAGCACTTGACGAGTGCGAGGTTATCCGGCTATGAGTTGACACTTTTGGCAAGTTACATACAGATAAAACGTTGTAGTGTGTTGAATCCAGCGACTTTGTTACCGCTTCATATGGAATTAGGTGATGTAACACCACATGACTGTTACTTAAGAACTGAAGAAGAGACGAAGGGTCGTATTGACCTGAAAAACACTCCATTGGTAGATCCTGATGGTACTTTGTATGTAGATGGTTCATGCTTCAAGTTGCCGAATGGTGAGGTGACGACTGCGTATGCTGTAGTGACATTGAGTACGGTTGTGGAAACTGCGAGATTGAGTCAGAATTCGGCACAAGCTGCAGAGTTGATTGCTTTAACGAGAGCGTGTGTTTTGTCTAAGGGAAAGCGAGTGAATGTGTTTACTGATAGTCAGTATGCGTTTGGCATAGCGCATAGTTTTGGTCGATTGTGGAGAGAGAGAGGATTCATGACGTCTCATGGCACGAAGATTCAACACGGACAGCTTGTGAACGATCTTTTAGATGCACTTACATTGCCTAAGCAAGTGGCAATCATTAAATGTAGCGCGCATCGAAAGGTTACAGATGATATTGGTCGTGGTAACGCGTTTGCAGATGAGATTGCTAAGGAAACGGCCAAGAATCTGACAAATCGAATGTATGTTACGAGTTCAGTGAGATTGCGGGCGGAGACTGGGATGTGTGAAGATACAGTTGAAAGTGTGAAAGCGATTCAGAATGAGGCCACCGAAACTGAAAAGGCTAAGTGGAAAGAAAGCACGGGGAAGTTGGACATGAATGGATGTTGGATTGATTTGTCGGAGTATCAGAGATGGATGTTACCGGATGCATATGTGCTTGCTGTTGTTACTATGGCACATGGCATGTCACACATTAGCACGAAAGGTATATGTAAGTTGTTGTCTCCCGTATGGAAGAATGATGGGATTACTAAGTGTGCTGAGAGAGTGGTCAGGAATTGTATGGTATGTCTGATGCATAATCCTGGCAAGGGCACGCCCACTCCACCTGGTCATTTTGCTCCTCCTACATGCCCCTTTGAAGTAATCCAGTTGGACTTCATCCATATGGAGAGATGCAATAATTTAAAATGCACACTAGTTGTGGTTTGTGCGTTCTCCAGATGGATTGAGGCATACCCTCTTAAGGATAATACTGCCCTGTCCACAGCAAAAGTTCTACTTAAAGAATATTTCCCCAGATATGGAATGCCACGGATTGTATGGTACGATAATGGTAGTGAGTTTGTGGGGAAGGGGATGAAGAGTGTGTGTGCGGGTTTGGGTATTCGCCAAAAGTTTCATAGTGCTAACCATCCTCAATCGGCGGGTTTGGTGGAAGGGTACAATGGTATTCTGAAGCTGAAGCTTGCCAAAATCCAAGCAATGAGTGGGTTATCATGGCCTGATGCATTGCCTCTAGCTCTCCTGTCGACCAGGGCGACTGTGCACTCTCGAGTAGGGCTTAGCCCATATGAGATTGTGTTCGGCCGTCCTGCGAACGTTTGGGGAGTCCAGAGGCCTAAGGAATTTAGCAGAATTGAATATCCAATGTTGATTGATTATCTTTACGATCTGACTGCTAAATTGAGGTTGATTCATCAACAGGTTTTTGAAGCTCTACCGGCACAAACAGAAGGACCTGGACATCGACTCCAGCCCGGCGACTGGGTGCTGATTCGTAATTTTGGGAGAAAACGAAATCTCGAGCCCAGGTTCGTGGGACCCTACCAAGTCTTGCTGGCAACAAGGACTGCAGTTCGGTTGGACGGCAGGAAACATTGGGTGCACGCCACCCACACGAAGAGAGTGCCGTTTCCATTGCCAGCAAATGATTGGATAAGAAAAGGGTTTGCCCCGACTGAAACTGATACAATCCCGAAGTTTGTGCCGTTTAGTGATGCTCAACCCGTAGAGATGGATCCCGCTCAGCCAGATACATTTGTAGAATCATCTGGAGCTGTACCTTTGTCTTCAGCATTGGAGAATTCAAGCTCTGAACTGTTACCTGAACAATCGAACTTTGCCTTGCCACCTGAACCATTGTTTGAAGAACAAACTCGACCTGGAAAATGTCGATATTTCCTTCGATCGCGTGATTAAGGACAAATAAAAAAATTCCTTTTTTTTCCCCTTTTTTTACCTTTTGAATCTACATTATCCCCTTCCTGTTGCTATGGACATTGTGGACATTTGCATTATTCCTGATTTTGAGTTCTTTAATTTTGTTTTGCATATCACGTGTATTCCTTTTCTGCGTAGCTGGGAGACTTATATGAAATTGGATTCTTAATTGATTAAACCTACCATCTGGGTTGGCTGTAGGGCCGTAGCGTGTACCTACTTCTGTTTGGCAGGTCTCTGACACTAGGTCGGTTTCTTTTGTCGGTTTCTGGGAACTCCTGGGAATTGACAATCGCTACTCAGAACTAGGTGCGTCAAGAGCGTTTACGGACGGTCCTTAGAGGATGGAGTTTTCTAAGCTGTCAGAAATGGAAATGATGTTGGCGCAAAGATCTAAGTTGCGTAAGATTTTACAAACAAAGTGTTTTTTGTTTCAGATTTTCATGTTGTTCCTAACTGTGTCTATGTTATTGGTGGGTGGAGTGTATTTTGGGATTCAGCTACTGTTGCCTTCCACTTCACCTACTTCCCCCTCTCATGATCTAAATTCTGTTCTCGTTCCCACTATCTCTGCACATTCTTTTCACCTTCTGCCCCAACATGAACAGGTCAGACGTGCGGAATTTATGAACAATTCCTTTGTCCAACTTTTGCATCAGCATCAGTTAGTGATGAACACTACCAACTGTTGGGTGTGTGGGTTAATGCCACATACCATGGATAAGGGTGTTCCGTATTTAGTTCTTCCCTACAGTTCCCAGGGGTCAGCTCGGGCATTCCAAATCATGTTCCGTAGTGCACCAGATTCCTACCCCCGTCGAGAGCCACGTTCCACAGACCTTGGTTTTGGCCCGTACCACAAGTCTTTGACGATAGCGATTGCTGATCTGGATAGAGATATTTTTGATACATCGCTTATTCCAGAGGAGGAGGTGCGAGCCTACAAGGATCTGAGTGAGGCCGAGTATGGTATTTCAGTAGGTGATAGACAGCTTAAGAGCTCGTCTCCAATCTGGATCGTACCCCACCTTGGTCATTTTTGTCTGCAAGGTCTTGGTCGAAATCCGAGAGCTCAGCTTGGGAAGAGTGCTTGTACTGAGACGTACGTTTTACTGGTGCTCTCTTCCCCTGTATTTCTGACTGCCAAGGGTACCTATTTTGTGTGCTATGATCGTGCTTATACGTGGTTGCCCCGTGACTTCTCGGGTACATGTTATATCGTGAATCTTTTGCCACCGACTTTTACAGTTGCCTCAGACTATCACAAAACTAGAGTTGTGAGAGGCGTTATTAGTAAAGAGGATACTGCCGGTCAAGAAGCAGGAGACTTCTTCAAGGGTTTCCTACCGTTTTGGGGACCTGTGATTAATAGCAGGAACCTGTGACAGTTGACTCGTGTGGTGGAATCAACTGCTAACATAACTGCAAGTGCTCTTGGAAACCTGACAGCAGAACTACAAGCGGATAGACTGATGACGTTACAGAACCGTATGGTTCTAGATGTTGTGCTCGCAGATAGAGGTGGTGTGTGCAAAGTGATCCATTCGAGCTGCTGTATTTTCATACCTGACAACGCTCCAACTGTTTATCAAGCCATCTCGAAGTTGCATAAAATCTCCGAGTCCATACACGTGGACGAAGGTGATTGGACGCTTCTAGGATGGTTTTGGGGTTTGATGTCGACTAGGGGTTGGAAGATTCTGATGATTGTTGGGGTTGTTGTGACATTTCTGTTCACGTGTTGTCTTTGTGTACAGTGTGGTCCAGCCTTATGTAGCCTTTGTGCTACAACGTGTATAAGAAGACCATCTGTTACCAGAGAAGCATTGATGGATAGAATAATGCGCCAGCAACATCTAAACGACCTGATGAATATCAATATTGATTTTGATATCGACTAGTGCTTGCCTACATGAGGGCAAAAGGAGCGTCTGAGGTTCGGTAAGAATCGGAACGAGATTTTTGGGTCTGTTCGCATATGGATGAGTCTGGTATCTACGAACCGTAAATGACGAGATTAGTACATGTACGTGTTTTCGATAGACTACGTGGAAGGGTTCGTCTTTATTTACGGGTTTTTATTTTGAAACCTTCGGGTTCCATTTTAGATATAGCATCCATTTTGTTTCTTGCCCTCACGTAGCCAGCGAACGGACAATGTCCGCTTGATGACCCTGGGATTCCCAAGCTCTTGCGGAAGATGCATACTCCTTTGAATGTGTCTTTATGACTAGGGAAGTGACACGTCAAAAGCAGATGGCTCCGCTCGAGGCTCATCTTGCCTTGCCGGTCTATTGTTTCAGCCTTGCCCGAATCCTTTGATCCTGTGATCACGCTTCCGATATTGCCCCCACACTTCTTTCAATCTGTTGTCTGTCCTTGTTTCCCTGCACCTGTTTCTGTCCCTTCTCTTAGATCGTTTATGACTAGAATAAATGTGCCTAATGGTGGGATAGTGTGCTTTTACAGTTAGGAACCGACATGTTTCTGTAATTATGTTCCGGGCTTCTGAAAACATGAATGCGATCCTTTTGAAGTTTACTGTGGGAACTGAGTTGTAACCTTTTGTTCGCTACGTTGTGCTATGGCTAAAATGTGTATAAAAGGAGCGATCCACTTTTACAATTTGAAGCAGACTCTCTGAACATACACAATGTTGTACTTCTAGCGATTTCTGTGTCCCTGCAGTAATAAACGCTGATCTTTGACGCCGAAGGAAGTGTCCCGTGTCTCTGTAATTTGTACGCCGGAGCAGGTATCCCCACGAAGGTTTCAGGTGTTGTCCCCTGGCACCGCTGGGCCTTAAATCAGCCTAGTCCTTCAGCCTGTGCAGTAGTACCACTACCTCCTTCTGCTGAGGTGGAACTTGTGCTGGATGTAGGACGCTGCCGGCTTTGTGCAAATGTAAAAATGGAAGCTGGAGGTAGTTTTGGTGTGGCCTGTTGTGGTAGTATGCGTGCTACTACATCCCTAGTCGCAGCCATTCTTGATAGGTTTAAAATGTTGGTCCCCATGTCCTCAGGGCCAGGAGTAATGCTTGTGATGACTGGGTCTGACTCATCATCACCATCATTATCCGGCTGCTGAACATCGCACTCCATAAGTGGTAGGCTTCCTGGAACCTTCCTTTTCCCTAGCCTGATCTTCTTGGGATGTCTCTCCCTCTCATGCTCAGATCGTTCTGGCTCCCAAGTGATGTCAAGATCATCAGAAGGGATGCTTGGCAAAGAACTCAATGGACTAACCCTCCTTTTCCTTGGTGGGGATTTGGAAACCAATAGATCTCCTGCATGATGTGCTGCCTCTTCTTGCTCTGCATCAGGCTCAATTTCCTGAACTGCCCCGACTTCGGGAGGAACAACAACTACTATTGCCAGTGGTGGTTCTTGAACAACTATTGCAGGCGGTGGTTGTGGTAGTTGTTTTTGTTGAACATCTACTATTGCGGGCGGTGGTTGTGTAACAACTGCTATTACAGGTGGTGGTTGTGGTTGTTCTTTTCGTTGAGCATCTACTATTGCGGGCGGTGGTTGTTGAACATCTACTATTGCGGGCGCTGGTTGTTCACCACTTTTCTGCTGTGTTCCCTCTTGCGTGGAATGTGTACTACTTTGAGATTGAGATAAGTTCAGGTCAGGCTCAGTATCACTGCTTTCCACCATTAGGCTGGCTACCTCTTCCCCACTCATCGGCTTGGGCCTGGGGTGGTGGCTTGGGCCCACTGATGTGGAGGTGCTGGCCCCAGCTTGGACCCCGGTCACTGATGCTGCAGGCGTACTTTTTTTCTCCCAAAAAAGGTTTTCGGGTCAACACCAGACTTAAGTGTCAGTTCCTTCTTCTGTTCTTCCTTCTTCTCAGCAACTTTCTTGGTCTTGGAGGACCTGGTACCTGCTTTCTTTGGGCCCATCTTCCTCAGATGTCAGCAACAGCACTCAGTTGCTGAGAATGATGTCTGGTCAGGTTAGTCACTCACACCACACGTGACGTAGTACAGAAGGACGTCCGTCTGGCAGTAGAACAGGCGATGAATGATGACAGACACCTCCACTTCAGTCTTTTGTGCACCTACAAGCAAAGAAGGCAGAACAACATCAGTCGAATATGGATTTTTTTTAGCTTTAATTACTACTAGAAGTATTAGTACATCCAATAAGAGTAAGAATAGCAAAGAATTAAAATGCAAATGTAGTGGAAGTGGAACTTGTTTATCCATAATTTGTGCATCATGGATGCAGCATCAGTGACCTGCAGCAGATAGCAATGGGGATGTGAACAACTAGTAAGCCAACAGGAACAATGGCAAGACACAGGCTAATTTGTCAAAAACAAAACGGCACACTACTACTACCACCACAGCTCCACATGGGCACTCATCACAAGTACATGGGTAAAGGGCAAAGGCCAGAAAAAAATAAACTCAACCAGGCCTATATCCCTCCCTATATGGCCAGAAAAAGGAGGATGCATACATCACAGCTTAATGCAAAAAAGAAAATCCCCATGGCTACAAGGTTTGAAAGTTACACAACAACACAAACAACAAAGGCATTTGGAGTTTTCCCCCAAACAGTTAACTACAACCCAAACACCACATTTGAAAATTTTATGCATTGCCACCCATGCCCTAAATGATGTTAAATTCAACAGACAAAATGGAAACCGCTACATCAAGCATCCCCGCTGACTATCTCTGGGACTCTAGGCCTACTGGCAGCAAAAAAATCACACAACTTTGTAGGCCTGCGGCAAGCCGGCAACCAGGATGGAAGGTCACACAAAATGGCCGCCCCCACATGGCCTGGCCAGTGCCACTCCCAAAAACATGAAGAAAGAGAAGACAGACAATACATTCCTATGGCAAAAGGACAATGCTTGGCTTGACAAAATGGCCGCCACCAAGCCGCCCACATGGTCAGGCCACCGTCTAACAACAAGGTACATAGAGGACAGAAACAGTAAGTGGTCCATGCTCCAAAAACTACAAGCAAATGACAACCTGAGGAGTTTCTTTTAGCAAAATGAACAGCATCTACATTTTCGGGAACGTTTTAGGCAACTCGAGAGATATTGCTCGCGAGAATGCAAATTCAGCGTGTTCGGCGGCGCGAACTGAACAAAACGTCGTGATCGCGCCCCCGAGCACGCACATTGAGCGCGCGAAGACGACAAAAACTGTAAGGTCGCGTTGCTGCACTGTGCAAACTTACCAAAACTACGCGAGCTGAATTCTAGGGTTACCTTGTGCGCAGGAAAAAGCCATATTATTCAACACAACCAAAACCTGCAATTCAACACCAAAGACACATTTTTCTAATTAATCCAAAGCCATCCACGACCCACATGATGTTACTCTTACAACTTAAACACCCCTATAACAGTTGAACAACTTTCATGCACCCATGATGAGGAGGACTCTAGTAGTACCCTTGGGCCTACCTACTGGCACAGTAGGCCACAAGCTTGGAGGCCTATGGCAAAAACACAGAGGCTGCTACTAGTACCAGGAATTAAAATGGCTGCCCCCACATGGCCTGGCCACCCCCAAAAACATAAAAAGAAAGAGAAAAGAGACAATACATTCCTATGGCAAAAGGACAATGCTTGGCTTGACAAAATGGCCGCCACCAAGCCGCCCACATGGTCAGGCCACCGTCTAAAAACAAGGTACATAGAGGACAGAAACAGTAAATGGCCCATGCTCCAAAAACTACAAGCAAATGACAACCTGAGGAGTTTCTTTTTTTTTTTTTTTTTTTTTTTTTTTTTTTTAACATTTAGTATAGCGCGAACAAATGCCCGGAGGCGTCTCGGCGCTGTAAACTGCAGGCTCTCCTAACTTTGGCTTCTGGACTCTAGAGGTTAAACAGCCATGTTTTCAGCTGCTTCCTGAATACAAGCAAATTAGGGCTGGATCTTATGGTTTGCGGGAGTGTGTTCCACAATTTCGGGGCAGCCACCAAGAAACGTCTGTCTCCCCAGTTAACCAATCTAGTGCGTGGTACTACCAGATCGTTCATCTTAGCGGACCGAAGTGGCCGAGAAGGCTGATATGGGATAAGATGATCTCTCAGAAATTGTGGGGCCTGTTGGTGTAGTGTTTTATATACAATGCACAAGGTTTTAAACTTTATTCGATTTTTTACAGGCAGCCAATGAAGATCTCTCAGGGTGTTCGTTATTGGCTTAAATCTCGGAACACCTGAGAGTAGCCTGGCCGCCGCATTCTGTACAAGTTGCATTTTTTTAATAACTCTAATTTGAGCGTTGGCAAACAAGCCATTACAATAGTCTAGTGCCGACAAAACAAGGGCACTTATCAGGGTTCTACCCACAGAGTCAGGGAGAAATGGTAGGATCATTTTAGCAAAATGAACAGCATCTACATTTTCGGGAACGTATTAGGCAACTCGAGAGATATTGCTCGCGAGAATGCAAATTCAGCGTGTTCGGCGGCGCGAACTGAACAAAACGTCGTGATCGCGCCCCCGAGCATGCACATTGAGCGCGCGAAGATGACAAAAACTGTAAGGTCGCGTTGCTGCACTGTGCAAACTTACCAAAACTACGCAAGCTGAATTCTAGGGTTACCTAGTGCGCAGGAAAAAGCCATATTATTCAACACAACCAAAACCTGCAATTCAACGCCAAAGAAACATTTTGCTAATTAATCCAAAGCCATCCATGACCTACATGATGTTACACTTACAACTTAAACACCCCTATAACAATTGAACAACTTTCATGCACCCATGATGAGGAGGACTCTAGTAGCTTGGAGGCCTATGGCAAAAACACAGAGGCTGCTACTAGTACCAGCAATTAAAATGGCCACCCTCCACATGGAAAATGTCCGCCCCCACATGGCCTGGCCACCCCCAAAAACATGAAAAGAAAGAGAAGACAGACAAATAGACAATACATTCCTATGGCAAAAGGACAATGTGCTTGGCTTGACAAAATGGCCGCCACCAAGCCGCCCACATGGTCGGGCCACCCTCAAACAACAAGGTACATAGAGGACAGAAACAGTAAGTGGTCCATGCTCCAAAAACTACAAGCAAATGACAACCTGAGGTGTTTCTTTTAGCAAAAAAAACAGCATCTACATTTTCAGGAACGTTTTAGGCAACTCGAGAGATATTGCTCGCGAGAATGCAAATTCGGCGTGTTCGGCGGCGCGAACTGTACAAAACGTCGTGATCGCGCCCCCGAGCACGCACATTGAGCGCGCGAAGACGATAAAAACTGTAAGGTCGCGTTGCAGCACTGTGCAAACATGCCAAAACAGTACAGGCCTCCCCCAAAAAGAATATTTAGGAAAGATTAAGAAGCACAGAAAACTGTAGTTAAAAAAATAAAATAATTAAAAAAAAACATTTATACAGTACACCAATTCTCAATTCTCAAACTTACTTGTGAAAGAAAAGTTCAAATCCAAAATTCCTCAATAAATCCAATTAAATGCTATGATGCAGCAAACAAACACAAAGAGTGATCCTTCCAGCTCCAATTCCAAATGAAAGTGAACACCACATGGACAAAGCACTGGGAGGAGCCTGGTGGACAGGAACAGGAAGTTGGAGACTCAGGGGCACTTCCTTTCTCTTGAAAAAAAGAGTAGAAACAAAAAGAAGACTCCTAGCCCCAAAAAATACAGCCAAATCACAATCTGAGGGGTTAAATGAACATTTTGGAGAAGATTTTAACATGCTCAGGAGATATTCTGTGCCAGAATGCAGTTTCTGCGTGTTCGGAAACGCGATCTTACCAACATGGGAGGATCGCACATCCCAATGACATGTTCGCGCGCTCAAAGTCGCATAGGATTGTGCGGCCGGATTCCAAACATCGTAGCGAACGCGACCGGGAGAGAAAAGCGAGAAAGCAAAGGCAGAACCACGGTAAGTCATTATCGCGCACGCGAGAATGCTATTGAGCGCGCGAGGAAGAAAAACTACTACGCTACGCTGTAGATTGCGAAGTAGGCGACAGCTTCGCGCTCTCCGCGTAGTGCGAAGTTGCCGAAACTTCGCAAACTCCACGAACGGAGCGTAGTTCTCCGCCCAGGCTTATTCAATATGTCATGCGGACTCTAACAGTCCAACCTCCTATAAGGATTCCACAGCAAACCCCCCACCAGGGGAACACAAATAAAATCACACCACAGACTATACAATCAGTCATTGGTAAATTGCCCGCAAAAGGGAACACATTCCATTCTGGATAGCTCATAAAATTACTCAAATAGAGGCAGTATTTCCTGATACTACCCCTCATGAGAAACATTGGATTTTAACAATCTGTTTACCAATGGGGATCGCACCACACTAGGAGGACTGTGACACTTGGGGTACAGTTTTTGCTGCAATCTACACAAAAACACATGGTGTTCCATCTATGGCGATAATACCAGGTGTCCTTAAACAGATTCAAAATGAATACGGGGCAGAGCCTGCTTTAAATCTAGGTATAAAACTGCTGAGAGATTTCAAACAAGTCTGAGCTATAATATTAGCTACTATCAAAGGTGAAGCAGCATCTCTGGCGATCCGCCAAAAATTAAGAGAATTTGATGTAACTGAGCAACCATATGAACTGGCCAGAAATTGAAAAATCCTTGGAAGATTTAGGTAGAGATAGTTTGCGTGGGAAACCAGTCAAACCCCAACTAGCAGAGAGTCCTGAAAAGGTCTTTATTAAAAACACTCTCACTACTCCTAAAAACAAGTGGGAGAATACTAAACAAACTTCTAAAGAGAAGCGTCCTCTGAAAAGAGGTATAACCTCAGGAACAGGGATAATTTGATAAAAACTGATAGATATCAAGACACTGATACACGTTCCCCTCGTACCTTTCAGACTTCCTCACAGAAATCGGAAAGAAGAGGACGGTCAGAACACAAGGAAGAACGAGTGATGTCCAAAGACGATCAACACGTTCCAAAAAATAATAAAGCTCAACTCACCAAAAAGAAGGTAGCAAGTCTAAAAATGAGACATACCGAGGATCTTGAGGGCACAACTCAAGAACGGGCCCATACAATGCTGGACAGCACAGCAGAAGTCACCATAGCTCGCAAGATCTTGAAGGATCATCTGGAGACAGTGGACTTGAATGAGTACATCCAAGTTGAAACTGCCGATACCAGGGTTAGTGTACCCCATAAGTTATATGAAATAACGCTTCGGATGGAGGGGGACATAACTAGGAAAATAAGAGCACTCTTTTGGGAGAAGCTCTCTAAGGGTTATGACGTTCTTCTAGCTGAAATAGACTGGTCACCAAAATTCGTCAGGGAGTGCCCACATGGCGAAGACATCATTATGCCAGCCTTCTCCAATCACATTCCAATTCACTTAAAATACACCTATGCCAGAAAATGGCCTGTTGCCCAGGCACCAGCATTATATAAAAATCATGTAGGATGGAATGAGGATTCTCCTCACCATAAAATCCAGTTAAAAACTCAACAAACTGCTCAGAGGCAGTATCCAATAATGCAAGAAGCTAAAAGACAAGTCAGGGAGATATTAGATCAACTTGAATACCAAGGGGTGATTGAAACATGCACCTCGTCAATGAACAATCATTTGTTTCCTGTCTCAAAACAGACAATACATATCGTCTAGTTTTGGACTACAGACATTTAAACTCTTGTTGCAAAACATTTGCAGTACAAAATGCACTCAGTGCAGCACTAATGAATAACATTGTGCGTAAAAAATATAAAACCACATTAGATATTTCTAACAGTTTCTTCTGTCAAAACATTGCACCTGCCTTCTCAATTATGGGGACACAGCGTTACTTCTGTCGTCTCTCCCACAGATTCAAGAATAGTTCGGGGTTATTTTCAGCCAGAGTAGCAGAGTTACTACAAATGTATGATGATGAGGCATTATCTTATGTCGATGACATCTATCTAACAGACGATGACTTGGACAGGCACTTGAACAGGGTGAATACCATTAAACTTGGATTCGCCTCTGAAAGGGTACGAATTCAACTATAAGAATTAAAGAATTGCCCACCTCCACGTCCTTTTTCTAGGATACGAGTTATCAAGTGAAGGCCAAAGCCTGGCAGCCAACTTTTTAGAAAAGTGTGCACTGCTCCAACCTCCAAAAACGCTGAAAAACTTACAGTCAATCCTAGGTTTACTAAATTTCGAAAGAACATACATTCTAAACTATGCAGAAAGGGTTAAACCTCTCTACAAATTAATCAAACCTGATTTCAAAACAACTAATTGGACTCAAGAACACACAGAAATTTTGCGTTCAGTGCAAACAGACATGTTAGCAACAACACATTTACAGACATGCGTAAACGTACGCAACCTTGTAATTCGAATCATCCCAGGAAGGTGCAGATTCACGTACTTAACCTTTAATGAAGGTGAAAAAGTACCAATCACTTATAAATCACACTGGTACACACAAGCTGAAATGAAATTCACTTCTACAGAAAAAATTCTGACAGCGGTTCAAACTGCAGTGGCAAAAGAGAGAGCCCTCGCACAGGGAAAGCGCATAATGGTCGTTACACCTGTACTTGCCTTAGAGGCAGTGACAAAGCAAGCATTCCGAATGCAAAGGCTTTACATCCGAGATGGATACAATGGGTCAATTCTCTTGCTGCAACAGACGTTGAATACGTTTTTGACCCCTATTTGAAAACACAAGAATTTCTACAATACAACGAAGAATTTCCTCTGCCCACTGAGATTCTGCCTCTAGAACAGTAGGAATGTATAATTTATACCGACGGATCAGCACAGCCCGCAATTGGGGGTAAACAAGCTTATAGTGCTGCGTGCGCGATCGTTAAAGGTCGCTGGCGCGATGGTAAATTCCAAACTATGGTCACAAAAACTCAATCTCTTGGAGATTGTACAGCTCAACGAGCTGAACTACAAGCATTTAAGATGGCGCTTGAAAATACCGATCGCGAATTCCCCACACTTATAGTGTGCGATTCTTATTACTGCATTCAATCTTACAATGAATACTTGCAGGATTGGATTCAAAACGGCTTCAAAGATGCAAAAGTTGGCACATTCAAGCATAAATTGCTTTGGGAACGAGTAGTTCAGTTACAGAAAGAACTACAAAAGACTCACGTGATCCATACACTGAGTCATCAGTGTGATGGCGTTCACGTTGCAGGGAATTAATTGGCTGATGAAGCCGCGAAGGCAGCTGTGCAAACGGCTTCCGTAGCTGCAATCACTCGTTCGAAAACAAAAATAGATGGCGAAATAATGCAGGCTGTCACCGCTTCCAACAAAGACAGCGGTAAAACGGTTGTATGTTGGAACCACGAATTCCACAACCACGACTTCCCTAACAACGAGGTCGCAACCAGGACCTTGTCTAAACCATTCTTTTTCCTCGCATTCCTTTACCACGTTTTTTCGATGTAAAGGAATGTCTGTTTTAAAAAATTGCTTTTCATCTAGTAACCAGATCCCCCAAGCCTTAAAAACTAATTGCATCCACCCTAAATATAAATACGATTACCCACACACACCTGAGGGAAATCTTCTGCTGTATTTTTCTTTCACCTCCTCGAATATCCCTCACAGCCCTGTCTTTCCTTTGGCGAGAGAGATCTGGTTAAAGGGCTTAGTTCCGAAGCCTCTCTCTCATTTTTCTGTAACAAATTAGATTTTGATTTACTTTGGCAATTTTAGTACAAAATATTGATTTATCAAAGTTGCCCTGCTATAGTGCGCCTTTTTAACTCCGGATAACAGTGCTGTGCATTTCTTCGTGTTAATGGCACTCATGTATTTAAATATGGTAAACGCTTCACCCTGTTGCTCTGCTCTCCTGCCATGCACAGTGCGTTGCTGCTTAATTTTGAACAGAAACTAGCAGCACAAAAAACAATTTCTTGAAATTCTGCCATAATTCCTTTTGACTCATCCCATTTCCGTACACCAATATAATATTCCCGATTTGCCTGCTCATTTGCACATGCCCTTGCATAGTTTACAGCTGATGAAAGGCACAATCCGTGAGGAGTGTTAGTCGTGATGGTGACGTCACGTTCCTAATGACAAACATGAAACATGATTGGAGAGTGTCTGCTCGCACTCTGCAAACCTGCGCTTGAAGAGGATGTGACACGTTCTTTGCTTGGCAGATTAAATCAGGTGACCCTGCCAGCTCCGTAGGCATGGAGAGGGATCCACACATGCGTAGAAGAGCGACGTGCCTTAGCAGCAGTCTGGGGAGGCAGGGGGACAGGAATGGTGTTTCTAATTTAGAAGAGTGCAATGCAGTCCGGGAATCGTTGTTCATTAGAGTCGTGGTTTAGGACTTAATTCTTCAGGATTTGTCGTTGTTCGGACTTCGTTGTTCAGGTAACACCTCATTACAACTTCGTTGTTTAAGATGTTTCCCCAGTAAAACTTTACCAAAAGGCTTTCCACTCAAATACTCATATATAACTGATGCAAATAATGTTCCTTTTGCTCAAATCCTTGGAGTGGGGGATTAAGTAATTCCAAACATGGAACATAGATTGGGACTAATTTTAGCAGCACATGAAGGGCTTGCCTCTGCACATGCAGGTGTTTCTGCCACGGTGTCCTTACTAAAACAAAGATACTGGTGGCCATGCATGAGGAAACAGACCAGAAACGATGTTTTTGAATGTGAATTCTGCCAGAAAATTAAACGCCAGGCGCAGACACCCCTTTTAATCTCAGATTAACCACTAGCGTGCGTTTACCTGGACCACTGTGGTCCCTTACAGAGGGATGGTAACTACAAATATATCATGGTCACAGTGGGTTCATGCTCAAGATTCATTTAGACGTGGCCTCAGCGCTCGGCTGACACCCGAACTGTTATAAAAGATTTGTGTGTCTTTATCGGCACATACGCAGTCGGCACACTCCATTCTGACCAGGGTCCTGCGTTTAGCTCCAAAGCTTACAAGGAAGCCATGGCCAATCTGGGCATTGTTTTGCGGTTTTCTAGTCCAATCCATCCTGAGGGAAATTTGGTTGTGGAGAGAAAAAAACGGGACATAGAGCAATCTATAACAGCTAGTGTATTAGGCTCGGGTGACGGGTGGGTCAAAACATCTAATAGGTGTCCAATGTAGTCTTAATAATCTGCCAAGCAGTTCTCTAGGGTGGACCACTCCATATGAAATTCTTTTTGGTTCTAGAATGATTGTCCAGGACCTTGATCGTCACACTTCAGTGGTAGAACAAAAACCCTTTGATATCAAAGGTCGTTTGGCTGTTTTGCAGGGCTTAAATGAAACAAGGAGAAGTCAAAGCAACACATTGCAGAAGCCAACGACCACTGAAGGAGAACCACATGTCCCAGCAAGGCCTGCCTGGATTCCAAAGATTGGGGATCTAGTCAGAGAAAAGATCGCGGACAAGAAGGAATTTGGGCCTTCTTACAGCAACCAGTACCTGTACTAGCAATCCACGGATCAAGAACATTGTTACTGCCGCCCCTTGATGGAACAAAGGAGAACAGGTTCGTATCTATCGACCTGGTAAAACCACATCATGTGGCCAATCATAAGTAGTAGGCCCAGTGGACTCCAAAGATGTAGCAGACAACCAATTCTGGCTACTATCCAAGAGGTTCAAACTGAGAGACTCATCACCTTTTCACCTTTGAGGAACCTGCAGTGTGAAAAGAAGGACTAAGCAATAAAGCAATGGAACTTGTGCCTCTTGAGACCCAAATAACAGTTCGTCAAGACACTCCTGTCTACAGTGAAACAGATTCTAACACATACAATTATGGGGGACCCTAGGACTAGTTTAATGACCAAGCTCAGGATACGCGTCCTACCAAACCTTTACAACAACAAAAGTATCAGAGGGTCAAAGTAGTAACAAGGGATGTTTGGATAACGACTGAGAAT
Organism: Lissotriton helveticus; assembly: GCF_964261635.1. Classification (NCBI taxonomy): domain Eukaryota; kingdom Metazoa; phylum Chordata; class Amphibia; order Caudata; family Salamandridae; genus Lissotriton; species Lissotriton helveticus. Next base: position 1,886,181,264 of record NC_136059.1, on the reverse strand, counting down.
TAATACCACTAGCCAAATTCCAACACTTCCCAAAATAATAAGAATAAGCCAGACAAGTGTATTGGTCTTGAACACCCATCAGTCACCACTCGGAACCGCCCTTCATCATTTGGCGTTCCAGGGACCCACACTACAAACAACTGCCTGATGACAAACAGAGAAGGGCCTAATGGATAATAAAGGGTCCCTCCTGTGGGCAGTGTGGGGTCACTTTTTCGTCAGAAGTGATTGGTTGTATATAAATGAGTGGAGTGGCTCATGGGGTAACTAACTAAGGTGCAGTGCAAAAAAGCTGTGATAGCAAAAAAAGAAGAAAAGGTGTAGTTAAAATTGGTTTAGGAAGCAGAAAACTATTTTAATCGGATATAGCTTCCAATGCCAATTATTAAAAATAGCACAGACAGAGGAAATTTATGAACTGTCTAGTAGTGGAACGTGGTCAACATGTTTCAGCAAATAACGGCCATGTGGCCTTGCTTTCTTCAGGACCTTGTCAAGAACGACTACTGCTACTGCACACGAAACCAAGAAGTGAATAGGATAAAAAGAAACAGTGTTCTAAGAAAGTGAAACAAATCAGATACTGGTATAAAAGTCACCTGGACCTCCTAGGTGTACTCTTCCGTATCTTCTTACAGATTCGGTTCCTTACTAAAAGAGTCAAAAACATAGCATGAGTATATCATACACAACCTATCTCCAAACATCCTTGTTTATATTGTAATGAGTAAACTTCATCATCAATAAGGCTTGTGAACTACTAAAGCCAGTTGCACTGTATGTACTAGTGTCTCCTAATTTACACAGAACTTGAAGATTTTCAAATTACATATAGTACATCTTACCCGATGTGTAAGATGTGCAGACCTCACCCCACCTGGCTGCGGCTCAGGACAAAAGTGAAGCACCGCTCTGTTGAGGTGAATGAATACAATAAGGGTTACTCACCAAAAAGGTATTACAGCACAGCATGAATAAAGCTCAATCTCATAAACTCCAATTAGAAGATGGTGAATGTCACTACCCTCTGTTCATTAAGTACAAAACGTCTATTGATAAGGTAAAACTCCTGCGAGGGTTCTACCGCTACGTTGCATGAAAAATAAACTGCCAGGGTGAAATCAGCAGTTTCTCTATGGCTGAGGTCTGTTCTTTATAATCACGTGACCCTCAGCGTTTGTAAGGGCTCAACCCGCTAGGCAGTGCGGTGATGTGCTGCTTTTTGCAGTACTTAACGGTCATCCAATCTCTCCAGTAGTGAGCCTGAAAGAACCGGACATCGTAGTACCACTCCAAAGAGCGATGTCATGGTGCCTCAAACGATCTTGCATCGATGTTATAAAAAGTATAGACCCCTCGTTAACTCACTCAGAACATTCAATAATGTGCCTAAGGCACTCTCCCGCTTAAGAATGGTGTGCACAAATAGCCAGAGATAGCCAGAAAACAACCCTACCTCTCCGTCGGTACTTCAACCCGGCATCTGTGCCGTCTGGGGAGGTGGCGCTGGCTCATCGGGAAAGGGTTTAAATTAGACTGCCTACGAAAGGCCGAATATCCCACGTGATCGACTACCAAGCTACGCGATAGGGCGAAACTCCGCTGGCCGAGTAACGGGTGCTGTAATAAGTTCAACACTCGATACAGCGACCAGTCACAAACGCTGTGCCTGGTAGTCATAGTGAAGTTGGTAAACAAATATTGGCAAAGTACCGGCAGAGTATCAGGACGAATCACAATGCACTCTGCAGTATTTGGCAACCCTTTCATACTGTGGATGTCTAATGTTGTACAGCCTAAGTTTATAAGGCAGGAACGAATAACGCGGTGCCTGGTAGTCATAGTGAAGTTGGTAAACAAATATCGGCAAAGTACCGGCAGAGTATCAGGACGAATCAGAATGCACTCTGCAGTGTTTGGCACCCCTCTCATACTGTGGATGTCTAATGTTATACAGCCTAAGTTTATAAGGCAGGAACCAAAATAGTCCCACGGTCGGTGACCCTACAGTAAATATATATAGTGTGATGATATTGATGACAAAACGTCGGGCATGTGAACAGAACATTAAATTAAGGAAAGACATGGCATCTATTGGCAGAGTACTAAACTCATAGAGAGGACCAAGGTATATCGTCATTGAGCCCTGTACTATAGGTGCCAAGTCTCAGCACCCATTTTTGTTCCTTCACCAACAGAAAATCACTCAGATTGGTCACATGTGTGGGAATAAATGGTTTCTCTAGAACCGTCCACTGGAAAGAAGTGGGTGAGTGATTTGAGTTGATGAAGTGGGTAGTGAGTTTGGTCGCCTGACGTTTACAGTTTATGGTACTCCTGTATTCAGACAGCCTCACCTTGATTTTATGAGTTATCATTCCCACGTACCTAAGTCCACAGGGACAGGTGATCAGATAAATAAGTTTATCACTATTACAGTTAGTGAATTTTGTTTGTCTCCAGGGCCTAGAAGTACCAATGTCAATTTCAGTGGTTTTGGAAGTCTGTGCACATGATTGACAGGTACCACATGGATGGTGGCCAGACACTGGAGGTAAATCCCACAGAGTACCTACTAGCCTGGTCGCTTCTTCACGTGGTCTGGTATGGACCAACCTGTCCCTTAAAGTAGGTCCTCTTTTAAAGGCAAACAGAGGCTGTTGAATAGATTGGGTCCCGAATTCAAAATCGGCCAACGTTTCTTCACAGCTTTTTTGATGTTGTTGGATAATGTTCCAAAAGTGTGTACAAACGTAAGCCTTTCCAAGGGTTCCTTAGGAGGGGATGGTTCCAATAGTGCTGCTCGGTTGTTGTTGCTTGCTCTTTTCATAGCACGGCGTATCAGGCGGGGAGGATATTTCCTTTCCACCAGCTGGTTGTTAAGAGCGGCAGAATGAGCTTTAAAGGCCAGACTTGTGGAGCAATTTCTTTGAACACGTAAAAATTGTCCAAATGGCAGATTATCCCGTAACGACTTAGGATGGTGACTGTCGTACATCAAAAGGGAGTTCCTAGACATGGGCTTTCTGTACAGTTCAGACTGTAAGCCGTTGGCAGTAGCCATGATCAGAAGATCAAGAAAAGCCAGACTGTTTCCACCAATCTCTATGGTAAAACGTAGGAAAGCATTCCTGCTATTCATCCATCCAAGGAAATCCTGGCAACTAGATCTTGAGCCCCGCCATATCACAAAAATATCATCGATATATCGTTTCCAGGTTTTTATCTGGCCAATGTAAGGGTTGGACTCATTCAGGATGTATTTCTGCTCGAAAGAATGAACATACAGATTTGCCAGGCTGAGGGCATAAACGCTCCCCATGCTGGTACCCGACACTTGCAAGTACGTATCCCCCTCGAACTTGAAAAAGTTATTTTTCATGGCCAGAGTGGCACAGGCCATAATAAAGTGGACCGGTGTAATGGTGTCCATCTCGTTGGTATCCAGCAGGGAATGGATGACTTCCAGGGTTTCGTCCTGCGGTATGGAGGTATAAAGGGCCTCCACGTCAAATGAGACCAAAAGGTCAGTTGTAGCATCAAAGTCCAGATCTGGCAGTAGACGCAGAACGTCGGTGGTGTCTTTCAAGTATGTGGGCATCTTCTGGACCATTGGACGTAGGAAATAATCTACGAATGTCGACAATGGTTCCAGAATCGAGCCAATGCCCGAAATGATCGGTCTTCCAGGCGGTGGGCGTTGTTGCTTATGCACCTTCGGTAAAATATAAAAATAAGGTGTCACCGGATGTTCTGTGTTCAGGAACAAAGCCTCGGACTCAGTCACCCAGCCCTCAGCTAGAGCCTCCTCAGGGCATCATCTCGCTCATTCTCCTAAAAAACTCCAACGAGATGGACACCATTACACCGGTCCACTTTATTATGGCCTGTGCCACTCTGGCCATGAAAAAGAACTTTTTCAAGTTCGAGGGGGATACGTACTTGCAAGTGTCGGGTACCAGCATGGGGAGCGTTTATGCCCCCAGCCTGGCAAATCTGTATGTTCATTCTTTCGAGCAGAAATACATCCTGAATGAGTCCAACCCTTACATCGGCCAGATAAAAACCTGGAAACGATATATCGATGATATATTGGTGATATGGCGGGGCTCAAGATCTAGTTGCCAGGATTTCCTTGGATGTATGAATAGCAGGAATGCTTTCCTACGTTTTACCATAGAGATTGGTGGAAACAGTCTGGCTTTTCTTGATCTTCTGATCATGGCTACTGCCAACGGCTTACAGTCTGAACTGTACAGAAAGCCCATGTCTAGGAACTCCCTTTTGATGTACGACAGTCACCATCCTAAGTCGTTACGGGATAATCTGCCATTTGGACAATTTTTACGTGTTCAAAGAAATTGCTCCACAAGCAGGGGCGGTGGGTGACATTTCAAAGTGGTGGGGCGCAAAGTGATTTGCATACAGCACCGTAGCGAGCGAGCGCTGCGAGCGAGCCTGAACCCCAAAAGGGGGGTTTGGGGGGATAACCCCCCCCAAGAAAATTTTGAAAAAAAAGAAGAAAAATCGTGCATTTTCAAGCACATTTGAGAAAGCAATTGTGAAAGTGCAGTTATTACATTAATAGATGGCATAACATAGGTAGTTGCTTATTCAGTATAACCACAGAGCTTCATACATTCCGTCCTATTACGCCTAGGTGCTGAATTTAGACTATAAGACTTTCATGAAAATCTCAGCTCTAAGAGTAGAAGAAGTTGCACAGCAGTTGGGAAACAGCCTTCACAAAGCATTAGAAAAATGAGAGGCAATTACTTGAAAGCAAACTGAAAGCAATGCATCAAGTAGTAACTTAAAGCAATGCATCCAGCAAAACAGTGCATGCAGTCAACCATACAAAAGTAAACTAAACCAGTTTTATGCCCTGTGCGTCTGAAGGGGAGACAGGCAAAAGGGGTCATAATGGGACATCTGGCACAGCCACTTTGTTATCGAGGTCACCCACCCAGCTCAAGACTGAGTTACAGGCTGATCTTAAATCTTTAAACAACCACAAGGGTCTCCAGCTAGTTGGTTCTTGGGCCAAAAGAGTCCTCAGCTCACTGGGAGTCTTTACATCGCCCCTGAGATGACATGACAATGTCCCTTAATCCGGAGCAACTGTGGGGACTGGTCTGGGTCTGGATATGACTTGGTACGAGCAGGATACAAAAAGTAATGGGTAGGTGGTAACCCACTTCAACCTAAGCGCACTGGTGTTGATACCACTAACAGGGCAGCTCTGGCTTTCTCAGGGTGGGTGTCAGCTGTGTGATGAAACCAGCATGTAAAGCAGTTACCTCAAACAAACTAAAACCAATGCACTCACCAAGACAAGGAGTTACATGAAATCAAATAGAAAACCACCATCAAGCCAGGTAGTCACCTAAAGGCAAATTGAAGTGACTGCACACTATGGGAAGTGCACTTCACCAGCCAGCCTATTACACTAAAGGAAAATAAAAGCAATGCTCCCAGTAAACAAGACAACATAAATTGAAAATGTTTCCCCGCAGGACCAACAGTCACAAAAAGTAAAGAAACAGAATGAAGTCAGAGGCACTCCAGGAATCCAGGTAGTCACACAAAATCATAACTGATTGAGCAAACTGTGTACTGAAAACTATTGCAAATAAGAAAATTATATCAGACCAAACTAGTCACAGGAAAACAAACGCATGCACCCAATGAGCTACCTTACCAGATGTACGTAAATAAATGGAACAAGCACTTATAACTCAAGGAACCCACGAGGGAACAAGGTCAGCAGCAACATTTACAAACAGACTTCGAAGTCAGCCCCAATCAAAAGCAAATGCAACTAAAACCTTCTCGAAAGTAATCAACAAGAACTCAAATTAAATTTGGAAATTCCTTTTTTGAAATGAAAGTAATCAGCCAACTGCAATAAATAAGGTAAATGCTGGTTTAGTAAACAATCATGATAAACGAAAGAGACATAACATAAAAATAGCAGTTAATCCAGGAATATCAGAGACATACACATGCATGTAACCACCTAAATAGAGCAACAGGCACCCAGAATGCCCAGAACCAGTAAGTAGCCCACGCTGAAGGAGAAGACCTTACTCCAAGTTAATGAGATCATGACTTCTAACACTGTTTATTGGCTAAGATGCACAACTCTGCTGACATCAGTATTCATTAATACAAGGCTGGCACGTTAACCATATTGTGAAGTGTAAGGCCTCATTTTTCTGTGAACGCAAGTGAACACTGTGCCTTACCACAAAAGTTGAAAAACCTCACTTTCTCATACACATCTTGCATTTGTAGTGTATGGATGTAGAGAATGGTGTTTTACCTTTATATGATTGGACACTGCTATTATATATCTCATCGCTACCAATAGGATGGCCACAAGGCTCTGTTCGCTAGCTGGCATGCACGTGTTGGTTGCTGTGATCTATATGTAAACAAGGAGGAGTAATTTGGATGACGACTGCAGAGTACTCCATGTGTGTTGAACTGAGTATGTTGCAGCAGAGGGTGGACGATGCATGTGGGAGAAATGGCGAGCCATGGGGGAGCGAAGTGTTGCTGAAAGCTCATTGGTGTTGGTTAGGAGATGAGCAGTGTGTTTGTGTCCTCTGCAGGGCCTGGGATGTGCTCGTATTGTGGTGCAGAGAGCAGTAGAAGGAGAAAAGTTGAGGATGGCTGGTAAAGGTTTGAATAGATGTACTGAGGCTGTGGAAGAGGCTGTTTTCCCCAAACCTTTTCTGCCAGTGAGGTGTCTGACCCGAGAGCTCCATCCGGACAGTTGGGCATTTGTAAAGTTATTGTCAGAAATGTCAGGCGCTTCTTACAATATTTGGCAGGTGCTTCAGTGCCTCTGGACCGTCAAATGCACCCCCCCCCCTCCGCTCCCCCAATAGACTCCGAGTACAGGTTTGGGGTCTTGTAAACAACTGTGCTGTGCCAAAGAAAAAAATAAGTTCCCATGCCAATTAATACACCTATTTAAACCAAATCCACTTGTGTGAATAAGAGTGGCTAAGAGAATGGCATTACCTCACACTGGAAGTTGTACACCTCTCGGGGATTCCAGCGCAGATGCGTTTCCACGTGGGGAGTGCTGGAGGGGAGCTCTGGATGAGCCGCTTAGTGCTAGGAAACTCTCTGGTGTTACTGCAGGCTCTAGAAAATTCCACTATTATATTTTGCCTAGAGCTTAAAAAATGCGATAATGGTCTACATCAAAGAGCCGCCGTGATGCCAATAGTCATGACTGGCACAACACAGATGCCAACGAATCTCCCTACAAGGCAAATGGCATGCTCAGCTGCCCCACAGCACCCACGCCAGTGCCCCATAGCTTGATGCTGCGGCCCCCACCCACCCCCAACGGGACAATCCATGCCACTGGAGTCAAGCTATCCTGGCTGATGAGGGCTGAAAGCCTGAAACCGGTCCTCGGAAGCTTGTTTCCAATCCAGGGAAGACCTGGCTTGGCAGTTCGGGCTGGACTGTTCCCAATGGGCACAGGGTCAAGACTGATTTGCATATGGCTGGGTCCAAACTGGAATGGCATGGTGAGCAGAAAAACAATGGGTCTTATTTATGAAGGCCTTGCGCCGCCGGTGCGTCACTTTTTCCCATGTTAAAAATGACGCACCGGCGGCGCAAGGCCTTCATAAATCTGCCCCAATGGATTTAGGCCCAGATCTCTGTACTGGGGTGAATGTTTGACATTGTCCTGCATTCTGTCCATCAATTGTTCTTTTTGCAGATGTGCACCCTGGACATCCCATGACCTAAGCATTCACAGTTCACTCCTCGATTCAAAACATATCCTCAAGATTTCAGGTTAGGCACAATATACCTTAATGGTCAGATTGGTTACACCCCTAGTTCATGCCCCAAACTTCAAGATAATAACCTGCTCCTTCTCAGAAGGACACTGCTAGATTCTGCAATGAACTACTTGAGGCAATTGTTAAAGACTGACTTTAATTTAAAAACAGTCAGTCTTGAGTCCAGGAAAAGGATGGGAGGCACTCAAAATGGTAGTCATTTATAAATGTTAGGTATTACATCATAGGGTACGTAAATCAATTAGAACACACCTTTTGACACAGAAGGAATATGAAATTAAAACTGAGCTTTAAAAAAAACACTTCAGGCGATGCAATACTATAGGTCACAACTGGCGCCGCAATTAAAGAATTCATGAAGGAAGCAGACAGGGGAGTTACATTCACGGCCAAATATGCAGTGGCAAAAGATATGGAGAGATCCAGTAAAATACTGCCCATGGTGATGACGAGGCCATGGGCTTCCTATGAAGTAATCATGCTGAATAGCGATTACTCCCAGCATCCTTTACAGATGACGAAATACACACTCCGGTGAAAGGGAATGAAATCAGGCAGGCACAGTCTCTGACAGCAAGGGATTTTATTAAGAACACATGGCTATTCCGGGCCCGCAACTTTTACTCCTAAATGAGAAACCTGTTTCGAAGGGACCTCTCCCACACCAGCGGCGTCACTAGCGTTGGTGTCACCCAGTGCCCTAACCCCTGGTGTCACCCCCTCACGATGTGCCCCATGGACCTCGTCCGAATCCACCAGAGTCTCGGAATACCACTTAAAAAAACAAGCAAATGGGAATACAGACTCTCTCTTGTTTGTTTTCCTTGATTTCTAAAGACAGATTAATGTGAATGATGGAAGATATGATCGAAGCCTGTACTATGATCGGAAGGGAGGAATGGGGGAATATGTTGTATTTGTATGTTTTATTTCAATAACTGCCTGCAAAATGTTGTCGACGTGATATATGAATGTTAATAAAGTTATTTTTTTAAATATGAGGCCCAGAGTGTTCAGGTGGTCGGTATGTCAGGATTCATTTTAGAGGCTGAAGGATGGTATCTATCTGCTCACACATTGTACATTTCTACCCCAGCGTATGTGCTTCACTCTCTGGGTGACTCTCCGATGGCCTGAGTGATGTCCTTGCACAACACAACCAAAGTCAAGAACATCTTACATAAACCACAAAGAGAAAGCATGACTACTGTATGCCCTTTTGAGCACTATCCCGCGTTCCAGTTCGGAAAACCTTTCCCCCTGGCAACAGACCACCAGGTTCTGCTTGCAGTCTACGGCAATCTCAATATGAAAGGGCAATCTCTGAGAGATGGGGCGTATTGTTGGTGGACTGGGGAACTAGTTTAAAAATACTCATATACCTGGGAAAGAGTACAGTATTGCAGAGTACATGCCATACATCCATTGCCAAAAACAGTAACTTGTCTCATAACAGCTGGTGGACAGGTGTGTTTCCTAAAGCTAGACCTCATGATGACTGACAATGTCAGAAAAACATGCCTTACCATACTGAGCACATTTAAACCCCCACACCTTGAACCACTGTAGACGTCCGAGCCAGCTGAGATAGTATGGAAATGCTTTGCACACAGGCAGTATATACTGGCCATTATGGAGGACTATCACTGACAGCGAGAGCTCTGCTCTCTAAATTGAATGAAGCATTTGTTATATTGGGGAACTCAGACACCTTAAAGCTGGCAATGATCTCACATTCACAACAGCAACTTTGCTCAAGTTCTCAAGTAATTGAAAGATAGATAATGTGACTGTGAGCGCAGACGCATGGTATAGTAAAGCGATCCAAAACTGCAATTTAGAGAGTGAGAGAAAGAGCAGTCTAAACGTCCATTCATCTATTTCAAATGGCAAAAGAGTTATATAATTTAAAACCAGGCTATAAAGCATGGTATTCCAGGGCTGAATATTTATTCCATGAACTGGCATACGTTTCCAGTGACTGTACCGCTTCTTCACTTATAGAACGATTCATCTTCCGCTGAAGAGCTCCCGCAGAAAAGAAAATGTCAACAGTTTTCAGAGTTTGATTTCCAGATTTAACTCTAGTCCAGGGCCAGATTTCACCCTGAGGTGCATTCCAGTGGCGTCACTAGGTGGTGCGATTTATGCATAATTAGTTTGACGCATAATCTATAATCTGAATATTATACAACCCAGTTTTTACATTTCTAGCTCAAACGGTTCAGAACATGTGAAAAATGCAACAAGTGTTGCTGCGCGCTGAAAGACACTTTATACAACGGGACTGGTCACCTTTCTGTTGCTTATTACCATATCTGGGTGTTAAACTGGTATTGAGGTGCGACCAATTCCCAGTGTTACCAAGTTAAAAAAAGCTTAAATAAGTGATTGTTTTTAAAAACGTGCCGCATCATGTCGCATAATTATTCTTTTTACCACATAATTTGCTCAAACCGGCTGCACAATTTGGCCGTCTCCTGGCGCATAATTCCTGTCATAAGCAGTATTTATTAAGTTATGCTACACCATCACTGAGGGAGCACAGTGTCCTGTTATCTCAGTGCCGGGTCCCTGACAGCCCACTCTCACACCTCAGCACCCCGGCATGCCGCCTCCTCAGATTCCAGGCATGAGTGAGTCGGTTGTTTCCCATCACACTGGTGTCCTCCCCCCGTGACCCTAGATTCCAGGAGTCCCGGCAGTGCCTGGCAGAGACGCTGATGCGGCAAGTAGTGGGAGCAGAGGCCGTGTCACGTCACGTGACCCACTGTAGATTCAGACAGTGAGCTGCTGCAGGTGGGGAGAAGGGGGGGTGAAGGGGGGGCGGGGGGGGCAGGGGGAAGAGCGTAGTATCGGATGAGGTACGTGTCTGGTTGTGGCTGCCTGTGTACCCCCCAGCCACTAAACCGGCCCCCTGTCGGAAAACCAGCCCCCGCTCCCCACCCCATCCAGCCTACCGAGACTTACATGTACTTCTCAGCAGTCATTGCAAGCCCCTCGGAACTCGGTGTGCTCATTAGCGTGTCGGGCTGGCTGGCAAGTCTTCCAGCAGCAATCTCTGTCAGACGCTCCGGCCGAATCCAATAGCGCTTCAGTGTGGGAATTTTCCGGCCACCCCCACGCGCGGCATCCAATGATGGATGCTGCATGGTGGAACAGCCAATCCTGGCCCTGCATGGAGCGCCAGGATTGGCTAGGGGGGCCCATTTGCTGCTCGCCCTGTCGCCCTTAGTAAACCCGGGCAGTGGCAGGCGAACAACTACCCCTGGGTCCCGCTGGGGAACTTACAGTGCGCATGCTTGGGAAAGTTGAAAACTTTCTCAAGCATGCGTACTGTAAGTTCCCCAGCAGGACTGCGCACTACGGTCTGCTGCAGCCTGAGTGTGTGGACTGTCACTCAAGCTGCAGCAGGCCATCCCCCCAATTCCCGGCGGCTGATTGGTTGCTGGGTGCAATGTATTTTATTCAGATAGATGCGGCCGGCGGCCGCGATGCGGGTCCGTGTGCCTGGGGGGGCTACGCCCGTACGCCCCAATGGACGCACCGCTGCTGTCCACAAGTCTGGCCTTTAAAGCTCATTCTGCCGCTCTTAACAACCAGCTGGTGGAAAGGAAATATCCTCCCCGCCTGATACGCCGTGCTATGAAAAGAGCAAGCAACAACAACCGAGCAGCACTATTGGAACCGTCCCCTCCTAAGGAACCCTTGGAAAGGCTTACGTTTGTACACACTTTTGGAACATTATCCAACAACATCAAAAAAGCTGTGAAGAACCGTTGGCCGATTTTGAATTCGGGACCCCAATCTATTCAACAGCCTCTGTTTGCCTTTAAAAGAGGACCTAATTTAAGGGACAGGTTGGTCCATACCAGACCACGTGAAGAAGCGACCAGGCTAGTAGGTACTCTGTGGGATTTGCCTCCCTTGTCTGGCCACCATCCATGTGGTACCTGTCAATCATGTGCACAGACTTCCAAAACCACTGAAATTGACATTGGTACTTCTAGGCCCTGGAGACAAACAAAATTCACTAACTGTAATAGTGATAAACTTATTTATCTGATCACCTGTCCCTGCGGACTTAGGTCCGTGGGAATGACAACTCGTAAAATCAAGGTGAGGCTGTCTGAACACAGGAGTACCATAAACTGTAAACGTCAGGCGACCAAACTCACTACCCACTTTATCAACTCAAATCACTCACCCACTTCTTTCCAGTGGACGGTTCTAGAGAAACCATTTATTCCCACACATGTGACCAATCTAAGTGATTTTCTGTTGGTGAAGGAACAAAAATGGGTGCTGAGACTTGGCACCTATAGTACAGGGCTCAATGACGATATACTTTGGTCCTCTCTATGAGTTTAGTACTCTGCCAATAGATGCCATGTCTTTCCTTAATTTAATGTTCTGTTCACATGCCCGACGTTTTGTCATCAATATCATCACACTATATATATTTACTGTAGGGTCACCGACCGTGGGACTATTTTGGTTCCTGCCTTATAAACTTAGGCTGTATAACATTAGACATCCACAGTATGAGAGGGGTGCCAAACACTGCAGAGTGCATTCTGATTCGTCCTGATACTCTGCCGGTACTTTGCCGATATTTGTTTACCAACTTCACTATGACTACCAGGCACCGCGTTATTGGTTCCTGCCTTATAAACTTAGGCTGTACAACATTAGACATCCACAGTATGAAAGGGGTGCCAAATACTGCAGAGTGCATTATGATTCGTCCTGATACTCTGCCGGTACTTTGCCAATATTTGTTTACCAACTTCACTATGACTACCAGGCACCGCGTTTGTGACTGGTCGCTGTATCGAGTGTTGAACTTATTACAGCACCCGTTACTCGGCCAGCGGAGTTTCGCCCTATCGCGTAGCTTGGTAAACGATCACGTGGGATATTCGGCCTATCGTAGGCAGTCTAATTTAAACCCTTTCCCGATGAGCCAGCGCCACCTCCCCAGACGGCACAGATGCCGGGTTGAAGTACCGGCGGAGAGGTAGGGTTGTTTTCTGGCTATCTCTGGCTATTTGTGCACACCATTCTTAAGCGGGAGAGTGCCTTAGGCACATTATTGAATGTTCTGAGTGAGTTAACGAGGGGTCTATACTTTTTATAACATCTATGCAAGATCGTTTGAGGCACCATGACATCGCTCTTTGGAGTGGTACTACGATGTCCGGTTTTTTCAGGCTCACTACTGGAGAGATTGGATGACCGTTAAGTACTGCAAAAAGCAGCACATCACCGCGCTGCCTAGCGGGTTGAGCCCTTACAAACGCTGAGGGTCACGTGATTATAAAGAACAGACCTCAGCCATAGACAAACTGCTGATTTCACCCTGGCAGTTTATTTTTCATGCAACGTAGCGGTAGAACCCTCGCAGGAGTTTTACCTTATCAATAGACATTTTGTACTTAATGATTAGAGGGTAGTGACATTCACCATCTTCTAATTGGAGTTTATGAGATTGAGCTTTATTCATGCTGTGCTGTAATACCTTTTTGGTGAGTGATCCTTATTGTATTCATTCACCTCAACAGAGCGGTGCTTCACTTTTGTCCTGAGCCGCAGCCAGGTGGGGTGAGGTCTGCACATCTTACACATCGGGTAAGATGTACTATATGTAATTTGAAAATCTTCAAGTACTGTGTAAATTAGGAGACACTAGTACATACAGTGCAACTGGCTTTAGTAGTTCACAAGCCTTATTGATGATGAAGTTTACTCATTACAATATAAACAAGGATGTTTGGAGATAGGTTGTGTATGATATACTCATGCTATGTTTTTGACTCTTTTAGTAAGGAACCGAATCTGTAAGAAGATACGGAAGAGTACACCTAGGAGGTCCAGGTGACTTTTATACCAGTATCTGATTTGTTTCACTTTCTTAGAACACTGTTTCTTTTTATCCTATTCACTTCTTGGTTTTGTGTGCAGTAGCAGTAGTCGTTCTTGACAAGGTCCTGAAGAAAGCAAGGCCACATGGCCGTTATTTGCTGAAACATGTTGACCACGTTCCACTACTAGACAGTTCATAAATTTCCTCTGTCTGTGCTATTTTTAATAATTGGCATTGGAAGCTATATCCGATTAAAATAGTTTTCTGCTTCCTAAACCAATTTTAACTACACCTTTTCTTCTTTTTTTGCTATCACAGCTTTTTTGCACTGCACCTTAGTTAGTTACCCCATGAGCCACTCCACTCATTTATATACAACCAATCACTTCTGACGAAAAAGTGACCCCACACTGCCCACAGGAGGGACCCTTTATTATCCATTAGGCCCTTCTCTGTTTGTCATCAGGCAGTTGTTTGTAGTGTGGGTCCCTGGAACCCCAAATGATGAAGGGCGGTTCCGATTGGTGACTGATGGGTGTTCAAGACCAATACACTTGTCTGGCTTATTCTTATTATTTTGGGAAGTGTTGGAATTTGGCTAGTGGTATTAATTCTCAGTCGTTATCCAAACATCCCTTGTTACTACTTTGACCCTCTGATACTTTTACAATGAAACAGCATCTGACTATATTAGTACGACAAGTGTTCAAGTAGCTCCAGCGATTTCAAATAATCCTGATGCAATACCAACCATTGACAGAACTGCCTTGGGCTATTTCATTAACTTTGATACGTTTTCTGAGGATCCCAGCAAACCTGAAATGACACCAGCAAATAAAACTTTTAAAGAATAAGCAACAGAACTTTTCATCAACTGGAAAAGACTTATCTGGTTTCACCATGGATTGAACTTTGGATTGTGCTAGGCGTACTTTTTCTCCTACTTTGGCTGATTCTTGTACTAAGTTTAGGAATGCTGATCAAAAGAAGATATAGTAAAATGGACACAGCAATAAGAACATCAACTTACTCCTCAAGCCACACAAATCATCTCATAGTGAACAAAAAGACTTGACATCAGTGAACATCACAGCCGTTCCTATACCTGGTGGTAAAGCTTGGGACAGAACCGATTATGACATCTTTGATCCTGCAGAGCTGTTGAAAATTCTACACCAATTCAAGATTTCCTTGAGTGACTTTGTTTCACCCAGCACATTTTCTGATGATTGGGACTTTGAGACTGTTAATAATATGATGTCAGACTTATATATGTCTGCAAAATTTACAAAACATGACTACTTAGAAGGTTCATCAGATTATGAAAAAATGTACTGTAATAATCACTATGGTCATCATTATTTGCACAAATCTGCAAACCCTAGAAATGTTTATACTCAATGGGAACATTGTCCAACTCTACCAAAGGGTAGCTCAAAAACATGTTATGAAAAATGTCCATACTTCTCAGGTTTTAATGTCTCAAATCTGGAAACATTTTACTTTAAAAATGTTAATAAGACAGGAATGAAATGTATGTTGACTAATACTAAGCAAATTTATTCTGCGGCCTTTTATGCTCAGCTGTCCACATTAGATTTTGACTTTTGGAGCGACAACACTGAAACAAAAACTGTCTGGGGCACAAAAGACTGGCAGGTGCAGGGAATAGAAGCTTTATTTCGAGCCTGCATTATCCCTGAACAAATAATGTTTTTGAATGACACTTTTCAACAGACATCCTGTCCTGGCCTAGCCAAGATAAAGAATTTAACCAAACCATCCATACCAACACCTACACCTGATAGTAAAAACACTACAGAAGGAGGGGTCGACGTAAAAACAATTTTTCTTAAAAACAGAACTGATCCTGATAGTAAAAAATAGTTAAACTGGCCCACAGACAAAAACAACTGTCAAGATAGATTCCTGAATAAGACACAAGGGTTTAAATTCACTGGACTAGATCCAAGATATGTCTAGAGACAACATCCAGGGATAATAACAACATACAGTGTAGGAAAACTGTGCCTTGAGTGGCTACAAAAGTCCACACTAACAGAGGTAAAACAACATTTATCTTTACTTAAAGATGGCGTTGATTTGAGGAACTTCTTACAAGGGCCTCCCAAACCGCGTCATAAACGTTTTATATACGCTGGTATATATGCCATTTATAATGAAGCTTGGAAAGCAACACAAGCAGAGACTGCAGAACGAATACGAGAAATTGATTGTATTAATTTAGAGAAAGCTCTCTCTGTAGTTGACAATGGGTTAACGACTCTGTCATTCAGAATTTATTCTTTGGACAGCATAGTATCCTCTGCCATAGACATAATGGAACAGGACTTGCTCATGCTACAGCATGGTCAGTCACAATTGCGTTCTATAATGCTTTTAGTCTGGACGTTACAGAATCTTGGTTCTGGATATGTGCCATGGCGTTTAATCAACACCACGTCATTGTTTTCTGTATTTAACCTTACAGATAAACAAATCAGTTTGGCACAAAGAAGAGCAGACTATACGGTGCTGAGCATTGAAAAACTGGAGAGATTACCATTAACTGTTTCGGAAAAACCTGAAACAGAATGGCTAATACATGGAACAATCACTCTGCCTGTCACAATTTTTCATTTTCAGTATTGCTTGAAACATATACCAGCTGGGGTATATGAAAGGTTGGGTAAAGAATACATCAATTCAACCTGGGATTTACCATATACACACAGATGTTGGAGTGGGGGAAAAGAAGTATTTCTTAGTGGTACAAACTGCAAAAGCACACTAAGCGGTACACTTTTATGTCAGGGTATTAACTTACACGGAGCCTGTGATGGTTATTCGACCAACTTATCCTGCCACTTGCAAGGTTCTTCAGCTGCAGTGACAGATCCAATTTTTAGGCAGCTTTCTAATGGAAGCTATATTATGTTGAATGATCACAGCTGCTGTGGCATGTTGCCCGTAACTGTGTTGGCCAGGGTCACTTGTCGTATGCAAGTATTGTTTCCCAAAATCAAGACAGATGGGGAGTCGTCGTTATGGCCTTCACTGAACATCTCTTCTATACGAATTGATACTTTAAGCAGAATGAAAGCCATTCTTTTACAAAAAACTGTGCCACTGACCTCGTCCAAAGAGACGTATGAACTACAAGTTGCAAGGTCCTCTGCAGAGATACATGCCCTTTTAGACACAAACTGCCCCATACATTTCGTAGAAATGTTAGTTCGTATCTTAAGCATGTCTGATACCAGTGGTATTGTACATGTATTTAAGACAGTTTTTTCAGGACTGTTAGCACCCTTTGAAGCAGTCCTCGGCATATTTCCAAACTTTGTGCACTCTGTGTTCGGCAGCCTGCCTCTCATTTTGTGACTCGAAGCTGGAATACTATTGTTGTTCCTTCTGCTCTGATATGGAAGTTCAGTCACCAGCGACACCGAGATTACCTTAGAGAACACTCTCCTGGCAATGAAGTGTCGTGAGCGCATGATACAGATTCTGGGCTTGACTCGTTTAAGAGATCAGAAAACCACGTGGTTTCTATCATTCCGACCAATCTGGCAAGATTGCATCTTACCTGTTCTGCGATGCCTGCTATGTGGAGAAGAATGCGTGTTGGACATCTGTCTGACACTCCTGCCAACGGATGTTGATACTTTGCTTGGTTCGGTAACGGCCCAAGCATTGTGTTGTCCCCAGCGGCCACCAATCCTGATGACTGCATTCATTGAGGTCTCACAGACGCAAACTGCTGACGGTGAGATAGGTGGATCGACAGGCACACAGGTACCATCTCCATCTCCTTCGAACATTGCTAATGCGGCTAACGCTGATGCCGATGCTTCACATTTTTGTGCAATCGGTCTACTTAACCCCTTCCCTGCTGCCGTCGCCCATCGCGAGCACTACCTCGCTGGTACTGCGAAGGTCCAACGGCCGATGTGACCCCACCCATTTCGCGGACCCGCCGCACTGCCGCGAAATTGCAGCTGCGGCTAAGGGGTAAACGAAGTGGTCCAACTTTCACCTACTGTGGTAGACGAATTCTTTACCAGCTTAGAAGATTTGATGTTTTCTCCAAACAATGAGACTGACTTTTGAAATCAGCACACATTGTTCTATAGAATCTGTATTTAACCTTCACTTTTCTAAACAAAACTTCTAACTTTAGAACTCTTTTTTTTCTACGATTTGACTTTTTCCAAAAATTAAAAAAAAAATTCTGGGGCCACAAATTAATCTGCTTAAAGTAGAACTATTCATAGAGAACAATAATTCTTTGAATACTTCCAAGAGACAATATTTAAACTTGACCACAACAAAAACTATTTATATATTATGTCATGGAATGGTCTTGACTTTTTCTTCTGTATTTAAGAGCCATTTCATAAATGTACTTTCATGGTACATTCGGATAGCATTTCCAATGTCATACTATGCTTTGAATGAAAACAATGCTTTTATAATGCGCAAATGCTCATTTTCATGTACAACCGTTTGTTTAGAATTTAGTAATGTCGAACATAATAAAGTGGAGTGGGTGTTGTATGGCGTTTTAGGATCCGAGCGAAATTTCCAGATTCATGCCCTTATATATGTACAATTCACATTGCCCTAATATAGGCATAGAAATCATACCCATATTTAGATATAGCCCATGCAGTCCAAATACAGGCATGGCTACTTCCATCCGTACCAAAAAGACAGAACGATTTCTTGGAAAATCAGCCTAAAGCAGTCAGGGACATCCCCTTGCTTGAATATTGATTTGTCCAAGAACTCATGGAGTTTTCAAAGAATTACAATTCCCTTGGGGTTCTTTTCTGACGTTCTTATGCCCGACAAACTAGGCACCTTCAAGGTATAAATATGCCTTCACTTGCTCTAGCAAAGACACCGTGGTACGGAGCAGCTTGACTATCTTCTTGCCCGACACAGCTCGCTACAGCAAGTGCCGAAGGAAGCCAACCCTCCAGCTGACTCACTGATCGAGAAGTTGTCCTTTCTCTCGCCGAGAACCCCGCTCCAGTGTTTCCAAGATCTCCTTGGGGGGTGTTGGGAAATCGAGTCCGAGACAAGAGATACCAGACCTCCTTCATTCTAAACTAAGGTATGGAGCTGATTAGACCCTAAGAGAAATCTTGGATAGATTCTTGGCAAAGAAACTAAACCTATGCTACACCACACTTACTTCTTCCCTCATACTAGACTTAGGTTAGGTACATTGGGGTAGGCGTATTTTAGAAGCACCAGTTGAGTACTTTTAGCCATTGTTATTTGTTCTTGGGGAAACAAAGTTGTCATGTGTATGCGGTTGTCAGAAACTAATCCCTTCTTGTTTATTCGAGAAAGTTTCTAGTGACCTCTAAGCTAGCTGGCACTCACAATTAAGTTTAATATATTCGATAGAGACCTAGTCGACCTCAGTCCTACGTCAAATCTATAGGATGTATTATTCCAATGCGCAGAGCCTATTGTGAATATAGGAACTACACTACAATCCTTTCGACAACAGACCTAAAATAGCACCCGTTGCCTGATTTGTAAGGGTTTTTTGCTTTTCTAACTTTAATTCGGTGGCATGAAAATCATGTTTATGATTGTAAAGTCACATTCTTGACCAATGGCAGACAGTTATCCTCACAATTTGTGATTTGCAAATACAGACATTCCAAGCGGTTTCATGAATTATCTATATCAAGAAATATCATGAAACTCCTCAGTAGATCCACCATGTCCTGGTCAACACTCAAAAGGTTGTAGGCTTGTGAGTATTCAGTTCGCAGACGGTCACCCAACCTGGAAACCCAGACAGGTTTATTTCTGTTTAGTGGGAGAAGAAATACCAATCCAAGGAGCCAAATTTCATGATGTTTTGGAGGAATGATTAAAGAGAAATAGTATTCCCATTGGAAACATACAATTTCAGTGAAGAAGCAAGAAATACAATTCAGTACACATATGTTTTTTCAACTTTTCCATACAAACATTTTCACCATTCACAGATTCAGTTCCATATACAGAAATAATTATGAATTTGAGAATTAATGGAAATGCTTGACTGGCATAGAATTCCTTGACTAATTCTTTGAGAATTCCAAATAGTCATTCATTTGGCCAAATATATAAATAATTCACGGAATTGGGGACGTCCGAGGCAGGGCCACATTTTTTTTCTAAAAAAGACATATATACAAAATTGTTTTTAAATTGTAGAATTGTGACTGACATCCTCGTGGTGAGACTCAGTGACAGAGCTAACATATTTCTGTTAACACTTTGCCTCTCCTGTCTGGTAGATACTGGAATGTAAGTGTGTCCCCAGCATCCTCTTGTGATGTCATATGTCATACTTTCCTCTCACAATCCCGCAGGTCGCATGTACACAAATGTGTTCCCACTTGGCTTTCAAGTGACTGTCAAATGACTGTAAAGTGTGAGAAGTGTGTGAGGCTGGCAGACGTCAGTGGACTAGAATTTGATGTGAGGTACAGCATCAGGTCTCACCTCAGTTTCTGGTCCAAGGCTCGTTGTCTGCCTGTGAATGCTCCTGCTGCAGGCTACTGTGTGGTCAGGCAGGCAAGAATCATGCAGTGAAACGGAACCAGTATGACACAGCATCGGGTTTCTGTTTCACTGGTAATCACCACAGAAAATATGTAGAGCTAAGTGGAGGAAATTGAGAAAATAGACACAGTGGATGAGAAGTGGGTGAGGAAGAATGTGTCTGGGAGGGACCTGGAACCAATTTGGAGACTGGAACTCATTGGATTGTAAAAAAAAGGCGGGAAAGGAAGCTGCATAACAACAAGAAAAATAAAGAAAAAACACCATTCTTTGATTGCAGATTTTTTTTTACTTTTTTTGACTTTTATTATACTATTTTACTTTTTTTAAAGTAAGAGTACTTACCTGCAACACTTCATCAGAAAAACACCCTACATACCCCTACTGACACACATATTCCCATGAATTCCTGATCGACTTTTGCTCACATATGATTTTGGAAGCTTTTTGGAACGTTGTTAGTTGGGAAACAAGAATGTAACATAACTGGCTTAACTTTATCAAATACAATGTATGAACTGATTACAACTACTCCAAGGGCCAGATGTACATATACTTCCATTTGCGATTACCTAATAGCAAATTTTTGTGATGCGCTATAAGGAAATTGCAAACTGCTATGTACAACAGTGTGTTTTACACTGTTTGTGAGTCACAGTGGGATGCAAATTGGCCTACCTCATTAATATTCATGAGTTAGGTCTCCATTTGCAACTCATTGGGAATCACTAAAATCAATGGGATGGTGGCCTGCTGAGGTCAGCAGACCACCATTTCTGTGAATGCTCTTAAACAAAGCAACTTTTTGGGGGGGAAATGCAGCCCATTTTCCTCAAAGGAAAATGGGATGCGTTTAAAACAATAATGAAATGTTTTCTTTTAATTTTTTAAGAATAGCCAGTGGTTCCTGAGAAGGGTTCGGTTTGTGAATTGGGCCATATGCAACCTTAAAAAATCTATGTAAATCTGGCCCCAAGTTCTTTGCCAAGGTATTATGAATATTTTAAAAAGCTAGTGGGGAGAAAATTCAATTTTCATCATGCTGGATAGATTAATCTAAAAATAATTAAAAGCTACAGCTTTGTGGTTACAACAAAATTTCAAAGCAATGCCCATAGAAAAGAAAAGGAACGGATGTTTATAGCAGCCCAAAGTATGGGTCTGATTCGAGTTTGACGGACTGGCACTGATATCCCATCCACCTTTTTAAAAGTGCACTGTATTCTAATGCACTTATAGTAAGGTTGCATGTTTGTGAAGAAGTACCCCTAGTGCAGGAGATAATTCACAAAGTACTGCTTTGCAGAATGCTGCAAAGAGAACTAGGCTGGTTTGATCAGATGATGATGAAGTAACAGAACTGGAGCTTCATAAGGGAAATTTAATACAGGGATCTCAGTGGATGAAGGTGGTACAACACATTAAAGACAAGCTAGATTTTCTTAATAGTACACATTCCACAAGTACTGCTGATCTGTTTGATCTTATGGTTCTCCCACTAATGAGGCCCTTCCATTACATAAAGCATCATGAGAAACTACATCGCATGGATGGAAAGTGAGAGATAAAACAAGTTTCCCATGTTTTCTGGCCATGAAATATATAATAATACATTTTTGGCCATATTTATCACCCAGTTTGAGTTGCTCTTGTGCAATGCAACGTTGTGCAAGAATGACGCAAACCTTAAGTCAGATTTTTGAAGGCACGCTAAGCCACTTTATGTGGCTTTCTGTGGCTCCAAAAATCTGGATTAACTCAACGCAGAGCAAATCACTGCGTTGCATTACTCTGCCCTGGGTAGGAGTTCCATGTGTGTTTCCATGCAACTCCCATGGTCTTTGGTGTATTCACAGATTTACAAGACCGTGTAAACCTGGGAATGTGCCAAAAAGATACGCCTCCACAGGAGATGCATAACAAAGAGAAATATCTGTATTTCTCCCTGTTTCTTCCTCTTTCTATATGTGCTGCATTCTGCAGCACACCTAGAAGAGGAAACAGCCTCTCAGGATTATTTTTGAGAAGAAAGGAGTCCCTTCCTGCACAAAAACAATTCTGCATGCAACACAGGCACCCTTAAACCATGGTGAATGGGTGCCTGCGTGGGTGCTAGGCAGTACTTTGTGTGTGGAGCACAGACGGGAAGTAAGGAATGCACAGTGTGCATTAAATACAGCACATTCCTGCCCTTTCCCATTGCTGTGCAGTGCAGTGCAGCAAGGTGACTTGCTGCTCTGCGATGCACCAGAAATCTTGTAAATAAGGTCTGTAGGGTCTAAATTTCCTCAAAAAACATAATTTCACCTTGCCATTGTGTGACCATCTTTGGTTACAGGGCAATCTCTCCCATTGGAGCTGTATGATTAAAACGTAAAAAGAACATGACAGCAGGCCTTATGCAGCTACAAATATTTCATTTTATACAGCCATTTATGCAGCCTTTTCTCAGCTCTTATTTAACATTGTGCATAGTGGACAGACTATGCTGAAACATTAGGCAGTATCGAACTGATGGTGAGAATTTAGCCAGACACCCCCTTTAATACATTATGTTTAATCATAACTGCAGCATTAGCCATTACTGTGGGTAGAAGCCAGTGTGGCTAAGCCTTAGAAGATTGATGCAGCTCAGTGATCTTCAATTGCACATCTTATATTTAAGGGCTGATACTCTTTGGAACAGCGTTAAGTGATATCCTACAATGTTCTGAGAAAAGACAAGATGATGCTATATACTTTCAGGTCACTGAAATAGAGATCCTTCATGTTCTGTAACACTCAACAACAGTTTAATTAGCAACACAGACTGTACTTGTGGTCAGTGAGCTGTTTAGGGGATCAAACCTTCAATCCAGGTCGCATTCTTAGAACTACCGTAGTCCTGATTATGTGAACAGGAAAGTATTACCAGTGAGGACATGGTTACCACAATATGTTTACACTTAGGAAGAGATCATTACAGATCAATGGGTGGTAAAGTTGGTGCACAAGGTTATCAGTTAGATTTCAAAAGTGCCCATTTTTAACCATGATTATGAAGCACACCTCTCCCTTTAGATCTCGTATAGGGGTGGGTGTAACTCACGCAATCCTGTGTAGGCTAATCACGTGCAATTAGCTAAATATTCTGTAAGATTACACAAATTATGTGAGAAAAGCAATTCTGCATTTAGCTCTTTTTTCATAGCACAAAAATGCTTCCTCATATCCAAAATGGACTCAAGGATGCATTTTGCACTAAGAAATAGCGCTAAATGCAGTGTGAACAGTCACTCATGCTTGCTAAATGTGCACTTAGGGTAAACTTCTCCTCAAACTTAATCTCACCATTTAGCACTAGTTTCATAGAGTACAATTCACCCTTGTGTCCAAAATAAACGACAGGATGATTTTGTGCTAAGAAAATAGCGCTAATGCAACAGCAGATAAACAGCAGCACAAGCAGCCACTTGCGCTCACTAAATGTTCTCTTGCTGTAGGATTTTTCACCCCAAATTTCTCTTAGGGCCATATGTATCAACAAACTCTTTTGCGATTCCTAAATAGCGATTTTTAAGGAATCGTTATTTAGGAATCGCAAAATGGTATGTATGAAGAAATTCGCTATTTTTTAGCAATTCCTTAATCTTCCTTATATGCGAATTCGCATTTTGCGAATTCGCAATTAAGGAATAATTTCCAATGCATTCCTATGGGCCAGGAGGCCCATAGGAATGATTGCGAAATAATTCTCAAATTGCGAATTCGCAATTTGCTAATCGCAATTTTGAGAATTATTTCAAGGGTGCAGGGGTGTCTCAAAGACACCCTGCTGCACCCCTGAAATGTACATGTGTGTGCATATGGGGCATATACATGCCCTATGGGCATGTGTGTGCATCACATGCCACCTTCAAAAATGCCAAATTGTGCATTTTTTGAAGAATTCGCAAGTTACCATCAAATACAAGTTGGTGGTAATTTGCGAAAGCTTAACCAAAATTCGCAACCTAAAAATGCTACATACATAGCATTTAAGGAATCGCAAAATTGAGATTCCTTAAATGCTATGGCAAAATAAGGAATCGCAAATCTTTGCGATTCCTTATTTTGCGAATATTTCATACATCCCAAAACATGCAAAAAGGCCGTTTGCGTTTCGCAAAGGCCGAAATTCTGCGAATTTCGACCTTTGCAATTCGCAAAAGGCTTGATACATATGGCCCTTAATTACAAGATTATTGCAGTGGTACTGATATTACTCCAATTATTCTGATTCCTCTGACTTAATTAAAATTACACCTAGGTCTAGAAGCTTTACTATAGGCAATTCTGAATTTTCAGCAAAGAACACAATCATTAAAGTTTCTCAGAATGAAAGTATTTTGGGATTTTATTTGATTCTCTTCTTAGTAAAAAAACCTAAAAACCTAGAGGAAAGACTACTATTGGAATTAAGAACAATGAATACAATGCTGGTAATTACAATTTTGAAGATGGTGTCTTTTCAGACATGGATTCCTCTTATAGCCCAAAGTGTATTTGTCTTAGAAACCCAGTCCATAAGATGGCCTATTTCGACATTCCCATCCATCCTTTCTGACAGATATTCCTAAGGTTTGGACAGGGAGACCATCATTAGCAATTCAGAACCATGCTGGTCAGAGTTTTGTGTGAACAGAGGGCGTTTATAAAGGTATCAGTGCCACTAGTGGTATATCTCCATTTAAAGATGGTTAAATTGTTTCTATATGTTAGTTATAGACTGATCGTTACGCATTCTTTTTTCTGAAGCAAAAGAGGACACAGAGTTTGTAATGTTATGAATATCTTTTAGCACACTATTGTGCAAGGATGAGTCCGGATGAGAAGAGGTGCCTGGAAGGTTTGTAATAGCAAATGTGAGATTGTGTGCAAAGTTCTCCAGGAGTTATGTTGCATTCTTTCAGAATATAGACAGAAAACACTTGCTGTAAATATTAGCAATGTATAGTACAGGTTCCTGAAAGGTGATGTGATTTGCAGCAGAGGAAGACACCCTTCTGTTATGCTAAAGGATGTTGTGCCTGGAAGTATGGGGAAAGGACACCTATGAATCCAATGCTCTCTAAGTCTCTGATAGCCATTTCCACCAATTCTCCTCCTCCCAAAGCTGTTCAAGCAGGTTCATTGGGAGTGATGGAGCAAGGTTGGAAACAAACATTTTTGTATACCCCTTGTGAATTCACTTCTCCATAACAGTAATATGAACTAATCGTGTGGTTTTAAAATGTAATCAACATAGAATAGAATGCACATGCACAAACACAAACACACATTGGATACTAAAAAGGGCATAAAAGAGGACATTTGGAAGGATGATGTGTGCTTGCTTTTCTGATTTTATCTTTGCACCCCGACATGCTGCTGGACTGCGCAACTGTTCTATGGAACAGGGACTTTGACATTTTTCTGAACTTTAACCTTTGAATGGGTGCGGAGTCCTTTGAGAGGGGAACATCAAGAGAGATAGAGAGGTGTTCATTGGGAACTATTCTGTCCATATGCTGATGTCTGCATTTCCAAACTTTGGTAATATGAAACTTTTTTTATTTCAAACTGTTATGCTAATAAATGAATGTTTTGAATTTTAAAACTTCTCTTCTAGGTTATTGATATTTAAATAATTTTTAGAATTAAAAGATAAAAGTCATGCTAGGATATTTAATTTCTAAATAAAAATTAAATAAAAGAAGAATTAAGCCGGTCTTGTTGTCCTTTAGTTAGCTCTTACTAGCTGATCCATTAACAAATAATGGTGGGGTGTTTTAAATGTTTTCCTTAAATCAAACCATGATATCAGAAATAAACTGCAGATGTAAATAATGTATAAAATTTAGTTTTAGACACTCCGCTATAATCCAGCAGCTCTCCTTTGGTCTTCATCGAATCCTCGGAGCATGGTAAAAGTGTTATGGGCCCCACTGACGAGAAATGTGTGAATAGCTCCTTGGGATAAGGTGATGCTTTTACAGAGAATTTCTGGAGCCGCGCTGCATCAGTATATTATGTGGTAGCAGAGCATAGGTTGCTATAGGTTGACTAGGATATATTATGTATAGAGTAGAGTATATGGAATTTTGGTGTACAGAATTTATGACTAACATCTGTTGAGTTTGTATGAAGTTATATGTAGTCTGGAAAAGGCTTCCGGAAAGTGTGGGAAACTGGTAACTCTGTCTGCAGGCAGAGGAAGTGTGGCAAGTGAAGTCGCACATCACATAGTCTGTTTCAAAGTTGTGACATCGTCGTATGTTACAAGTTTAGGGACCTTTGCGTGTAAAAGTGGTGGATGCATAGCCAGGGCAACCTGTAAAATCTTGGATCTGAGTACAGGGATCATTGTGTATTCTGTCTTAAAACTCTACCTGGAGAGAGTAATAAAGTTTAACCTAAGCTTGAGAGAAGGGTAAAGTAGAGGGAAGTGCTACTTTATTGGCGAAAGTAAAATTCTGTGGTAGAGAAGAGGTAAGCGCTGTCTATTGGAAATACAGAATACTTGTGTAATTGAGGAAACTATCACTTTGGTTATAGCGAAACAGACAAATGGAGTTGTTTTATGTAGTTAATAACTGATTTTGATGTATAGACGTGTAAATACAGTATGCCGATAAATTTTGTAAAGGAGGGGTCAGTCGAAGCTGCAGAAGCCGGAGCAGGGTTGACGTCAAAAGTATCGCGCTGGGATTGGTCCACGTGACCAAGACAGAGTCAGGGCTGATTGGTGCATCAGTGAAAGAAGCAAAATAATTGGTTGAGCACTAATGAAACGTATCTTGTTCTAATTGGTGCATTAGTGTGAACCGCGCTGTGATAGGCTGGTGTTACGAAACAGTTTATGGTAGAGTGTGTCATCATTTGAAAGACAGGAAAGTAATAGAAAATTGAGTTTTATTATGGAGCGGTGAAAGAAAAATCTTCACGGTTTCAAAAATTGAAAAATGTGTTTAAAAAGGATAAGATAATTGAGACAAGAGGGAAAATTGCTTCCTCCGCCTAAAACGCCTGCATCATACATGATGACAAAATGTGGCTACCATACATGCATATGCTTAGAGAATTGGGTCAGATATATTTCAAAAATGATGGTGTATTAGCTTTCCTACAAGTAGAATCTTTCAGTCTTGCAGTATTAAGAAATTTGAGAGACAAAATGATGAAGCTTGAACCAAGATCTAGACCGACTCAGTTTAAAGCATTAGCTGAGTGGAGTGGGAAGCGAGAAAGGTTTGAGGATTACATAGAACCAAAGAATATATTTCGTGGATTTTGGAGAGAAACTCATGAGAATAGAATGCGGAAATGGAGAAATGCTAATATGTGTGATGGGATGTATCCAGTTAGAATTGTTGATGAAGGGGTAGGACGAAAATGCATGGAAAAGAGAAATAATGTGGAGACAGGAAGGAAAGGTTATGAGGATTGTGAATCAGAGGATACAGTGCTGGAGGAGATACTAAATAGAAGACTACCACCATATCAACCAAGTTCTACAAGTATGACCCCAAATGCTCCACCAATGGAGGATAGATTTGCAGATACCATAAGGCAATTTTCAAATTTCAGAGAACTTCCGGAAAGAGTAGAAATGAGATACTATTCTAATGCTCCATTAATAGAAACCAGATTTATTGGTACACCCAAGCAAAGTGATGAAACAAGAAAAAATGTGATTTGAGTAGAGAGGCAAATTGAAGAACAACCAAGTACTTCTGAGTATATACGTTCAACAAATGAATTAACTGAGAAAATACAAGACCTCACTATAAATATAGAAGCTGTAACTGTCCCAGTAACAATAGGTACTGTAATTCCAGTGTTCGAGAATCAGAAAATAAAAGAACCATCTTTTACTATTCCTTTGAATCAGAGTTTACAAAAAGTGAGGGAAAAAGTTTATCCAGATTTGTCAGAAGTTAGGCGTACTTGTCACATGATACCGGCGGGTTTAACTTTCAATCAAAGTCTTCCGTAAAAGTTTCCAACAGGTGCAGAATCTGAATCTGTGACTCCTGAGAAAAGTATAGAGAAGATTGATTTCTCACAGACCCCAGTAGGACCATCAGAACAGGAATTAAGTGATTGGATTAAAACTTTGAAAGTAAAAGAAAACGAACCAAAAACGTTAGATGTGGCAAAAATAAAAATTGATATGGAAGAACTAATAATTGGAACAATTGAAACAGATAGATTGAAAACCTACCAAGATGATGAATTAATGTTTATGTGTAAAAGCATTACTTGGAAAACCAAAAATATGCATGACCAATTTGAAGGGTTAGCAAGTGAAATGGATGTAGATTTTACAAAATATAAAGCATTACAGAAACCCTATAGAGTGGATTTTACAGAAAAGGATATTGAAAATATGAATACAGCAGGAAGAATAACTCAAATAAAAGAATTGATTGTGTTGTTAAGGAAATGGGGAGACATTGATAAATGGAAAGTAATATGGGCAAAGAAAAGAGAAGAAAGGAATGATAAATCAACATTAGCATTCCCTGTAAGAGAAAAAGAGCATGTAATAAATTAATTTCCTATGAGAGAAATACCAGGAGGAGGATATGTACATGTTCCTTGGACTAGACAGGATATATTATCATTTACAAATGATTTTCCCAGATTAAGAGAAAAAACAGTAGAATGGTATCAACAAGTGGATCGATTTGTGAAAGTGTCAAAGGTATTATGGGAAGATTTAGATGGATTGTTTGACGTAGTGGTACCAGCAGATTTATGGTCAGAGTGTAAAATCACTGATTATTTGGTACTTACAGATCACGTACTCGTGAGCCTTTCGTTGATATAATGGGATGCTGAGCTACGCGATATTATATTAAGAGTGCTACGAAGCGGACATTATTGGAAGTGAGTAGAGTGCTGTAGTTGAGAAGGAAGTGTAGACTTTACTAAAAGGTTAAACTGATATTTTAATGATACGCAATTTTGGTGTCTTTGAGGAGACGTTTTTACGTTGGGCTGCTGGAGATGGGGGATACGAGACTGAATTAGATTACAACGGGACAAGATACTTGGGTGAGCATCTAGTGTGCCTAGTAGATATTGTACTTGTAAAGCACAACATGAATTTCCTGACTTAGTCTCATGGGTGAATATTGGATATGTCGAGGAATTGGTACCTGAGATATTAAATTACAGTTGAATCATACGATGTATCTTGATTTTGTTTGTATGTGGTTGAGTGAGAGTTTTTGATAATGTATTTAGTTATAAAATGGTATTCGCTTATAATTCAGTAATGATAGCCATATATAAGTATAGAGCAGATGGTGGATATTAACCCCGTTTTCTACTGATGGATCATTGAAGTACTACTATGTATTTATTTGAATGAATTACTTGGTGATATGAAGATGACATGTTCCCCTATTTTTCTCGCAGGGACTTATTGCTTTACTTTGAGGAGTATTATTATTATTATTATTATCTGAATTGATTAATCAATGTGAAGAAATATTGTATGGATGACCAGATAATTGACAAGGTTGGTAGTAGCCTTTCTTATTAGAGACATATAGATTAAGGAAGTACTAACCGTACAACACGTTCTTTGGGTGATATCTTGTTGGGGACTTGGTTCTGTCCCTCTATTCTTGCAACACTGGTTGGCTTGTGGATGTTTAACTTCTCTGAACTTTCTTTTGGAGTTTTGACCAAGTAATGGTACTTATATAAATGTGTAAACCTGTTGTACTGAGCTACTCTTATGTATTGTTATTTGGGTTGCAGCCCTGAAGAAGTCTATTGCTTAATTTGAGCAAGACGAAACACGTGTTGGCTGCTTATTTTTTTTAATTGGAGCTTTGTTCATTGGATTTCGAATTGGAACAATCAATAAAACTATTTTTGAAGACAAATATGTATCTACTGTGCCGACTGAACCCCAACATCTGAAGAAAGACTTTTCATTGACAATTTATTACTGATTCGGAGTGCTCAGAAACAATTCTTTGTATCTATTGTTTTTTCCACCAGTGTGGATTAACTTGGGGTTGTGGTAACCAACCATTTATCTTCCTGGAGCACCATTGTTGTACTGCATGTTGTTACTTTCCCTGGATTTGCTGTGCGCCTGTATTGCTTAACTGGTTACCGAATTTTATTTAGTCCTTGTAATTCACCTATAATGGGATTGAAATAGCCTAATGGAACGTTTAGAATAGTGCAGGATTTGAGAAAGGTTAATAAAATTGTTGTTCCATGTTGTCCAATTGTGCCAAACCCAGCAGTATTTCTATACCAAATTCCACATGATGCAGAATGGTACACAGTCATTGATTTATGTAATGCGTTCTTTACTGTTCCATTACATCCTGAGAGCCAGCCAATATTTGCATTCCGGTTCAGGGACCGTATTGTGGCATGGTGTCGAATTCCTCAGGGGTATACTGAGAGTCCATCTATCATTAATCAATTGCTAAAGAAATCCTTGGAAAGTTTAGGTATGCCTGGAGAATCAGTTCTCGTGCAATACATTGATGATCTGCTAGTAGCATCAAAAACAAAAGATGCACGTATTTCAGACACTGTTATACTGCTAAATCACTTGGCAGAAGAAGGGCATAAAGTGTCTCCGTTGAAATTACAGTTTTGTCAGAAAGAAGTACACTATTTAGGTCATAAGATTGCTAAAGGAATTCGGTAAGTCACTATAGAAAGAATCAAAATGATACAAGGAATGAAACCTCCAAAAACACAGAGGCAGGTGAGAATGTTTCTTGGAATGGTAGGTTACTGTACACAATGGATTAGTGTATTCTCACTAATAGCCAAGCCTTTACAGATGTTGACAAATGCAGATGTAAATGATCCCATAATATTGAATAAAGCAGAAATGGAAGCTTTTGAGCAATTGAAAACTAGTCTATGTGAAGCACCGACATTAGGAAAGCCTGAAAAAGAATTTGAGCTGTATTGCAGTGAGAGAGAAGGATGTGCATTATCAGTTTTTTTTAGTTTGAAGAAAATAAAGAGAGGAAAGGGGGAGGAGGGAAGGGGGAGAAATAGTAGTTACAATAAGTATATAAGTAGAATAAGCAATACATTAAAAGTTCTCATGAAAGGCAAAACATAACAAGCATGAAGATAGATGAACAAATCATATAAATGTGAATAAAATATATAATACAGTATATTGAAATTTGAAATTACAGCATGAAGGCAATTAGAAAATCATGGGGGTTTGCGGACTTCAACTGTGCTAGGGTCTGGAGAGGCATGTACAGGTGCAGAGGAAGAAAGAAATGTTATCAAAGGAAGCCAAATCAGGTTGCGGTTGATGGCCAGGGAAATGGGGGACACATAGTTGGTATCTAAACGATGATGAAAGCCGACCGCGTTCCACCAGGATTGGTAAGAGATATTTGCAGTGTGTTTCCAGTTAGAGGTAATGGTTTGGAAAGCTACAGCTATTAAAAGGTCGAGTAAAAGGTAATGACAAGGTGATTGGGAAGGTCTCGTGAAAGAGAGCCTAGAAAAACTTCTGAGGGGGAGAAAGAAACCTGAAACTGGAATTTTTTTTGTATTTGCTTCCAAACTAGTTGCCAGAATTGGGAAATAGGAAGGCAGTCAAACAGCATATGTTTAAGATCTGCAGAGGGATAGGAACATGACCAACAAGTAGAGGGAGTAACTGATGAAAAACAGGATAAAGAGAGTGGGGTAAATAGAGTTCTATTATAAATGAAATATAAAGTTTGGGTAGTATTAGCAGCTCTAGAGGTTTTATGAAGTTTAGTCCAAATTTTATCCCAAAGAAGTACTGGCCAATTTTGAGAAAGGTCCAATTCCCAAGCAGTCTCAGTTCTAGACTTTAGTCTATCGGTAATATGACAGAAAGAATTATACAGAGCAGAGGCAGACGGAGAAGCCGCTAATAATAAGGAAGTGGGTTTACGTTCCAAAGGGATATCAGTAGAAGATGATAAGGAGCGGAGATATAAGAGCAGGACTGAATAAAGGGCAGCGTATTGTGACAGAGCGGAAGCGGGTAACGAGAAAGAGGATTGAAGATCCTGGAAGGAGAGAGGAGCATCATGAGATAGTAGTTGGGAAATCCAACATATTCCCCGAGAATGCCATGCTTTCCAAAAGATGGTGCGATTACAAATTTTGAAGAGTGAATTATTCCAGATCGGTTGTTCATGGGTGGAAAGGAGAGAAGGGTAAGATGAAGATAGATAGGGTTTAAAGAGATTGCGAGAATGAGAAATAACAGGTGTTCGAAGGCGAGTGGAAGAAGATGAGAAGGACAAGAACTCGCGAAAGGTGAAGGGGGAAATAAAAGAGGATTCTAAACTTAACCAGACGGGAGGATAATGAGGAAGGTCAGAAGATAACCAGCGGATTGATTGTTTCATAGAGAAGGCTCGATGGCACTCTCTAAAGTCAGGAAAACATACTCCAGAATGAGCTTTGTCCTTTCGGAAGGAGGTAAGAGCTATCCTAGGACGTTTACCGTTCCAGAAAAATTTCAATAATAAAGAATCAATCTTTTTGAAGAAAGATATGGGAATATGCAGAGGAAGCATAAAAATAGTATAAAGAAGGAGGGGGGATAACATCATTTTTATAGAATTGAGTCGACCCCACCAGGACAGAAAGAGTGGGTGCCAACGCGTAATAGCTGTATCCATTTTCTTGGAAATAAAGTCGAAATTCAGTTTAATAGTATCAGATAAGAGAGGAGCAAACCAAACACTCAGATATTTGATTTTAGATGGTTGCCATGAAAACCCCGTTTGAGAAAAAAGATGTTTCTGGCAAAGAGAATTCAAGGGCAAAATTTCACACTTATCGGCGTTTAGGCGATAACCAGATACTACAGAGAAGGAAGAAACCTGTTGAAGAAAGGAAGGAATAGAGGTAGTAGGGTCAGAGCAATAAAGAAGAATATCGTCAGCATAAACCGTGAGTTTGACCTGACGAGAACTAAATTGGAAACCGGAAATACTGTCGTCCAAACGTATTTTTGTAAGGAAAGGCTCCAAGGCCAAAACAAAAAGTAAAGGGGATAAAGGGCAACCCTGACGAACTCCTCTATGTAAAGAGAAATAGTCCGATGACATCCCGTTAACAAAAATGGAAGCTTGAGGATCGGAATAAAGTAAAGAAACAATAGATATGAATTTGAAAGGAATGCCAATCCAACGTAAAGCCTGAAACATAAAATCCCACCCAATCCTATCAAAGGATTTCTCTGCGTCTAAAGAGATAGCCGCAAAAGGGTGAGCCTGAGAAGAAGCCTTAGTAAGTATATTGAGGAAGACACAAGAATTGTCGGAGGAAAGATGCCCTTTGACAAAACCCGATTGGTCAGGACCAATGAGATCCAGTAAGAGGGGATCCAATCGTAATGCCAATAGCTTAGCTAAAATTTTATAATCTGTATTGACCAGGGATATTGGCCTGTAATTCTTGCATAAGGAGTGATCTTTATCATCTTTGGGGATCAAACAAATTAAAGCCTGTTGAAAAGAACCACTTGAAGAACCCGCTTCAAGGAAGGATTGAAATAAAAGTAAACGTATAGGAAGGAGGAGTGAGGCAAAGTGGCTATAAATTCAATAGTGAAACCGTCAGGACCTGGGGATTTACCGTGGCGCAATATAGAAACAGCCTGGGAAATTTCAGAGAGAGAAATGTCTCGTTCAATGGGATGAAAATCAACATGAGAGACCGGAGGAGAGGGAAGAGAATGAAAGTAAGAAAAAAGAGCTGCAGAATCCGGGACTTGTTCAGGAGTATATAGGTTATCGTAAAATTTGACAAATTCATTAAGGATGTCTTTATCCTTAAAGGTAGATTCTCCAGAAGAAGTCTTAATGGATTCAATCTTTGTACGTTCCTTTTGTATTTTTAAATAATTGGCCAGGAGTTTCCCCATTTTATTCTTACCTCCATAATATCGGGAATTACATTTTAGTAAGAGATTAGAGGCGGCATCAGTTGTGAATTTATTAAATAAGATTTTTGCATCAATAAGCGACTTAAGGGAAGTTTCAGATTTGGAGGTGTAATAGGCAAGTTCTAAAGCTTTAATATCAGCTAAAATTTTCTCGGACTTGGACTCTCGTAATTTCTTCCGCCGAGATACAAAATTGATAATAAAACCCCTAGAGGCTGCCTTAAAAGAATCCCAAACCATAACAAAAGGGGAATCAGGGGTATGATTTAATAGGAAAAATTCAGTGGCAAAGGCGTGAAATTCAACACAAAAATTAGGATCTAAAAGCAGAGCATTATTGAAGCGCCATCTGCCAGAGTGGGGAGAAAATGGGAGTAGGTCAAGATCAACAAAAACAGGAGCATGGTCAGAGAGAAGAATGGAGCCAATTTCAGAGCGAATAGCGTGTTGGGACAAGGATTTACTAAGGAAGATATGGTCAATGCGGGATTGGGATTGATGAGGAGGGGTGAAAAAACTGTATTCTTTAATGTCTGGGTTACACAATCTCCAGATATCTACCAAAGCATTGTTTTGAAAAGTATTTACAAATTGAGTATGCATCCTAGAAGAGACAAATTTAACTTTTGAATATCGGTCCAGGAAGGGATCAACAATTTGATTACAATCACATCCGAGTAGTATGTAGTCCCCATAGAGGGAGGACAACTTAGTAGATATAGAAGGCCAAAAGGATCTGTCAATGCCAGTAGGAGCATATACATTAAAAAGGGTGAGAGGAATCTTATCTATGAGTAATCTAACAATAACCCAACGCCCATCAGCATCACATTCATGAGAGATTGAAGAGACGTTTAACTTCTTATGCAGCAAAATCACAACACCATTCTTCCTGCTTTCCGTAGGAGAACAAATAACATGACCTACCCAACAACGTTTGAGCTTTAGAGCCTCTACCTCAGAGAGATGAGTCTGCTGAAGGAGGGCAACACCAGTCTTAAGTCTTGCTAAATGCGAAAGAACCCTTTGCCTTTTAATGGGATTATGTAATCCCTTAACGTTCCATGTCGTTACCCGGAATGGAACAGCAAACAGAAACAACTAACAGCAACATGCTTATTAATCCATAAAAATGAACTGAGAAAATGTGAGAAAAAATGGAATCATAGTAATGAGGAAAGAAGGAATAAAGAAGAGAAAAAGAGGAAGGGAAATGCAAGGAAAAAGAAGAAAAAATCACTGTATAGGTAATGCTGGGTACTAGAAGAGAAAACAGAGGAGAAAGGGAAAGACCAGGATGATAGTGGAAAAGAGCCCAAGAGGAGAAGAGAAAGAAAGAGGACAGAAACAAGAACAATCAAAAAGACAGTACAAGTCCAAAACGAACGACTGAAAGACATACTTACGAAAAACGAAAAACGCAGAACAGGGATGGGGATGGCGGTAGCGCGAAATGACGACGACCACCACCAGAGCGACCATCAACCTCTATAATTAGGGATCCAATGGGCAGGTTAGGAAACGATAGGTGACATCAGGATGAAGAGAAAAAGGGAAATATCTAAAGAAATGAGAGAAGCATTAGGGAAAATGCAAGTGTCAAACATGAAACATGATGTAAATTCGGCTTAAACAGGAGATACAACATTGGGGAAACAACATCACAATAGAAAACGATAAGCAATGCACATCAGCAGCGCCAACAAAGAAAACACCAGAACACATTATAATGAGATCCAAAAAAGGTAACAAATAGCAAAGTCTGTCAGCCAGGCCTGGAGGTATCCATGACGGTTGAACCCTGCTGATGAAGGAAAGCTTGTAAGGTTGCAGGATCCTCGTAAGTGGTTGTTCTGTCTTTATAAGTGACCTTGAATAGACAGGGGTGCAAGAGACCGTATCTAGCATCAAGAGCTCTAAGCTGCGGCCTCAGGTCCAAAAACTTTTTCCTCCGATCTGCAGTGGCCTTGGAGA
Source organism: Lissotriton helveticus (assembly GCF_964261635.1). Classification (NCBI taxonomy): domain Eukaryota; kingdom Metazoa; phylum Chordata; class Amphibia; order Caudata; family Salamandridae; genus Lissotriton; species Lissotriton helveticus. The sequence goes on along the minus strand of NC_136059.1, from coordinate 1,886,145,059 downwards.
CATCCTGCGAAAGGTAAAGGCGATGACCCTCCCACATGATTTGTTTCTTGAGCTTGGCGGCTGAAAGGACCTGTAAGAGATCAGTGTACTGCAGGAACAGCATAATAACACCCCTTGATTTGGTAGCAATCTTAGGGCCAAGGCGATGAGCTCGCTGGATGTTAATGGAGGATAGAGCTGGAGCGTCGAGGATCTTCGCAAGAAAGGATTGGAAGAAAGTGGTAGGGTTGGACCCTTCTGTGAGTTCCGGAAGACCATATAAGTGTAGGTTATTCCTGCGATTCCTGCTCTCCAAATCCTCTGCCTCACGCTTGAGGAGAAGAATCTCTGCTTCCATTGATGGGATGCGAGAACATGAGGATTGCAGAGAAGCTGTGGAATGTTCCAGGGTTACAACACGTGAGTCCAGAGAAGACCATTTCTCCTGCATGGCCTGCATATTTTTGGTGGTGGCCTCCATGAATGGCTTGAAAGCACGTAGCTCCTCCAAAATGAGATCCATAGAGGAAGAAGAAGGGTTACTCTCAGGAGATGGTGGATCTTTTTCAGGCGTTTGGATGATGTTGAATAAATTGGCGCTTTACCTCCATTATGAGCCTTAGGAATGGCCCCATGAGCTGAGTCAGATTTTGAGGACTTGCCCTCTTCCATGTCGTGAGTAGGAGAGTCGGAATCAGAACCAACAGGCAAAATCGATACAGTGGTAAGCTTCAAATTACGAATTTTCCTCATAAAGGCCAACAGCTGAGTGAAGGCAAGAAGTCAATGTAAGGTAAGCAGTCCACTTGACACCGGAAAGTGCAGAAAAGGAGTGACAAGCACAATAGTTGAGAATGAAATAAAGGTACAGCACTAAATCATGTTCAAAGGGAGGGGAGAGACATGCACCCCAATAAAGAAATAATGAACCAAGGAGGACATCATCCCAGTCTGTCGAAGTCAATTAAATGAGCCATAAAACAGTAGCTCTGTACCATGATAGCGCTGTGCAGTAAAGGTGAAGTGCCAGAATTGAGGCAGGCAAAACAGCACCTCAAGGGTTCAGAAAAGCACACTGTTAGTCTCACAGGTAGGAGCATATAAGAAAGAAGCCGAAGGTAAGTGCGTGGAAAAAGCGTGACAGAAATTCTTAGAGGCAATCCTGGAGGAAATAATGCTGGCGAAAGACATCAATGTAGAATGTATCAAGAAAATGCAGCCACAGCCCAGGTAATGCTGTCACAGTATCTAGCTCCTATATCCATAAGCCGGAGATGTAAGGAAAACGAGACAGGCAATCTTGTGAGGACATGCGCAACAGTCGCAAAATGGCGTCTAGAACCTCAAAGGTGCAAGTTTAGAGTGAAAAACGCCATGGGAATGAAACCAGTACTTAGTGGGGCTCACCAGCAATGTTCCTTGTAGGTGAAGACCTCCTGTGACCGAAGAAGCATTTCCATGAGTATACGGGCCGGCCGCCCCCAAAATCCGCGACGCGCACAAAATGGTGGGCGCAAGCAACAGTGACGGGACCCTCAGTCGGTCTTCATAAAATGACCGCGAAACCGAGAAACAATGAGAGCGCTAGGCTCTCCTCATGTTACGGGCCACGGAGCAGGCTGCAGCGGTCTCGAGGGCGTATAATAGCTGCCCAAACCGGGATATGAGGAGAGGTCGATGCCGGAGCCTCTGGGTTACGCCGCCATCTTGGCCGGCGTCCAAGCCACGCCCCTACATCATCAGTTTTGATTCAAAGACATGGAAAACTAAGAAAGCCAATTGCATATTTCTCTGCTGTTCTGGATCCCGTTGCAAGGGCATTGCCGGGATGTTGAAAAGCAGGAGCTGCCACAAGTGTGAGTCTGGAACAAAGTGAAGGCATAGTGATGGGATTTCCCTTGAGAGTATATGTACCTCATTCATTGGAGATTCTCCTCACTAGGTCAAAAACACAGTACCTCACTAATAACAGAATGACAAAATATGAGAAACAATCCTAGGTGCAGACAATGTAACAAGTTCACGGTGTGTGAATGTAAATCCATCTACACTTCTACCTGATGTTATGGATGTGGAAGTAAGAAATGAAGTTGATCACAAATGTTTGGATGTTCTTGAATACTGTACCAAACCAAGGCCTGATATCAAAGATGAACCATTGCCTGAATCTGATTATGTTATGTTTGTTGATGGCTCATGTTTGTGAACAGATGACGGTGCTCTGAGCGTTGCATATGCTGTATGTACAGTGGCAGATGTCCTAGAAGCATCTTGTCTAAAAGGAATTCGTTCTGCTCAAATAGCAGAGTTGATTGCTTTGATTCGAGCATGCGAGCTGGGAAAAGAGATAAGGGTCACCATAGTGACTGACAGTCAGTATGGATTTGGGGTTGTCCACGATTATGGCCATCTGTGGTCCCAAAGAGGTTATATGACTTTGGCAGGATCCCCCATTAGAAATGCTGAATTTGTGAGAATGTTGATTGATGCAATTCAATTACCTGATAAAATTGCTGTTGTGAAATGTGCAGCTCACAAGAAAGGAGATGACTACATTGCCAGAGGTAATAGGTATGTCGATTCGATTGTAAAATACTGTGCCAAAAACCTTACATCTATAAATCAGGATAGACAAACTGAACATGTTTCAAGTCCTTTAATGCTAACTAAGCATGGGCGGATCTAGCGGATCTCGCGTACGCGAACTTGCGGATTTACGGATTCGCAATCCGCGAAGATCCGCGAACTCTAGCGGATTTGCGGATTTTCCCGTTTTTTGTGTTGGCGCGCGTTCGCGCCGATTTTGGGACAAGTTCGCAATTGCGAACTTACTTTTCGGCTCGCAACGGCCGCGACTATGTTGTTTCAACGTCTGGTTTATCATCACAGGTTCACAGCACCCTCTGTTTCCCCACTGCCACCCTCTGGGACACCCATGCCACCCTCTGGTACATCCTCACTGCCACCCATTAGGTTTATTTATCACTGTAGATTATGGTGGTTGAAAAAAGCAAGCACACCTGCCCTTCTTCAACTGCCATCAATTAATTTGTGTTTCATTAATGTGTCAGTTATTTAGAAAGTTCCAGTCTGGCTGGCACCTGCTTCCTTCCTTATCTGTAATTTGCTTTTTGTTGCAGTGAATTTTTTTTTCACAGGACCTTTATGGTCTACTTGTAGCTATTCTATGAGCCTGCTGTTTGGGTCATAGCAGGGTCATAGAATAGTTGCAAACTCTGGAGGGGCCCCTCAGGAAGCACTACCTTGAATGTTACTAATGTTAAGTTTGAACTTTTGCACCTGCTCATTGCTTTCAGTTTAGCTAAAATCGTTTTTTTCTGCAATTTCGCGCGTTTTTTGGGGCGCGAATCCGTGCGAGATCGATTTCGGAAGCCGCGAATACGTGCGAATACAAAATTGTTTTTTTTGCGACGTGTATGTTCGCGTGATCTTGCGCGTGTTCGCGAGGCGCTTCTAGCTATACGTTTGCCAAGTTACCCTATCGGTCGTACACGGGCGCGGCCATCTTGTTGGCGTGACGTAATTCCGTTTCCGCCCGCTATGTGTAATCTCGCAAAGTGTGCTGCTCGCTAGTACAATTTCGCGCGCACTCGCAAGGAAAATCTCGCGCAAACTTACCCACGCGGTCGTGAACGGGCGCGGCCATCTTGTTTCTCATTCATTGCTATGGTTCTGGGCATGCTTTCTCTATCCTCTCTCAATCTCTGCCATCCTTTGCTTGTTTGAAGTTTTTTTGATCTAATTTTACTTATTATCTATCCCTCTATTTTTCTAGCTCTATATTTTTGTGTTTTCTGCAGCTTTTAGTTACTTTTAAACTACTTTTTTAAACTCTTTTCTTTTCTTCTTCACTATTCTATTTCTTGTTTATCATTTAACTCTATTTCTGCCCAGACCATGGTAAAGGGAGCCGGGATGCACCCTGAGAAGGGGAAGGGTCCCGCACCCCGTGCCCGGCTCCCGTGCGGGCGTTTAAGGGGGGAGCAAGTGGTCCCGAGGGAGATCTTCAGCGCGGAGGAAGTGGCGGCACTGATCTTCCATGTCCAGCGCCGCCTCCCCAAGACGATCCTGGGAGGCGGCAAGATCGCGACCGGCTATGGCATCCGGGAGCGTCGCAAGCGGTGGGAGAAGGTGTGCCGGGCCATGTACAAGATCTCTGGGGTCCGGCGCACATATAACCAGGCCACCCACCGCTGGACCGATGTCATGGACCGGGAGCGGGACTTGCTGGACGCGCTCGGCGTAGAGGTCCCCGGGCTTGGTGAGTAGTAGTAGTAGTACATTTACTACTCTGTTTTATCCTGCTCTGTTATTTGCAAATCTTTGTTCTTTACCAAGAGCAATAATGCTGCCGATTACATTGAGGTAAATTATATTTCAAAATCTTCTATGCATTTCAGGTGCACTGCTCTCCTTCTCAGTAGCCTTGCTTGCTACTATGCTTCTTTGTTTTGTATGTTGTGTTCAGAAGCATTTCATTGGCCTGAGAAATTATGTATGAGTGTAGTGTAAAGAAAAGAACTGCGTAATGCTAGACAGTAAGGGTCATATTTTCAATTACCGGCGCATCCCTGCAAAGTAGCAGGGATGCGGCAGTAATTGTGTGCCATGCCACCTCCACCCATTGGCCCAAAACGTCACAGAAGCCTTACGCATCTGTGCCGTAAAGGCAGCGCATTGCTGGAGTTGCGTGCCAACGATGGCGCAGCTCCAGCAATGCTCTGGGGTACCCTATCTCCCCAATGCTGCATCAAGCCGTACGTCGGCTTCAAGCGCGCAGGGTTTGAGTCATGCATCATTGTCCTAAAAGTGACTGATTGACATCTTGTAGATTTCCCTCAGCCACTTTTAGGATTCGTTCCTGCGCAGGTACGCCCTCCCTTGCGCCGGAACGCCCCCTGATGGCGCAGGGCTTTACAACGTGATGCATCGCCCATATGCCCATATGTGTTTTTTTTTAATATATACGCCGCACCAACACCATGGCGAGTCTTTTGTTCTGCCGCTGCGTCAGAAAAGGCACGCAACAATGGAGGAAAATGAGCCGCAACTTCCGCAAGGGACTTCTATCAGCCCCAACAGACTGAAGTCCAGTCCTTCCTTTAGACACATGGCTATAAGAAGAAATAGTGGCGGTGGTGGCGGGTGGATTGATAGTTTGAGTATTCACTGATCTGCAAGCAGGATGGACTTTGTCTGTCACGTGTTGCGCACTGCTGCCTGCAGTGCCAGGCCTAGGCAAACCTCTTTAGTAGTCTGTTTATTGAGTTACATAGGAACTTTCTAAGTCAACGTTCCGCAAATCAGGCAATACGAATAACGTAGTATACCACATGAGATAGATCCCGTGGAATAGTTGTCTATCTATTTCCTATTTTTCCAAAATATGTTGTTATTGTTCTTTTGAAATGTTTGATTTGGTTGAAAAATCTCATCCATGTTTTCTGGTTTTTCTTTCTTTCATGTTGTACATCAGCTCCCCCCAAGGGCAAGAGGACACAGGAGGAGGGTGCTGAGGATGCAGGCCAGGATCGGGCAGGCGAGGGCTCCTTTGCTGGCCCCAGTAAGTTTACATTTTAATAAACAGTACCTATTTTTTCCTAGCGTTCCTCATTCGATTTTTTCTAAATCGTCTTTGATCTTCTTGTAGACTGGATATAAATTCTTATCCTGCCTCGAATATGACTCCCTGTGGTATTACTAGACTATTCTTATTAGTCTGTCTGTGTAGCTAACTAAGATTGGACATTTGGCAATTCCATTGGACTCCCATTATATTCAGCAATACCTCTATGCACTGTCTCCTTACTGACTAGATAGTGTGGCAGAGTCATTCAGCTCCCGAAGTCACCGATTATAGATCCCCAATGATCTCTAGATTATCGTACGCAGGACAAGAGAGTAGTACGGAGTCACAGCACAGTCAAGAAGTGTCAGAGGCACTCATGCTTGCAAAAATTCCAAAACCTTTAGCTCATCCACTCTAGTCTAGAGGAACAAAAACCACAGAGTCTATTTAAGTTTAAAAGCTTTATTAAAAGTAAACACATTTATTAAAATCTACATTGTCATAAAACTATTTAACTGAAAACGGAAAAGTGGTTAGTGCTGACGATTAATTGGACACATTTCTTGTGGTCGAGCCGAGCTCTCACCTGGTTTGAACTTGATCCTGGTCGTGTTCTTAGGACTCAGGAGTCAAGCTTCTGTCTGTTAGGAGAAAAAGTGGTGCGTGTTAAAAATCAAAAGCAAGCATTCATCAGTTGTGCATAAAAGTGCAGCAAGACAACAGCCTTCCCTGGAAAATGGGACATTTTTACTATGGAGTAGACAGTCACAAATTATTACATTGTATTCTGTTTTTTTAACATTTCTCCTAGACCAAATATTATATAGTAGTGAGTGGTGTATTCTAACATTCTTAAATGTACTTTGTAGGTGTAACATCTGGTGACGGGGCCAGCGCGGCGGTGGCTGTGTTGGACCAGGACTCGGAGGCCTCTGGGGAGGAGGCGGTACAAGAGCCGGCGGACGTTCCTGTGGGGGATCAAACGGTGGTGGCGGAAACAGGTAAGCTATATATTCCTTACTTATTGAGATTGAAGACTGCATAGTGTGCTTTCTGCACGGGTGTATTACAATTACAAATCAACCAGGTAGTAGCCTCCTCGAAATGTACTTCGACTTAGCTGTGAAGTTTTTGGTGAGAAGAATCCCAATAAGTTCTTAGACGAACGTGATGGATGGGATGAACGAAAAGCGAAAGAAGGGTGTAAGTAAGTGGGACGCGAACTTGTATGATGGCTGGCAAAGAAGAACGATATGTGTTTGCTTGGCCCCCGAGGTGGCTGGGAAGGAAAGAATATGGTATGGTGCATGGCTGGGTCAATGATGAAGCAAGGATGGGTGGAAGGACAGCAGCCTGGGTGGGTGAAACAGAAACTGTATGTGTGCGTATACTTTGACTGAATGGATGCCTGGAGCATGGTATTCTCTGACTCTTAGATAGCACATGTGTATCTAGAGAGAGTAGATGGTCGCCAGGTGAAGTAAGTGTTACCTTGAAGAGCATGTACCACCGCACCCGCACGTCCGTTCCAGTGCAGGGAAGGCAAGGAAAAGAAATTGTAAATGTGTCCAATACTACCATGAATAGTAGAAGTACTTTGTATTGCGTTTGCATTCACAGCATATATCTGGTTATTACGGTGGACACTCCGTACCTCTCTTAATAACTTTAGTTTACTTGTAGTACGTCATTCATGTGTGGGTGTATCACTGTTCACTCAATATTAAGCAAAGCACCTAAAGTCATCTCATCTGTCATTAAATACGTCCCATGTGAAGTGATAGATAATCAAATTAGTTAGCTTCTTCATTTTCCTTTTCTAGTACTCATTTGCACTGTAGGGTGAAAGGTAAATTAATTAAGCAGTAGCCCTTGTAACAGAGTATTCTCAGTGCCACCCGTAATAGAAAAGTAATAGCTTCACCACCTGTATGTACTGGACCGGTACAGTAACGCAAGTCTGTCTCACTCATCATGGTGTGCAACTTTTTTTCTCGGGTGCAAGTTCACTGTGCTGTCCATGTCATTCTGCCGGCTTGCATAAGATAACGTACCCATTTCCCTAAACAAGAGAGAAGAAGAAGAATAAGACTGGTGTACTGTCATAGTCGACTGTAATGGAAGTCCATAGTGGTCGTAGAATTAGTTCATTAAACTACCACTACTGTTAGAGCAAGGATGCAGAAGTGGGAGGTTACATAGATACTGTCCTCAATAGTTATGTACTGTGCTTTCAATTTGCTACTTGTACTCTGTGACCCAACTTTCGGCTCAATCACTTTGTGTTATTAATAAGGAGCATTGGTTACAGACTATGTCTTTCTTTCTTCATATAGTTGCTCCTTCCAAATCAACAACAAGGAGGGAGCAGGCTAGATTGGCCCGGCAACGGAGGCTGGAGGCCACAGTCGCCGAATATCGGCGGCTGGTGGCCCTGGAGGAGGAGGAGGAAACGCAGTCGAGCGGGGGTGCAACAACGACATCCTCGACTGTAACAACTGCATCCTCCTCCGTGACTAAGCCAGCGGGACCGAGCCGGGCTAAGAAAGACGACCGCCACCGCCAAGCAACCGAAATACCAGCTGCCCCCCACAGGAGCTGCAAGGACCGCCAACGCCGCCTACGAGTCCGCATGTCCAACCTGGAGCAGGAGGTCCTGAGGTATAAGAACTTGGTTAAGGGCCTCCGCTCCGAGCTTGCCACCCTCCGCAAGGAGTATTATGCCCATGCCGCATCATGCACCAGCACCAGCACCCTCCAGTAGTGGAGTGTCCCTTGCCCTTTTTTTATAGACTTTTGGAGGGTGGGATTTGGGAGTTGGGATCGTTTTGGGACGTTTCAGAGACAATCGTTGGGGTTAGGGTGGGTGAGGGAGATTATTTTGTTAGGGCTAAATAAATATATTTTTCAACTTTATCCGACCATACCTGTTTTTTACTGCTTTTCAGTCTGGTGGGTGGGGGGCGGGGGTGTAACAGTAACTTTGTTTTCCTGAACAGTCGTAGGACTTTAGTAGTACAACCGTCAATCTCTTGTCTACTCCGAAATAATACTCCATTATACTACCTCCCACCAAACGCTTATCTTACCTGTAATTTGTGTTAGAAATTAGGGCTAGGCCCAGGGCTGGCTCCAGGTGAAATGGGGATTAACGTTGTCAATCCTGGGCGGGTGACATTTCCTCATTGCGGTGGTACTAGTGGTGTGACACAGTGGCAGTTGCATGCCTATGGAAAAAAAGAAAACGAAACCTTGTTTGTCCTCCTTACTGTAGCATTACAACGGTTACGGTACGATCGAGAAAATAGCAGGTGACAGTACACTAGAACAGTGCCATAATGTAGCCTAACAAATGGTAAAGTATTTGCTTGCAAGTATAACTAGTACTTGCGTTGAATTTATTTGACATTGGCTACTACTACTAGAAGATATAGTACTGAAGCTGAGTAAGTCTAGAAGATATCCTCGTATTCCTTCACCAGCCTGTTGCTGCTATGACCTTATCCTCCCCAGCAAGTGTGTGGAATTATTGATGTCATTTTAGTCAGACATCAAGCAAAACAACACAGCCCGGGGGAAGAGGGTTAGGGTTTGTAAAATGGATGGGAATGGGGGTTTCTTTTTGGGTAGGTTTTGTTGAGAGAAGAAAAAAAAAGCAGAGCATGGACAAACAATAATTGAAGATACAGACAATCTTTGGTTACAAACTAAAGGTAAGCACATGCAGTCACACTCATAGAATAAAAGACAACAATGGATACTGTATCTGTATTGCGTATGTTGTTGGAGTTGTCCTGTTGAATTTGGTAAGTAATAAGCATGCAGCAAACAATTCCTCTTATTGGCGGCACTCCTCCATTCCAGCTGACGCTTCGTCCATCAATGTGGTGACCACTGACAGAAGACACCCTGTCCACTGCCTGCCTGGCGGATGTTGACTGAAACCCGGCCTGTAATTATTGAACGGAAAACAGGAAGTGCTATTACAATACCACTGATAAATAAATAAAAGGTATGTACGCTGTGTGGTGCAAAAAGTCACACTTTGATTTCCCTAATAGACAGTACAATATTTTTGAAATTGCGTGCTCTGTCTGAGTCACCTTTTTAAGGATCAATAAGTATGGCCAAAATATTATAGCGGATCTTTCCCCTCAAGGTAGGTGTACTACTGTGTTTTAGAACAAAATTTGACCTTGAAAAAAAGGCTGTTCCTTATGGATTTTGTCCAAAACACTTCTATCCGGTATTAGACCTTCCCAGGAATGCCCCAGGCAAGACCCGCCAACCCACCTGCAAAAAACCACCCGACAACACCCCCAAACAGCGAAAAAGCTAAATCTCATACTTACAATATCTCTCGGCCTTCTGTCCAAATGCGGCGCTGTTCAGCTAGGTCATCATCATCAATCATCATAACTCCTGTTTTCCACCACGGATTTCCTGAAAAGCAAATGCAATCAAGATTAGACTGTCGCAGCAGTGCTTCGACAGAGACCCCGGCCGCAACCCACCCACGAACAGCAGGAAGCCCCCCAAAACGCTACATTGAGCAAGATGTCAGAAGAAATAGCAAAAAAAAGGCTGTTCCTTATGGATTTTGTCCAAAACACTTCTATCCGGTATTAGACCTTCCCAGTAATGCCCCAGGCAAGACCCGCCGGCGCCAACCCACCCGCAAAAAACCACCCGACAACACCCCCAAACAGCGAAAAAGCGAAATCTCATACTTACAATATCTCTCGGCCTTCTGTCCAAATGCGGCGCTGTTCAGCTAGGTCATCATCATCAATCATCATAACTCCTGTTTTCCACCACGGATTTCCTGAAAAGCAAATGCAATCAAGATTAGACTGTCGCAGCAGTGCTTCGACAGAGACCCCGGCCGCAACCCACCCACGAACAGCAGGAAGCCCCCCAAAACGCTACATTGAGCAAGATGTCAGAAGAAATAGCAAAAAAAAGGCTGTTCCTTATGGATTTTGTCCAAAACACTTCTATCCGGTATTAGACCTTCCCAGGAATGCCCCAGGCAAGACCCGCCGGCGCCAACCCACCCGCAAAAAACCACCCGACAACACCCCCAAACAGCGAAAAAGCTAAATCTCATACTTACAATATCTCTCGGCCTTCGGTCCAAATGCGGCGCTGTTCAGCTACGTCATCATCATCAATCATCATAACTCCTGTTTTCCACCACGGATTTCCTGAAAAGCAAATGCAATCAAGATTAGACTGTCGCAGCAGTGCTTCGACAGACACCAAAAATTACCCACAAACCCCCGGAACCCCGCCAAAGAGCACCTCAAAGGCAAGCAAGTCAGCAAAAACGGCAAGAAATTTGCACCTCATATTTGGTCCAAAACACTTTTGTCCATTATTAGAGCTTCACAGCAATGGGCCCAAATCCGTCAACTCACCCGCAAAGAAGTACAACACCCCCACAAGTGCTGAGTCTTTCTTCATTGGGCGTAATCCAGCACTCTGCTTGGAGGGAAATCGCAGTCTGGAGGAGGAGGATAGAGGAGCATGTTCTTCGGAACTTGTGAACCTGAGGAATGTAGACTGCGGCACCTTCAAAGCAATAAGCAAACAAGTGAAGACAGTTCTGATGATGGTCTTGTTTATGGGATTAGGTGATTAAAGTTTGAATTTAATTAACTGTGCAAAACAAAGAAAGAGAGACACAAAGCACACAGGAATAAAAGTGAATAAGGACGAAAAAGAAAGTTCTTGATTGATTGTCTCATTTTCAGGGCTCGGTGTCAGGGAATAAGAACAAGATTTCGTCATCATACTCTGCGAATTCAGGCTGGATGAGGTCAGTGCCACCGAACAGAGAAAAAATCCCCTCATCTACGTTGCCGTCCTCCTCGTCTTCATGCGGCGTGCTTTCTCGTACTTTGTAATCTGGTGGTATGAGGTGCTGATTCATCTTGATCATTGTGAGCCGCTCCACATTTTTGGGCGAGAGGCGGCTCCGTTTGGGAGTTACAATGCCACCAGCAGCACTGAAAACACGTTCAGAAGAGACACTTGCGAGTGGGCAAGACAAATAGTTTATAGCCAGGTTGTAGAGCTGTGGCCACAATTGTTTTTTGCCATGCCAATACTGCAATGGCTCCTCATTAAGAAAGACCACTGTTGAGTCATTCATATAGTCCTGCACCATCGACTCAAGGTCATCAACGGTTCCTCCACTTTGCTTACTTTTTGCTGTGGCTCTGACATTTTTTCGAGAACCATACCCAAGCAAACTTAGCCAATCCTCTACAACAGCCACTGTTTTTGTTGTGTGTGGTGCAGATGATCCAGTTGCCGGTGTCTTTAACGGCTGAGAGGTCACTTGTGCCCCAGCCACAGGTACAGAAGTGGATTCTTGTGACTGGGGATGGCCTGCTGATGCTGATGCTGATGTACTGGCTTCTCCTTCAATAACCTGCCGTTCTTTTTCAAACCTCTTGGCTGACAAGGCTAACCAATGTTTGTACTTTTGAACATCTGCATCATCAAAAGGAAAGAATGCTTCGCCTGCCAGCGCCTTTTTGTAGCGTGGATCCAGAATAGTAGCACAAATGTAATGCTGATCTGACTTGATCTTTTGAAGACGTTCATCACCACGTAGGCGCTCTAATAATTTCTCTGACAAAATGAAATGTTTTTTTTTTTCTTCATCTTCTTTTTCAAACTCAGAAGACACCGCCATCAGTTGGTGCTCCAGCATGCACAACAATGGGATAGCTTTTCCCAAATTACAGTCCTCCTGGCTGACTGCACGCGTGAAGAACTCAAAAGGACGAAGCATGTCTGTCAGGCTTTTAACTATGTCCCATTGCGCCGCACTCATCCGCAGGTCCTCCTTCTGAGATGTACCCTCTGTGAAGAAATATTGATCGAGTACCGTATACTGCTCATATAAACGCTCAAGCATGTAGAAGGTTGAGTTCCAACGTGTTGCCACCTCCTGGATGAGTGCTTTCACTGGCATTCTACGTTGAAGTAGCAGTCTCCGCAGATGCTTCCGGGCCTTAAAAGAATGGCTGAAATGGTTGCACATTTTGCGGCAGGTGGCCATTACCGCGAACGCTGCACTGTCTCTATCACTCAAGAATTTTTGAACTACCAGGTTGATACAGTGCGCCAAACATGGCACTCTGAAATAGCCACCCTCCGACATGGCCTTAACTACATTGGAGCCATTATCCGTGGAAACATAACCAATCTTGCGTTTTAGGGGGGATAGCATTGTCAAGACCTTTTTGTTAAACTCTTGCAAAAGGTTTTCTGCTGTGTGACTTTTCTCCAAGCCAAACATGGCTAGTGTTGCATGTTTCCGAGCAGCTTTGAAAACTTGGTCCGGGTCAACACCTGCGTTTAGCTTTGCTTTAACACCTGAAAAAGAGACCCAGTGTGCAGTGATGCACATGTAATCATGGCCTGGGCCACTGGTCCACATGTCTGTTGTCAGATGTATTGTGTGAACAGCACTCTTCTGCAAAGCTGCCCCAATCGCCTGCAGCACATCTTCATGTAGTGCTGGAACCGCAACTCTGGCAAAATAGAACCGGCTCGGAACTTTCCATTTAGGGCAGAGCGTTGCCACTAATTCAAGAAAACCTACCGCTTCTACAAAAGAAAAAGGTAGAAGGTCCACAGCTAGCATTTTAGCCAGCTTAGTGTTATACAGACGCGTCAGTGGGTGGTTGCGTTCATATGGCACGTCTGAAGTAAGCATTGTTCTAATGTTGGCCTGGACCAAGCATTTACGGGCTGATAATGACGTCGTTGACCCAATTTTGCTCGCTGGTGAACTTTTGTGCGTTGGTGTCTCACTCGCTCCAACACTCTTAGTGTGCCTCACTTTGGGTGTGCTGCTGACAGGGGTACTGGGTGTAAGGGACGTGTTTGACACGTCTTCTTCCTGCTCGTCATCATCAGATGAAACATCAACGTTTCCTTGATTTTGGCCTTTCTTGATCGCATCTAGGTGCGCAAACCATTTGACAGCGTGCTTTCTCTCAAGATGACCACTCTGGCCGCCGGTACCATAGTTGGTACCTGACTTACCATGACTAACTGCAAGCTTACAAAGGGTACAAATGGCAAACTTTGGATTTTTGGGACAAACAGTAAAGAAGTCCCAAACTGGGGACTTGAAGTGTCTGTGGGACCTGGAGGAGGCGGCGATACTGGTGGTGGTGGTCATGAAGCTAATGCCAGATGAAGTGGAGGATCTGGATTGCCCAACATTTGTACGTTTTGCACTTTCACCGCCACTAATTAAGGTCGAGGTTGACGGAGGTCTCTTCTTGCCAGAAAGAAATATGGAAGCGGGACGAGTTGGTGTACTACTTAACTCCAATGATTGTGGTGTTTCCACTGCCTCCTCATCGACAACATCATCATCATCATCATCACGCGCAGCAGCTCTTCGGGCTAGGGTCAAAATGTCTGTTTGCTGCATGCCCGCTGGGGCTGCAGTGACCTTTATGATGACTGGGTCGTCGTTGGCAGAGTCTTCATCAGCAGCAGTATCCGCCACTTCTTGTTGAGCCTCATCACACTCCATAACTCTGAGACTTTGGACGAGCTTCCTTTTACGCTTAACTACCTTTGTTGGATCATGGTGTGCCTCACTCTCAGACGGCTGTGGTGCTGGTTCCCAAGTTTGATCCGTATCATCAGAAGGAGGTGTGCTTGAAGAGGATGTAGACACCACCCTTGATCTCTTCCTTGCTAGGGGTGTGGAAGACAATGAAGGATCATCAGGAGGAGTGGCTTCCTCAAATGATACCTCGCCTTGATTGTCGATTTCCTGATGTGCCCCTACTTCGGGAGGAACAACTATTGTGGGCACTTGTGACCCTCCATGCACCTCTGCTTGCGCATCTCCTTGCGCTGCCTCTCCTTCCACATGTACTTGGGCTTGTACTTGCACATGTGATTGTTGTTGCGGCTGTGGTTGTTCAACACTCGTCAGATGAGCTACAACAACCTGTGTTGATTGAGGGACATTGCTGCTGCTTTCTTGCGATGAGCCAACATCACTGGTCGATGGTGATTGAAGAACTATACTGGCTGCCTCTGCAGCACTCAAGGGCTTGGACTTAAGTTGGCGTGGTGGTGGTGGTGGCACTGAGCCCAATGGAGCGGGGGTGCTGCTGCCAGCTTGGTCCCCAGCAGATCCCGCTGCTGCTGCTGCAGGCATACTTTTTTTTTTACTCCCAAAAAAAGGGGCGGGCGGCACACCAGTCTCCTTGGTAACTTGCTTCTTCTGCTCCTTACTGGCACCTTTCTTGCTAGAGGAGCTACGGGTTACTTTTTTTGGGGCCATCCTCTTCAGAGCAGGTCAGCAGGCAGCAGTTGCACGAGTTGCAGAGGGTTCTGTGTCCAGACGTGACGTCGCGTGACGTTATGCTGCACACACCGCTGCAGGACTTCTTCCTGGCACTGGTGGTTCTCTTGAGTCTTCTTGTGCACCTAAAAGCAATGGAAGACAGAGGAACATCAGTTCAGTTATACACCCCAAAAAATCGACAAAACACAGAAAAATGAGCACAATCCCATGCCATCCTTGATGTTTACATTGAAGACACCCCACAGAAAGACTACGGACATGCAAGTATGCAACACTCACTACCCCTGGGCATAATGGATGAAAAGTAGGCAAAATAAGTGCAGGCCTCAGACACTGCCTCTCCTCAAAATGGCCCCCTTACACCCCAAGCACATGTTGCCTGTACCAGCCAGCACTCAAGATGGCCACCACCACCACTCACATGGCCAGTCCACATCAACAGTACACCCCCAAAAAACAGAAAAACAGCCAGAAATCACCACAATCCAATGCCATCCATGATGTTTACATCAAAGAGAGTGAGACCACACCACAGGCACACTCAGTCCATGCACCACCACCACCCCTGGGCAAGCAAAAGGCCACACCAGCAGCCCCCCAAAAACGACAAAAAACAATAAAATAAGCACAATCCCAGCCCATCCATGGCCTCAATTATGTTTAAATTCAAGAAGACACCACACAGAAAGACTAGGCCCATGCAACACTCACCACCACCCCTGGGCAAAGGGCCACACCAGCAGGCCCAAAAAAACGACAAAAAACAATAAAATCTGCACAATCCCAGCCCATCCATGGCCTCAATAGAGTTTAAATTCAAGAAGACACCCCTCAGAAACACTAGGCCCATGCAACACTCACTACCCCTGGGCATAAGGGATGAAAAATAGGCAAAATAAGTGCAGGCCTCAGACACTGCCTCTCCTCAAAATGGCCCCCTTACACCCCAAGCACATGTTGCCTGTACCAGCCAGCACTCAAGATGGCCACCACCACCACCCACATGGCCAGTCCACATCAACAGTACACCCCCAAAAAACAGAAAAACAGCCAGAAATCACCACAATCCAATGCCATCCATGATGTTTACATCAAAGAGAGTGAGACCACACCACAGGCACACTCAGTCCATGCACCACCACCACCCCTGGGCAAGCAAAAGGCCACACCAGCAGCCCCCCCAAAACAACAAAAAACAATAAAATAAGCACAATCCCAGCCCATCCATGGCCTCAATTATGTTTAAATTCAAGAAGACACCACACAGAAAGACTAGGCCCATGCAACACTCACCACCCCTGGGCAAAGGGCCACACCAGCAGGCCCAAAAAAACGACAAAAAACAATAAAATCTGCACAATCCCAGCCCATCCATGGCCTCAATGGTGTTTAAATTCAAGAAGACACCCCTCAGAAACACTAGGCCCATGCAACACTCACTACCCCTGGGCATAAGGGATGAAAAGTAGGCAAAATAAGTGCAGGCCTCAGACACTGCCTCTCCTCAAAATGGCCCCCTTACACCCCAAGCACATGTTGCCTGTACCAGCCAGCACTCAAGATGGCCACCACCACCACCCACATGGCCAGTCCACATCAACAGTACACCCCCAAAAAACAGAAAAACAGCCAGAAATCACCACAATCCAATGCCATCCATGATGTTTACATCAAAGAGAGTGAGACCACACCACAGGCACACTCAGTCCATGCACCACCACCACCCCTGGGCAAGCAAAAGGCCACACCAGCAGCCCCCCAAAAACGACAAAAAACAATAAAATAAGCACAATCCCAGCCCATCCATGGCCTCAATTATGTTTAAATTCAAGAAGACACCCCACAGAAAGACTAGGCCCATGCAACACTCACCACCCCTGGGCAAAGGGCCACACCAGCAGGCCCAAAAAAACGACAAAAAACAATAAAATCTGCACAATCCCAGCCCATCCATGGCCTCAATGGTGTTTAAATTCAACAAAACAGTTGTATCATGCACCCATAACCAACCCTGGTCCTACTGGATACTGTGGCTACCCACAATATAATTTATTTAATTTTCTGAAAAAGTTCAAAAATTGTACTTGCAGCAACTGTAATGCCCCAAACAAACTTACTTGTGAAAGTTGATTTCTAATCCAAAAGTGATCCAAAGACAGTCAAAAAGGCCTCAAATCCAAATATCCAGCAGCACCCACAAAAAGTAATCCTTCCAGCTCCAGATCCAAATGAAAGTGACCAGGAGATGGACAAAGCACTGGGAGGAGCCTGCTGGACAGGAACAGGAAGTTGGAGACTGTGGGGCACTTCCTTACTCCCCCCCCCCAAAATGGACTCCTTGCAAAAAAAAAGGCCATGCAAATGTCAACCTGAGGAGTGATTCTGATAAAAATCATAATTTTCTGAAGGTTTATCCTGTTTGCTGGTGATTTTCTTGTGCGAAATTGCAAAATCTCTATTTCGCAAGTGCGAGATTGTTCCTTTCCGCCGCAACTACGTGTTCGCAATTGCGAACTCTCGCGAGGTGTGCTGTGCAAGGTGGCAAGCCGCGAGTACGTATTCGCGGGCGACAAACTCCCGCGGGAACACGCAGCAAGATCTAAAATGGCGCGTCACTCGCAAAGAAAAACAACTCGGCAAACGCTAAAATGACGGAAAGTGAACGCCGTGCACCACGCCGCGCGCCGCAACCAAGCAAAAAATCCGCCGCGAGCGGATTCACGGATTTTCGACAAATTCGCGAGCGTTCGCGGATTGCGAATTTGCCGAAAATCCGAAAAATCCGCGAGCGGAGCGGATTTTACGCCCATGCTTAATGCTAACCACAGTAGTTGAGACATGGCAGGAAGTGAGGCAAATGCAGGAGGAAGCCAGTGAAGAAGAGAAAGATAACTGGTTAAAAGCAGGATGTAGACAAAGAGAAGAAGATAAAATCTGAGTTTACAAAGATGAAAGACCAGTAATGCCTGCTAACATGATTTCAAATATGGCTCGAATGTACCATGGTCAAGCTCACATTGGGAGGGCCTCTATGATCAGGATTTTCAGACAGACATGGTATAATCCTAAATTTAGGATGATTGCTGAAAGCCTGCGCCAGAGATGTCTTGTTTGCCAGCAATTTAACCCAAGAAGAAAAACAGTTGTGAGTTTGGTAACCATAGGACGGGAGGGAGGTCCATTTACCAGGATGCAATTGGATTTTATAGAACTTCCATCTTATAACAGACTTCGATATGTACTGGTGATCATTTGTCTGTTTTCACTATTGCAAAACTACTGTTGCGTGAGATAATACCACGTTACGGTTTTCCAATACCTATTGAGACAGATCGTGGAACACATTTTCACAATTAATTTATGCAAATGATTTGTGCTTACAGACCAGAGGCTTCTGGGGTAGTTGAACAAGTAAATGGAACAATAAAAATAAGTATTGAAAAATGTGTTTGGCCACAGGACTGAAATGGCCCAATACACTGCCAATTGTTCTAATGACCTTGAGGAGCATACCTGACAAAAGGACAGGATTAGATCCTCATGAGATTTTGATGGGAAGAGTGATGAGACAAGCATTTGTGCCAGTTGATAAACTGTTGACTATTAATGATGATATCGTACTGGATTACTACAAAAATCTGTCTGGCGTGGTAACTTCTGTGTTCCATCAGGTGGGAACTGAGGCAAACACGAAAGAGAAACATCCAGCTCATGATCTAGTCCCGGGAGATTGGGTTTGGATAAAAGTTCACAGGAGAAGAAACTATCTAGTGCCTTGCTGGCAAAAGCCCAGACAAGTCATTCTGGTTAGCACAACTGCAGTTAAATGTGCTGGAGTAAAGAGATGGGTGCATGCCAGTCACACCATCCGTGTGCCTTAGCCTGAAAATCCACAGAAAGAGGCTGAAAGCACTACTGATTCAGACTCTGAAGGTGAACCAGAAAAAGATCCAGATACTGAAGCTCGACCTGTTTGTCAACATCTGGAGATATCAGATACTAGCTCTGCATCTGAAGGAGAAAGTGAAATTGTTGAAATACCAAATTTTGAAGATCGACCTGTAAGTCGAGATTTGGTGGAAACTGATACCAGTAAGGACACTGAAATAAGTGAAAATAAAATTGGTAATCAAGAAGGTACTGAAGGACAGTCTGAAAGCTCTGAAAGCAGGAACCGAAATCTCAAAATTGGTGAAAGGGAAATAACTCACGATGAGGATGAGCTTCCAAATACCAGCTATGGAGAAGTTCCTAACAGAGTGGAAGAACTGACGAAAGAGAAAATAAGTTCAGAGAAAGAATCAGATCTTATAAAGTTTACTATAAATAAAACTGAAGAGAGATCTGAAACTGAGACTGATGACAGTGATGATGAAACTGAATTAAGGAGAAGCTCAAGAAAAAGAGCTTGGAGAGTGGAACGAAACACTGTTGAACCTGAGATAAAGAGAGTTTGAAAAGGAGATAATTGGCATAAAGGATCTGATGGACCTTAAAATTAAACTGGTTAATAAAATAAAAGTACCAGAGGATCAAGTAAATGAAATAACCAGTCAAAAAGAGTTGTTGGGAAAGAAAATAGAGATTGTACAAAGGCCAAAAAGAGTGAGAAGACCAAATCAAAAATATAAGTCACCTGAGTGGACCTATATGCTATTGCCTCCAACAAGTGAAGTGAATAGCAGCCAAGAAAACTTGAGTTGCCGGGGTGAAAAAAAAGAAAGTGAGTAAACTGTGATCCCAAGAAAGAAAAGAAATATTTGAAAGGTTCTTGGGAAAACTGTGAAGAAGAAAACCGTATATGAAACAAAATTTAGAATTTTTGATTGACAAGAACATTGTAAGTGTAAACACAGATAAAGCAGAGACAATTTAAAGATGAAAAGATTGTGAAAATCACTGTGGAAAAAAAAAATTGGCTACTAATGAAGTAACGCAATCTAAGTGCTCTATTTTTAGAAAATGATGTAGAATGTGGTTATTATGTACTGTGTTATTAATGTTAATATGGTTGATTCTTGCTATTGTTATTCCTTTTAGACCAGACTTTGAAAAATGGAAAGTAAATGAGAGCATGAAGGAAAAGAAAAATGATTTGAAAAATGAAAAATTGCATGTGTATAGGCCTGAAATTCATCAAGATAACTCTATAAGCGACTTTTCACGAAACACATTTTCAAGATTACTATCTGAGTATGTGAGGACAATGGATGCCAGCGACTGTTATGTTTGTGTGAAGTTGCCAGCATCTGTGTCTGAGGGTGTTACGTATCATCACCTTCCATTAACGTGTGAGGTTACATGTAGTGTATTAACAAGTTTATTCTATAGAACCGGGAAATTAGAGTATTATTATTCAGATTCTAATGATGTATTTTCTAAATTGAAGATTGTAGCTGAATTGAATCAAATTAAGCCTGATAAAGTATTTGGAGAATATTTTTATAACACAAGAATTGACACATGATTATGCATTCAAACATAATTTGACTTGTAAAATGAGAAATGAAGAGAAAGTCTTTTTAAATATGGTTGAGGAAAGAAGGCAACAATACAAAAGGAAGGAAAAAATGAAACAAACTAAATCTACAATGTGGACGTTCGCTGATGATAATATTGAGGACAGAATGTAAATGTGGCTATAAGCATAGATACACCATTATTAGGGACATTATGTATTTGAAGAGATAACGCTGTGGATGACAATTATTTTGTGGGAGCGAGTCAATGTGAGGATAGCTATATCATAAAAGGGGGTTGGGGATTTAAAGGTGGTAATGACACAGTTTTTCCTGCTATTTATTTCTTGTGTGGGAACAAAGCTTATTACAAATTACCAGACCATTGGTTCGGGTCCTGCTATATCGGCTTAGTCTTTCCTAAAATTTTCCATGTAGCTAGAGGTACTAATGGAATTCATGAAATAGGTAAACCTTTAAGTCGTAGAAGAAGAGAAAGTGTGATTGAAATAATAGGTGATGTTTTTGGAGCACTGATACCAGCAGTGGGAATATCCTTTAATGCAAACAATAGTATATCGTTTATCAACAGACACAGCTGGAGGATTTTTAATGGTAAATACTGAAATGGTTGCTATGAGAAGTATAGTGATGCAAAATTGACCTGCTTTAGACATAATTTTGACAAAAGAAAGAGGAATATGTGGAATTTTGAAGGTACAACAATGTTGTACCTACATTCCAGATAAAAGTCAAAACAGTGAGAGATATATAACAAATCTTACAGAGTTGCATAAGAAAGTTGAACCACTGGAGGTTGATGGTGTTCTTGAGAAACTTGGTAGAAGTTTTTCAGCAGTTAAAAATTGGTTTTATGAATTAGGTAGATCTATTATAGGGAAGGTACTAATTCCAGTAACAGTAATATTAATAGTGATCTTAGTTTTGAGATTAAGTTGCCAATTTAGAAAGAGAAGAAATGACAAAAGATCTTTAAAGAAAGTAATTGAAGAAAAACAAGACAGAGAACGAGAAAAAGGTGATATTGAAATGGAAGAGTTTAAAGAGAAACTCTATCAAGTCAGAAAGAAAATGAAAGAAACGAGAGTGTAACTTATACCAATTAAAAGAATTTAAAACATGTTGAGAGTAAAATGTATGCATTTTTGGGAGTTATTTGGTGATAAATCACCAAAGGAGGGAGTTGATGGAGCAAGGTTGGAAACAAAAGTTTTTGTATAACCCTTGTGAATTCACTTCTCCATAACAGTAATATGAACTAATCGTGTGGTTTTGAAATTTAAACAACATCGAATAGAATGCACATACACAAACACACGTGGGATACTCAATTGCATGTAATTGCGAACTGTAATCTACTAATTATGTGATGTGTTTTGTCAAAACTGTACGCATTTGTCATAATCTAATTGAAAATTGCATGAAATGTGCTTTTGTCTGTTTTATTGTGGGATGAATAATGGAGATTGGTGAGTTATCCGTGCCTATATATTGCTTAAAAGCTAGGTAACGACTAATTGGGATACCTTAGTATCGAGGGAGGTAAACAGAAGGGCATTATTTCTCAAATGTATGTTTATTTGTGTTTATTTCCATAATAGTTTCCGAATGTGGCTTATGTGACCTAAAAAAGATGAATGCTGACCGCGACTCCGAGTTTGCGATACTGTACGCATGCTCGGAATTTTGAGAGGAGAAGCGTGAGCAGCCTGTGCCTGTGTACAATGGGTCAACGACAGTGTGGCCTGCATATTGGAATAGATGCCAACTTTTTGAATGTCAGCATCGTGAACGTGGGAATAGGGCATCGAATAACAAATTAAAGGACACAAGCGGAAGAGGAATGATTCGAACAATAGAAACACTATTTTATAAATTATAATGATGACTCTGTGGAAATTGAACAATAAGGTGATGCTCATCCACCCCCCAAAGTGACCAATCACGGACAGTATAATAATCCAAAGTTACAACTTTTAGATAGATAAGTTAGAGAAAAAGGGTATAAAGAGGACATTTGGAAGGATGATGTGTGCTTGCTTTTCCGAATTTATCTTTGCACCCCGACATGCTGCCGGACTGTGCAACTGTTCTATGGTGCAGGGACTTTGAAATTCTTCTGAACTTTAACCTATGAATGGGTGCGGAGTCCTTTGAGAGGGGAACATCAAGAGAGATAGAGAGGTGTTCATTGGGAACTATTCTGTCCTTATGCTGATGTCTGCATTTCCAAACTTTGGAAATATGAAACTTTTTTATTTCAAACTGTTATGCTAATAAATGAATGTTTTGAATTTTAAAACTTCTCTTCTAGGTTATTGATAATTAAATAATTTTTAGAATTAAAAGATAAAAGTCATGCTAGAATATTTAGTTTCTAAATAAAAAATTAAATAAAAGGAGAATTAAGCCGGGATTGTTGCCCTTTAGTTAACTCTTACTAGCTGATCCATTGACAAATAATGGTGGGGTGTTTTAAATGTTTTCCTTAAATCAAACCATGATATCAGAAATAAACTGCAGATGTAAATGATGTCTAAAATGTAGTTTTAGACACTCCGCTATAATCCAGCAGCTCTCCTTTGGTCTTCATTGAATCCTCGGAGCATGGTAAATGTGTGTATGAGTGACTCGTAGTGTTATGTGCCCCACTGACGAGAAATGTCTCAATAGCTTCTTGAGATAAGGTGATAGTTTTCCAGAGAATTTTTGGAGCCATGCTGCATCAGGAAAAAGCTCAATTATTAAAGGTAGATAGAAAATTACAATAAAGACAAATACACTGGACTAATTAAAAATGTTTCTTTGTTTGGAATGCTTGGTACATCCTCACAAAATTTGGACTGTGACAGAGAAGACGAGAAGTGGAGATAAAGACCAATTATTTACTGGTAATCTTTATAACTCCAAGTCCGAGTCTTCATCATCAAAACATTTCAGGAAGTAGTAATGCGCTATCAGTCCGTACCCTGGCAAAGTGGCAGGGTGGTCCAGAGGAGGAAGGTGGGGAGGGGAGGAGGGTGTGGGGGGATCAGGCACAATAAACTTTCATAGAAAAAACGTACCTTGATGCAGCTGCCACCAACACTGCCATCGCCTCCGCATCACGCTCTTCCTTCTAGGCATAGGCACCCAGCATGCTCTGCAGCAAATCCTGACACTGCATTAAAGCCGCATCATGATTGCCTGAGCACTGGTAACTTGCGCTCGCAGGCAAACTAGGAGCCTGTGCCTATTCACTCCAGCCCCAGCAACGCAGCTGGTGTTTGGCCTTCCTGAGACAGATGGCCAAATACCTCATTCGCTGTGAAGGAAGTGCCCATCACTCCCCCAGCAGTAATTTCATCCACTGGACCCACCCCCGAGACTTATCAGAGTCGTGGGGTTGGGTCCAGGGAATTAAAATAAAACGATAATAAAATGGGTTTAAAACATTTCTTCAGTTTTTTTGTGGGCGTTGACAGGGGCGGTGCTCACCCGCTCTAATTGAATGTGTGACTACAGTTTTATGGGCAGGGGAAGGAACCATTACATATCAGACATAAAGAAAAGTCATATAATTAGCATTTCATCTGCATGAAACTATAGATAGAGAATAAATAGCTAAGATTAGGGTATGTGCCTGTTTTGAGAGCAGTAGCACTTACCATGGCCAGACTGTGGAGAGGAAGATTCACACTAGAAGTAATGAAGATTACTGAAATGTAATCTAGTAATTTTAATGGTAGGGATGAGGAAAGAGAAGAAGACAGCAATAAACAGAACAATTGCAGAAGAAACACAATTACAAGACATTTCAGCATTTAGCATAACATGAAAGATACAAAAGACCTTATGCATTGCATTGTGTTATCAATGTTACACCGTTTACAAGTGAATTAAATATGGAAGGCAGTACAGAGGCAAAGAAACACCCACCCTTTCTTTATTTTTTCAAGTAGATAACAAGCCTTCTCCTCATATTTACTGGTTTAAATTTCTAGGATTCATTTGCTTTCTGTGTCATCTCCTGAAAGAGAAGATCATTAAATACAACAGTCTTTCTCTGACTGCATGCTTGACACTAAAATGAAACAACAAAGAGTTGTAGACCTGCACCTAGTCTATGTATTTTCGAGTAATAGGACACCTATGATTCTTTAGATACTTCTATCTATTTCTTTTTGCAAAATCAGAAGAGTCTCATATTTTATAGAGACTGGAAGTGTAGGAGATCGCTGCTGTTCCTGAAAGCAGCAGCTAAACTATCATTAAATACAGCTTTTGAAAAATGGCCCTCTGTGCAGGCACAGCCCAAACCTTTTGCTGACTTTGTTTTTGCTGTCCTTAGAACTCTTAACACTTTACCACTGCTAGCCAGTGCTAAAGTTCATGTGCTCCCTCCTCTGAACATGGTAACATTGGCTCATACCCAATTGACATATTTAATGTACTTATAATGTCCCTAATGAAGTGCACTACATGTGCCTAGGACCTATAAATGAAATGCTACTTATGGGCCTGCAGCACTGATTGTGCCACCCACTTAAGTAACCTCGTAACCATGCCTTAGGCCTGCCATTGCAGAACCTGTGTCTGCAATATTAAAATGCAATGTCAACCTGGCATAAACCCCTTGCCAGGCCCAAACATTATTTTGTAATACACATGTCACCCCCAGGGTAGGCCCTGGATCGCCCAGAGGGCAGGATACAATATATTTAAAACGCAGGACATGCCCCTAAAGATTTACATCTGTGAGTTTACCATGCCAAGTGCCCCCCCCCTCATTCTTGAACTCTTGTAAATGGTCTTAAGCTCCTCTGCTGTGCGCTGCAACCCCATGCAGAACTGATGCGTCTCAGTCTCTGCATGGATTGGACCCATCACAAAGACTCACACAAACGCCTTTTGGAACCGCCGCTGCATGATGTATCCTCAGTGAGGGCCCTAACATCTCACATTGATGGCAGCCCCGGCGAAGAAGCTGGACTCTGCATCGCAGCCTTGCAGTCTCATGGAACGAACATGTGGCTCTGACTGCATGATGCATCCCTGATTACAGACTCCACTTCACAAGCCCTGTCAGTGGGACCCTTGATGTCCCTACAACAGGACCTTGCACCGTGGTCTGGCTGCTTCTCAGGTCCACTGCTCACTGTATCTTTGACATGGATCCACGAAACGCTCTGTAAACCGGGATTTGGGGTACACTGTTCAGTGGAACTAAGTTGGTCCCTGTGACCAGCAAGTGCTCCATCGAAGTCAGCTTGAAATTGTCACTTTGTCCTGGTCTGGTGCGACCAGATTGCCACACCTGACACTTTACACCTTTTGGCTCTATTTTCTCTAAAAACTTAAAGATTCAATAGCTCCTGTTCTACTAATTGGATTTTTGTTATTCTGATCTTGTTTTATTTATCAAATGTAGCTCCATTTTCCTAGACCTGGTGTGGCATCTTTTTATGTGGTGTTTGTGCTGTTTTACTGTTTTAAGTGTTGTACAAATACGTTACACACTGCCTCTCAGTTAAGCCTGACTGTTCGGTTCCAAGCTACCACAAGGTTGAGCGGTTTGCTTGTGCCGTAACCTGACTAGGATTGTTGTTGCTGTTTGACTGGGGCTCACATCCAAGTCAAGCAGTAACCCAATTTCTAACTATTTTTTGATGCTTGTAATAGAAGGGGTCCCATGTAGCCTTGGGGGTTAGGGAATATCTACTCTACCCAGTTATGGGCTTTTGAAAAAGCAATCAGGACTTTGGGACTAAGTCCCAGAGTCCTGTAATGGCATCTGTAGCATTTTATTTCTAGTTACGACCACTCAATCAAAAACCTTGTACTGGGGGCTGGTACTGAAAATGCTCAAGGGAGAAAAAGCTTCCTGGGACATTCAGAAGGCCTCATTACAGTCTTATGGAACCAAACATCTAGATATATTTTTGAACCCTTTGAAGCCCACCTCAAGCACCAATATAAATGCAAATTTCTCAAAAACGACTGAATGGATTCTTACCAAATCACAAAAAGCACTCTTTATAAATAAATTTCCCAATGTTTGGCACATTTGGTGTAATACTGTTTAGCAATTTTTTTCTGTAGCCGTCACAGAAGTTTCCAATGGAAATGAAATGAAATGAAAAAAAGTACTTGATTAAGCGCACTGCGGCCAAGCGGCTTCCTGGCGCTGGGGACTTGACCAGACTCACAGAGGGGACCCAGGAAGACTAGCAGGGAAACGCCTGGGAGAACAAGAACGTTTTGAGAGCTTTACGGAAATGGGTATAGATGGGGATAGAACGAATGGAAAGAGGGAGACTGTTCCAGAACCGGGGGGCCAGAACCGAAAATCGGGTGCCCCCTGTTCTGGATTTGCGGAAGCGGGGGACATGCAGAAGGGAGAGAGAAGAGGAGTGGAGAGTGTGGCTGGGGGCATGAGGAGTGATGAGAGATCTGATAAAGAGAGGAGCTGAGCGGGTGTGCGCCCGAAAGGCCAAACAGGCCAGTTTGAAAAAAGATCTAAGGCGCACAGGGAGCCAATGAAGGGATTTGAGTGCAGGGATAATGTGGGAAGATTTGGGGAGACGGAGAATGAGGCGGGCTGCCTGATTTTGAATGGCCTGAAGGCGGCGGGTTTCATAAGCGGGTATGCCCACGTACAGGCCATTCCCATAGTCAAGGCGGGAGGTGATAAGAGCCATGACGATGGTTTTGAGGGCGTCCGCAGAGAAAAAATGGGAAATCTTACGGATTAGCCGGAGGGACAAAAAACAAGAGGACACGACGGAGCTGATTTGGGCATGCATGGACAGGTCATGACTGACCTTGATGCCCAGAGTCCGAACAGAGGAAACCGGTGAAGGGGGGGAACCGAAGGAAGGGGGCCAGAGGACCAAGGGTTTGATGGATCACCCGTGAGGACAAGCTCCGTCTTGTCCGGATTGAGCTTCAAGTGATTGATTCTCATCCACTCGGATATAAAAACTAAGATGGAACAGAACTTAGGGAGGGAATCAGAAGGGGAGGAGAGATCGAAAACGAGCTGGAGGTCATCCGCGTAGTTATACACAGAGACCCCCAGCTTGAGAAGAGAGATGATAAGAGGGTGGATATAAAGATTGAAAAGAAGTGGGGAAAGGGAAGAGCCTTGGGGGACCCCACAGGTAGTCAAGCGAGGGGGAGCGGAGAAACCTGAGAGGTGGACCGCTTGGGACCTACCTTGGAGAAAGGATGCAAGCCAAGAGAAGGCGGCGCCCCGAATGCCCGCTGCGCTGACACGGTCGAGAAGGATAGAATGGTCGACCGTGTCAAACGCAGCGGACAAATCGAGGAGGACCAGGGCTTGGGGGAGGTTGATGTCAGCTTTCCCCTTGAGTTCGTCCAGGACCGCGAGGACCACTGTCTCCGTGGAGTGGCCTGGGCGAAAGCCCGCCTGATGGGAGGCCAGGAGGTGGTTCTCCTCGATGTAGGTGGACAGACAAGATGTAACATAGCTTTCAAGGATCTTACCCAGATAAGGGAGAAGAGAGATAGGCCTAAAATTAGAAAGAAGAGAGGGATCCAGACCAGTTTTTTTAAGAATGGGAAGAACTATAGCAGATTTGAAAGATGAAGGGACAGAACCCAGAGCCAGAGAATCATTAAGAAGGGCAAGAGGAGGGGTGGGGCAGCTAGTGAAGAGAGTTCTAAGAATCCGTGCAGGAGCACAGTCCACAGGAGAACCAGACTTGACTTTTACAAGCAGGTTAAGGAATAGCTCCAGAGAGATGGGTGGAAAATGATCCAGAGAGGAGGAGGGCAAGGGGAGGGAGCAGGAGAAACCAGGTTGAAGCACAGTGGGGATATTGGCCTTTATGTTGGCGATCTTATCAATAAAATAGTCATTAAGTGAGGAGCAAAGGATCTGAGATGGGACGAGACTAGTGCTGGTGCGGTCAGAGGTAGCAAGATTATGAACCAAAGAAAAGATTTCCCGAGATTTATTGGCAGAGAGGGCAACTCTCTCGGTGAAGTATTTAGTTTTAGCCGCGAGGATCGCTCTTTTATAATCATTGAGGAGGAGTCTGTATTTGGCGCGGAGAGTGGGACAGTAGTTCCGTCTCCAATGACGTTCCGAACGCCTGAGATCGAGTTTAAGAGATTTAAGCTCAATGGTGAACCATTTGTGCGCGTCATAGGGGCGGACGGCTTTGACCTTCTTGAGCGGGGCGGCCTGATCGCAGGAAGAAGAGAGCCAGATACTAATAGCGTCTGCCTGAGAATCCAAAGAGAGATCGGTAAGATCAGGAGCTGAGGAAGCCAAGGAGAGCGAAAGAGAGTTAAGGTCAGTCTGGTTCCAACTACGAGCCAGAATATTTTTGGGTAGAGGGAGCTTGTCGGCCGAACCCAAGTGAATGGAAAATGATATAATAAAGTGGTCCGACCAGACACAAGGGAGTATAGAGGGGGATGAAACGTCGCAGCGTGATGACCAGATTTGGTCCAGGATATGACCCTGGACATGGGTGGGGGCCGAGACATGGGATGAGAAGTTCAAACACTGAAGGGTAGCAGAAAAGTCTTTAGAAGACTGATCTTCCCTGGGGTCACCCGGCCAAAAGTTGAAGTCGCCAAGCAGGAGAACCGAAGAGTTATTGACCACCAACGTGGCCACAAGATCCTGTAGAGTAGCTACATATGAAGGCATGGCTTGAGGGGGACGATACATAAGGACTACGGTGAGAGGTATGGAAAGATTGAGTGATCGGGCCACCAAGTAGTCCACGTTAGGTATGGGGGGGTGAGCAAGAAGTTGGAATTTCAGAGTAGAACGGATAATCATCGCCACACCTCCCCCAACCTTACCATCCGGGCGGTCTGCTCGGAGGGCGTAATAGGTATCGGAGAGAATGGCCAGGAGATCCGGAAGGGAATCAGTGGAGAACCAGGTCTCAGTGAGAAATAGAAAGTCTGGGGAGTCTGTGTTCAGAAGATTGAAGAGTTCCGTCTGATGTTTGGCAGCAGAGCGGGTGTTAATCAAATAGGCGGAAGCTGCCAAAGGGACAGGAGAAGAGCGAGTGACAGGAGAGGGATCAGAAGGAGGAGAGGTAGGGCTGTGGGTGACAGGGAACAGACAGGGAGGGTGGGGGGCAAGAATACCAAGAGAATCAAGACGATGCAATAAAGAAGGGGGAGGAAGGGAGGTAGCATGATGTGCAGAGAGTTGAGCTGAAGTGTAAACCAGAGGAAGGGCAGAGTCTGTGGCCCCTGGTCCCGGCCCGTCGCGGACGGGCGCAGACGGGCTTGACTTAGGGGCAATTTCGGCGCGCCTTCGTCGCGCCCGCTGCGCTGCCGGGACCGCGTAACCAAGATATAGGGACACATAAGGGAGGAGGGCCGAGGGGTGTGGCAGGGGGTGGAGGGGCCAAAAGACTGCAGCGCTGACCCCAGAGCCGCCCAAGATGGTGGACTCGCCCGTCCCTGCTCCGAAAACCAGACCGGCAAGGAGGGGACGATCAGCGGGAGGTGCTCTGGGGCGCGTGCAGGTCAGGGGGCAGCTAAAAGTATTACAGTGCACAATATCCGATGCGCGACAAGGATACACAAAGTTCGTCGACCTTAAGGTCTGTGCAGGCTAAAATGGTGCGTTGCTCCCGGAGACGCCTCGGGAGATCTGTGGTAAAAGTCTAGGTTGGCGCGGGATCCGCCGGGCGCCTGAAATGCTTGCCAGAGGGGGAGGGGCCAAAAGACTGCAGCGCTGACCCCAGAGCCGCCCAAGATGGTGGACTCGCCCGTCCCTGCTACGAAAACCAGACCGGCAAGGAGGGGACGATCAGCGGGAGGCGCTCTGGGGCGCGTGCAGGTGAGGGGGCAGCTAAAAGTATTACAGTGCGCAATATCGGATGCGCGACCAGGATACACAAAGTTCGTCGACCTTAAGGTCTGTGCAGGCTAAAATGGTGCGTTGCTCCCGGAGACGCCTCGGGAGATCTGTGGTAAAAGTCTAGGTAGGCGCGGGATCCGCCGGGCGCCTAAAATGCTTGCCAGGGGGGGAGGGGTCAAAAGACTGCAGCGCTGACCCCAGAACCGCCCAAGATGGTGGACTCGCCCGTCCCTGCTCCGAAAACCAGACCGGCAAGGAGGGGACGATCAGCGGGAGGCGCTTTGGGGCGCGTGCAGGTGAGGGGGTAGCTAAAAGTATTACAGTGCGCAATATCCGATGCGCGACCAGGATACACAAAGTTCGTCGACCATAAGGTCTGTGCAGGCTAAAATGGTGCGTTGCTCCCGGAGACGCCTCGGGAGATCTGTGGTAAAAGTCTAGATGTGAGATTTGCCTTTGCAAATCTGTGAGGTTCAGCTGAGGCACAGTGAGGCACCGTGCATTGGTATGGCTCGACTATGTCCTGCCATTAATGCCTCCAGCACAGTAACAAATATTTCTACT
Organism: Lissotriton helveticus; assembly: GCF_964261635.1. Taxonomy (NCBI): domain Eukaryota; kingdom Metazoa; phylum Chordata; class Amphibia; order Caudata; family Salamandridae; genus Lissotriton; species Lissotriton helveticus. Next base: position 1,886,114,247 of record NC_136059.1, on the reverse strand, counting down.
TCTTATCATGCTGCAAAAAAAGAAAATGCGGAAGTGACTACCCAAGAATGGGACGCTGGCATTTAAAATATGGTGGATATCTTTTCTTAGAGTCTAAAGCTCGAATTAAATGCTGTATTTTCTACCAACCCTCTCTACTTAAATTACAGCTCAGAAATGAAAATAAAATCATTGCTTTCGAAGCTGATCCAATTTTACAACCACAGTTAAAACGCGACTTTGTCTAAGTACATTTGACAGCACCACTGCCCAACTCACCCACTCTGAGGCCTAGCCTGGCTGGTGATGCAGGTGCGCCAGGACTCATTTGTGCAGCGTGATCCAACAAACACACCAGGTTCTTGCTTTACAGAACTTAAATTGTATCTACTGGACGTTAAGTCTTCCCGTTCAGGCTTTCCCTGTCATTGAGCTGCGCCCAAACAAGGCTGCGAGACTCCTGTGAAATGGTGAGCACTACCACCCGGCCTGTACATTGTGATGTACAATGGAATTAAGCATGCCCCCCCCCCACTCCCTTTTATCATTTTGCCCTCTTGATGGATCACCCTGGAACCTGCCAGGAAGCAGCTGAGGTAGATCAATATATGGTTGAAGGTTTTGTGAAGACTCATCAAACTGTGCCAAGGTTATGAACAAAACAAAATCTTCCTATGGAAACTCTGACCTAACTATGACTCCACAGTGGTAACCACCACTGTTTAACTGTGTAAGTATGAAAATGTCAGTTAAAACATACTGGTTTAAACTCCATCTCCAAGGAAATAAGGAAGTTGCACTGGCTCCCAGGAAGGAGTCGAGTGTGTTTCAAATCACTTTGCATGGTCTTCAAAGCTCTGCATGGCAAAGGCTCAGACTACCTGAACAAGCTGTTGCAGTAGTACATTCCAAAAAGAGCACTCCACTCGCTAGGGGCTAAGCTGGTTTCTGTACCGTCCAGGAGGAAAGATTTGTGGGGGGACAGAAGCTTTGCAGTGTGCGCGGCAAAAGCATTGAATGACCTTTCATTTCGTCTAAGAAACTCCACTGACCTGTTAGACTTTAGGAAGGTTTTGAAGACCTGGCTTTTTGGTGAATAAGCTTAGTTCCTCCTTGCTCCCTCAGGCTAGATATATTAGCGCCAGGGCACGTTTGGGTAATCGCCGCACTTTATAAAAGTTAGTAACATATCATAACATAAAAAACAGTGAAATTCACCAGTTAGTATATCAAGTAACAATAATTTGTGACCTACAGTAAATATAACTTGCACCCATGCCATGCACAGTGTTTTCAACAGTGATGTAATTTCAGCGGTTGCAGTGATTTTATCAATGATGGTATAGAGCCTGTCATGGTGATGTAATTTGGGAAATAATTAGCAGTGCATAGAAAAGGTGTGAGTTATAATTACTTGAGATAATGCTAGCTGGTTTATTATAGTGGTTTTGTCTGTTAAAATGGTATGTTTCAACTGACATTTTCATGTAACGTCTCTTTAACCTTCAGTTTTTTTAGTGAATTTCTAAGGTTTTGTTTAATGTAAGAAATTCTAACACGATGTCTAACAATAATGGCAGTTTAACTTTTGTTTGTTTCAGTGAATTTCCTTTATTTTTGCACTCCTTACCGGCTCCTCAGCCATCAACCATACCAGGTGCAGGGGGTTGCGAGTGATTTGTTTTACAGTGGTTGCCCTGGTGCCCACCAAGGGCACCTACAACATGATCAAATGTTATAGGGGGAGGGCCAATCTTCCCACCGCCCCTGCTAGCTCCCTAGCCAGACCCATACTGGGTGTCAGCCAGGAGCAAACTTATGTTAACTGCCCGGGAGAATGAGGGCAGGGAATTCCTGCATTCTACCGAACAGTGAACAGCAGTTCCCGGGGGATTGACCCACACACAACTCTCTCATGACTACCAATGTTCCTGGAGCTTGATAAAGGCTTGGGGGGGCTGCATGCTAGCCTCCTCCCCCCAAAAAATGTCCACCGTCCTCCCAGGCCCTGACCCTGGCCCACATAGAAGAGCTAATTTATGAAAAGGGCTCCCAGGTCCTGTTAGAAATAGAAATATATTTTGGCCTTGCGGGGTTCACCCCACCAGACCTAGCGATGCAGATTATTCTTACCCTATCCCTCTATATGTTTCTTTTAATCATTTCAGAGGACAGAGGACTGAGTCCCCAGGTCATAAATGGCTGCTGCCACATCTTGTTGTGATGTGGTGGCAGCCAATCAAATCCTATCTTTTAGTCTGTTGGATCAACAGATTCACAGCACCATTATATATACATATATGTTGAACTTCAGGTTTTCAAAAACTACTGAACTGATTCACACTAAATCTTAAAAATCACACTTTCTGGACCAGGATATAGCTTTTTGCCAAATTTGGTATAATTCCATTCAGCTGGCTTTTCTGTATCGCTGTTCAAGTTTCCTATGAATAATTGCATGGAGAAACGTGTTTTGGGACTCCCCTTTTTCTCGCCCACCAGCAACGGATCACCCCGAAACATTCTAGAAAGAAGCTGAGGTGGATATATTTATTTATTTCTTTGAAAGGTGTTGTGAAGATTCGTCAAAAAATGCCAAAGGTATAAGCAAAACAAGAAGTATTTTCTATGGAAATGTAGCCATAAATGTAACTTCCGATATATGTGTCTGTGGGTTTGTTGAGAGAGAGAGAGAGAGAGAGAGAGAGAGAGAGAGAGATCTGCTTCCTTCATCCATTTCCTAAATTCTTTATTCATTTGTACTCATATTACTTCCTGCACATCCTACACAGGCCTATTCGAAAACATATGGGAAGTGCATTCTGAAATGGCTCGTGAATTATTTCTTCAATTTATGTAGTATGTTCTAAGCTAGTTCTCTGACACTCCCTGTGTAATACCCACTTTTCCTTTTCCAATCTAAAATTGATTGTGCCTAATGTATGGAAGTGAACCCTAATTCTTAAAACTATGTTTTTGCTTGTTTGTTGTGCATATGCAGGTGCGCACAGTGTAAGGCGTTCCCACATGTGCCAATAAGAGCCCTGCCAGTGGGTGTTGACAGATAATTTGTGTTTGCAACTCTTAAACCACAGGATGCTCACCAGTTAGGCTCAGAAGATCACATTTTGTCTCTATGCCTTGGGCTGCCCTGGTAGAGACCAGGCCAAATAATAGCAGTTGCAAGTAACAATATAGCCACCTACTATGGTTCAATAACATAGGAAGCCGCATATAATTTTAAGCGCACGATACATGAGCACTGCTAGATATTTTTCAATGTGCACTCATTGCTAGTGAAGGCAATCCCAGAAGTCATTTCAGAAGAGGGAACCTTTGTGACCTGTCAGCAATGGATGCCCTTGCATTGCCCATGTAGGTGTGTGGTGAGGATCCCATTGACTTTAGCAGGCCATTGCCCCTCTCCTTATGGGAACATTTAAATGAATGAATACCTATCTAATTTACATCTGATACTTATTTACTCCGCATTGTAATATTTGAAATGTGACTTTACAATTAAAAGGCACCCTTAAAAGAAGATTACATTTGTGTTTGAAATTGATGAAGACATGAAGAAAACCGAACACCTTTCCAATGTAGCAGAAACACAAAGGGGCATTTTTAGCAAGAACCTCGTTAAAATGATCGCCGTTTTAGCGGCAGGAAAGGAAACTGCCGCTAAAACGGCGATAATGGGCTTGCTAATATGCGTTATAGAATTCCAATAGAATCCCACGTTAGATGTCCTGCACATCTAACGTGGGTTTCTATTGGAATTCTATAACGCATATTAGCAAACCCATGAACGCCATTTTAGCAGCAGTTTCCTGCCGCTAAAACGGCGATAATTTTAACGAGGTTCTTGCTAATATGCCCCAAAGTTCTGTATTACAATTCGAATGGAGCGCACGGGTGATGGCTTCAAAAGCTTTGTGAATGAAATTAAATAAAACAACGAAATTGCTCCGATTGGTATTAGCATGTAAAATGTCCCCAGTTTCAAATGTTTATTATTGGTTTGGCAAATCATATTTAATTGAGCGTAAGTTGCTCTACTGTGTAAACAAGCAGGGAACATTTATTTTCTTTATGGCAAGTGCCTTTGGGCATTTAAGCCACCCACATATCGCACAAAGCCCCAATTGAATAAGGGATTTCCATCATCTCTATTGTATATGGAAACCCGTCGTTTAAAATAGCCTTTAATTGAACGCTTTATGTTACTCATGTCTTGTTTTTCTAGCAGTCAGTCATCCGTTTAACAAACTGAATACATTTAGTTAGCGATGCGAGACTAACAAACAGTACGCTGCAGAGCGGCGTTCTGGGACTAACTAAATACACATTTTCTGTGCTTCTTCTACTACCTTAATGATGAAAATATGATTACTGTTTTCGAAATCAAAACTTTTAAACAAAATATGTCTTTATGTTTTTAATATGCTGCATCGGACCAGGTACAACATTATCTGGATGTGCTGTTCTCAATAATGAAAACATGCACTATTCATACCCTCATTGCATCATTTACAATAATTGGGGAAAATAAGGAATATACATGAATTGTAATAGGCCCACCTGCTACATTTAGTACTTTCTAACTCAATGTTGATCGTTGTTTTGACCGGAACATGATAGCTCTCTCACCAAGATGTTGTCATCCTGCAGAGGAACGACTGATAGCTACTGGGGGCCTCATTTATGAAAAGTGACGCACCGCTGCGTGAAAACAGCGATGCGTCACTTTTCACTGCGCTCTCCTTGCAACACAAGTGATGCGTCATATTTACAGTATGACGCATCATTGCGCAAGGAGTTACAGATACGTCAGTATTTCTGACGTATCTGTATGGCACAAAAGTGACGCATTGCTGGAGTGTGTCACAAAAGTGACGCAACTCCAGCAATGTATCCTTTCACATGGGGTAAGCCCCATGTGAAAGGGCCTGCGTGCGTCAGTCTTACGCCTGCTATGAGGCAGGCGTAAGAAATTGACCCATTTGTATCCTAGAAGTGGCGCAGTGAAATCACATAGATTTCACTGCGTCACTTCTATGACCCTTTCTTGCGTCAATACGCCCCCCCTTGCATACATTATACCTGGCGCAGGTATAATGTGGCGCAGTGGTTTACAAAGTGACGCATCTACCTAGATGTGTCACTTTATAAATATGGCGCAACAAGGCGCATTTTTTATGCCACTGGTGCGTCACAAAAAGTGACGCACCGGCGGCGTAAAAGTGACGCACAGCCTCATAAATGCGGTCCCGGGAGTTTACCGGTGTATTATGTTATGTTATTGCCACTTATATGGCACCAAATTACCATCGGTCTCTTAGCACTTATCGAAGCAGCCTGGCACCAGCTAATACATGCCAACAACCTTCAGATAGACTTTATCATGTCCAAAGGCCTGTTTATACAGAACAGTTTTCAATGCCTTTCAGAAAAGGAGGAGAATATTTTCTCTTCGCAAACTTTCCGGTAACCTGTTCCACAACTGAGGTACCAGGGCTGAAAAAGCCTAACCTCCCCTAGTCGACTCATTAAACAGTGGGCAGGTCAACAAAGTTGCCTCAGAGGAACAAAGACATTGTCCTGGTACATATCGCTTTAGACGGTCCTTAATATAGGCTGGTACCATCCCATACAGGGTCTTAGGTGCCATAGATAAGCCCTTGAACATGGCCCACTGCTTTACTAGAAGCCAGTGCAATGGTTGCAACAGCGGCATGGCATGCGGCATGGCATGCGTCTGTCTTGGTAAGTTGAATAGCAGACTGGTGGCGGCATTCATCACTAATTGGAGCTTACTCAGCAACTTGTCCGGGAGCCCAATGTATAATGCGTTACCAAAGTACAGTCGCAACACAATCATTGCTGCCACCACAGTTATTTTATTTTATTTTATTTTACAGGTTTTATATAGCGTTGGCTAGACCCGGAGGTATCAGAGCGCTTTACATGAGTATCAGATCATAGTTACAGGTTACATCGTTACAAAAGTAAGCTGTGGTATCATTTCCCTATCTCTGTTGCGAGAGGCTCCCTTTAGGCAGTGGACTCTCTCAGAGGGGTCTCTGAGACTCCAAGGCCTATATACTGGATCCTACCCCAAAAAGGGGTGAGGGAGTGCTTTGGCAAGGGGTGCCATACCATACCTCAGCTGTGAGTGGCTCCCTTTGCGCAGTGGACTCTCTCAGCAGGTTCGCTGAGACTCCAGAGTATAAATATTGGATCTTTCCCCAACAAGGGGAGAAGGAGTGCTTAGTCAAAGGGCACAAAGGACAGGAGGCTAGGCAGAGTAGCAGGCAAGGGGAGAGATTCAGGGGAGAGGGGAGAGGAGCTAGGGAAGTAGACAAAGAGAGAAAGAGTACTAAATTGTAACATATTTAATTAATGAGTTTTATATAGCGCTGGCTAGACCCAAAGGAATCAGAGTGCTTCGCTGCAGTATCCATGCCTTCAGCCCCGTTGCTAGTGGTTCCACTCAGGCTAGCGCGCCACAGATCGGGAGCCGGGAGTCTCTTGACAGCTAAGTGGGGGCCCCCCCATGGGCCTTCAGAGGTATCGCTCTTGCTCTCACCTCTCGTTGTAGCTGTAGCAGTTGTGATGTGTTGTGGGAGCACAGAATGCATGGAAAAGATGTTTTTAACTGACGAAAACTGGACTACTTTAATCCAATTAATATTGAACACATTTTTTTCGGTAAAAAAAATCCGCACTGACTCTCTCTTCTTTGTTGTAAATCTGCGCTTGCTACAGGTTAATAGATATAACCATAGCCACTATAAGCACTTTTTGTTTTAAGTAGTCAGCCTTCACAGGGGTTCACATTCACATGAACGGAATAGCAACCCAGAGTACACGTTTACTTTGCTTAGATCACGGAGTTTAACGGTGGTGGACTTATATTAGGAAGAGAAACCTCACAACTAAAACGACATTACTCTTGCTTGTTTCAGACATTCCCCTGATGAAGGCATAAATGGCGAAATGGATAGGCAGAAATAATACATTGTGGAATATGAGGTTTCACCTGAAACACTGTTGAAGAATATATGTGAAACAAACCTCTTTGAATATAAAACAACATGGAATAACAATTTTGAGAAGAGTATTTCTTTTGAATTTGGCTGTAGACACAGCAATCCACAACCTGTGCCGAGAGAGACACCCTACGTCAGTGGGGTTGCAACCCAGACATTGAGTATCTATGCTTCCGGGCGGGTAGCGATTCTCAGGAGCACGGTAAACTATCAAACAACACTAAAACCAAGTGGTGCACGACCTATACCCATTTTGGGTCTCTATGAACTGAACATTAACTGCATTCCATATAGTCCATAAAACAAGGAACTAGATGAGAATGACTTTAGTTCACAACCAACTTGATGCAGATGACTGCAGTTATAGTCTCAGAATGGCTGGCATGCTGACTCAAGTACATTTCATGAGGGTTTGGTATCTCTCTTAGCCGAAAGAGATTCTCAATGAAAGTGAAACATATGTGCCCGGTGGGTTTATTTCTGAATTGTCAAAGGGCCATGTGATGTAGACACATTGACCTATGAATGTTTTTTTTATTCCTATACAGACCACAGGGATGTAAAGGTCTTTAGTGCTACTTAAAAGTATTTACTCTGTCACATGGTAAACTCATTAGATCCAAAACAGCAACTGATTAGCTACATGTAACAGTGGACAGATCTGCACAGCATGATACAAAGTTCGATTTTGTGGTTTCAAAGAGTCAACACTTCCTTTCCACTTTGCCTTTTGTTACCTAGAAGTTGTATTCTCTCTCTGGATAATCACAACACAACATACATGGAGAATTCATAACATAGTTTATTATGTAATATACAAACAAAAATAAAAAAGAAACATATTATATTTTATTTTCTATGGTTCCAGCAATTGCCTCTTCTGTGATCAATTTTTGTGCTCGCTTCAGTAATCTACGCCAGGCAGTGTGATGCGCCATAAAGTGCCTTGGAAGAGAAAGCCCCTGGAATCCCCAGACAAGCTCAGGTACGTTTTCGGAAATGGTGTGAGCTGTTGTTAGTTCATACTGGAAACAGAAGCTTGCTCTTGGAATGTGTGGCCCATCTGAGAGATCTACAAAGTCACCACATCTGTATACCTTGACGGTTCCTTTTGGGTACTGAGATGCTTTCTCCTACACTAAGGTATATTTATACTTATTGTGCTGAACCATTTCATGTGCCACTTTAGCATCCACTTCCAAGGGCTCAAAGGGGGGATCTTTATGAATTAGCTTCAGAACATCCTTTGTAAATGAGTGTAGGTTTCCCTGTGTTGACTTCCAATTGTCTATCCGGTTGTCCAAAACAATATCATAGCAGAAGGCTCCAGAGATCACTGGCACCTCTGGAGCTCTGATGATTTTGACCATGTATTCGTCTTTGAAACCAGATTCCAGCACACAACCAAGGAGCATTGCACAGGAACGCCAATAAGCCGTATTCACTTCCTCTGGGTCTTCATCTTTGAAGGTAAGAAATTGAATTTCACATGATTTGGTTTAAGGCCGATACATGTCCCAAGCCTCCCCATCAACAACTGCCAGTGCAGCACGCTCACAGTACCATTCGCTAAGATGCAAGGCACAGTTATATGGGGTAGATAGTCCTTTGTTCATTAGAAATAGCTGTGGTTTGTCGTCTGTGTCAAGTCTCATTCTGAACATATCACCTTGAAAGACAGTCTGATACCTAAGGTCAGGGTCTGACTGGGACCCAAAAAAAGGTTGTGGGCAACAAAATAAAATTGGCCCCTATTAGTGACTCACATAGCAAAAAAAAGAGGCCCACGTTTGCAAATCAGGGCAAATTCGAACTTTTAAGGACACGCTGCATTAATATTTTGCATGGTATTGGAGACAAGGATAGAAGATGTACAAGTTTCCGAAGTTGCCTAAGTAGGCCCATGCAGCTTCCTACCACTGTCGTCACTTGTCTGGTCATTGACAATTTCTTATCCAACTTAATACCCAAACCTTTCACGATGTTGTTGTGTCACCTAACTCCTGGGACACAAAACTATCTATTCAAGGGTTACCATAGGTGCTGATTACCACCATAGGTGCTAGGACCTCTGTCTTATCTAGGTTTACTTTGAGTGAGTTAGCCATCATCCAGTTCATTGTATACCAGAGGACGTTCTGTGCATTCAACTGCGCTTGCTTAGAATTATCAAGCCGCAGGATCAGCTGCGTAATAAATAGTTAGCAGTCCTTCTGAGCTGATGCCACCACCAAAGGCTGAAGATATATATTAAATAACAGTGGGGACAGAGTTGATCCCTGGGGAACCCATATGGGAGTGTTCCTTCTCTCGAAACACATTGCCATCCAACTGCACCTTCTGTGACCGATCCTTCAGAAAGGAGGAGATCCACCGAAAGGTGGAGCCTGTGATCCCCTGCACCCGAAGACGATTCATCAACACTTGATGATCAACTGTGTCGAAAGTGGCTGTAGATCCGCACAGAGGGCTTGTTTTTAAGCCGCCAACCTGAGCTCATCCAGTACCAAGAGCATCACCAATTCCGTGCTGTGATGCGGCCTGACATCTGCCTAGTGAGCGTGGAGCAATTGGTTTTCTTCCATAAATTCGGACAGGATTCTGTTTACATGTTGTTCCTCAATCTTAGCTAGGAAAGGTAGGCTAGATACATATGGGTTTGTAATCGATGTACTAAGATCTTCATACTCATAAGCATGTAGGAATAGCATGCAACATCTAGCTGCCGCTTCTTTGTGTGCGGTTTCATTTGGTGTTACGATTTAACTCAAACTTAGGTCATGCTAGCTAAGAAGGTCTGGTTTTTCATCAAATCCTAGGAGTTTTCGTGTTTATTGAGGGACCATTTTCCCCCTTTGCATATTTTACAGAAGATTAATTCTCCACAACGAAAATGAAATTTACCCCAAAGGGTTTTTGGCACTGCATTTCCATTCACTTTCACTACTAAAAGTCATTAGTTCCAGAAACCTTATGAACAGTCCTGTTTGCACCATTTTGATTTGCAAATAGCTGATTAAGCACTGCATGAGTAGCCCCTCAGCAGAATAGTAAATTGGAGCCTGAGTTTCAAGTGGTTATTTTTCTGTGATGGGTTTTTCTGTAGTTATAAACATGAACAAATACCAGAAAATGGCTTAATCTAAAAATTATCTGCTCTGAGATCAGGGCCTGTGATCTTTGAATTCCAATTCATGCAAAGCATATTAATCTGAACAGAAAACGTGATGATATTAAGCAAAAATCACGAACCAGTTCCTAATACTTCCTCCTGATCAGTGCCTAAACCACAAGAATTGGCAAAAACATTTCATTTTAGTCCAGCCACACTTTTTCCAATATGTCAGATTGATGCACATTCGCAGCATTTAATAGTATATAGGTCGAGGAAGGCACCAGCATGAGTTCAAATATTTAACTTTGCACTTTTATCAGAGGCTAATTTCGCTCAATTGATATATCCAGAACACTGGTGAAAAGACCAACGATATCATCACAAACCTTAAACATGAATCAAATGAATTCAATCGTAAACCCAGATTAAGAAATATAGGGGCACCTGTACGTAGTTTTTTAACCAGAATCAAATAGTACGATTTGCAGAATCGGGCTGTTTGCGACCAGAAAAATGCATTTTCCTATGTACTAAACCCATTTTGCGATTCAGTAACCTATAACCGAATTGCAAAAAGGGTTAGTAATTCGGGATTAGGAAGGAGCGTGTTAAGGGCATCCCTTCCTAATAGCTATTCGTTGTTGGATGTATGAATGTTTTGTAACTGAGATCCCTTCCCATTTGCAAATGTATGCGAAAACGTTTTTAAGAGCAGGCAGTTGTCCCTTGGACCACTGCCTACACTTAAAAAATGACACTGAAATGTTACATTTTTGTTTTTTAAATGTATCCCGTTTTCCTTTAACTAAAAAGGATAAAAACATTTTTTAAGTAGCTTTATTTAAAAGCAAACAGAAAACTGGGGGTCTGCTGTCCCCAGCAGGCCACTATCCCTATGTTTTTAACGATTTCCAATGAGTCGCAAATTTTGACCTACCTCACGAATATTAATGAGATAGGCCAGTCATGGCCCTATTGAGAATCACTAAAAGCAAGACCTCTGACCTCCTGGTCAGAGACCTGCTCTCTCCCCCAGAAGCTCTGCTGAGGGGGCGCTGAGAGGTGTCTGGTAGATGTTCGAGGCTCTCCTCCACCCACAGGCTCCTGCCTCCATCTCATCCCTGGTGGACCAGAGGGAGAGCCATGCTCTTCTGCTGTTCCACTGTTGTCGGTGTGCCTTGTTGTGCCCATTTTGTCTTTGTGTCTTTTGTCTGTTTTCAGTGTATTTTTGTGGTAATTTCTGTGCCTGTCTGTGACTCTGTTTTTCTGCCCTTCTTCGTTTTGTGCCTGTGTCCTTGTTTTTCTCCTTCATGCCCATATTCTCACTGCCCTTTTCCAGCGGCTGCTCCCCCATGACCCCTTGCCCTGCCGTTCCATCTCCCGCCTCCCAGCTGAGCTTCTCTCCCCCTCCCCTACTTAATGGTGGCCGCACCACTGGTGCACCAAAAGCGCACCTAAGGCAAGCCCATCTGTGCCCATCCGCACCCGACTGCGACCAGCGCCAGAGACCCTGGATCTCCGACCACCTTCCGCTATGACTCTAGCGCCCTCCTCACACTCACCCCTGGAAGAAACAACAACTGCCATCTGTCTACATGGAAATCCTTCCACGGCAAGTTCTCCTGCCGACACTGCCGCCGAACCTTCACCGATGTGACCACACCAAACACCAGCACCGCCGAAGCCCTGAGGTGCATCCTCCTCAACGTGGGCTCCCTGCACAGACACGCAATAGAGATCTGGGACCTCCTTGATACCACTTCGCCTGACGTTGCCTTCTTCACAGAATCCTGGACCAAATCCACCTCTGCCCCTGACATCGCCGCTGCCATCCCTGACAGATACAAGATCCAGATAGTCCAGGAGGAGGACTCGCCATCGCACACAAGAGCTCCCTCCCACTCATCACCTCCACCACATGTGACTCCCCGTCCACCACCGAGCACCTCCATTTCCAGATACAGACCAGCCCCAGATCCACCCTACGAGCACGATTGCCTACAGAACCCTGGGATCTCGAACTGCGTTCACCACTACCATCACCGACCTCGTTGTGCCACACGCCATCGCCTCCACTGACTACATACTCACCAGAAACCTTAACTTCCATCTCAACAACCTCAATGACCCCAACTCCAACCCCCTTCTGGACAACCTCAGACTACAACAGCTTGTAACCACCCCCACCCACAAGGCAGGACACACCCTCGACCCCATCTTCGCATGAGGTAACAACATCCACTTCAGCCACACTGTGCAACCCCTCTGGACAGACCTCCACTGCATACACTTCCACATCAACAAACCCACTGCCCCCAAACCTGCACCATGCCCACCACAAAGGAACTGGAGCAAGGTCACGGAGAAGCACCTCAACTCCACCCTCAACCACAATGCCCCCTCCACCTCAACCAACGCAAACCTCGCAGCCAAAGAGCCCCACAGATGGATCTCTAACTGCGCTGATGAACTTGCACCCCTACGCAACCCCGACAGACAACGCCCCAAGAAAGCCACCTGGTTCACAACCAAACTCCAAGAATACAGGCGCACCTGCAGACATCTCGAGAAGAAGTGGCGTAACAGCAAAACATTGGAAGACAGCACCACATACAAGAACGCTATGGTAGAACACCAGCATCTCATCAGATCAACCAAACGAACCTTCATCCAGAAAAAGATCACCGCCAATGCCAGCAGCTCGAAGGAACACTTCAGCATCATCCAAAAATTTCCCAAACCCCCTAGCGAAGCCGCAGACATCACCCCTTCCCAGGACCTCTGCAACAAGCTCAGCTCCTACTTCCACCATGAAAGGCATACACTCAGGAACACCCATGGACCCCTGCCCTCCACACATCTTCCACAGAGCTGCCGCCGCCATGGCACCTGAACTACTAAGCACCATCAACACCACCTTCAAAACTGGCACCTTCCCAACAACTGGAAATGCGCAGTAGTCAAACCCCTGCACAAGAAGCCCTCGGTAGACCCTTCAGACCTCAAAAACTACTGACCTATCTTCTCCTCCCCTTTTGGCCAAAGTCACTGAGAAGACCGTCAATGCCCAAATAACAAAGTTCATTGAAGAGAACTCTATCCTCAACCCCTCCCAATCTGGATTCCACAGCAACCACAGCACCAGGACCGCCCTACTCGCTGCCACTGATGACATCCACACCCTCCTCGACCAAGGCCACCCCAGGCCCTGATTCTACTTGTCCTCTCTGCAACCTTTAACACCATCTCCCAATGCACACTCGCCACTAGAATCCACGACGCCGGCATACAGGGAACCGCCCTCGAATGGCTCTGCTCCTTCCTCACCGGCAGGACACAAAGAATCAGACTGACACCCTTCCTCTTCGAACCACAGAGATCAACTGCAGAGTACCTCAAGGATCGTCCCTCAGCCCTACGCTCTTAAAAATCTACATGGTCCCTCTCACCACCATCATCAGACAACACAGACTAAACATAGGGCCATATTCATGAACACATTTTCTCATAGACACAGAATGGGCAAAACCCTTTGATGCATCTGGCCCATAGTCTCCTACGCCGATGACACCCAGCTCATCCTCTCCCTCACCAAGGATCCCGTCACCACCAGACTCAGCTTCCAGGAAGGAATGAAGGACATTGCATCCTGGATGAGCAGGAGCTGCCTGTAGCTCAACTCGGAGAAGACAGTGGTCCTCATCTTCAGACCCTCCTCTAATGCTTGGGACAACACCTGGTGGCCCAAGACCCTCTGCAGCCCGCCCACCCCCACGGACCACACCTGGAACCTCTGCATTGTACTCGACTCTTCCCTCTCCAAGACCCGACAGGTCAATGCCATATCCTCCACCTGCTTCAACACCCTCCGCATCCTTCCAAGACCTTAAAATGGATCCGCCCGAATCAAGAAAAACAATCACCCACGCACTCATAACCAGCAGAGTGGACCACGGAAATACCCTCTATGCCAGAATCAACAGGTGTCCTCTCTGCAAACTCCAGACCGTACAGAACACCGCAGCTAGACTCGTCCTCGGCATCCCTCAAAAAGAACACATCAACCAACACCTGCAAGATCTCCACTGGATCCTCATCGTAGGAGAGTAGCATTCAAAATACTTACCCAAACCTTCAATTGCCTCCACAACACTGGACCCCAATACCTCAACAAGAGAATTTCCTTCCACGTACCCAAGAGAAACCTCTGATCCGCCTACCTCACCCTTGCCGAAACTCCACACATCCGCAGAGCCAGAACGGGTGGAAGAGACTTCTTCTACATCGCAGCCAAGACCTGGATCGAGCATTCGATCAACATCAGGTGCACCCCCTCGCTGAACATCTTCAGGAAGACCCTTAAGAACTGGCTTATCGACTGAACGGAGCTGCTTAATCTTCCCCCCTAGTAACTTGCGACCCTCATGACTGAGTAGTGCGCTTTACAAAACCCTGATTGATGGATTGATAAATGTGTCAAAAACACAGTAGTACATAGGTGTTTGTGATTTCCTAATAGCGATTCATAAAATTTGCTATTAGTAAATCACAAAATGAAACCTAAGTACATGTGGCCCTGTAGTTATAGGGATCAATGGTGGGACATATTGCATGAATCGAGCACAGAAAGTTCTTATTTGAGACCGTTTTTTACCACAGGTTTGGACTAATTTCTGTCTTAAATAGGTAAACAGCTTAACCATTACTAATTTATCACCTTTGACACTGGTGAATGGTTCTTTGTCACATGATCTTTCAAGTCACATGCTGCTTTTGGATTTTAACATTGCGTTGCTTGATGACACATTTAAAGTAAGCAACAAAGCATGACACAATACCACTCACAAAGCGACATACCAACTCAATTGAAACATAGCAGAACACAACACAAAACAGTCAAGATAGAACGGAGCACTATATGTACAGTACAACACAGTAACATCCAATTGAAATAATGAAGCCCAAAAAAACAACAGAACTAATAACCACTACAACAAAGTGTCTCAGAAGAAGTATGCACACAAATTTTTGTCACACATTACCATCTCCAGAAAACCTGCTACCAAAACACAGTGGTGAAAGTTGTTTGCACTAAGCAATGACTTGACTTACTACAAATGATGTGATATAGTGCCAGTCAGTCGTCTTCTAAGGTGGGAGATCCGGGCTTCTGCTTCGCCTACCCTAGATGGGATGTCTGCACAGGTTTTGGCCACTCTGCGAATGGAATTTTGGACCCTGCGGCACGCCCCCTGCGTGTGGGCACACTCCTGTCGAGTCTCCTCACGGTGAGCCATTATTGTCTGGTATATTATTGCCAGTGTCATTTCACCCGGAGGCGGGCCCGAGCCAGAGTTCGAGCCGTTGGTAAGTGGATCTGGAAAATTACCTTGTGCTCCAGACTGTGCAGAAAATGAATAATCCCAAGCTAGGGAGCCAGTATTTGAACAAGAATCTTGAGGTACTTTTCAAACTGTAGAAAGGCCCTTCGAAATACCAGCAGAGTTCAGAACCACATTTGTTCGCCAGTCTCCCGACTCACTGTCTTCATCATCAATCCAGTTCTTATCCAGATCATTATCATCCACGGAGGAGCCCGTGTGTTCTGATAGAGAATAGAAGTTGTCACCATCTATATCACTGTCGGTATTTATTGAGGCAGGCGGTAAAGGAGCTTGCATTATCTCTGTGTGGGCATGAGTATTTTGCTGTTGAGAAGCTATAGAAAGCACCGGGGGATGAGCAGCTGACGATTGCGTACTGGGCACCAAATCAGAATGGACTACATCTCCCAGCAGCCCACTGGGCTGCACAGCCAAATCCGGTAGGGATTCTGTGTGAGACACAGACTCAGAAATACTATCGCCAGGCACCTCCATCTCTGGTTGGTCAATTATGCTTCCCAAAATGCCCCCATCGATATCTCTAGGCAAAACTGTGAGAGATGATGGCACAGGAGTACTTACTGCCTTGGCGATAGAACACACAGTTGAAACCTTAGAGGAAGCAGCAGGGGAATGGTGAAGTTTTTCAACAGCCGGGCTCTGTGGGCTCAATGGCGTTTTATTATTGCTTCTTGCCCGAGGTTTAAACATTGCTGAAACAGGAACGGGTTTGGCATTCTGCAGGATTTTACCAGCCACGTTATCTAGCTGGCCCCTTTTAGGTTCTCGACGGATGCAGGTCCTGTCTGAGTGCCTGGAAGTTTCGGTACTGAGGATCCGGTCTTTGCGGGCCCCCGAGGCGGGTTCTTTGTTTGTCCTTTCGGCGCCATTACTGCACTGATGGAGCACTATTGAGCAAAAGGGCTGCTGCCCAGCGATCGCCGCGGTGGAAGAATCCAATGTGAAAAACAGCGTCTATAGACAGAAGGCCACCGGAACATTCCCTTCACAGGTCCGTGTATAAAAGATTATTTGAGTATTTAATTCTTTTTAACCCTGTGCTTTAAGACTTAGGAGTTAGCAGGTCGTCCAGGGGGAGAGAGCGCTGAGACCAGTTCACACAGCCAGGGAGCTGGCCGCCATTTTGCCCCTGCCCTCGCTTCGCCACCCAAAAGACTGTTACGGATTCAATCAAATCCCAGAGGGATGAAATCCAATGGAAACTTGTGAACAGGGCCCGGAGAAATAATTTAAGAATCCTGGGGGTTTCCGAAGGCATCGAAGGGTCGGATACGCGGCAGTTTGTGGCTGAACTATTTGCTGAGGCATTTCCAGAGGTTAAGGAATGGGACTGGCAACTGGAAATCCAACGTGCCCACCGGTTTCCTTTCAAGCCTAAACAACGGTTTGGCCAAACGGACAATAGAACCCGTGCTATTTTAATCTGTTTGCATAATTTTCTAGCTAGAGAAAGGATTTACGATCTAGCCAGGCCTGATAGGAAAATAGCTGGGAAGGGCTGTCAGTTTTTTGTTAGGCAAGATTTTTGCCCAGCTACGGTTGAACGGAGGTGGCAGCTCCGCCAGCTAATTGATCCTTTTCAGTTTAAAGGAGAGCAGGTGTTTTTGCTTTTTCCTTCTAAACTCAAAGTTATCCATCAAGGCCAGACTAGATTTTTCGATTCCGAAATTCAGGCTAAGGCATTTTTGGACTCAATTTAGAGGGTTTAAATTGCAAGGATTTATCTGTATAGTTTTTTCTTTCTTTTTTTGTTACCTGGGACAATGCTCCTCTGTAGGGATTATGCTCTTTTGTATGTATTCACCTTTGCCTTTTCTTCTTTAAGAACTCCTTAGACATGTCCTCTATTGGTATTTCTAAGTTGGCAATGACTCCGGGGGGGGTCTCTTCTCATACCAGCTCCTCCAAAATTCGGACTTCGGTCCTGTTGCCTAGTTTGGGGGGTGGTGGGGCAAGGGGGGTGCTGCTGGGTGGGTGTAAGGGGTGAGAGGGGGGGTTGGGGTGTATACTAAAAAAAGCTTGGAAAAATCAAACTTATCTTGGCTCTTTGTTGACTACTGTTATTACTATGTTTCTCGTGTACAAAAGACCTAATGGTGTTGTGTAGAATTCGCATAGCCTCATGGAATGACTGTGGCTTGAATGATGGGAAGAAGAGAGCTTTATTTTCAAGAGTTATTCAAGCTTTACATTTAGAAGTACTGTACTTGCAGGAAACACACGTGCCCTGGAACAATTGAGATCTTTTAAAAATTCCTGGGTTTGATTTAATAGGGTGTTCCCGACAAACCTCAGTGATAAGAGGGGTGGCAATATTAATAAAACGTGGGCTAGGTTCATGTTTGAGAAGCAGTCAAGACAGTGGGGGTAGATGGGCAATTGCCGAGCTTATGATTAATGGTAGACCTCTGACCATTTGCACTGTATATTGCTCAGATGTGGATGACCCTGCAGTTCTACACCATTTGAATGTAGAACTGGCACTCTGGTCCCACCCCATCTATCTTTGCGGGGATTATAACATTAACCTGCCAGTCGACTTTAATATAATTGGGGGACAAAAATATGTAGGTAAGAAACCTAGAGTTTTCAGGACCCTGCAAGCCTTGGTTCAGGAGACTTTATGACCGATCTCTGGTTTTATCACTGTAAAAACTTAGATGGCTACACATACTTCTCTGCTCCTCACAATAAAATGGTGTGCTTAGACTATTTCTTTTTGTCTGACCAGCTTGCACATACTACCTCGATATCAATTTCACCAAGGATTATATCAGATCACAATCCGGTGATTATTGGCTGTATTTTAAGTTCGATTGCGAGGGTCCCAAGGTCCTGGACCTGTGAGAGAAAACTTCTATGAGAACAGTCATACTTAGATCATATGAGGCCCTGGGTATCAGAATTCCTGAACATCAATAGGGGGTCAGCCTCCAGTAACATTGTCGGGATACACTCAAGGCAGCGATCCGTGGTGAAACGAAGAGCTTCTTATTCTCTCGCCAGAGGAAAATTCAAGAGCAAACTAACGGGCGCATTGATGAATTAGGCCTTGCAGAGGTCCAGCTCATAAGTGCTATTAAAGAAGGACGTGACATAGCCCCAAGTCAGGTACAGGTCGCGCAAATCAAGCCTTCCCTGCTGGAGTTTTTTGGTCAGGACCTTGCTGCCAAATATTTACAGTTTCGCTCGATGATGTTCGAGTTTGGCGAAAGATCTGGCAGGGTCCTCGCTAAGCGGCTTCAGCAGCGAAGCTTGGCTAACCGTATTATCAAGATCCAGGACTCTCAGGGCCATATTCAGGATACTCCTGAAGGAGTACTGACTGTTTTTTCTGAGTTTTATCACTCTCTATATACAGAGGAAGCCAGGGACCTCAATATAGACCATGAGTTCGGGGCCTTCACTCACGATCGTAACACCTTAAAAGTTGCGGACCTCCAGAACGCCGCTCTTGCCGCACCAATAGGATGGGAGGAGGTCGAATTGGCACTGAACTCATTAGCTAAGGGCAAGGCGGCTGGCCCGGATTCTATTCCTCTCGAATTTTATAGCACATTTCGCTCTGAGATTCAGGAGGATTTCTTAACAACTCTTAGAGCTGCTCAGCTTGGTCACATACCAGATTCTTGGTGTCATACTACTATTATTCTTTTTAAAAAGAAAGACAAGCCAGAGCTGAATCCTTCTTCATTTCGTCCGATATCACTGATTAATACGGACAGCAAGGTTTATGCAAAGTTTTTGGCCACAAGATTAGCATCAGTGATATCCCCACTAGTCTCCATATGCCAACACGGATTAATTCCAGGTAGGGACACGGCGGACCATGTCCGCCGTGTTATTGCACTTTTGGACTGGGCCCAAGCCACAAGATCTCCCCCTCGGTGCGATCCTGTTAGACGCCGAAAAGGCGTTTGACAGGCTCTCCTGGGGTTTTTTATGGAAAGTCCTTCACTGGAAGGGGTTCTGTCCAAGCTTTATTCATGCTATACAGTCACTTTATATCACACCACAAGCAACTTTATCAATATCCGGTCTGGTTTCAAGATCGTTCGATATTAGCAGGGGCACTAGGCAGGGTTGTCCCTGCTCACCCCTGCTATTCGCTCTCTATATAAACCCTTTTATAAGTAAAATCGAGCTCTCCCCGAGTATATCCTCAATCAGGATCAATGCTTCTGAATTTAAAATTCTAGCATATGCTGATGATATCATCGTGCTAACTAGCGATGTGTCATCCTCATTTCCAGCTATTAAGAGTTTAGCGGAACAGTACGGCCAGCTTTCTGGCTACAAACTCAATGTCCAGAAAACCCAGGTTGTCCAATCCACTACTATGGGCCCCTCTGACGCGCCAGTAGACCAAAGTGCGATGTATTTAGGGATAAAAATTACAGCCTCAGTAGATAAGATACCAGACATGAATATCTTACCCATTATAGATACGGTTAGCTCCACCCTGCTAAGATTAGATCATTTGCACCTATCTTTGTTTGGAAGAAGAAATGTCTTAAAAATGCTGATCCTACCAACATTTTTAATATATATTCAGGACCATCCCATTAGAATTTGCGCAGGCAAGTCTCGCCCATGCAGAAAGATGCTGCAACAGATTCTTGAGGGGTTACCGTCAGCCCCGTAGGGCGGCAACATGGATGCAGTTACTGTTGGACAGTGGTGGGTGGTCTGTGCAAAACCTGCTGCTATATAACTGGCCAGCCCTACTTCGACATTTTGCTCTGCCGCTCTTCGGAGACAGAGCAGTACTTCCTTATTCTGCAGACCCTCTATCTTTGAGATTCATTCAGGGGAGGATGCCAAGGGGATATTATTGTTGGTTCTCGAACCTAGTTATTACAAAATAACTAAGTTCAAGGTCATTATCTCAGTTTGGAGGAAAGTTCATCGGAAAAGGCTAATCCCCAACATTAATTATTATACACCTCTTGCAGCAGCTAGATTGTTACCTTCTACTTTTCAAGACCAGATTACAATTAGGTGGAGGCTACACGGTATTACGGTTCTAGGGGACCTATTCTGTGAGGGGAATATGGCTTCATTTCTATTTTTAAAAGATAAGTTTGCCCTGGACATGCATGAATTCTTTAAATATTTACAGGTTCGAAGTTATTTAGATAAACTTAAGCATAAAATCCCCTCCTTATTTATCAAGAACACACTTATGGAATTGATTTTGAGGAAGTCACGAATCGGGTGGCTCTATCAAAATTTACTTTAGGGTCTTCCTGACGACCTATCTTTTTATAACACTAAATGGGAGAATAAGCTAGGTAAGGTTGGCATGGGCATTTCCCAGGCACTAGAATTATCTAGCACGGTGTTAATCTCCGGAAGCTTACGCTCCCAAACTTATATGGCCCTTTTTGACCTTTACTATACCCCGGCCAAAATATCTAAATGGGGCGGCAGTGGGCGTCATAGATGTCCAAGATGTGGCTTAGTAGCAGCTAATGACATACATATGTTTTTTATTTGTCCTAAACTCGATCCATTTCTTCAAGATGTTCAATCATTTATCAACCTAAACCTGAAAATTCTGGTGGTTCTATCCCCTGAACTAGTAATATTGGGTTGTGAGACCGATGGTTTGTATGTTTGACCAAGCCATGTTTCTGCTCTGATATTTAATGCTATGTCCTTAATACGGCTATGTATTACGTCAGAATGGATTAGTTCTGACGCCCCCACTTTTGTAAATTGGAGAGCAAGGATTCTAGCTCTCCATAATTTAGAATCAGCTGTTTTTTTAAGGGGGGTAAGAGAAGGTGTGAGAGGGGGCTGAAAATATGGGCTCCATTTACACAATAGCTGAACTGTATGAACTGTTTTTTTGTCACATGGTTTCTTGTGTATGTTTTGCTGGAGCATAGGTGCTTTGTTTGATCCATTCTTTTTCCCCTTTCTTCATGTTATTACGTTTCTCATGCCGGTGTTTCTTGTTTTTCTTTTTCCTTGTTTTTTTTCGTTCTTTGTAGTCTCTGTACAAATTCGGTTAAACTCGCATTGATTACTATTGAGCAACAACCATCTACCACATTGGAAAGTAATGCTTATGAACATCACGGTCCAGCGGCAACACTCGAATTTCAAACAGCCTCAACCCCCATACGAATCACAGTTCTGGCAAAGGAACGCAAATGTTCGTTATTACGAAGGGAGCAAAGCACGGCCCAAACGAAGTTAATCAACTTAGCTCAAACCCAAAAAATAGCAAACTCATTTGAGGCAGTACAGAAAGCACAAGAACAACAACTAATTCTCCCCGTTCATGAGAAAAAGCAACCTTGCAACCTACTACTTTGTAAAACCGGAACATCACAAATGGAGCCAACCAATTACCCAGAGTTGTCTGACTTAAAGCTAACTTTTATCCCCGAATATGTAACTAGGGGGTCGCAGGACTTCTTAAATCGAGGCAACTTGCTAAAACTGTTTAATGAATTACCGGCTTTAAAAGAAATCAGTTCCCAGGACCTCAACTCTGTTGAAATTCAACAAAACGCCAACAATGGGGCCATCGAGGAAACAGTTACAACTTGGGCCTCAAAGGATTTGGTAGAAAGGATATATCTTGAGAAATCGCAGTTTGAATCATGGGGAATATCTATAATGCGACATAAGCGCCCAAGGTACCCCCATCCCCTACAATCAAAGATAAGTCTCCAAGACAAGGGACATGGGAGCAGAGGTCAACACACCTCTTGTCTACGTGGCGCCAGGGCTTCTACGATAGAGCCAACAAGCGTAAGTTGTAAAGCTCAAAGAAACGGTCTTCACCACGCAGATAGAATGGATTGGTCATGGATACCTAATGTCCTTGGCAATAAAGCTACCTAACCCAGATCCAAACTGCCCCTTAAATCAGAGCAACGAAATGTTCCCCCAGAATCTAACAAAGAATTCATTAGTTTCAATTTGTTCATGGAACGTGTATGGCTTTCGAGAAATGGCTCATGATAGTGAAACCAGAGTCTTTTTTCAACGACAAGACATAATTTTGATTCAGGAATCTTGGAAACTGCAATCAACCCCAGTCCAAGGTTTCCATGAACACCAAATATATGCAGAAAGCCTCTCCATGCACGGCCATCCCCGCGGCGGACTATCAACTTATGTAACCCATAAATATAACTGGGTATCTGAGGAGATAGACGTTAGCCTGAAGTGGGCCCAAGTGATCAAAATCACCGAAGCATCGCCACCGGGGATGGAACCATGGAAATTGTTAATATTTAATGTCTACATCCATCCCGACAAAAAGGCACAAAAAGAAAAACATGCAACGTTATTGTCACTTATCAAGTCCATGCAAAGAACTTACTCGCAATACCCACTGGTAATTTCCGGGGACTTCAACAACGCCCTTATTGATCAAAACAAGGCGAAGATGACGGAAAATAGTAGTGGAAAAAAATTAGCATCCAGATTAAAAGATCACGGTCTGGTGATTATGAATGGCAACACAAAGGGGGACATGCCGGCAGCGGTCACATACTTGAGCGGCAAGGTCAATTCAATAATCGACTACTCTTTAGTAAGCGATGAATTAAGCCCAAACATCAAATCATTCCGCATAGAACATCGGTAAAAAGCGACCACTTCCCACAAATACTAACCTTGAATATCTCACCAAGTATGGCGCCAACAACGACCGCACTTCTGCATCACGCATCAAAGTTCAACCTGAAAAAATTAAAATGGCACGGAGAGGGGTTGGGCAAAATTACGGACTCAGTAAAAGCACATATAGCCAATCTTGGAACTCATCAGGAAGAGGACCTCGTAATAAGCTGGGAGCAAATGATTCGAGTTCTGCAGCAAAAGTTCCCTGCAAGGGAAGGGAAGCACAGTAACCCCAACATCAAGAAGGAGCCCTGGTTCAACATGGACTTAAGAGACAAAAAAAGAAAGGTCGCTAAGGAGGTCCGAGCCGTCGCAAGCCAAAAAATGTCGGGACTAGCGGTAAACAAATCTAACCTGAGGGGTGCTAGGAACATCTACAGAAAGGCTTTGAGGGCCGCAAAGTATTCATACAAAGAATCTATTTGGAACAAACTGCTAACGGCGGGAAAACAGCCTAATAGCAGGGTCTTCTGGGGCATCATAAACGAGCTCAACCAAGGGGCAAAAATCCTACAAGAAGCCGGGGTTGGAGCAGAAACTTGGACCAGACATGTGCAAATCCTATATAGCAACACAGATTCAGGCTTCGTTAATGATTCAGAGGCAGTTAAAGCCAATACGGAGGAACCAAAAGGAGCGACGAAGAAGGATTATTGGAAACCCAACCAGGAAAAACCCCTGAAGGGGTCAACAGACCCAGTTGACTTAATCATTAAAACTGAACTAAGGTCTATAATTTCAAGACTAAAGTCAGAGGGCGCAGCAGGCCCAAATGGGCTACCGAACGCGATATTCAAGCACGACCCGGATCTGTGGGCAGAAATTTTAACGCCACTGTTCAATCGAATATACAATCTCGCTGAGATACCCGCCTCTTGGGAAGGAAGTATTATCCATCCAATTTTTAAGCATGGCGATCATCGCAATCCCGCAAATTTTAGACTGATATCCTTACTAGACGTAGAGGCTAAACTCTACGCCTCTTGCATTCTACGTGAATTACAAGCCTGGATATCAGACACAAAGATTATGCCAAAATATCAAACAGGCTTCAGGCAAGGGATGGGAACAACAACCAACCTAACCTGCCTGTCTATCCTAACGGACCAAGCGATAACATATGGCACACGGTTGTATGCCTGTTTCATAGACATCAAGTCAGCCTTCGACCGGGTAAACAGAGAGCGCCTGTGGAGCAAATTAGAGAGTTGGGGGATGCCTTACCAACTCCTAAGAGCCATCAAAGCCCTACATCACTGCACCTGGGTAAGAGTGAAGTTGGGAAACGGAAGCTGTACCACCAGCAGCATCCAAACGCCCCAAGGCTTAAAGCAAGGCTGTGTATTAGCCCCTACCCTTTTTAACCTTTTTCTCTCTGACCTCACAAGTGCGATCGAATCAGCAGAAAACCATCCTCCATTCTTGGCAAACAACTCAATACATTATTTACAATATGCTGATGATATTGTATTATTGAGCAAGACACCAATTGGCTTACAAAGAGCTATTAATAAATTAACTCTGTACCTAGAACGGGAAGGCCTAGCACTTAACAAAGAGAAAACCAAAGTGGTCCGCCTAGTTGACCGGCAAAACCTAAAGTACAAATGGATGGCCCAAGGGGCACCAGTGAAAGAACAAGAGCACTATAAGTACTTGGGAATTACAATAACAAAAGGAGCAAATTATAAGGACCACAAAATAGCTCTCAAAGCGAAAGCCCAATCCTTAATCTTCACGTATCGCTCTCTAAAAGAAAAAATGGATTGCCCCAACTACAATCATTTATTTAAAAAATCAGCAAACGCGGCAGCAAAATGGAAATCCTTTTTTGAGGACAAAGAGTTACTGGCAAAACGGCGGCATGCCTGGACCATCCTGAACTGCTTTACAACCCCAAAAATACACGCATATCTAACATCCCACTTTAGTGGATATCTAAAAAAGTCTTTTACAGCCTATCGGATGGGGATGCATGTCACAAAGGATTTACTACAATCCTGGAAATCACCACACCAGACGAATCAATGTTGCCTTTGCGGATACAAAACCGAAACACTCGTCCACCTTTTCTGCCTATGTCCGGCCCTGATAAGTCAGAGACGACTCTTATTGAAACCCATCTTCAATGCTCTAAACATTCGATCCTGTAGACACGCAGTCACAAGCTGGCTCGGTGGTTCCAATATAATTCTAGCATGCCGTGGAGTCAAATTCTTGGCAGTAGCAAGAAAACTTTTAGAATCAATAGAACAGAAGGACCATCCAGTTGGAGGGCAAACAGGGCCAGCCTAGCCCCAGGACCACACAGGCCCCGTCCCTAAACAAAACAAAGGCTTTGTATCGTTATTTTATTATGCGAATTTTGTAACAATTTTAACTAATTATGCAAATATAACTTTGACATTGATTAGCCATGATGAAGCTATATTGTACTGTGTTATTGATTTGTTTTGAAGCTCAACAATAAAACATATTTTTAAAAAAATGATATAGTGCCAGGCAAAAATGCTTTGTGTTCCAGCCAATGGGGTAAAGAGCAGAAACTTCCAGAACCTGTTTACTGCGTATCAAAATTATAACATTTCTCCTCTGCCTTACTGAAGTCACAATAGTTCAACATGAGCTCTAAAGAACGTTTAGTACCCAAGTATGCTATGACACGATAAGACATGCTTCCATATTTCTGCCACTGACTGACTAACAGAAGGCTGACAATGAACACCCGTCAGCTTTGGGGGTTCTCCTACAGGACTCCATATGGGGTGTGTGTCCCATCACTGAGAGTGGTTATCCTTTTGCGGGTTGTCCGGATGGGTGCCTCTCCCATTTACATAGTTCTCTTCACTATCCTCTACATGAGTAATCCCCCGCTGGGGTACAGTTTTGTTTTAGTCTAAGCTTAGATTTTGCTGTTCATTTACTTGTAACGTTATGCTACCATTGTATTATATCTCATTTTGAAAATGGGGGAGGATGAGTGATACTGTTTGTATTCCCTCATTGTAGTGTGTTTCTCTTTCTTACTTCTTTTGTCAGAGAACTTTCCCTCGCCACTCTGATTGACTGGGTGAATAATATGTGTTTAGTTTGTATCGTGCAATGTATTTCTTCCTTTGATGCCTATTATGGCCAGTGGGTGTGTTTGGGGGTAGCCTTTTCTGCGTCTATGTCCATCTGCAAACATGTTGTTTCTTATGCCTTATTTCCTTTTTCCCTCTCTTTTATATGTATATAAAGAGAGGGTAGATCTTTATCATTTGTGTATTTGTATCCATCTCTTCCTCTTCATTTTCTTCCACCTATCTCTTAGCTTTTTCCTATTTATTCATTTCTATGACATTTATTCAGTTTCATTAGTGTTCCTCTTATTTATCCCTTTCCTGGGTTCTTATTGTCATATGTTATTTAAGGTTCAGGACTTCTGCTTCTATTGTATAAGAAAGGCAGATATGTTGTATCCTGCTATTGTTAATGTTCTGCCATTTTCACCACCTGCTCAGCCAGTGTGAATGGGATGTATGACGTTACAACGCATTCTTTTACATCGCATCCCTTTACAACGCGGTATTTACAACGAATACCATTACAACGCATAGTGCTTTTAGGCGCTGGATAGTGATTTATTTAATTTACTATTCCAACTCCAGTCCCCGTGGATAGTAGGGAAGGTGTTGGATAGTAAATTAAATATATTCACTATCGTAGAGCGCCTCCCAGCGCAATGCGTTGTAATGGTTTGCGTTGTAAAAGTTGCGTCGTAAAGGCACTGCATGGTAAAAGTTGCGTTGTAAAGGTTGTGCACCGTGTGAATGTGCTGTGTGCTGCATGGAATGTTGGAGTGATGATGCGTATTGGAATGTTGGAGTGATGATGCGTATTGGAATGTTGGGGGCCAGTGAGGTGAAGAGTGACAGTTTAGAATGGGCTGAAAGGGAGGAAGGCTGCTCCTGGTGGGGCTGCTTCACAAGAACTTATGTACTTGTAACAGGCTTCAATAAATCTACTTAACTCATTTACCGTGGCGCAAATTCTGCCGCGGTGCAGGAGTTCTAAAGATTGGGCGGGGATGCGTCGGCCAACGGGCATGTGCAACACTACCAAGGTAGTGCTTGCGACGGCCGTTGGCTGACGCGCGCACCGAAGGGGTTAAACTACATCTTATCTGCGTGTACCTTTATTACTACACTGTCTTATTGGGTTACACTATAATCCAAAAATCAAAATACCAGAATTTAAACTGAAAAGTCTTAAATATTGAAAAATAAATTCTAAAAAGAGTTAAAACATGCTATTTGCAGGCATATTGGGAAAACGATAAGTACTTAAGAAGTTATGTGACTATCCTAAATTGCAATCTATTAACATATTTGGATATTTAAACCAGATTTCAACATTAGAAACTTGAGAAGGGTGTTTTGTAAAGAGATTTTGCTATGTTTAAAATGTTTGTCCATTTGTATTATTAAAATACTTTTTTTTACATTATTCTGTTCCTGTTTAGTCACATTCATGTTCTGCTCTAAAAGATACTCTTCTGTATATTAAAGACTTGAATTATTAAATATGTATCAATTTGTGTATCACTAGCTTTATAGCCAGAGGAGCAGACACACTCTTGAAAACTACTCTGCCACCTACTTTTTCCAATTTTTCTTCACCTGAAAAGTATTCTCTCTTGCAGATAAATTGTTTCCTTCATAATGACCTGAAATATTTGCCGGTTTGTGTGTCTTGCACATTGAAATTGCACAAGTATGCCAACATTATTTGGCACCAAGGGCCTAAGTCACAAAACGAGGCGTAACCCAGGACTGTCTTAAATGACAGTTATATCTATCTGTCTCTTACCAAACAGATAGTTAGATAGTTTGAAAACCCAGAGACGGTGAAAGTTTTTGAGGGCCAGAGAAATTTGACATGATTTCTTTAGGTTAAGACAAGAGACATCATTTAGAGTTCTTCAACCACTGTAGGATGCCAGGCAGGCTGATGTCCATCCACAAAATGTAGGGGTCCACCATCCACCCAGGTCTGACAGCTACAGCTGACACATCCACCTGAATATGGCTGTGCCTGTCCCCACACAAAGAGCTGCATACTTCCCTGTAGTGCATCTGGAGCCAGAGAAAGAAGGTCAGGGACATTGTGAGGTTCAAAGGTCTCTTTAAAGACTAAAATGGGTAGAAGTACTGGTCTCTGACACAATGTTATCAGTTCACTTTGGGTATTGAGGAGATTCCGCCAAGAAGAGAAGATGTGCTGCAGGAGGGACTGCCACTTTGCTAACTACTCTGCTGTGTTGGCCTGCTGCTTCCTGGTTGTTGTGCTGTATGAGGAACTGACACTTTGCTACTTGCTCTGCTTTCTGGCCAGCTGCCTTTTACCTGATAGTGAGAAGTTCTGGACCTATTCTCTACAACTTCTAAAACATCACTAAAGTAGCTCCAAAGGCTTGCTGGCTTGACCCCAGTTCAGTGAGTCTCAGGGCCATCAAAGACTTTGTTTCTGCAACAACTGCTGGACTCTGCAGTCTGTGAGACAATCCCTGAGTGAGGTGCCACACCCAGTCCTGGACCTCTGAACTGGGACATGCAATTCAGCCCTATAAAGATCTGCACTTCATGGCTGCCAGCTAAGTAAAATCTCTGCATTTACATCTGCCGCAACCACTGCACACAGGGAAGCCTTTCCAGTGCGGTTCATCGGCAACACCATGCCTTGGCAACACAAGGACTCACCTACAATTTCACACCGAGCCCACTCCCCCCTATGGGGTTAACTGACAATGCTGAGACTCGCCTCTATGGGCCATATACGCCACATGCATCCACCGCTCCCTGGTTTGACAA
The DNA here is from genome assembly GCF_964261635.1 of Lissotriton helveticus. Lineage (NCBI taxonomy): Eukaryota > Metazoa > Chordata > Amphibia > Caudata > Salamandridae > Lissotriton > Lissotriton helveticus. Next base: position 1,886,085,197 of record NC_136059.1, on the reverse strand, counting down.
TGGCATGGTATTGCTGACGATAAACCTTCTCATCAGCACTGATTGATGCTGACGCCTCATTCTCTTGATGTCACCGCCTCCTAAAGAAGGGTACTGTGCTCGCAGAGGGGCCTGCGAGGTAGCTTTTAGCCGGGCCTGCTCTCCCTTGAGGATGACTTTTCATTACGAAGTTAGATTAGTCTTAGTGACCCGGCATACACCTTTGTACTCGCTTGTGCCTGTGGAGCCCTGTGCTAGGCAGGTGCTTTGTGGAAACATCTCTATCGATCCACTGCTTGGATCTGTGACATTTAACAAGTGAAATATGATTGCTTTAAGCGCTGTGCCGACCTTTATAATTCTATAAGTGTGTAACTTGATAAACACTAATTGGATTTGTGTCATTTTGGTCTTGCCTCAACCAGTAAGGAGTATACTATTTTTTAACTCAGTGTGAAGTCTTTTTGTGATGTTTTTACTCTGTTACTGTACTTGAGTATGCACAAATAGTTTAAACATTTGACTCTTAAGTTAAGCCTGACTGCTCTATGACAAGCTACCGGAGAGTGAGCACAGGTTAAGTTAGGTTGTGTATCTGACATACCACAACTAGGATTGTGGTCCCTACTTGGACAGGGTGCAAACCTCTGCCAACTAGAGAACCAATTTCTAACATTTATGAATAGCATTGTTGTAATATTTGAGTGGTACTATTGTTGTACTACAAAATGCAGTTTGCTGAATAAGCTCCATATGTTTTTTGCACTTTCACATAAGGGTCACCATATCACAGCTTGGTACTCTTGGACAAAGTAGTAAATGTTCAACATTATTGATGTACCTAGGCTGGGCCAGCAATAGAGGAATTGTTGATCAAACACTCGCATTAGGATGGAGTAACACATCAGTCATGTCCTGAACATTCAGCTAAGCTGTTGGTCAATTGATGGAAACACCAGTACCTTTGAATGTCTGTTGAATCTCTTGTAAGTGGCACCATCACAGTAATAAACAATGGTGCCTTCTCATGTGAATCAGACAAGATGTACCATTTGTACTGGCATGCCTCCAAATAATGATTAATTACAAGAAAGTCAAGAACTGCCATAATTGACATGGATTTCTAAAGTTGTTTTTCACTGTTGTAAGGCCTATCTCTCCCATTAATTCTCTATCTGGGTCATGTTCTTCTGAACCATTGAGATGCGCAAGAGGTTCACCACCTGGTACCACTGATTCAGCTTGCCATTTTGGCACAGATGCTTGGCATGGCAAGGTGAGGGAAAGAGTGTTGGGAAGGGAGTGGTTGTGTGGGAGATCTGTAAGATAAAACAAGAGCTCTTTAACCACATCGATGCTCGATGAGTTCCAGCCCTGTGCTGGAATATGCAAAAACCCATTATTCATGACGAGCTGGGCTCGTCATGAGCGTGCTGGGAGGCTACTGCATGACGAGCCCAGCTCGTCATGAGTGTGGAAGGGGTTAATGTCAACTGTTAACTATCTACCAAGTGGTGAAATACAGTTAAGGTAGTCAAATTGCTCATTCACCTGAAATAGTTTGTTTCTTAAACCTTGTTTTTTCTAGGTAAATGCTTCTCAGTCGAACCTCTTAGAGTCTTGACTCATGCCTGTTAAACAGTAACATAAACAGGTCAATGTTTGCCTCTTCCTTCACCTATAGTCTATCTTGATCATAAAACATGCATTAAATAGAAATGTCAATATACAACCACTGAGTCAAATAAGTATTTTTCTGGAAAACCAAATTCAGAAACTTTTTCTCAGGATGCTACTGCTCAGCCTGGAAACCTCTAATTTTGTGTAGCCTTGTGAGAGTCTTGGTTTAGTTCCTTGTCAAACCTATGTTTTGAAGCTTTGTATAGGCTTAAATTCAGTCTCGCGCAGAATTGCTCTTACCAGTTACTACCAGTAATCATTCATTCCACAAGTATCTTTATCGTAAAAGAAATGCCCCATAAATCATGGCAAATAACAATTTACAATGCTGAAGTATTTCCCCCTATATAGTACTTCAGACAACGAGGCTAGAAGGCAGAGTCCAGCAGCACTCTTACCTTTAGACTGGTCTGGTCTCTATGTAGAGCCGTCGGTCCTGGTCTCAGTGGGAGCCTTCTCCCAGGACAGCTGCATCTCCCTGAAGTCTCCAGAATCACATGCATAATGATCTGGGCAGGGTTCTTATTTATACCAAAACATTGTCCAAAGTGGCTAAAGCATAGCAAATGCCTCTAGGAGAGTGGGGTTGTAGTGTTTACTCCCCAAGCACACCATTTCCTTAACACATGGGGGCCAAGAGGACTGTCACAACCATTTACTCAATAGACAGTGGACTAAGGAATACAAAGGAGGCACAGAACTGAAGTGCAGTAGATAGCACTATGCATTATATGGCGCCAGGGCTGTAGCGAATCCTGACACTAATACTGGTTTACCTTATTACATTTAATAAGAGCTAACTTCAGATTGGGTGCAGGTAGAGATATGCTGTTTGCACTCAAATTAATTGAAATGTAATATCCTCTTTAATGATGAAGTCAGATTTTAAGTTACAATTCTGAAAATAGAACTTTTAGAAAGTTTGCATTTCCTTGGCCCAACCAACTGTGCCTTTCAGACAGTGTTTTGTAGCACAAGACTGTGAATGGCTCTTCTGTTGAGGTTTGTGTATTGCTTCCAGACAATGAGACAAAAGGGATGTTAGTGGGAGGATTAGCCATACTGACAGGATGACTGGGTAGGGACAGCACCAACCTTCACTTACACTTAAATGGACTTTTCCAAGAGCACACACAAAGGAACCTTACACCAGGCTTACCCTGCCTTTTGTCAATCTAGACAGAATGGAGCCTGTACCAGGGGAAGGGGAAGAATTGACCAAAAATAGTTTTGGGAGTAAGCTAGGGACTTCTCTCTCACAAAGGCTAGCACCAGGTATAAGCAGAGGAACTTCAGAACAACTCAGCAGAACACTCCTGGGTCTGAGGAAGATTCAAAAGAAGGACTTCCTGGCTTCCAGTTGTACTGCCCTTCTGCTTGAAGGACTGCTCTGCTGTCTGAAGAAAGAAGTTTGGGCCTGCTTGCCTTGATCCCATGCTACCCAGAGTGACTCCAAGGGTCATTTGGCTGACCACCTGTGTGAAGTACAGGTACACAACAAGCTTCCAGAGGTCTCCCTGCTACTGCCCAAATGATCAGCTACAACTGGACTTGCCTGAGCCCTGATGCTGGCTTCTGCTGGAGTAAGTCGTGATCACAAAGAGATACCCTTAGGTCCCACCCACTTGGCTATCATCGGTGAGAACTCCTCCTGAAAAAGAAGGAGAACATTTTGAAGGTTGGGCTCCTTGCGACCAAAAACAGACCCTGTTAGCGCTGAATCTCTGCTGCCTGTGCCGAATGCCAACATAAAGTTACAGTGATACCTGCCTTTCACACCATAAATGACCATCCCCGACAACCGGCAATGCTAGTCCGGCACATTGTACTACAGCAACGATAGCCTATGACACCCCAAGTGAGAAGTTCCAGTGACGATGGGGTCTTCGTGCTTCAGCAATTACCGTTTGAAATGCTCAACATGCTCTCAGCCTCCTCCAACTCTGCCCTGTTCTTCCAGCCCTAGACTGTTCTGTTGCTGTTATTTGTGTAATTGCATCACATTTTAAAGTTAAAGGGCAAGAAGGAAAACCCACCACTGAGTGTCTCGGTGGACAGTGAAGAAGAGCATACACACACAGAAGCAAAACATAATTCATGTAAGTACATTGACAATAGTAGATTTTAGGGGTGGGGGGTATGCCCATTTGAACTCAAATAGCCTCCAAATAAAAGCCCTAGTTTAAGACATATGCAAGTTGTAGTCTTAGACCACTACTGAGCCTGGTAAACAGTGTATACTGAAAATAGTATGTTTTCATTCAACCCGAGGAACTAATTCCTTTCTAGAGCATCTGTTTCTGCTTGATAAAACATACAGTAGTTTTTGTTTCCGCACAACCATGGCTCCGGGGTGTACTCACACAATGCTTCCTTTTCTGAGAGCTCTGGGTGAGATAGATTATCCTCCATTTTGGAATGCAGGCATCTCATAACTAAGTGAATTATCTCATCTCCCAATGGTGCACATTGGCACTCGCCATACAACATGTGAACCTGTTTGTCTCCAGCTTCCAAGATGGGCTCGTCAGACACATTAACATTCCTCTTCAGTCCAGGCAGTCCCAGCACGGACAGTATTTGCTAACAACAAAGTATATATTGCAGGAACACGACTAAGTCGTGGAAATATTCCAACGTATTGTTGGACAACGATATCGAATATCATGTGCAACCTATAAGGCCTCATATTTTGTCTTTTATAATGGAGGTTGATTTATGGCGCTGCCACAAATGTAAGTAATATTTCGTTGTTATGATGAGAAATATGACTGTTCAAGGACAGTGTGCTATATCGTATCTGGCGTTTATTTTTCTTTCTAGAATATGAACTGTATCTATGATGAACAATGTATAGAAGCCACAAAACCCAAAGAATGTTAACAACATTTCAAGGGATAGATTCCCTCTTTCCCATCTTTGATACAAATAGAAGCCAGTGATGCATTGTTTGTTGAGCAAGACAAAGCTAAAGTGGTGAGCACATTTCAATTTTAATTCCTCAAATGGTTCACGGATTTGTGGTGCAGAAAACATCTATCCGATAACGAACGGCCTGGGCGAACTTCTCTGAAAGTGACTCCCGAAAATTCACTGAACTTTTTTTATAAGATGTGGCCTTTATAACTGTCAATTTTGTCGTGAAATAGAAAAAAAATCTCAGAAACACAAATAAAAAAGGAGAAATGTTTGAAGCGAGGTAGAGACGGGATAAGTGGGACAAGAAATGATTGAAAGGTGAAGACTTTTGGATGAACAAATATTTAGGTCTCAGATAAGATAGCACAACACCATAAACAATGTATAAAGAGAGCTCTGATGGTTTGAGCTGCAGAGATCGGTCTTTTTACGACAGGTGCCAGGGTTTACTATCTGTAAGATAGCTCAGTGTGCTTAGGAACCATCTTTAGACATCAATGCACAACTTTCAATTCTCAGTTAGATAACTGATCCTTCTATTTTACCATCATGATTTTGAAGCATTAGCAACTATTAATTTTCAATCCATTTGGTTGTTTATCTCGCAAGGGTTCTATTCCTGCTAAAGAAACAGTGTTACATGTTTTTACATCAATATAATTTCTTGCGTCTTCCCCTTCCGATTGACCTTGCAAAACCGTGCAGAACCTGGAGTTATATCTTCTCCAGTTGCTAACTGAGACTTCGACATGCTCCTGTGGTGATGTGTTTCAGAACTCGACCTCCTTTAAACGTGGCGTGTTTGTACCTTGGCAGCTTGATTGGAGCAGGTCACCCAGCCAGACATCTGACTTTCACGCTGCTTATATAATATTTTCACATTCCCTTTGTTTTCAGAGTGCAACACACACAATAAAAAAAAAATGTACTGGATCAGAATTGTGAAGCAATTTACAGAAAGGTTGACATATGCAGGAATCCATGTGAGCCAAAGATCAGAGGCCATATTTATAACGCTGTTTGTGTCTCTCTTGCATCACACAATGCAGACTTTTTCATATTTTTGAAGCCATGCAAAGCCACTTTGCTGGCTTCGAGTGGCCCAAAAATGTGGACTAATGCCACACATTGTAAATCGCTGTGTTGCGTTTCTCTGTCCTGTGTATACATTCCATGGGCATTGCGTCGGGGTTTCCCACCCAACTCCCATGGTTTTTTACGCCTTCCCAGTTACAAGACGTTAATGCTCCTTATTTTTTCCTCTTTCTACGTGTGTTGCATTCTGCCGCACATAGAAAGAGGAGAAAGCCTCTCAGGATTGTTTTTGTGCAGGAAGGTACCCCTTTCCTACAACACTTGCACCCTTGCTCTATGGTGCAAAGGGGCCTGCATTGACGCTAGCCTGCCAAAATGGCGCCAGCGCAAAGTAAAAGTTCAGAAATGCACCATATTCTATAAATATGGTGCATCCCTGCCATTTCCCTGTTACGCAGGGCAGCGCAGCAAGGTGACTTGCTGTGCTGCCCTGCACCATTAAAGTGGTAAATATGGTCCCACGTGTGTCTAGGTCAGATCAGAGTTTGATCACTCAATATAAACAGTGTTTTATATACTGTGGAGCAGTGTATTCAATAAAGTAGGGTAGCCTAAATGGCCACAAACATTTTAGTCAGCCACTATGATAATTGATCGTCTCTCATTAACTCTCATTGAATCCAATCATAAAAGCTATGGAAGATGGAAATCACAGGCATAGAACGTGGGGATGGGATACAAAGGGCCTTATTTATGAAGGCCTTGCGCCGCCGGTGCGTCACTTTTTCCCATGTTAAAAGTGACGCACCGGCGGCGCAAGGTCTTCATAAATAAGGCCCAAAGTGTATTTGGGATTGCAGGGTGAAGATGATATAATTTCACTCAGGACAAAAAGATAAACTGGGGCTCATGCTCATAATGGATAACATTGCAGGCACTGGATTTGTGCAATATAATTTTGAGGCCAATATCATGAGTGGGTAGAAATGTAAGGATGTCATTGCGCAGATTTTGAGCAAAAGTCAGAAGACCTATGGAGGAGAACACCATAAATTGGAACATGCCTACAAATTGGAGCACTCTGGGCCCGATTCACAGAACTGACTTAAGACAAAATCCTAAACTTACTATCATTTCGGTATTCACAGAAGGCACTTCCTCATATTGGTATTCTCAGAAGGCACTTAGCCATCAATGAATAAGTGCCTTCTGTGAATACCAAAATAAGTAAGTGCCTTCTGTGAATAACAAAATGAGTAAGTGCCTTCTGTGAATACCAAAATAGTAGTAAGTGCAAGGGATGAAAATTAGGAGAGAGGGTGTAGAGAATGATTAAAAAAATATATTCTTTTGTTGAATTATTCATATTTTGAAGAGAAAGTTGTAAATAGTTGCAGAACCTTTTAGTTCCGTAGAGACAGCTTTTGGTGTTTCATCAGCCTCATGCTTTAAAAAAACACCAAAAAAATGCGTGTGTTTAGAAAGTATAATTCAAATTTGAACAAAAATACAATTCATGAGGGGCTGTTCTCCTCATGTTGTTTTATATCATCAGATTAAAGAGGCAGTGGTGGATCCATCTTGTACCTCAAGATAGGACCTAAGGTAGTGAAACATGGTACATCAAGGGATGTATGATGGAACCACGCATGCCATTACTACTCATGCCTTGACAACATCTCCATTACCACACTTATGCCTTTTCCACACATGCCTTTACCATGCGTGCCGCTACAACAAAAATGTAAGTATTTTGCAGGTAAGTATATATCTATTACCTACTGGCGGTTGCCAGTAGGGAGTTATAGTAAGGGAGTAGTTACCGTAGTAAGAATAATTTTTGTTTTGCCAAAAACATTGTCGTCATTTGACGAATCCTCGTGAAATGTTCAAAACGAGTTTGATGTTTAGTTCAGCTGCTCTTTTGAAAGTTTTGAGGTGATCCCTCAAGCAGGGGCCGAGAGAAAGGGTGAGTCCAAAAACGCTTTTTTCCCCCATGTTAATTTCCATAGAAGCTTTAGACAAGAATACGTTAGGAACAACAAGGGACCCCAATTCAGTCAGCATAGGACCTCGGGGAGCATACTTTTTAGAACAACAACGGTCCCATGCATACAACTTATATGCGAAACAATAAATATAGACAGAATCAAATCTATATTTGGAGCGACATATCCAGCCGGACAGAGGTCTTCAAATGTACTCATTGAAAAGTTAATTCATACAGAAGGAATACCTTCAACAAATCACCAGTGTGGGGCACAAGCCTGTACCCAGACGCTATCAGATCAAATACAGAAGGTTGACAGAGAACAGAGAAAGGGCTTTTTAAGGCAAAAGTAACGTTTTCTGTTAAAGATTCAAGTGTACAGAGATATCCAAAAAAGCACCATTACATATACATCACATATAAATCAAGTTTTGTATAAGGTGCAAGACAGGTCGACGGCGTTTCGGTCCCACTATTTAGTCACAGGGACCATCATCAGGACATTAAATAAATGCCTTAACGTTTTTAAGCCTCTAAATGCCTAAAGAAGGGAGTAAGAGAAAAGGCATATATGCTAACATGGAAACGTTATATTGACGATATTTTCCTCATTTGGGGTGGGTCACTTGATGATTTCCCGGGACTCTTGCACTGGCTCAATAACAACTGTAATGGCCTCACATTTACTCTGACTCATAGCAAAACTCACATTGCATTTTTAGATCTAACTATCCAACACCAAGATGGGGTACTCTATACCTCCCTTTTTCGTAAGCCAACTGAAAGAAACATGCTGCTCAGTTACGGTAGCTGTTATCCCAGGGCTCTAAGAGACAGCCTGCCATACTCCCAATTCCTTAGACTAAGGAGGAATTGCTTCAAGAAGGAAGATTATTTTGTTGAGGCAAACACACTTTCAGCAAAACTAAGAACCAGAGGCTATCCACGATGCCTAATAAAAAACTCAATGAAAAGGGCTTGGTACTGCCCTCGTGAGACCCTCTTGGAGCCAAAACCCAAACAAACCACGGACAAAATGGTATGTGTCACTACCTTTTCTACCATTTCCAATCGTGTCAAACAGAGAATAAAAAGGAACTGGCACATACTGAACTCCGGACCACTGCAGTGGGAAGTTCCCCTCTTTGCTTTCAAAAAAAGTAAAAATCTCAAAGATCAGTTGGTTAGGGCAGCCCTCCCTCCCACAGCCCCGTTGAATACCACACTCAATGACCATTGGTCATTACCACCCTTACGAGGCCATTCTAAGTGCGGTTCATGTGTTGTGTGTGACTTTTCCATAGACTGTAAGGAGTTTGTATACAAAGATGTAAAAAATGAGCTAAGGACCTTCACTAATTGCAATAGCTGTAACATCATTTATGCAATCTTTTGTCCCTGTGATTTAATTTATGTGGGTCAGACCAAGCAGAAAATCAAGCTATGAATATCCCAACATCGGAGCCGGATCCGGTGTGGTACACCAAATGCTCCGCTAGTGGAACATTTTTCCAACAAAGGGCACACAGAGAATAAAATTCGTTGGACTGTAATCACCCAAGTTATCATTCCACCAAGAGGTGGTGACCTAACTTGAATGCTCAACAAGGAAGAGCTTAAATGGATATTGAAAACGGACAGCCTAAACTCTGGATTAAATCTTCAAGAGGATTGGACTGCCCTCATTTAAAGTCTGACTCACATTTGAACTGAAATGCTCTGATCAGGGCTTCCCAGATGCATACAATGTCACATTGTGACTATTCCTCCTTGCCAAGTTATTCTTGTTTCATTAATTGTCATTTGAAATGTAATGTTTCATGTTTTAGTCACCCTCACTGCGCAATATTCAATTAGGTTAAAATCACTTTTATCTCTCACCAATATGGCCGCCTAGCCACGTGTCCGTCATCTATTTTAGTGCCCTTGCACAGTCCTGGGACCACTACCCAATCAGAACCCTCCCGCCCCTTTTATCTTCACCGTCTCCTTCCCCATGAGGAAGCCAGGAAACAGACCGAACTACCGACTGACCCGGTAAGTCCTAACAGCCCTTGGGCTACCAACTCCTACTATTCTCTCCCCGTGTGAATCTCCTAACGGCCCGTTTTTTACCTGCAGGTAGACTCCTGGTACCGCCCGATTACACTATTGTAACGCGGCTCTAACTCATCATGCCCGATTGTGGTAAGAACCCTCACGTGCCGACCGAAACCACTTAGTCCGCGACGTGGTCTTTCAATAATAACGCCCTTCCTTATTTATCACAGGGCTATTCCACCTTCACTAGGCCACCGATCAATTGCCTGCACCGACCGGTCTTACTACCCCGGTAAGCCCCCCAGCTCCCTTGAGCCTCCACCTCCGCGCCTAGGATTCCCGCACTCGCCGCATTATCGCATAAGTGCACAGTAAGCTTGAACCTGTTCAGCTACGGACCTCGCCGTAATCCGGTCTAGCTGCCCCCACATTCTACAAATATGGGCACAATTCTATGCACAACCTTCGGCCACTGCGATAGTCTTTGTGGCGATTCTGCACCCTACTGCGCCGCCCACATTACCGGCACAACCGAGGGAATTATTCCCACTTTTTATCACACGGTCCGGGGTATATTTATAGAAACGATTAGCGGTCTCTACCCCCGCAGACTTGTCCCATGGCACAGAGCATAGCGGCTCTCACAACTTTACCTTCTTGTGTATATATAACTTAATTAGTCTCACTGTTCACCTAAAGTCACCTGATAAATTATGTAAATAATTCTATGATGATGTTTCTAAAATGTATATATGCCTTTTCTCTTACTCCCTTCTTTAGGCATTTAGAGGCTTAAAAACTTTAAGGCATTTATTTAATGTCCTGATGATGGTCCCCATGACTAAATAGTGGGACCGAAACGCCGTCGACCTGTCTTGCACCTTATACAAAACTTGATTTATATGTGATGTATATGTAATGGTGCTTTTTTGATATCTCTGTACACTTGAATCTTTAACAGAAAACGTTACTTTTGCCTTAAAAAGCCCTTTCTCTGTTCTCTGTCAACCTTCTGTATTTGATCTGATAGTGTCTGGGTACAGGCTTGTGCCCCACACTGGTGATTTGTTGATGGTATTCCTTCTGTATGAATTAACTTTTCATTGAGTAAATTTGAAGACCTCTGTCCGGCTGGATATGTCGCTCCAAATATAGATTTGATTCTGTCTATATTTATTGTTTCGCACATAACTTGTATGCATGGGACCGTTGTTCTAAAAAATTAGACAAGAATACAGCATGAACTGTTAAACGGACTTGCACCAAGTTTGGCAGACAGGTAGTTGTTAGTCCAGAAAGCGATCTTTTTGTGAATTGGTATAAATCCCGTCAGCAGTTTCAGAGTTATTTAAGGTTTTTAAGATATACAACTGGAAATGCGAAGAGTTCATGATTCCGGCCCGGGGCTAGGCGAACGCACATTGCAGGAGAAGTGGTTAATTAGCTGGCCGCAAGCTTAGGAAAATGTTGCAACTGCTATTTAATGATGCAAAGCTGGCACTGGAGATTGTTAAAAAGAATTTTAAAAAGCTAAAAGGGGGCAGGGTAGAAGTACCTTGACCCCTTGGGTGTATTGTAGGGGTCTATTAGTAGTTCTTTAAGTTTTGAATGAACTTCTTTTTCTTATACACGTGTTTGGGGTCGTGACACCATCCCAGCACTCAGTGCAGCCCTCATGTAATGTTGCAGTGGAATTACGCATCACGCCTGGGATTGGGCTGCCATTTTTTTAAGCCAGTCCAATATTTGTAAATAGGGGTTTGTGAAGTATCTCTATGAGTAATGAGATACTGTACACTGCTATTTTTTTCCACATGTGAGAATTCTGACCCCGGAGTGGCGCTCATTGTGGCCCCCATGTAACATCTCGATGGAGTCGCTGATGGTGAAAACAAAATGCATCCAAACACTCATTTGCACAGTAATGCATGCACTCAGAGACGCAAAGACATTCAAACATCCACACACAGACCCACTCATAGACTCATGCACCCACTCCCAGACCCGCTCACACACCCACTGAAAAAATCACTTAGACTCACGCACCCGTTCACAGACTTATCCACCCACTTACAGACCCACTGAAACACTCACACACTCACGCAAAGACTCTCTCAGAGACTCATGCACCCACTCACAGACCCAGTCAGAGACTCACACATCCACTTACAGAACCACTCAGTCACTCACTCATCTTTCCGGGAAGGTAACTCCGTTTTACCTTGTTACTCACTCACTGAGGGCCCGATTCACAGAACTAACTTAAGACAAAATCCTAAACTTACTACCATTTTGGTATTCTCTGAAGGCCCTTATTCATTTTGGTATTCACAGAAGGCACTTACTCATTTTGGTATTCACAGAAGTTAGGTGACCAAACTTTAGGACTCCTAAATGCCTTCTGTGAATACTGAAAGTCTTAAAGTTAGGATTTTTCTCAGTTTAGGAGTAGTAAAGTTAGGACTCCTAACTTTAGGGCTCCTAAATGCTTTCTGTGAATACCGAAAGTCTTAAAGATAGGATTTTTCTCAGTTTGGGAGTCCTAAAGTTAGGAGTCCTAACTTTACTACTCCTAAACTGAGAGAAGTATATATATATACACACACACACACACAAAGATAATCTGTGATAAGTGATAATGTGAAGTACTGGGTTTCTGATATTGGTTATATTATGTATGCTATATATGTAAACGATTTGAAATGTTCCTTTGTAGATGAAGTGAAGGTACCCACAAAAAAGAGCAAATCATGTACAGAATGCAGAACAAATCAAACATTCACCCAGTGCTCGCTATGCCACCAGATTCCAGCTAGCCTTGCTGATATGGAGTGATGTCCCGAAACTGGTCCCAATATGCTTGTTACTGGTCCATGGGACCTAGCCTGGAAGTTCAGGCTGGACAGGTTCCAGAGGGAGCAGTGTCAAGATTGATTTGCATGTGGATGTATGACGGTACGACGCGTACCGTCACAGCGCAAGCTGTTACAACGCGTGCTGTTACAACGCGTCTTTTACAACGCAAGTCGTGACAAAGACTTGCGTTGGGGGCGCGGATCGAGAATAGTATAATTTACTATTCTAACACCAGTCCCCGTGGACACTAGGGAAGGTGTTGGAATAGTAAATATACTATTCTTAATCCTGTAGCGCCCTCCAGCGCAAGTCGTGGTTATGACTTGCGTTGTAAAGGACGCGTCGTAACAGCACTGCGTTGAAACATCTGCGATGCAAAGGATGTTTCCCTTTGCATATTGGTTGGTCAAAATTGGAAAGGCATGGCGAGGAAAAACAGGATGGATTTAACCCACATCTGTTAATGGGTGTGAATGTTTGATTTGTTCAGTGTCCATCCATCATCTGTTCTATTTCAATTGGTTTCCCTGAGTGGAAAGGTTATGCCCAGACTTCGGTCTTGTCCTCGCTATGTCACTGGATTTAAGCTAGCATGACTGATATGGAGTGATAACCTGAAACTGACCCAGGATGCTTGTTTCCGGTCTAAGGAGCACCTGGCCTGGCAGCTCAGACTAGACTGCTCCTAAGGGAAGCAGGGTCGAGACTGATTTGCATGTGGCTGTGCCCAAACTAGTGTGGTGAGGTGAGCAGAAAAACAATGGATTAAATCCTGATCTGTGACTGGTGGTGAATGTTTGATTTGTTAACCATTCTGTCTATCATTTGTTCTTATTGCTTTTGTCATAACTCAGTTAGCAGATGACCAGCATCTCACAGGGAGGCAGAGAGCATGGTGGTGCAGATGTGCTTGTGGTTGGAAGCTTTTCACTCAATCTTGTGCACAAAATAAGTAATTTTTACCATGACTACTGATGCACATATCGACCACCAAACCCGTGTCTTTCTTGGCACCCACCACATCTAGGACGCCTGTAAGAAAATAGAAAGTCATGTGTGCAATACTTGTTAAATGGCTCAGTCATTGGCATTCGGTGCTGGCTGCTTTCAAGCTGAAATGCAATCCTTAATTGTAACACTTCTTTAGTGAGACTCATATCACAGTGCAACCAGTGTAACCCAGTCTTCACCTCAGGGTCCCCTCCTATTCTACCGGAGAGGCCGGAGCTCTGCCTACACCGCATAGCGCAAGTACCAGGACCCCCTTGCACCATAATGTGCTTTATAAACACAAATAGCATATTATAATTCTTAATATAACATAATAAGGACCTTAATACTTACCTCCGGTGAACTGTGAAGTGACAGTAACTCAAGCATGACTCTTCTAAGGCACTTCAATCCTCCTCACTTCACTCTCTGTGTCGCCTTTGCTTAAAGCAGTGCCTGCTGCAGGGATGGGAGCTGGGTAATGGCCAGAGGAGCTGGGCACAAATGTGTCAGCTGCAAGATTGGAGGAGAGGAGCGAACTGCATGCACACAGACTGTGTCTGTGTACATGGAGAAGGCAGGGCTTTCCCAGCAGGCAGGAGATGAAGATACTGCAGATGGGAGCATGAAACAGATAGGGGTTTAGGGTCAGGGACATGCCCTGCTCCAGTGCAGATACAGAAAAGGGGGTGGTGATGAACAGAGTGTCTGAATTAAGCAGACCACTCTTACCCAGTCCAAAGATCAGGGCTTGATCCATCACCGTTATTTAGCTCACTGCCCCATCCCAGCTCAGAACCTGGCTATATGCAAATTAGTCTGTCCCTGGCCCAGTGCATCATGGGAACAGGGCAGACCAAACTACCAAGCCAATTCTTCACCAGAAAGGAGACAAGCTACCGGGGACCGGTTTCTGGCATTTCAGCCTCTTCGGCCCGGCTTGCTTGAATCCTGATGGAGCAGTGAGCAAGGGACTCATGTCTGAGTATACCCTGCCACACCTATAGTGGCCAAAAACGATACAGAAAAGGGGGTGGTGATGAACAGAGTGTCTGAATTAAGCAGACCACTCTTACCCAGTCCAAAGATCAGGGCTTGATCCATCACCGTTATTTAGCTCACTGCCCCATCCCAGCTCAGAACCTGGCTATATGCAAATTAGTCTGTCCCTGGCCCAGTGCATCATGGGAACAGGGCAGACCAAACTACCAAGCCAATTCTTCACCAGAAAGGAGACAAGCTACCGGGGACCGGTTTCTGGCATTTCAGCCTCTTCGGCCCGGCTTGCTTGAATCCTGATGGAGCAGTGAGCAAGGGACTCATGTCTGAGTATACCCTGCCACACCTATAGTGGCCAAAAACGATACAGAAAAGGGGGTGGTGATGAACAGAGTGTCTGAATTAAGCAGACCACTCTTACCCAGTCCAAAGATCAGGGCTTGATCCATCACCGTTATTTAGCTCACTGCCCCATCCCAGCTCAGAACCTGGCTATATGCAAATTAGTCTGTCCCTGGCCCAGTGCATCATGGGAACAGGGCAGACCAAACTACCAAGCCAATTCTTCACCAGAAAGGAGACAAGCTACCGGGGACCGGAAGCTTGTTTCCTTCCCAGTATAAGAATTGGCTTGGTAGTTTTGTTTGCCCTGTTCCCATCATGCACTGGGACAGGAACAGACTAATTTGCATATAGCCAAGTTCTGAGCTGGGATGGTGCAGTGAGCTAAAAAACGGTGATGGATCAAGCCCTGATCTTTAGACTGGGTAAGAGTGGTCTGCTTAATTCAGGCACTCTGTTCATCACCACCCCCTTTTCTGAATCATTTTGTCCACCATAAGCGTGGAAGGGTATACTCAGATGTGAGTCCCTTGCTCATTG
The DNA here is from genome assembly GCF_964261635.1 of Lissotriton helveticus. Taxonomy (NCBI): domain Eukaryota; kingdom Metazoa; phylum Chordata; class Amphibia; order Caudata; family Salamandridae; genus Lissotriton; species Lissotriton helveticus. The sequence continues at coordinate 1,886,069,827 of NC_136059.1, read as the reverse complement.
CACCATCAGGATTCAAGCAAGCCGGGCCGATGACGCCTGAAATGGCAGAAACCGGTCCCCGGAAGCTTGTTTCCTTCCCAGTATAAGAATTGGCTTGGTAGTTTGGTTTGCCCTGTTCCCATCATGCACTGGGACAGGAACAGACTAATTTGCATATAGCCAAGTTCTGAGCTGGGATGGTGCAGTGAGCTAAAAAACGGTGATGGATCAAGCCCTGATCTTTGGACTGGGTAAGAGTGGTCTGCTTAATTCAGGCACTCTGTTCATCACCACCCCCTTTTCTGAATCTGCTCCAGTGCAGGACAGGTATTTGGGGCTGGTCAATGCATGGACACTCTGCAGATGCTAATGGGAGAGTTGCATGCTCTGCCCATCTGCAAGAGTGCCTTAGGGTGTGGACCTTGCACTGCATGTGTGTAGTGACTGCTTCGGGTCAGGTACATGGACTGCCCCTCTGTGTAGAACAGGCATGAGAGGCTGGCCCTTATAGGAACTCTGCGGAAGCTAGTAGGACCACGCATTGTCATTTTGCAAGAATGCCTTAGGGATTTGAACATGCACTGTCACTCTGCAGGATAGATGCATGCTGGTACATCCACTGAAGGAGCAAGAACCAAGTCAGGTACAGTCAGTGTCTCTCTGCATTTCAGACATGAAAGACTATTCCATGCCTGGACCCTTAGCTGAAGCTAGGAGGAGACATGCATGATTTACTTGTCCTCAGGACATGATTAGAAGTATGCAGGTAATGCCTTTCTGCAGGGATTTTTTTAGGAAGAAGTTCATGCGGACCAGCGGTTCGGAGTGAATCATGTACTGTTACTCTGCAGGACAGGTGTATAGCCAGTCACACAGGCTCAACACCCCTGAGTCTCTCAAATAGTTCTATAGCAATGGTTTTCAAATAATAACCTGGAGAACCCCCCAAAGTCCGCTATATCACCCCTAAATGAATACTGAAAATCCGTCCAGAAGTAAACCACTCTGTGCTGCTCACCTGGCAGGGCGGGGCATGGCAGCCCACTCGGAGTCTAGACAAGGGATCAATGGTTCCTATCAGTAAGCTCAGGAGTCAGGAGGACTCCGAAAGAGATACACACATACAAAATCTCTATTTCAAAGAGCGCTGAGTGCTGACTTAACAAGCACAATCCGTTGTAAAAAGAAGCCTTAATCTAAGCCTTCCTACAAAATGGCAGTAGTAGACAACAACTATTCGCATAAAACGGCATTCGATAATGAGTGCACCGGAAAACTCCTCTCCACGGGTGGTAGGCAGTGTTTTTGCTGAACTCCTTGCATCAAGTGGAGTGGCCAAAGTTTGCGAACGCCACCGGCAGAGTGGAGTTTCCCACCCACCCCTAGTTTGGGGCCAGATGACCAAAGTTCACAAGCCATCCTGCATGATTGATTGCGACAAGTGCATGGACAGAGTGGATAAGAATGACCAGGTTCTTCAGCCAACAATGTGAGTCGTAGAACTTGTACTTGGTATAACAAGCTGATCCTGTTGGCAACATACAATCAGCCACGGCCCGTGGAGGGAGTTGCGGTGGGGCGAAAGGCGGGGCGGGGAGGGGCAGGGTGGGGGATGCTAAAAACCGGAGTAGCAGGAAGCGCTACGAAATTCGTTTTATTAATTAAAATGTTTACTTACCTCCAATTATCCATACTCCAGTTTTTAGCATCCCCCACACTGCCCCTTCCCCGCCCCACCTTTAGTCCCACTGCAACTTCCTCCACGGGCCGCGGCTGCATACAATGATTATGTTGTTTATTGTCAGACCTCCGCAGAAAGGCTCATGTTTTTCCTTGACTTTCAGTTGACCATCATTGAAAGTCTTACTGCCACAAAAGTAGCAACATCCACTTCATTTGCTCTGGAGATGTGGCAAGGCTGCAGGAGGGAAACTTTGTCGACCGTATTCCTGAAACAATTAGATAGACTTGAACATGTCGTCATTGTAGACTCTGCTCTGAGCAAGGAATGAGGCAGGAGAGTTGTGTTTACATCCCCAGTGTCCTTCTCAGGCAGTCCTATGTTTTCCTAATTGCTTTATGTGTTACAGTGCAAAAGTGAACTATTGTGAAACTGACTGCGGTGGAGTTGCTTTAAGGTAAACCTTTCAATGACTCTGCATGGATACTACCTTTCATGGGGCATTACTTAAATAGGCAAGCAGCCATAAAATTTTTGTTCCTCTACTTAGGGAAATCATGGACTTGATTATGACCGGCTCAACACCTCTATCCAACGTCAGAACATGGTAAGTGTTCTAATTGCGGACTTACAAGTGCATTGTAGTCCCCACATTGCACATAATGGAGGGTGGAACATAAGCCACATTGTCAGAGAGTACCCTGTGTGGCAAAAATGTAAAGTCTTGACTAGATCTTAAAGTGCCTTTTGGGGAAATTATGTATACAACAAAAGGATCACCCGGATGGTCCACGCGAAACCGGAGTAAGTGTAATAAGACAAACAAATATACTGTAGGATTCATTCACCAACATTTCTACCTGCGTTGAAAGTGTGAAAGTCAATTTGTAACTTGTGTCATAATCAATGTTACTGAAATACACGATGAGGATTTTCAAATTTTTAGTAATACGACAATATATATTTCAGTATGTATCAAAATTAGGGCAGATGACGCATGTTATATCAGGCATCGTTTGGCGTGTTTCCCCAGTCTTTTTGCTTTCTGAACTCCTGGTTTTGACTCTGTTTTTGCTGGTTTAGCGTCTCTGCTCACTTTCTCACTACTGTTCAGTGTTAAAGTGCAAGTGCTCGTACTGTGAATTATGTTATGGATTAGTCTTTCCATGATTGGCATGTTTGATTTACTGGTAAGTCTCTAGCAGGCTGCACTGAGAGTGCCAGGGCCTGTAAATCAAATGTTACTAGTGGGCCTCCAGCACAGATTGTACCACCCACAGAAGTAGCGCTGTAAAGGCATCTCAGACCTGCCACTGCAGTGTCTGCAAGCAGTCTTTACTGCCATGTCGACTTGGCAAGTGCATCCACTTGCCAATAACCCTGGGCGTAGTTCGCGTAGTAGTGCTACACGTAGCTAAGTGAAGTGCACTTCGCACTTCGCAATCTACGCATAGCTATGCGAACTGCGTAGTGCACTGTGCAAAATGCTGTTCGCACTGATTGCACAGTGCTGGATGCTTGTCGGTATTGTGCAATCATTGCCAACCGCATCTTGAACAGTGCAAGCGGTCGTGTTCTGCCGCTCGAGTAGATTTGTAACAACAAGCAAAGAGAGGCACACATTAAACAGCATATAATATGCAATCAAATGACAACTTTTTTATTTGGAGACTTGAGTGTGGAGAAATCTTCTTCATTCTTATATCAGGTTAGTCGATACACATACCCATTTTAGCGGGTACAGCGTGGAGTGAAACCCAGAGGGAGAGGTGACTTAAAGCACTGGGATTTGCCTGAAGATTGAAAAGGAAATAGTGGTGGCCCCCCACATTACCGGTGGAAGTGGCCCTCGGACTGCACTGCGATCTTCCGCGGTCCTGCCGCTGGGGGCCTAACAGATACGCTTTATTCAAGTCCCTACAGGTAGCAATTTCGACTCTTGAACATTGTGCTACCCCACACACATAACTACTGGTCTAGAGACCAGCTGGAGAGTTCTAGTGTGGTTGCCTGAAGCGGACTGATCACTGCTAGAACGCTTAGACCTGGTGGCTACAACTGAGGGGCCCTGGAGTGTTGGGAACAATTTTGACTCACCCTAGGTGTGACATCTCGGCCCTTGGAGCGGTGAACACGGTGGAGGCGCTGATACTCTGGTGCTCCTGAAGTGCCTGGTGTGGAGACTCTTGCCTGAGGGGCCCCTGAGCCTGCTGTCTCCCTGCACGGCCTGCATGCCATGTGATATTGGTGGCACGTACTATAACTAAGAAGTGATTCCAACGGCTGGGAGATTCGGGCCTTGATCATTGGCTGACCGCCCACGGCTTGGAAACTGATGTGTGTTGCCCTCCCTTGTACGACCATTGTGCGGCGTCCTCTGTCGGATACCCCTCTGTGTAGAGTGCCTCCTGCGATGGCCGACAGGCCGGGTGAAGGATTTCACTGCAGGCTGTGGGGAGTAGCAGAGGCGCCTTGAGCAGTTGTGGTGTTTCTGTGGCAATAGGCAATGGCTTCCGGCCATAATATTCGGACGATGACCCAGACCATGCTAGAGAAGTTCACCTGGCAGAAACAGCAGACCCATATCTGTGCGGAGGCAGGGACGCCAGGGGATGCCACGGAACTGTCAAACAAGGATCTACTCAAAGCAATAACAGCGATAAGGACCTCCCTTGAAATGCGGATCGACACAGTGGCCACCGATGTTGCACTGATCCGAGAGAACATGAAGAAAATCACAGAAAGGGTAGGAACAGTAGAGAACACTGCCAAGGAACTGGTTACTGACACTGCCCTGCTCAAGAAACAAATTACTGACATCCGTTCTTCCCATGAGGTGAAGGCCGTACAGCTGGATGACTGCGAATGTCGAATGTGGTGGAGAAATGTTCGCATTATTGGCATGCCGGAACGCGTGGAGGGGCAAGCGGAAGACCTTTTTGTGGAGGAACTGGTCCTTAAACATCTACAACCCAGAGGACTCAGCAAATCCTTCACGATTGAAAGAGTTCACCGAGTGCCTGGAGGCCGCCCGAGGCCTGGAGTGCCCCCTCGACCACTGCTGGCGCGGGTGTTTAACTTTCGAGACCACAAAGTTATTCTACAGACAGCAAAGGCGTCCCGCCACTTACCCTGGAGAACAGCAAGATCATGTTCTTTCCAGATTTCACATTGCTAGTGCTGAAACAGCGCAGGAGTTTTCTAGAGGTGAAACCGGCCTTACGTGATCAAGAAGTCAAGTATGCAATGATGTTCTCCGCCATGCTTCGAGTGGAAGCGAATGGAAAATCATGGTTTTTAACTCGACCTGAAGAGGCTTGGGACTGGCTTGAGGGATGGCACACGGTGAAAAGAAAGGAAAAAAGGCATTCTCAGCGGCTGACAACAACACTGACTGGCGCCAGCAGAAACGATCTCCTCCACATTCTGATTCTGACTCCCAGGGACCTACGGGAGGGTGCTGATTCGATGGTCGGTAAGGCTGTGTGGGACTGTAATGTCCTCCTGATGCCCTCACGAACCCTGTAGAGCATGGTTTTCCGCCATGGCCACTCGAACAAGAGATCGTACAAATCTAGTGCTGGGGGGGATACTACAGCTTTTTCCTGATACTTATATCACATGGGTTGTGTACTCTATGGGGATTGCCCTAGCACATGATGGAGTTGCTTATGTTGCTGATTGCTATGCTCGTTCAACATGTTGGGCTGTTATTGGAAGCAATATTTTTCTTATGTAACTTGTCGCTGCACTGTTATTGACATTGTGGGTGCCACGGGACTTTCAATGAGGATCATACCAGAATTCGGTATCGTGTACAGCTTCTGGAGTGGAGGTCGGGTTGGGGGGGTGGAGAAATGTCTGTACAGAGTTATGCAAATTGGGAGTGGGGTTACTTGCATTCCCTGGAATTGTTCATGTGTGGGCGACAGGCACTCTGCATGTTGGGGATGGCTGGCGGTTTTGGTCCCGTTAAGCAGGGAGGCAGGGAGGGGGGTACGTTTACTGGGATATAGATAATCTGGAGTTTAATCTGTTGGGGGTTTTCTTGGGGGGTGTTTCATAGAAAGACAAAATGATTGCTTATGTATGCACGGTTGGGTTCGTTGTTTAAATGCTGCAGGACAAATTTTCATCTTGTATAAGTGCATCTGTGCTGGTACCGATAGTCAGGTCACGGATTTCACACCCTACAGCTCCGAGGTGCGCTGTAACACAATGAGAGCTGCACAGAATGTCACCGTAGAGGGTTTCACCCAACATAGAGGCTCCATACACTCCATTATATCATTATTAGAGACGTATGGTGAGACTTAGACTCATGACATGGAATTTCAACGGGTTAGGGGACATAATTAAGCGAGGGATAGTGCTAAAATATCTCCACTGTCAGGGGCTGGATATGGCTTTGTTTCAAGAAACCCATCTAATAGGTAACTCTTGTATGGCTCTTAATAGAAAGGGATATCATATGGTAGCGCACTGAGGCTTCACCACGGGGTGCAGAGGGGTGGGAATCCTCCTTTGGAAAGGCTGCCCCTATGTGATAAAAAATACAAGGACTGACCCACAGGGCAGATATGCAGCTTGCACGGGCATTTGGGAGGGCAGAGTCATCAATGTTATCTCGGTCTATGCCCCTCTGGGTCTTTAACGCATGACACTAGCAGATGTAGGAATGCTCTTATTGAACCTACCCGTGGGCACACTAGTGATGGGGGGGTGACTTTAACCTGACGATGGATGGCCAAATGGACCGATCCCCGCCCAGACGTGACTCAGCACACTGCTCACAATTACATGACTTTACTAATGCACTGGGGATGGTAGATATCTGAAGGCTTTCACATCCTCACAACACACTCTTCCCATTCCAGTCCGGTGTACATGGCAGTCAATCACGACTTGACTACCTGTTTACCCATATAATCAAAAAAGTGAAGTGAATAGTTAAAAAAAATATATATCTTCATACTAGAATAATACATTTTATTAGTTCCAGTTCTGAGATAATGAAAATTAAAATTGAAGTTGTGTGACTGAGAGTAGTAATGGCTCTCACATACTAGATTTCGTGAATATTATAGGTCGATATGTTTCAGCCCTTTGTCGCCAGATGGTCAAGTGGGCTTTCTTCAGGACCAAAGTGTAGTGTGTACAGAGACCGTGGGCGTCTCTGTTTGTGCTAGGCAAATAGGTATTTCCTGGGATGCCTTCTTTTGGATCAATAAGGAAGTAATATATAATTTAATTCCTTGCAGGTCGTTAGGTACCTGAATTAGAGGTTATTGTTGCCTCATCGGGTTCCCAGTGGGTCCGGAGACCTACTGCAGTCTCGCTCGGCATGACTTGTGCTGACTCTACCACTCTGGGCCCATCCACAACACATACACGACTTTGCAGATTCCGCTTGCCTTGCACGGGGAGTGTCGAATCATTCCTCGGTCACGGCAGTCTTTGGAGCACACCGTGTAACAGAATCGGGTCCCATCATGATCCAGCCCTGAGTGTTCAAGATCCTGCACATCAGAGACAACTTACGGAAGGACACTTACTACTATTTTGAGGAGAACTTGGGGTCTGTGAAGTCAGCAATTACGCTCCGCGGTGCATATGGGGAGGCGATAAAGGGAAGGGTGCTGTCAATGATGGTGGGCCACAGGGCAGGACGCAACCGGAGAGTGAGCGATTTGGAAACGGAGATCCTAGATCTCAAACGGGCCACCTCGCTGAACCCAGACCAGTACACCCAACTGCCCCTTACCCTTCTGGGACGGGCGTCTTTATTCAAGATGCTTGCTCTGCCACGCTTTCTCTACGCCCTGCAAAATACTCCCATTCCGGTCCCTGAAACCTATTTTTTGCAGATTGAGGCAGCAGTTAGAGACTTACTGTGGGAAAATAGGCCACCTCAGATGGCTATAAGTAAGCTCAGTATGGGTTGGTACAATGGGGGTATTGTGCTGCTGGACATGCGTCTCTATTACCAGGCGTCGCAACTAATTGGCATCAATAAATGGGTGTTTGGGTCCCACGACGACCCCAATTTCCGCACTGACCTGTGGTTAATGAGGAAGGGAGGCTACACAAGAGCATTATACACATACCACAAGAAATTACGGTTGACTGGCCCCACGGCCCGTACAGTAGAGGTACTGTCCAGCGACGGTTGGGATGGCGAGGGCGTCTCACGAAGGCTACCCCTCTGTGGGAACCCGATATCCTGGGATGTCTGAGTGCCAGTGCAGGGTTCCACAAGTGCGACATGATCAGAATTTCCACTGTGGGGGATATGTGGATCCAGGGCAAGAAAGATTTCTTTGCAGATCTCCAACTGAAATATCAGCTGGCGCCGCCAGAGTACTTTCGCTATCTTCAAATCAGCCATGCCATAGACTATGGCCTCCCTAAAGACACCCCCAACCCAGACTCCTCCCCTCTCGAGGACCGCTTACTGCTGTATCCAATGGACCGTAAGGCCATTTCCATCATGCACTAGAAATTGATCAATAGCCGGGCCGACCCAATGCAGAGGCTGCGTGCTAGTTGGGAGGTGGATCTGGGGGCAGTGGCTGATGACGACTGGGTGGAGGCACTTGCTTCCCCCTGAGAGGTGGCAGTCCTAATGCGACTCTGGCTTGTCCAGCTTAAGATTCTCCATTGGGTGTACTTTGATGCTAAATTGTTATTTAAACTATTTAGGAGACCAAATGCACTCTGTCTAAAACACTGCAACGAAATTGGGACATTCATACATATCCTGTGGGAATGCCCCCACATACACCAATACTGGACAGACGTCACCCAACAAATGTCAAGGTCTTGCGACAAACCCATCTCCCCTCCTATGCCTCCTCAACATCTGGGAGGCAACTGACCTCACCCAAGCTGAACAGTCGTGAGCCACCATGACATAACATGTGTATTTGTAAAGCGCACGTTCAACCAGAGGTCTCTTGGCGCTGAATAACAGACGTTCATTGTTATCCAACTCAATGGTACTCATTTTATCGACCTCAGATGGATGAAAGGCTGAGTGGACCCACCGGGATTTGAACCTGTGACCATGAGGTCGAACACAGGCCCCTGCAATGGACGCATTAGTCCACTGAGCCACCAGACCCAGCGCCATGGGGAGAAGCATAGCGAAACGAAACATTGCCCAGAAGTGGGGGGTAGACACTGTGCCACATTTACGAGATTGGGCAAAGGACATGGACCACGCTATGGTAGCGGAGAAAACTGTATATAAACTGTATATAAAGGTAAAGGTTGCCCACAGAAATGGGATCAAAAGTGGGGACGTTGGAATGAATACAGGGGGGACATTTGTATTTTGCTCACAGTGGAACTTAGATGGGAAAGACACGCAATATTGGAGAAGGCAAGTGCAGACATGATATCATGAGATTCCGGGCCACCAAGAACATTGTGTGTAAGTGGTGTTTCCAGACCCGAAGGCGTAATTGTAACCCTCATTATATTGTTCAGCCTTTTCCTCTGCGTACTTTTAGGTGCTCCTGATAGATTGCAAGTCACATTGTAATGCTAAAATTCTTATATCCTCATCTGAGATCTTTATGTAATGTCATTATTGCTGCAGTTTTGTTTCTAATAAAAATGGTTTAAAAAAAATAAATAAATAAGGCATATAATCAATAAGTGCACGAACACTTTAAGACAAAGTCTACAATGTATACCAGGAGGCTTGGTTCTTCATAAAGATCTGGTGGGGTAAACAAATTATTCAGGAGAAGTAAAGCTTTTTATTGTGTGGAGAAATTGGTCACACCTACACATACATGATTATCGTCCTAGATGAAGCTAACAATGCAAAATGGGCCTCTCAGTTCCTTAGATAGTATCGTAAGGGAACTCAGGGAAAGCACACTTTTGCATTGTGTCACATCACCAACATGATTGGTGATGATGCAGTGGATGTGCCACTTGTGTGGCTGGGCCTAGTGCCAGCTAAAACCAAGGTATATGGGATCCCTTGCCAGGGGACTCCCATTGACCCTGGTTTGATCCATTTAAGTCACTGACACTAGGCCCAGCCACACTAGTGGGGCAGTGTTTTTATGGGCACAAGTAAGGTAATGAAAGGTGGTAGGCATTTTGTGGATCCCCGTGGATTCCTTAAGTTTCCATCACAGAAATGTAAGAAAAATGTGTCATTTCATGCAAAGTTTGAGGTCTGCAGAATCTCGTGGGATCCATGCAAGGCACACCATTGTGGAATACCCTGGTTGTCTAGTTTTCTAAAATGTGTCTTGTTTGTAGGTTTGCATGTTTAGGGCCACAGCACAGCCTCAAATACATCAGCTACCCACATTGCTTATCTCTGAAAGTAGCAATTTAGGGACTTTTTATGTCTTTTGGCCCGTTCTTATTGAGTAATGTGTGGGGACTCAGGTTGGCAGGACATGTGTGGCTCTCTGTTGATTTCAGAACTTACCATCACAGAAATGTGAGGATTTGAGATTTGAAAGGTATTTTTGGTTAAAGAAAACTGTCAAGAGCCATGCAAGTCAACCCACCCTGGATTCCCTCAAGGCTCTAGTTTTCAAAAATGTGTGAGTTTGCTAGGTTTCCCTAGATGCTGACTGAGCTAGGGCAAAAAACCTGCCGCTAGCCACTTTACAAAAAAAAGGGTCCGTTTTGATTGTCAAAATGTGATGTATTCATGCTGTGCCTTGGGCCACTTCCTGTTGCAGACACTATGCCTACACACACAAGTGAGGTGCCATTTTTATTGGAAGACTTGGGGAAATACTGGGCCCGATTCACAGAAGTAATCTGAGACAAAATCCTAAACTTACTACTTTTGGTATTTACAGAAGGCATTTAGTAGTAGTAAAGTTAGAGTTCTGTCTTAAGTCTGTCTTAAGTCTGTCTTAAGTCTATCCTAAGTCTGTCTTAAGTCTGTCTTAAGTCAAACTTAAGACAAAATCCTAACTTTACTACTACTAAATGCCTTCTGTGAATACCAAAAGTAGTAAGTTTAGGATTTTGTCTCAGATTAGTTCTGTGAATTGGCCCCACTGTGTGGAAGTAGATTTGTGGCTCCCCACAGATTCCAGAACTTTCCATCACAGAAATGTGAAGAAAATGGGTTGTTAGTCAAAGTTTGAAGTTTGCAAGGGATTGTGGGTAAAACACCTGGTAAGAGAGCCCCGCAAGTCACCCACCCTGGATTTCCCCAGGTGTCTAGTTTTCAAAAATGTGCACGTTTGCTTCGTTTCCCTAAGTTTCCAAAATCAACAGAATACCCACATTGCAAAAAAAGGGACAGTTTTTAGTGGAAAATTGTGATGCATCCACGTTGTGTTTTTTTTGCCAAGTTCCTGTGGCTGTCACTAGGCCTATCCATATAAGTGAGGTATCATGTTTATTGGAAGACATGTAGGAGCATAGAGTAATAGAACATTTGTTATTAGCAATTGAAAGAAAACATTTTGGAAAGTACCCCTATAATTTATACACTAGTATAGGTATCCATACATTCAGAGATACAAATAACCATTGCTTCTAAATACCATATCTTGTGCCCATTTTAGAAATACAAAGGTTTCCTTGATACCCATTTTTCACTCAATATATTTCACCATATTAATTGGTCTATGCTCAGTACACAGTGAAAAACCATTGTATGGTTGAGCTCAGTTGGTGGCTCTGATTACCTTGGTTTCCAGTAGAACCTACAAACATTATGTATCTCCAAAACCAGAGGTTTCTAGCAAACATATTGGTATATTGCTTTTGTGAATTGGCCATCATGATAAAAAGTTACAGATGAAAACATTGCCAACAACGGCCATTCATTCCTGCTCATTTTCAATATTTCTTTATTTCAACAGTTATTTTCTTTAGGAAAACCTTAAGGAATCTAAACATTAGACCCCTTGCTGAATTTGGATTTTTATCTACTTTTCAGACATCAACAGCTTTCTTGGATCACCCATTGGTTTTACACTGGTTTCCACCACAAACTGGAAGGAGGTTTTGTATACCAACAATAGGAAAAATGGGCTACCTCGTTGAAAAATGCCAAAACTGTAGTGCAAAATTAGTTTTTTTAATTCAGCTCTGCATGTCCCAGAAAGCTGGGAAGATGGTGACCATAGCACAGCAAACTGTTTGTTGATGCCATTTTTAGGAAAAAATCAGACCAGAGCACTGTATATTTCTCCAAAAATTTAAAACTTTGCTATATTTTGCCTATTTACCCTGGTTTCTGGCATGGTTGGGGGGCATAGGTATGGTTCTGAGTTATGATATCCACCAGGTGGAGTCCCAAGGGAAGTTCTAGTTCCCGAAGATCACCCCTTGAGTCTTGTCAGAGTTGAATTTCAGGCAGTTAGATCTAATCCAGTCTGCCACATTGATCATGCACTTGGAGAAGTTGATTCTAGTGCTGGTGGAATTGTCGGTCAGAGAAAGGATGAGCTGGGTGTTATCAGTGTAGGATATGATGGAAATGACTTGTGACCTGATAATGTTAGCGAGCGGTTCCATGTTGATATTTAGCAGGTTAGGCTGAGCGATGAATCCTGGGGGGCTCTGCAAATCAAATTCTTGAGAGCCGATGTAAAGGGAGGTTGTGTGACTCGCTGTGTTCTTCCTGTGAATAAGGAACTTATCCTGTTGAGGGCCGGCCCTTGGATGCCTTTGTTGTGCAGTCTTCTGATGAGTGTGTGTTGGGAGACAGACTACATAAAAGGCAGAGTTGAGGTCTAGTAGGATGATGGCTGTGGTTTTTCTACAGTTAAGTATTGTGTGGATGTCTTATTGGGGTACAATGAGGGCTGTTTCTGTGCTGTGGTTTCTCTGGAAACCAAGTTGGGTGTGGTCCCGTAGGCCATGGCATTCGTGGTGGTTGGCGAGCTGTTTCTTGATGGACTTCTCAATCACTTTGGTTGGGTATGGGAGCAGAGAAATGGGTCGGAGTTTCGCAGGGGTTGGCTGATGGGTTTTTTAAGAGGGTGTTGATTGCTGCATTTTTCCTGTCTGAAAGTAGGTGGGAAATTTGATGGAGGTGTTGAGGATCTAACTGAGGATGTTGCTGATTGGTGGTCCTTCCATGTTGTAGATGTGGTGGCTCCTGTGGTATAATAGAATTAATATGAATTAAATATATAGCTTAATAGCGATAGGTAACAGCACCGAGGGTTGGCAAGGATGGTGGAAAGGAATGCACGACCAATTATGTATATTTCTATCCTGTTTTTACTTCATTATATCAACTCTTTTTAAATTTGTCATACAGTTCAGTGCATACAAATACATAAACAATACATAAAAAAGTGCACAGTGTCCCAAGTGTATCAGTGAAACCAAAATAACAATACACATAACACCCTCGGTGCTGTTACCTATCGCTATTAAGCTATATATTTAATTCATATTAATTCTATTATACCACAGGAACCATTGTTCTTTGATATAAGTGTTGGCCCTGGTTCCTATGTGAGTAGGGTTTCCCTTGTTTTCTTTTAAGAGAGTAGATGTGGTGGCAGCAAGGTTCTTTTGGGCCCCTGAGTGTACCGTTTTCCTAATCATTTTGATGTGTTCTTCTGAGAGTGTTTTCCATTTGATTAGGTGTTTGTCTTGGTTGGTGGTGCTCAGGTTGGCAATGGGATCTTTGGGGTCTGATTGTTGTTTGAAGTTGCTGTAGATATTTTCTATTTTGCTGCAGACAAAGTTAAATAAGCCTTTTCAGAGTTACTGTGGTGGTTTGGTCACAGCCTCACAATGGTGAATTATTTGACCTCCTAGATGATATCGGTGCAGCTGCTGGAGGTCATCTCTATGCATTTGGTTAGTGTCCTTCTTTTGCTGTATCTCAGGAGTTGATTGTTTCTTCAGTGTGTGGCTTTTTAAGTGGTTCTGGCTCCGGCCTCCATTTTTTATTTCTAGTTGATTGCTCAATCAATCAATTAATCCATTTGTAGAGCTCACTACTTACTCATGAGGGTCTCAAGGCGCTGGGGGTGCTGCTACTGCTCGAACAGCCAGGTCTTGAGGAGTCTCCTGAAGGCCAGCAGGTCCTGGATCTGTTGTAGGCGGATGGGGAGGGGTTTCTAGGTCTTGACGGCGAGGTGGGCGAATGATCTGCCGCCGGCGGTCGCTCGGCGGATGTGTGGCACGGTGGCGAGGTCGAGGTCAGAGGAGGGAAGCTGGCGGTTGGGGGTGTAGAAGGTGAGTCATTTGTTGAGGTATGCTGGTCGGGTGTTGTGAACAGCTTTGTGAGCATCGGTGAGGAGCTTAAAGGTCAATAAGTGCTGCAGACCCACTAGTAGCATTGAACTTACAGGCCCTGAGTATAAGATCAACCACTCTACAAGGGATGTTTAAGTAAATCAAATATGCCAATCCGGTGACAGTCAAGCAAACCATGTTTAGGGGAGTTAGTAGTGGTCAGAGGCATAAGGCCAACAATTCGAATTTCAGCAAAAAGTAGAGGTAAGTAGGTAAAAGAGTTTGAGGGAAGGCCACCCTTAGACTGACAAGCTGAACACCTACCTATGTCCTATTATTAAGCCCACCCATTTTATGCAAGTTTTCATTTTTATAAATGTCTAGTAACAATTTCATAATAATTGTAAATGATTTCGATGCAATCTATTTGGTAAAATGTAACACTACAACAAAAAAAATATTCATTATTATTTAAAGCCTTATTGGTAGATAAATAGCAATCAGCCTTAGCTTCTGTCAATCTTTATATTTTGGCATTTTATAAACATTTAAAAATGCATAATAAAAATAAAAAACATGGTACATTCATTTTAAACATCACATTTTATATTGATTTGTTAAATTGAAACACAGAAAAAATTCTCCAAGGGCAACTGTTTTTTAAATTATTGTTTAAATGTTCATGAAAATATTGTCAAAAAGCACAAAGCATGAGTGATAGTCTTTGGAAGCGTTAGAGCGGGACCTAGGTGCCATTTGAGGCTGACCGTGATGCAGCCCTGGTCGATTGCACATTGGTCCTGCTAAAGCTATGAAGCTTTGAAGCTGTTTGTTAAAAATGTTTGTAATCCCATCTTGGAAGGTTTTTTTTAAATAGCTACTCTGGGTAAAGGTTAAGGACCACAAGACCTCAGAGATCACCCGTAAGGTCTTGTCCTGATCCACTTGATACTGGTCAAGTGGTAGCTCCAACACAGCAGCTCATTCAACTTATCCTGGCAATCCACTTCTTTGTCCTGGGTACAAGATGTAGCAGGTCCAGTCCTCTAGGGCTCATCCCAGGTCACAGACAGCAGATGTATTCCTCATCTGTTCTTCTGCAGGTTCAGAATGTCTTCTGAGGCGGTGCCGTTGGGTGCCACTTTTATGTCTTCCTCTAGCTAGTAGTTGGGGATGATCCTGGGCTCTTCAAAAACCAATGGCTTAAAAGTTACCAGGGACAATCCTACCTAAATCCTCAGCTGTTCCTTTATGTTTACCCACAAACAACCATAAAATGTGATGAGCCCGGGCAATGCCAAGAAGCCCAAACTTTCAGGTATACTAATCTTGGACTCTAAAGACTGTGTAGGAAAATAATTTGGATCTCACCAGTGTCCACCAACAAGTTAAACAAAAAATCTCATTTACCAGGAGACACAGGTATGGTAAGACCAAAGCTGAATCCCTCGTCACTAGACAGGGCATGCACATGAATTGTTATGACATACTGTATGCTCCATTTCAAGAATGCCAAAGAGTTTCTTGTGGAGTAACAAACCTCTTAAGCAAGATTTCACTTTGTGGTGACAACAGGGGTGCATGCCCATATCCTTCTGCTAAGCTCAAAGGAGTCAACACTGCCCATTCAGGTGAACCTGTCAATAACAGTGAGCTTTTGTGCAGGTCCCTGAAGAAAATATTAACATCATTCACACCTCAGTCATGCCAAGAAGAGGCTGGGAGTTGCTGGAGAGTTACTGGAAACATAGGGCTAGATGTAGGTAATTCTATTTTACCACTTCTTAAATACCGAATTTTACCGATTCGGTATTTAAGAAGAGGTAAAATAGAGGGGGGGGGATGTAGGTATTTCAGAATTGGTAAAAACCGAATCGTTAAGATTCGGTATTTACCGATTCTGTAAATACCGATTCGGTAATGCCCATTGATTCCTATGGGCATTGAAGCCCATAGGAATCAATGAGCAATACCGAATCGGTATTTACTGATTCGGTAAATACCGATTCCAGCAAGGGTGCAGGGAGTGTCACTTTGACACCCTCTAGCACCCCAAATACAGGCATGTGCGCCATGTGGCACACAGACATGCCCTAAGGGCAAGTCTGTCTGTCACATGGCATAGGTGTGCATGCACAGATGTGCATGCACACCTGAATTCGGTATTTTACCACACAATAGGATTGTGTGGTAAAATACCGAATTCTGAAGGCCTGTAGCACTGTAAATAGTGCTACCTACATCTTGGATTTACCGAATCGGTAAAATTACAGATTCGGTATTTTACAGATTCGGTACATTTACCGATTCGGTAAATTTACCGAATCTGTAAAATGATGCCCCTACATCCCAAAAACCCATTTACCGGTCGGTAACGGCCGAAATCGGCCGTTACCGGCCGGTAAATGGCCACCTAAATCTGGCCCTATGTCTTCAGAAATCCAATGCAGCGATAAGAAACTTCATGCAGGGATTGATTTTTAATAACTTTTACAAAATATCTGTTAAAATCCAGCTTCTACACTGATTTTTTACGAAACATAAAAATAGTGGTTTTCTTTTTTTCCTAGGTAGTTGCAAACTCATGAGAGTAGATTTCCAATTTAAATTGCCATTTTAGTTTTCTTTTGGAACAGTCTGGGCCTTACGCAATGAAAATATCTATTTAGGACTTGTGGTTGCAGGGACACTATACATTACATTACAGCATTTTTGGGGCCAGAATTCACAAAGGGATGAAATATTCTGCTTTTAGAACTTGCACTTGTTGTGGTAACAATGCTGACATTCCTCTTTGTGATCAATAAATATGCATCTGTTCAAAGCAGTGTCAATGCGGACACCAATCTGAAGCGCTTTTTGCTTGACATTTTTAGGTGGGAAACAACCTTTACAACGCAACTTTTACAACGCATTACCATTACAACAAAACTTTTACAACACAACATCCATTACATAGCATGCCATTACAGCGCAACCATTACAACGTATTACACTACAACGCATACCATTACAACGCATGTCATTACAACGCAGTCATTACAACGCATACCATTACAACGCATACCATTACCATCTAACACTGACCCTGCTGTTGCACCCCCTGGAGTTAGAATAGTAATTTTTACCCCTACACTATCCAACACTTACCCTACTGTTGCACCCCCTGGAGTTAGAATAGTAATTTTTACCCCTACACTAACCAATATTTACCATACATTCAATGTAATGTTCTGCGTTGTAATGGTATGCGTTGTAAAGGTAGTATGCGTTGTAATGGAATGCGTTGTAAAGGTCGTTTTTAAAAATTCGTTGTCATTGCATGCGTTGTAATGGAATGCGTTGTAATTGATGTTGCGTTGTAAAAAATGTGTTGTAAAGGTGTGCGTTGTAAAAGTATGCGTTGTAACGTCATAAAACCTTTTTAGGTAGAGCCTAGGCAGTGCACACGCGCTGTCTGTTGACATGCTGTATCTAAATCTGGGGGGTTTCACCACTCCCATTTCATGCCCATCACTTTCATTGGTCTCTTAGCCTGCTTTTCAAAATTCCTTTCCTTTCTTTTGTATATCCTTTACATTTGTCCCTCCTTTTGCGTAGTTTGTCACCACCCAGGAGACTGACCATGTTACATGGATCAGATCACTTCTGGCCATTTTTTTTGTTTTGGTGCACTATCTTTTTAAGTTTGCATTCATTCTTACTGTGACTTTACGTCTGCAGTGCTTCTTTACAGAGCATGGCGGCCACACGCCTTTAATTTTTTTTGGACAGCGTCCATAACCTCTTATACCTATGACACTGCAAGTAGAGTTGCATAAGTTCGAGTAGACCATAGACGCGAAAACTTGCTCAGCTCACCAGCTTCTACAGACAGAATGATTTAGTGACCATGCTAAAATGTAATTTTTCCATCTTCAAAAGCTACCAAATGTAATTTAAAATAAAACTTTTTTAAAAAAATACTTTTAAATAATGTACAAAGTACTATCTAAAACAAATTAAAATAAGTGAACCTTACAAAAGTAGTTAAAAGTATTTAAAAAACGGATACAAAAAATCAAAATCCTCCATGTTAGTATATAGTATATATTAAATAGCTGTAAACCTCATTACATTCTCTCTGAGCAAGCTCTCGTAGAACATGGCTTCCACCGATTGTCACTCTTCTATGTCTACAGTTTTTCCTCTTCTTAGGCTGGAAACAGGTGTTTCCTCCTCTAGGATGCAGCTTCAACCACGGCTTTGATGGTAAGAGTTGGGTAGTATATGTTGCCTTGGGGAGCCCTGTTGCACGAGTGGTGGGCTGACAGGCTGGGGGGTGAAAGAATAGACAAGAGGCTCCCTCGCTGTAATTGAACTTTCTCCAGCCCTGTTGTGGGATCCTGGAGGGTACCTTGGGCAATGAGCGTAAGCACCTCAATCTAGCCACAACGTACTCGGATACTGGTTCCAAAAGTTTCAGTGGCTATACACTGAGGCCACTGGAAGTTTGCAGGAGCCTGTGCGCGATGTGTAGAAGACAAGCCTACTCACACACTACCGACTTCTGCGGCTATTACTCATGTCCAGGGTAGTGTTGTTCAGTTGCTCTAGCACTTTGGAACTTAGAGCATTGTTTACCTGGCCTCACTTATGACAGATAGATAGAGCATAATACTCACCAACTCTGGGAGATCAGCTTTTATGTTGTAGGGGTAATCCCACATTTCATTGCATTCTCCCCTCATGTAAGGCAAGGTAATATTCAACTGTGTCACCTGACATCAGGTAAGGTAATTTTATAGTCTAACATTTGCTCTCAAATGACATGTCACAGCACCCTAATATTATTAATATTATTATTAGAAGGTGTGTAATATAATCATATATTCTTTTATATAATCTTTGCTTTTCATGGAGCTGGAAACTCGACTCATCCTGCTGCTGACACAATGGAAGGAGTCCTTTTATAAGATATTTGTTAGTTTCATTGCACCAGAAGGCCTTTAAGCCGACTATAGGAGCCTGTCTCTAATCAGCCCTGAAAAGACAGGGTGCGGCACGCCTCAATGGTAGTGCTTTAAATAGAACTGTGAGGTCAGTGCAGTGCAGTGACCCACCGCTGGGGAGCTCTGTGGGCACCGCAGAGGACATGGGCATGGGCTGGGGCCACAACAGGGCACACGTGACTTGTTATCCCACAAGTTAGACATCAAGAACACTATCCAAATGGGTAATAACAAATTGACATGTTTCCTATAGACAGATGCAGTGCAGTCCAGGAACTGCAGATGTTTAAAATTCATAGTGCCCTCGATTGGACTACATCTTCCTTAGCCAAACCCTACAGGGTACCTTGCAAGATGCTAAGATTTTTCCACTCTCAGAATCTGATCAAAGCTTATACACTGTTTGTCTTAACTGGTCGGGAGATGCCTCAACCACTCCCAGATGGTACTTTCCACTGTCGCTCATTCGTGACAAAGAATCCTGCACCAAACTACGAACCACCATCACTGATATTTTTACCGCTAAAAAGACACCTCGGAATTCACCACCTGGGATACACTGAAAGCTGCTATTCGGGGGGAGTGTATTGCCCTTAACTCTGCATTAAATAGGCAGCGTGCACACGAGGGAGAATTGTTGGAGTCCGAGCTGACTACGCTTGAACTTACACATAAAGCTAACCCCACAAGGCAAACGCTACGCAACCTCACAGCCCTCAGAGGTAAACTACGGACCATCTACAACAACAGGTCAGAATTCACACTTCTTAAACTGCGACACTTATCCTACACCCAGGGCAATAAAATTGGTAAACACTGTGCCAGACAATCAAAGGATAAAAGGGAGAGAGAGTACATAAGCGGGACACTGAACCCCAAGGGAGAAGTTACACATAAGGACGAAGATAAAGCTGCCATTTTTGGGCCCTTTTATGAGGACCTCTACACTGGGAACTACTTAGATATGGAGGCACAGCAGACATACCTTCAGTCATTACCTCTGCCCCAGGTGTCAGTAGCCTGGAATGACCGGCTCTCCGCGCCTATCACTATAGAAGATATCACCTGGGCCATCAAAAGCTTAATACCTCACAAAGCCCCTGGGCCAGATGGCTACAAGGCTCTTTTTTACAAGACTTTTGCCCAGGACCTTTCCCCCTATCTTGTGCCTCTTTTTAACAGAATGGCAGAGGAAGGAGCTACCTCCAGCACTATGTCCGAGGCAGTGATTTCTGTGATCCCCAAACCAGGGAAGGACCCCCAACGTTGCGCCTCTTACAGGCCGATATCACTACTGAATCTTGACGCCAAGCTATATTCTTCAATCATTTCCAAACGCCTAAATGACCTCATGCCCGCCCTCATCCACACAGACCAGTCGAGGTTTATCAAAGGATGCCAAACACATGATAATACTCGTAGAATCATACATTTAATAGAGAAAGCCAATAAGCGCCGCATCCCTGCGGTCTTAGTAGGCTTAGACGCCGAGAAGGTTTTGAAATTGGACAGCACCCTTCAGAATGAAATACACAATTTAACCCCTTCAGTGCTAATGACAAGGGTAACTCGTCATGGAGTTTCCATTGATTTCAATGGAAATTCAATGGTCCTTATTGCACACCCCTTAGCATCCAAGTGGTTAAGATAGATAACAAATATAATATCTCAACATTTATTCAATCACGTGTGACAGTATCACAATTGTTTTCCCAACAAATACACAAGCAAGAGACTCTGTATCTTCAATTTTCTGTCCTTTATTCAGTTTTTCATTTTCATTAAAAAGCGCTGATAGTCAAATAGCCAACGCGTTTCGTCCGTTACCGGACTTCTTCAGGGCTATACACAATAAAAAAGATACAAAAACACATATTTACAAAGTGCAATACACAAGTGCTATTTGCTTAACACACACTTTTAATAAAAAGAGAGAACCAGAATTTTTAAAAGAACAAAGTAATTTAGACATTTGGAGATCTCTAGGACATTTTTTTACAGAATATTGTGGATAATAGAGAATTGACATTTTTCAACACATTTATATGCAGTGATTTGTCTGAAAAAAGATCTAGAACATGTAAAACAATAGGCCTCTTTTTTTACAAAACATTGTACCCCTTTAGATCATTTTTTGTCCAACATTTCTTGTTTTAGATCTTTCAGAACTTATCCTCTTACCCTGTACCCTCAAATGCACTCATGATACAGCTAGTAGCATGTTATTAATTTCTGATACAATTATACAAAGAAAAAGATTATATAAAAGGATACCTGAATAGGACGTATTGTTGTCAGGTTCATATATGATGCATATTTAATGTCCAGTTGTAGATCTGTTGATGTAATAATCACCATTTAATAAATATAATAGTGCAATATATTATGTACAATTGTCTAGACCCTATACTGTATTTATAATAACACACTAGCGACATGAGACTCTCAAAAATTAACAACAATTGACAAAATAATCTAAACAATAGTATCTTAAGCTATATTATGTCGGATGCTCTGAGATACCATCATACTCACAAAGTTTATATAGTTCTCTTTTCTCATTTGGAAATATTAGTAGTTCGAAAAAGAGTCGTAGATCAATTTGACATAGGTTTTGTTCAGGCCAAGGTAAGCCCTAAGAAAATATATAAATAATGCAAGGTATTATATTCTAGACCCATTCTATTGGTGAGTACTAGAAAAATATAACAAATAACCCAAATAAGGAACATATTAAAATCAAGAACCAAGTCAGCAGTAACAGTTGTAAAGCACCGTTCTTTTTTGTGGATATAAATAATACACCCCACACAAGCCCCCATTTTAGATTAGGGAATAGAAAAAACGGTGATTAGTAACAACACGTTCTGTATGGCCACCTCATATGTTTAAAGAGTAAGTAAAACACGGAAGCCAATGCCACAATAGGTGCATATTTATATCAATGTCTACACAAGGCAACTACATTCAATAGATGACACGGCAACAATAGATAAACTGCGCCGTTTTTTTGTGCATCTCTATGTGTCCCTCAAAGCGATAAGCACCATCTTTGAATGGGTAAGCGTCTTTACCAAATATACGTTTTGTTGATTTGGGCCGCCTCATAT
This sequence comes from Lissotriton helveticus, assembly GCF_964261635.1. Taxonomy (NCBI): domain Eukaryota; kingdom Metazoa; phylum Chordata; class Amphibia; order Caudata; family Salamandridae; genus Lissotriton; species Lissotriton helveticus. The sequence goes on along the minus strand of NC_136059.1, from coordinate 1,886,047,865 downwards.
TGGAGGAAGACAGATATTCAGAGCACCTCATTCAGCTATTACTTATGAGGCGATCCATAAATAAGAAAAAATATGAAACCCTTGACAAATTAATTTATCTCGAAGGATTTAGTGTGGCGAGTAAAATGCTGCAATGACCATAGCATAATCTCCAAAAATTAGACGTAATAGTGATATCGTCAATATAAATCAAAATTAAAAAGAAAATACAAATCATTAGCTGTTAGGGTACACTTGAAAGTAAAGAGGCAACCGGTATAGTAGATCGAATTGCCGATAACCAAATACTTCTGTTATCAGCGCCATCTTGGGCAAGTAATTAACTGAACAGAGACTGAGTTTCGTGTCGCCCGTTCCCCCACTAATCAAAGAGTCTTAAAACAACAGTTATCGGCGCCATCTTAGGCAGATAAATAAAAAACAGAGACTAAGCTTCGTATCACATACTCCGTCAATGGACACAATAACGTCATAATAGAAGTGAAGTCTGATCAAAAAAATATATATAATACTAGCTAAAGCGCCTCAAGCCCTCAGCTAAGCAAAGAACTTTATCATGCCCCACTTACCAAAACACCGCAGAGAAGAGCGTAACAAAATGGTCTTCTGGTTCAACTTAAGACCTCAACAGCCCAAGCTTTTATATATGAGACTGTCATAGCATAATTAGATAATTAGCTAATTATCGTCTAATTAGGCGCGCTTGAATTGCGTAAGAATACCACCAAAATAACGGCGCCATATTGGAACGGTTAAGGAAGCACATAAGTTAACCGAAGACCGCTGTTAAATTGAAGCCTCATGTTGGATCGGTAAACCCCAGTGCCTGGATTTGTGTAAAACACAAAGTACAAACTATAAAGAGCCCGATAAAATGTATTTTTTATATCAAGATACAAAGCGAGGCATATCGTCTGAATAGGCGCGTCTCGGTTATATATGAAGGGTAACAAAAAGATTTCGCCATAATAGAGCAATTAGAAAGCGTATCAGATGACCTCACACCGCTGTAAAAAGGTAGCACCATATTGGAATAATAAAACCCTGTGCATTGGTATAAGAAAAAGAGTATATAAACTATCAAAAAGCTCAACAAGAACTATATCGGATTAGCAAAGCAAGGGATAAAAAGAGACTTCTCATTTAAAGCATTCCAGTCTGACCCTAAACATACAAAATATGCCCATAATCATGGTATGCATAGTATGGTGATAACCCAACATAGGTTCTCCAATGATAACCAACGCAAGTGCAACTAGTGGCTGCACGCGTCTTCACGAGACATGCACATAAGTCAGCGTGTTTGTTAATCACAAAAGGCAAGTATTATGTTGTGCATGCACTATGTATCAATGAGATCTCCCCTTTTATCAGACATTCAGACATCCTTGTTTGCCCTATTTCTGTATATCCTGAATATTAAATGGACAACTATTTTCTCGATATAATGAAAATTTATAATCCCAAACATTATGCATAAACATAGTTGACGCAACATAGTCTTTTCAAATTGTCCTAACCAGAAAAGACTTACTATTCATCAGAAAACAATATCCTATTTACAGCACATCTCAGAATTCAAGATGAGTTCAGGTTACATGGAAACACACATTAATCTATAGCTCCCTACAGAAAATAGTGGTATTCATTATTAGTGTTTATTCCTTGATGAACCGACCTCAATCTACAGATCCAGCGAGATTCCCTTTGTCTCAAGGATAGCGTCCTATCCCCGCCCCTGGAGTTAGTGTGTACATGGTCAATAGCATGAAAACTGATGGTATCATGGTCGGGGTGGCAATCTAAGATGTGTTGTACCACTGGACTGCTTACATCACGATTTCTAATGTCACGAATGTGCTGCCGGATTTCTTTTTTTAGATTTCTAATGCTGCTACCCACATATATCTTTTTGCAATGACAAATAAGTACATATACCACGTGAGTCGTATTGCAATTAATAAACCCACTTATGGTATAACTTTTTGGTCCATTATACTTGAATGTTTTGACTTTGTTTGAACCAAACTTGCAAATAGAACAGTTGCCACATATATAAAAACCATCAGGTTTCTCAGGCAACCATGTAGATTTTTTGTTCTGGTGCCTTTCTTGTACACAACCCTTGATTGTGTTGGCACTATATCCTTTGGAATAGTGTCTGACTGTAGTAAGTGCCAGTGATTACGAAGCATATTATAAATGTGGCTGCTATATAGACCATATTCAGTCACAAAAATACACTGGTTGCGAAAGTCATTATCCCTTATTTTAGGTTGACTAGTAAAGGCATCACTTCTATGTTTTTTCCTTATTTTATGTTCTGCGTTTTTGATTACTATGGGGTCATGGCCTCTCCTTTTGAAATCATTAGCGACTTTTTGTAGACCCTTCTCAAAGTTGGAATCTTCACTGCAATTGCAGCGAACACGTAGCATTTCCCCAAAGGGAATGGCAGCAATGGTGTTCTTGGGGTGGCAGCTAGCCGCATGCAGGCCACTGTTGCATGATGTGGGTTTTTATACATGTCACTGTGGATTGTGCCATCTTTGGCATATAGCCTCAAATCAAGAAAGACAATCTCTTGTTTGGAGCTAGCAAGCGTTAGTTTGATGTTCCGTTCATTCGAGTTGAGAAAGCTAAAATACTGGTCAAGATCATCCTCACTTCCCTTCCAAATTAAAAAAATGTCACCTATGTAGCGAACATAAAAGAGAATGTGTTCAATCCAGTCTTTAGCGCCACGGCCCCAGGCATGCTTCATCTCATACAAACCTATGAATAGGTTTGCATAAGATGGAGCAAACCTGGACCCCATGGCTGTGCCACGTCTTTGTATGTACCAGGCACCTTCGTGAAGGAATACATTCTGGGTCAGGATTAGCCGAGAAGGTCTTTGACAAGGTGGACTGGGCTTTTCTATTTAGCACACTCACAGCATTTGAGCCTGCCAACCGAAGCTGGAGCCTTGCCCCTTATTGTTTTATACCGCCCCCCCACTCCTATGCCTCTGTTCCCTGCCACTCTTTGTGAGCAGCTCACTGCCTTAATGACCTCCTCAGCCTGTGTTGCCATATATGGCGACTTTAATTACTGGTTTAACCACGCTGATGCTGGTCCTCATGCTACCGAATTGTTTGAGGCACTTTCCAGCCTCAACCTGACGCAGCATGTTACCTCTCCCACTCACACTGGGGGCAACATCTTAGATCACATCTGGACACAGGGTGTATCGCTTCTCGGCCCGACTATTTCCCCCTGTGTCTGGTCAGACCATTCACTGATCGAGTCATCTATTCTTATAAAGGGCCTGGTCAGGCCCCCCCTCCAGCACGGAGGGTCCGCTTGGAATCGGAAGACCCTCGACTCACCTGCTTTTCTCTCCTTACTTGTTAAAACTCAGCCTCTACTCCCTGAGACTTTAGATGTCAATACTATGGATGCCAACATCTCACATTGGCTAACGACGGCTAGCGACATATGCGCACCTCTATCCCGCTTCTCTCGCACTCACCCCAATAAGTCCCACAAATGGTATAATTCCACCTTAAAACAACAACATTTGGAGCTGCGCCGACTGGAGCGTAGATGGCGGCGCAATTATCTTAGCTCCGACAGGGAAGCATACGTGTCCGCGCGCAAGGCCTATAAAATCGCAATCACCTCTACTAAAACCACCTTCATCTCTAACAGAATTTTAACAGCTCCTAACAGATCTAAGGAGATCTTCAAAGTCCTCGGCGAACTGACATCGGACGCCAGGACACTTCTGAATCCGCCTCCTTCCTTAGAATCTTGCACTGCTCTAAACTCCTTTTTCATTGATAAAATCACTACTATCAAGAATTCCATTCCCCACTCACCCCCACCCGCTACAGCAGTTCCATCTCTTGCTAATACATCTACTCTTTCTCAGTTCCCCGCGCTCGACCCGGAATCCCTTACTAAACTGTCCATTCGTGTGAAATCTGGATCCCCTAAGGACTGTTGCCCTCCCTTCATGCTTCGCAACATTTGTCACACCCTTCCTCACTGTATTCTCCCTTTACTTAACTCTTCCCTTAATTCGGGCATAGTCCCCAGCTCATTCAAAGAGGCCGTACTGGTGCCCCTCTTAAAAAAGCCAGGTGCCGATCCAGCAGCCCTGGCCAACTACCGCCCCATCTCCCTCCTGCCCTTCCTATCTAAAATCCTTGAGGCTCATGTTACGACCTGCCTCTCGCATTTCATCGAGGAGTCCAACTTCCTGGCGCCCAACCAAGCCGGGTTTAGACCAGCCCATTCCACCGAGGCCGTGATCCTCGCTGTGCTGGACAACCTCAGACGCAATGATGACAGAGGACAACCCCAGGCATTAGTTCTACTCGATCTATCGGCGGCCTTCGACACGGTGGACCATAACATCTTAATCCACCGTGTCGAATCCGCCGGAGTCTGCGGGGTTGCCCTGGCTTGGATTAAATCCTTTCTAGAGGAGAGATCTCAGGCAGACAGCATGGGTCATTTTCGCGCCACCAGCGTCTCATCATCCTGTGGAGTTCCTCAAGGATCTTCTCTGTCTCCCCTTCTTTTTAATTTGTACCTTCAACCCCTCCTTCACTCCTTAGGTAAGTGTGACATCACCGTGTTTAATTACGCGGATGATTTACAACTTATTTTTCCCCTCACTTCTCCTGACGCTGTCACTAACTTCCAGACAGCCTTGACACACATCCAGCACTGGATGAATCAAAACCAACTCAAGCTCAATCCGGGCAAGACTGAGCTCCTTGTCCCAGGGAGAAGTGCCCCTTTCTGGGGCCCTCAGTACTGGCCTATTGAGCTCGGAACACCTCCCTCTCCTGCTGGATGTGTAAAGAGCCTCGGAGTCTTGATTGATTCCGGGCTCACTCTCAAGGCACAAGTGAGCGCAGTAACATCTTCCTGCATGTTCCAGCTCTACAGGATACGGAAAGTCGCTCACCTTCTATCGCCTGAAGCCTTGCTGCAAGTCCTAATAGCCCTGGTGATGTCCCGGTTGGACTTTTCTAATTCTATCTACTACGGTCTCCCTAAATCTCAGCTGTCTAGGCTACAGATCGTCCAAAACCAGGCTGCTCGACTTGTCTTCAAAATCCCTAAATGGCAGTCGGCCCAACCCCTACTACGCCACCTTCACTGGCTACCAGTGAACGAAAGAATCACTTTCAAGGTTCACTGCCTGGTCTTCAAAGCCCTCACAGGTCCCGCCCCTGCTTTTCTTAAATCTCTAATCACCTCTTACTGTCCTTCTCGCACTCTAAGGTCCACCCACCTCCAGCTCCTCGTCGTCCCCCGCTTCAAACTCTCTAGATCGGGTGGCCGCAGCTTCTCTTGTCTAGCCCCCAAGCTGTGGAACTCCCTCCCTCTCTCAATCAAGTCATCTTGCTCCCTTCTTTCTTTCAGGAAATCCCTAAAAACACTACTCTTCCCCCACTAATTTTTTTTACCTCTCTTTCTTCCTCTTTTCTTTATCCGATTAGCGCCAGGAAACCCATGGTGACAGTGCGCTCAAGAAATTTGTTATAACATAACATAACATAACATTTGGCTTTTCGTCCAAATTCATCAACATGGTGAGGGCTAACTACTGTCTTCCTAGCTCCAGAGGGGTGGTCAACAGGATATAATTGCCTACCTTTCTACACTCAAGAGGCACATGGCAGGGTTGTGCCCTCTCCCCTTTACTTTTTGCTCTCAGCATCGAACCCTTAGCCTTAGTGATCCGTAATAAACCAGATATTCAGGGCATACCATTTACAGGGGAATCCCACAAAATATCCCTATTTGCAGATGACGTTCTTCTCTCCTTTTCCGAACCTAAGACGTCCCTTCTGAGTCTACAATCGGAACTCAAATGCTTCGAATTAGTGTCAGGATTCAAAATCAACCTAGGCAAATTGTACATACCTAATCTCACCCTCTCACCTGCGGAGGCCCTTAGGCTTCAATCCCTCACCCAGCTCTCCTGGGCTGCCTCCTCCATCCAATACTTGAGGGTTCAACTCACCCCGAGACTTGAGGGATTATACGCTGCCAACTTTCCTCCCATTCTCACGCGCATTCAGACTGCACTTTCGAAATGGAAGCCTCTTTTCCTATCATGGTTAGGCTGCATACATGCAGTAAAGATGATACTCTTGCCCAAGCTTCTCTACTTATTTCAAGCCTTACCTATTGATCTGGAGCGTGATTTCTTTCTAAAGGTGAAGGGCATGATATTACACTTTATTTGGCAGGGTGGGCGAGCCCGCTTCTTACCTGAACCTAAGACGTCCCTTCTGAGTCTACAATCGGAACTCAAATGCTTCGAATTAGTGTCAGGATTCAAAATCAACCTAGGCAAATTGTACATACCTAATCTCACCCTCTCATCTGCGGAGGCCCTTAGGCTTCAATCCCTCACCCAGCTCTCCTGGGCTGCCTCCTCCATCCAATACTTGAGGGTTCAACTCACACCGAGACTTGAGGGATTATACGCTGCCAACTTTCCTCCCATTCTCACGCGCATTCAGACTGAACTTTTGAAATGGAAGCCTCTTTTCCTATCATGGTTAGGCTGCATACATGCAGTAAAGATGACACTCTTGCCCAAGCTTCTGTACTTATTTCAAGCCTTACCTATTGATCGGGAGCGTGATTTGTTTCTGAAGGTGAAGGGCATGATATTACACTTTATTTGGCAGGGTGGGAGAGCCCGCTTCTTTTACTCTCTGCTGCGCCGCTTTCTTACTGATGGGGGAGTTGGCCTCCCAGACATCCTTTTATATTATAAAGCGGCACAGCTGAGAGTTCTAGTTGAATAGTCCCAGCAGGAATCCGAGATACATTGGCTACATATGGATTGCAGTGTGACGGGACGAACCATTTGGGATTTGGTGTGGCACCCTCGCAGGCATAGACCTCAGACCACATACATTAGTACCCCCACACGCACCACTCTTAAAATATGGGACTCTGTCTCGGGTGATGATAGGTGGACTTCATTTCCATCCCCGTTTACTCCAATCCACTTTAATCCAGCTTTCCCACCGGCTCAACACAAGGGACCGTTTGATGCCTGGAGAAAGGGAGGCTGCTTAGCGTTAACGCATCTGTTCCACAATTATGATCCCCTTAACTTCGATCACTGCAAAAGGGATTTTGAATTAGAGAACACAGAAAGGTACCTTTACACCCAATTGATGCACTGGGCCCTTGCTCCTCCGATACTGGAGGCTGCCACCCGACCTCTAACAAAATTTGAGGCATTTCTCACCAAGACTTCCACCATGAAAGGGGTGATTTCATTCATCTATAGCTTTCCACTTAAAAAAGTGCTTTCCCCACGCCCCAGATACATGTCCATGTGGGAAGACTTAATACACCGTCCTATTTCCGAGGAGGAATGGACGCATCTCTGGTCCGATATTGCATGCTTCAATCATTCTTCAGAACTCAGGGAAGCTCACCTGAAGACCATGATGGACTGATATCTACATCCTTCCAAACTCTGCCAGATCTTTCCCACCTCCTCGGATAGGTGCTGGACAGGATGCGGGCCTCTGAGGGACTTCCAACACATTTGGTGGGATTGCTCGAATATCCGCCCTTTCTGGGAGGAACTTCTGGCACATATAAAAGACATTTTAGGATATCCCTTTCCCATTACCATGGCAGGCGTTCTTTTGGGGCTTCGTGACCCATCCCTAGAACACCAGACACAGGCTGATAAGATGATTATGTGGCTCTGCATTGGAGCGGCTAAGGTCACTTTAGGAGCTGCATGGAAGAGAAAGGAGGCTCCGGCTATATCCCTCTGGCACTCCTGCCTCTGGCGACTGCTTAGCCTAGAGCTTATGGCTGACATTTTTAGACATAATTATAAAAATGTCCAATTTAAATGGGGCCCCCTCGTCGCCTTTCTCCCTCGGGCCTACCGTCTGCGGTATGCCCCTCCACCATCAGAGCCCTCCATCTCTTCCAATTTTGAACATAATCCCAGTCCTTCAGAAAAGTCTGAAAACCTGGGGGCATATTACCAAGCAATAGCGATAATTATCACTATTGCTTGGTTAGAGACAAAAATTTACCGCTGAGCTGCGGCGATTTTTATCGCAAATAAACCTTGGTATTACCAAGGTTTATCGCAAATGCGATAAAAATCGGCCGCAATGCATGAATATCGCTGAAAAGTCAGTGATATTCATGCATTACCGAGCTAATGCTCTTAGCCATGTTATCCACCTCCCATTGGATAACATGGCTAAGAACTGCTCAGGGCAGGTGTTAGCTTTTGGAGATATTCGCGCTTAGCGCAAATATCTCCATAAGTTGGTAATAGGAGAAAGCGATGTTAGCGACAGTTTCCAGTCGCTAACATCTTGGCACGCCCACTTTGCATGTCATTAGTGATAAATATCACTGACATGCAAAGTGGGGCCCAAGATGGTCGCTATCTCCTACTAGCTGTCGCTAACTGGTGTTAGCGACAGCTAGGTAATAGGGAGATCATTTTATCTCCGCTTTCTTGGCTTTTAAAGCCAAAAAAGCGGAGATAAAACCCCTTGATAATAGGCCCCTAGTTGTTTAACTAAGTACACTGAACTAATACTTTTTCTTCTTCTTCTGTCATGGCTTCTTAGGTCCAGTGCCAAGACACCTTCGGGTATTCGTGCGCTTTAGAAATCATATTAACATTAACATCATTAACATTAACAGTGTTGACCAACCTATCGTTGGTATATAAATTGGCGCCACCTCGGGTAGGGTGGGGGGTGAGTCGGGGGGGTTGTTCCTTTGTACCATGTCCCATGTTGGGATATGTTTGTCTACGATTTTTGTCTATTTCTCATACAGCACTTCAGTGGCGCAATTTGGAGAAGATATTGTCACAGAGGGACGCTGCGATTTCTTTGGACTGCCTGTGTGCTTTGCATGGTTGCATGACCATTGTTTTCTTTTCAAGCTCCAGGATATTTAGAAGCTATATCTACCATTTGGCTTACTTACTGAGGAGAAGAGCTAGTTTACATTGTTCAATGCACTTTGTACGCCCTTATACTTCTGCTGAGGCATTCAGGTCCCCTGCGTGGGACCAAGTGATGATGCACTTTCGCTTGTGGTCTGTAATAAAAACCAATAAACATATTTTTGACAAAAATTCATAGCGCCTACCTTTTAGTAACACAGAAACCACAATCCATACAGAAACAAAGCACCCAAGGTCAGAACGCAGTGAGCGCAACTCGAAAAATATAAGTCCCTGGCTTACTCATGCCCTCAATCGTTTACCCATTCTCTTAAATGGTCACAGTCAGCCACTCAATTCATGGAATCTCATTCAGCCACACACCACTTACTCACCCATTCAGCTTTTCACTAACATACACACTCACAGAGTCAGATATAGACTACTAACACATACCTTCACTCACCCATATTCATTCACTGGACGTCAGTCACATATTTTTTTTCAGCCAGTTAAACCCCCGCCTCTCTTATTTATTGATACCGTAGCATATTAAAATATATGTTTGTGATGTGACCTGCTTTTACAGTTTACAGCTTGTTCATACGTTTTGATTGCATCATAGTGTAAGTCACCTAGAAGCTATGTTCCTGGCTTTAACGCTGCCTTGTGTGTGCTAAAGTCACTGTATTTGGATCTGCCCTTAAGCACACTTATCAAACTAAAATACATGCACGCACACAGAGGCAGCATACATAATATAGATACACGCATACATACATAAAAACATAAATATATACAAATATATGTATTCAGCCTCTAACACACATCATACATCCAGAAACATATCAGACACACATATACACCCTCACACACACCTATAACCCCATCTCATATACGCACACTCACACATTGGCAGACTCGAGATAAACATACACTAGCTGGTATAGGCTCACAGACACACACACACACTCCATGGTTCTTTAGCCAGGCATAAACAAACACAGACGTTCGGTTAAAATATCAGATTTACTTTTTGATATGGAGACAAGGACGCCTGATTTCCAAAAGCCCGGGGGCCTCATTTATGAGGCCGTGCGTCACTTTTACGCCGCCGAGTGACGCACCAGCAACATAAAAAATTTACCTTGTTGCACCATATTTACAAAGTGACGCATCTAGGTAGATGCGTCACTTTGTAAACCCCTGCGCTACATTATACCTGCGCCAGGTATAATGTATGCAGGAGGGCGTTCGGACGCAAGAAAGGGTCATAGAAGTGAAGCAGTGAAATCTATAAGATTTCACTGCGCCACTTCTAGGACGCAAATGCGTCAATTTCTTTTGCCTGCTTCACAGCAGGCGTAAGATTGACGCAGGCCCTTTCACATGGGGCTTGCCCCATGTGAAAGGACACATTTCTGGAGTTGTGTCACTTTTGTGACACACTCCAGCAATGCGTCACTTTTGCGCCATACAGATACGTCAGAAATACTGACGTATCTGTAACTTCTTGCGCAATGATGCATCATACTGTAAATATGACACATCATTGGTGTCGCAAGGAGGTCGCAATGAAAAGTGACGCATCGCTGTTTTCACGCAGCGATGCGTCACTTTTCATAAATGAGGCCCCGGGTCTCTCTCGGAGGCACAGACTGCACTGGGTACTAAAAGTGATTTACTTGTTGCAGGTCTGCTGTGTGAGGGCGCTGTGCAGCATGAAGCAGGCTGGAGTGCATCATCTCCTCGAGGTGCTGGGCTTCAATCCTCAATTATTATTACGAGACTGAAGTTCCCTCCGGAACATGGGAGTGCGAGCTCTCCGCACAACAAGTCCACATGCGTGACTCATGCTCTCAACCCACCCAGTCCACAGTGCCTGTCCTCCCATGCTTCTCAAGTGGCACGCCACCTCATCCTGTCAGTGTACCCCTAGATACCCACGCTCTGTACATACCAATGCCCCAGCTCCTCACACTCAAAACCAAGTGCGTTTTATATAGACCCGGTCATGCTCAGATCAATCTCTCAGGCAAGGAGGAATAATTTACAGAGAAGTTTTTTTATTGTAGCAGAAGCATCTGAAGCACAAGAGGCTGTTCCTAGAACAGCGTGATGTGAGGGTTCGGTTGTTATCCAGTTTATGCATTAACATTGCATATCATGACCCTTTTCAAAGCACTAGGTGGAAGTACAAGCATTTGCAATGCAATAGGTCTCGCAGTTGTTAGAGTTTGAGCCATTGGCATTGTAAATGGCAAAATGCCTTTTATTTATGTGTTGGTTTTTAAAACGTAAATAAAAGGCATTGTCATTTACAAAGCCAATAGGTTAAACCCTTGCAAATGCGAGACCTATTGCAATGCAAATGCTTGTTTATTATTGTCAATGATACATGATATATACTGTCGGCTTGTGCAAGGGACTGTTGTTTTGGTTTAGCTATAAATGTTATTTTCTAAAATAAACAAGCACCAGTTGCTTACACAAGGACACGTTCATTTTTTGTAGGCTTGGGGCGATGAAGTGATTTGCCCAGAATCACAGGATGGTGAGCGAACGTCACACTCGAACCTTAGTTTCCCCAACTCCAAAGTCAGCAACTCTGGACCTACGCCACATCCTCCATTAATAATGTTGGCGCTATATTTGCTTCTGACCGAGTTATTAGCACGAGTGTATCTAAATGCGCACCAATGTTACAGTGAGTAAGCTTGCTGAAATGAAACATACATTTGACCTATGTATCTCCTTCGATAATTCATTAAAAAAAACAGCTTGCATTCTCTTATTTCTCTCCTTCTGTGTGTTATACCCCTGTCCTACTAAAAGGTGGATACATTAAATGTGAACCACTGAGTTCTGTTGCTCTTACGAGGAATTGTCTTACTCAAGGAGAGTCGCAGAGTCATTTTATTCCAATTGCAAGTAACTGCTACCTCGATTTTCCAAGTATCACACAGTTTGGTCAAGAGAGGAAGCCGGGGTCACAGTTCGCTTGTTTTGGAAACAAAACTGGCAATTAATAAACTAACTATCCATTCAGTACCAGTACATTAGGTTTGGAGATGGTTATGCATTTGTCGGTATATTAGAGATTCTTCTTACACCCATGCAGACACGCACGCAAACGTACGTACGTGCATACCCTTTTATTTCCTCAGGTGAAGAACTTGCAAACATAGTCAATATACAATTTTATCCAGTTCGATCGGAAACAGCTTGACTACATTTAAAGCAACAGGTGCGTCAGTATCATCCTCCTCAAATGCTACTTACTCACTTGTATCGACCCCTGGAGGTTGAAAGTCCGAGTCAGCGCTCGCGGCCTGATTCCACATACATTTCCAAGCCGTGCACATTACCCGGCCTGATGGCAATCAGATGGTCAGAAAACCTCTGAGGCTATACTAACCGAGCACGTCTGTGAAATGGTAAGTATGGAGACCACCTCTGACCCCCACCGACCCCTCCCCCTGTCATATACCCCTCCCGAAGTCTGACAGAGCAAAGTGTTCCGAGGTCGAGGGGCCCCTGAACCCGTTTTGTGACTCTCCCCCACCACCCATGTCTTACGTGATACATTCATCTCACTTTAACTTATTATAAACACCTGCAATTTACACGAAGCAGGTCCGATGTAAGTCTTAACGAAACATAAAAAAACACGATGAAAATAGTATCAGAGCTCTCAGTACGGGGGTGCGTATCATTTTTTTATGCTTTAAAGTGATATATTTTATTTATTGCACACTGACGAGATCATACAAAAACAAGTTCTAACCTGGTTCCCAAGCTATAAAGTCGGTAGCTCTGACCGTTAGGCCACATCCTCTCTTTGTCACATTAAGGGGGTTCACTAGACCCCTTTCTGCCTTCCAGGAGGTGGGGGCGGTGTGTTTTCTATAGCAAGGCCCTACAGTCAGAAAGCAGCGATTTACACAGAACCAATTCCCAGTAGCCAGCACTGAATAGAAAATGCGCAGCTTATTTTCGCCCATCTTTTAGTGGATTTATTTAAATCTCTGATTACTTATTGAGATAAGTCTTCAAGTCCAATTGCGAAGCACCTGGAGGGGCACAGGGTAAATTCCCTTATCTCACGCTCTTGACAAACCCAAATTCAGACAAACCAGTCACGGGACACAGACAAGAAACTCAAGCCCTACAGTACAAAGTTGACAAAAAGTAAACTGCTCACCCGGTCCAAGTCAGCCACAGACAGGAACGAGGGCGCAGGCTCAGTCTCTGGAGATTACCCCACAATGGCCACGATCGCCCAGGGCACAGATGAGGTCCAAGGGCCACTCAAGAAGCAGAGCAATCACAAGATTACCGCTGCAGGCCCGATCACTAAATATCTGAGCTCCATGCTTCAAAACGGCACCCACATTCAGTCGGAGCAGTCCTCCCTGATAACAACTCAAGCAGCAACAAGAAGGCGTGCGTATGTTACGAGCGAGGCCTGGAATGCAGGCGAGAGAGGCGAGCTCTGCTTTGATAGGCAGGAAAGTTCCTTGGAGCCTGCGAGGTTCCGGGAGATGCCCTGCCTCTGTGGCAAGCTCGCAGTGACGTAGCTCGTCCGGAGCGCGGCACCTTGGAGGCAGAGGGGTGTGGGTAGTGGAAAGCCCAGAAGAAAGCAGAGATTCCGGGAGTGCTGGGGTTCCCGGGAGAGAGCAGGCAAGGCATAACGGTGCACGCGAGGAAGGTCGTCCAACTTTCATAACATCCCGTAGCAGCGCAGCGAGAGAAGAGCCCGGTGAGTGGGGGGAGTGGGGTGTGTGTGCGCGTGTGTGGGTGTAGGGGTGTGTGCGCGTGTGTGGGTTTAGCTGTGTGTGTGCGTGTGTGTAGCTGTGCGTGTGTACATGTGTGGCTGTGTGTCCGTTAGCTGTGCATGTGTATATGTGTGGCTGTGTGTCTGTGTGCGTGCGTGCGTGCGCGCGTCCTGATCCATGGTGACTGAAGAGCATGCCGGAATCGGAGCGCGCGACCTGATCCGTTTTCGGCATGCTGCGCGTGCCCAACTCTTGTCTCCTTATAAGCAGAGCCGCCGACAATAGGTCTCTCGCTGCGACAGGGCTTCGCCCTGCATCGCAGGTGCGAGACCTAAAAAGGACATTAAGTATTATGTTATTTAATTGTCTATTCCATGGTTCAGCTCTTTTTACCCTCACAGTACGGCATCTGTTAATTCATTCCTAATAACTGATTGTTACTCAAACTATAATTCACATACTATTTCCCAACCTCTTCCCTCCCATTGAATATATCCCTCCACCACCCAAAACAAAAAAAACAAACTATAACAACCGTTTTAAAGGGTCAGGCAAAAGTTGCCAACATTCCCACAAAACAAACACAAAGCATTAATTATGTTTTTTAATAAGGCCATTCACTTATACATAATCTCATCTTAATTATAGACAAAGTCACAAAAATGCTAATAACACCTTTTTTATTATAACTTTGCAAGATGCTGAACACGAGCCGCACTACTCTACAACATAGTTTAAACACATTAGGGGAACCAATAGCTCTGGCTAAAATCTTATGAGGTCCCAAAGGCGAGGACTTTTTTTGTGCCAATGCTTATTCTGTTTGTGTTACGTTTCTGATGTTCTACTGTCTTCTTCAAAATAAAATATGGTCCTTCTCTTCGGTGTGCAGATAAACTTGCAGCTGCATTGTATTCACATTACTTTATGGGCCAATAAATCCAAATTTCTGCTATCCGTTCATGTTTAGCAACCCAAAAGTTGCTGTCCCAGCAAACTCTGGTTGATGTTGACTTGTGTGAGATTTTTAAAGTGTTTTGAATTAATATGGTATAGATGTATCCACAATACCATTTGCGATTCCTTACTAGCGAAAAAAAAGGATTCGCTAATAAGGAATAGCAAAAGGCTATGGGGCATATGCATCAATATTGCTTTTTGTGATTCCTTTATTGCGAAAAATAAGGAATCGCAATTAAGGAATCGCAAAATGCAATGCATCAAGAAATCGCTAAAAAAATATCGATTTCTTAAAATTCCTATGGGCCTAGAGGCCCATAGGAATGAATGGGAAGACATTCTCAATTTGCGATTCTCAATGAGAGAATCGCAAATTGAGAATGCAATTTCAAGGGTGCAGGGGTGTCCAAAGGACACCCTGTTGCACCCCTGAAATCTGCCTATAAGTGCATCTTGCACACACACATGCCCCAAGGGCATGTGTGTGTGTAAAATGGAACTTTGAAAAATGCACGTTAGTGCATTTTTCTACGTTTTCGCAAATTAACATGAAGGTCAACTTCATGGTAATTTGCTCCCCTTATTAGCGAAATCGCTAATTTTTTAAGTTTAATGCATTGCATTTAAGGAATCTCAAATTGCGAAAAGTACAAAAATGATGATGCATCCCAAAAGTTCAAATTGCATTCGCAAACGGACGAATTTTGCAATTCACACCACTTGCGAATGCAATTTTCAATGATGCATGCATGTAGAAATCGCAAAAATACTAGGGATTTCTAAATATTCCTAAATTGTGACTCGCAAATTACGAGTCGCAAATAAGGAATACCTCCCCATTCATTCCTATGGCAGTGAATGGGAAGACATTCTCAAATTGCGATTCTCAATTAGAGAATCGCAAATTGAGAATTCAATTTCAAGGGTGTCAAATGGACACCTGTTGCACCCCTGAAATCTGCATATGAGAACATCTTGCACACACACATGCCCCAAGGGCATATATGTGTGTAAAATGGAACTTTGAAAAATGCACTTTAGTGCATTTTTCAAAATTTTTGTTAATTACCATGAAGTTCAACTTTATGGTAATTTTCTCCCCCTAATAGCGAAATCGCTAACTTTTTTACTTTGATGCATTGCATTTAAGGAATCTCAATTTGAGATTCCTTAAATGCAATCTCAATTTAAGTAATCGGAATTTTGCGATTTCCTAAATTGTGATTTTTGCATTTGGGATGATGCATCCCAAATGCAAAAATACTGGTCGCAAAGGGACAGATTCTGAGAATCTGCCAGTTTGCGACCGGTTTTTCCTTTGATGCATCTATACCTATATGCTTTATGAGTGCTACGGTGCACTTGAGGGACGTTGAGGAGTTTGTATGACTGTGGGTACAGAAAAGACCACTTGTGATTTGAAAACACATTTTTCTTGCTGTGCCTCTGTATTGTATAACTGACAAAGAGACCCCCCCTGCCTGTACCAGAATGTGAATGTATTTTCGTGGCTTCTTTCCAGACACAGCCTTTTTGTATTGATGACCCTCACAACAGGGTGGTCTCCTGCCTGGAGCTGCAAATGGTCTGCATTTTGCTGTGACCAAGAAAGACAAAAGTCTGAGCCTCACCAGAAGGGGTTTCCTTTACCTTGCACAGTAGCTGCAGTTCCAAAACCTTATTGCGTGCAATGTTGCAGACTTTTAATCAGTAGCCCTTTGCTAACAAATCTTCATTTAATTTCGAAAGAGAGTCTAGTCACCAGTATTCTCACCTAAGTGTCTGGATCTCCACCCATGGGAGTGCAGGTAAAACATTTCCACTCCATGTGGAAGCTGCCCTTCCTCTCCATCTTGTGCCATGCCAAATGGCATGGTGAGCATAAAAAACGATGGATTTAGGCCCAGATCTCTATACTAGGGTGAATGTATGACATTGTTCTGCATTCTATCCATCAATTGTACTTTTTGCATTTGTCACCCTGAGTGGGACCGGTATGCTCAGATGTGAGCCCCATGCTCTCCATGCCACTGGAGTAAAGCTATCCTGGCTGATGAGGGCTGAAAGCCTGAAACCGGTCCTAGGATACTTGTTTCCAGGTCAGGGAGGACCTGGCCTGGCAGTTCGGGCTGGACTGTTCCCATTGGGCACAGGGTCAAGACTAATTTGCATATGGCTGAGTCCAAACTGGAATGGCATGGTGAGCAAAAAAACTATGGATTTAAGCCCGGATCTCCGTACTGGGGTGAATGTATGACATTGTTCTGCATTCTGTCCATCAATTGCTCTTTTTGTATTTGTCACCCTGAGTGGGACAGGTATGCTCAGACATGAGTCGCGTGCTCTCCATGCCACTGGAGTCAAGCTATCTTGGCTGATGAGGGCTGAAAGCCCGAAACCGGTCCTAGGATGCTTGTTTCCAGTCCAGGGAGGACCTGGCCTGGCAGTTCGGGCTGGACTGTTCCCATTGGGCGCATGGTCAAGACTGATTTGCATATGGCTGGGTCTAAACTGGAATGGCATGGTGAGCAAAAAAATGATGGATTTAGGCCCGGATCTATATACTGGGGTGAATGTTTGACATTGTTCTGCATTCTGTCCATCAATTGTTCTTTTTGCATATGCCACAATTGGTAGCATTTAAAATGGACCACTACTTTCTTTTACAGTCAATACTGTGAGCCAAACTCGAGAATGAACATCACCAGAAGCCCACTCTTGCATTTGTAGAATCTTCTTCTCAATGATTGTGTTGTTCACCTTTATATTTTCTGACATTGCTCTCATTTTCTCACAGTGCTGTGATCTTGAGGTTACCGCTACCTTCTAGCACAACCTAAAGGGGAGGTTCTAGGAGCAGGGTGATGGTGTTCGAGGGTGACAATTAAGTGGGGTGGGGTATGGGATCAGTTGCTTGGATATTGGCAGGTGTGGTAATGATGGCGGGGCAAATTTGGGGACAAAGAGGAATTGGTGCAGATGTGGGGGGAGCAATGGTGTCAGAGGAAGCTCTCTGAGTACATAAACCCATGAGGATAATGTTTGAGAAAAGGAGAGTGTGTGCTCCGTGAAAGATCAGAATTAGTACTTTTTTTGGATGAATATCCGTTTTTTCAGATTTCCATATGGAGGACAAGACTACTACAAGTTGCTATGTGACATCTTTATTATTTGTTTATGAAACAGGGACAGCCGACACGTGTTTCGCCCCCTATTGGTGAGTTGCGCCGGGGCTTTCTCAAGGCTGTAGAGAGAGATAGATGAATTGTTTTAGAAACAATGAATCAGCATTTGACCCCTAGAACCGAAAGAGAAACCACCTAGAGTGAAAAGTGGTTGGTGCGTTTTCGATGCAGAAGGGCGATTGAAGCCCAATATTTTAATTATTTTTGTTATATTTGCATCAGAGCTCTCTTATCGATGTGCATTGCATAGAACGTGAGAGAAAAATGTGTCATGCTACAGGAAGCGTGGTTATAGTTACAGATTCATATAAAATTATAAATAGATCCAAGTGAAAGATTAGTGAAAGGGATGAAAACTGTGAGTGGGACCCAAAGAGAAGAGATTAGGAAAAAATCCAGAAAAGTGTACTTTCACAAGTACTGCAGATCTACCGAGCACTAAGAGTCCTCTAGTGGCACAGAAGGAAAATGTGCAAGGGTCCCAGGCAAAGATAAAGAATAGAGTAAAACAATAGATGAAAACATGATAGACAATATGCAAAGGTCATACCTATTTATATAAATGCAGCGTGTAATGCAGCTGTACTCATATTATCAAAATTTCCCAAAGACAAGAGTTTCAATACTCGCAGAACAGTGTTCTTCTGTAAGTTCTAATAAAAAATACAGATTTTTTATGACCTGATGTTTACCACTATAACAGTTTAAACAGTGCATGCAATTTTATACATCTCACATATTTGAAAGTCATGCATATAATGGGCAAATATATAAAGTACAAGTTGGAACAAGATATTCATGTATTTAAACCTGTATCTTCTAATGGAAAGTGGGCCAATAAGTTCTTACTATTTATATTCGATTGGCTTAGTAAATTTATATGTTTTGTACAGATCAGTGGAAAGAGAAAATTATGTTTTTTAATATTTGGGCTCAAATGTCCTAGTGGTGTCCGGAGATGAGATGCCCAACATGTCCTCATTTCTGGTTGATAGAGGTGTGCATTATACTTATCAAACGCATCCAGATAATGCATGTGACTTGACATATTGTATGGATGCACAGCGTTTAAGTGCTGTTAAATGGAAGAGAAGGTTAACCGTAAAATTCACGTGCATGATGTTAACTACAAACGCGGTATGACCAGTCATATATAGGATATACACGTGGTCCAAAATATCCTTCATTGGATATAATATATCAGAGTTGCCCTACTAATTTAAAAGTTTTTATATAAAGTCAATAATTTTACATAAGTATTCTTGTTCAGAATTGATTTTTATTAAAAAGCCTCAATATAGGCGAAAAGCAAGTTCGACAAAGAATCAGGAAATGACCCAAAAGAGCTATTGGCCGGACCGCGTATATTTCCAAATGCGCGCCCGTATTGTTATGCCAATAGTTAAAGAGAGTCACACGACACCCACATTATTTCAGGCGATTATGTGTTAGAGAGAAGTATATTAAATTAGGAAAACTGGAGTCATTACAAGGTCGCGTGGGCATACAAAACGAATTAAACAGAAAGCGACTGTTCACAAGTTTGCCGTACATGTGATCCCACATTATTTTAGGCGATTGTGTGTCAAAGAGGTATTTGTTAACTGGGTAAAGACAAAATCATTACAACATTGCGTAGGCATACAAAACAATTTAAACGGAAAGCGGCTGTTCTCAGGTATACCGTACATGTGGTCCCGCAGTGGACTTTTTAACAAATACGTGCCCGTCTTGTTATGCCAGCAGGTATAAAAGGTCACGGGGCACCCACATTGTTTTAGGCGATTGTAAGTCACGGGGGTGTTTGTTGAAAAGGGGAAGCTGGAGTCATTGCAAGGTCGCGTGAGCATGCAGAGAAGTTTAAACGGAAAGCGACTGTTCACATGTTCACCGTATATACGGTCCCGCAGTGGGCTTTTTACTTACAGCAGAAGGTCGAAGAGTGCAATTCAGTCCCCGCTTGCGGCTCTCAGCATTCGGTGTATACATGGGTTGAATCCCGATTTGTCCATTGTCTATTCCCAACCGAACTTAAAGTAAATTACCCGGAAATGAAACAGGCACATCATGTGCTAATAGTCAGGTTTGCTCTATTGTAAAAGAACCCCGTATCCGACTGTACGGTACTGCACAGGTTTTATGATAATATTTTTAGATAGAACTTTTAAATTAAAACCTGGTCTAGCTCTATGACGTATTTATTCCAGATCGACATCGTACGATAAGGCCGCCATTTGTAAGGGGTGTTCGTCTCTTGTATATTCAAGTGACAGAATATAAACTGTCAGCATCTGTTTATAATGCTGCACGGCAAAATGCCCTATGTCTAACAAACACGTCTTAGTTATTGATCGTGTTCTACAAAGTATGTGATGCACGTTTATTGAAATGGTTCTGCCTATCCTATATAGCAAAGAGTAATGCCATGGCTTTGATAGGAAAGAATACATGCATCAAAATTAATAGTGGCAAAGAGCTGGATAAAATGGTAAAACGACCTATGTGTAAGGGGCAAGAAAGAGCGAATATACACAATTTAACATTATGGTCAAAACCAGGTTAAAGTGCTGTTTTTAAACATTATTCACAATATTAACAGTAACCAAAAGCACGTATTTTTTGTGCAGTGCAAGACAGACATTCATTTGTGAGCAAATTGGTCCTGCAGAAGCAAAAAAACGACGATCATTATTATAGTTGTACTGCATAGTTGAATAATATCAGAGAAATGAATTTTTTTAAGGGCAAAAAAATGTCGTTGTTCCTATCACATAGTTGTCAGCGATATGCGACTATATACATTGTTACCATGCATTGTCTGGTGCCAGAGAAACATTAACGGTTCAAAGCCAGTGATGCCATTCATATTCCTGGTTCAAACCCTTTGTCACCGTCTCCATTCCTATGATTAGTGCGCTCTCTTTTCTGCGCAGGAGTAAATCCAAGTCACCCCCTCGTTTCAATATTTTTAGTCTTTTTATGCCCACAAAGTCAAAAGTCAAACGGTTGCCATGATATTTCAGAAAATGTTCAACCAGGGATTGTCGAGTATCTGTTCCATGAATGTTCCGATAATGTTCTTGTACTCGGATTTTAAGGGGTCTCTTAGAGCTTCCGATGTAATGTCCACAAGGACATGTTATCAAATAGATCACATAGGTGCTTTCACAGTTGATAAAATCCTTGATCTTGTAATTGTGACCATTAATTACAACCTCCTTCGTTCTTGATTTGCCAAGCTTGCAGATTGAACAGTTAGTGCAAGTGTAAAAACCGGTTATTTGAGGTGGAAAAGGTCTAGGTTTTGGTTTTCTTTCCAGGAACGATGGACAAAGGATGTCTCTTAAATTTTTGCTCCGTGAGAATCCCAATTGTGGTTTGTCTTGTAATGCAGTAGATAGAGTGGGATTATCCTTCAGGAGATGCCTATGTTTTTGCAAGGTTTTGCGAATATATTGTTGACCACTATTGTATTCAGTATTAAAACGAATTGTTTGTTTGCTTTCTCTCATTTGATTATTGTGTAGTAAGCTCTGTCTGTCTGATGTTTTGAATTTGGTTTGACCAGTGGTTGTTCCTTATAACCCCTTTGTTTTAGACGTTGAGTGATTTTGTCTGAGTGTGATACATAATCTTCCAGTGAACTACAGTTCATACGAGCTCGTCTATATTCTCCTCCAGGAATATTTGTGATAGTATGGGCAGGATGACTGCTTGTGGCGTGAAGGATGGAGTTTACAGAGCTGGGCTTTCTATGGATTTTGGTGTGTAGATGGTTGTCTGCAACATAAATCGATAGATCCAAGAATTCTATTTCAGTTTTCGAAATATTGTAGGTGATTTCAATTCCCCACTGGTTTGGTGACATAGACTTGATGAATGATCTGAGTTTGTTCTCTGTTCCTTGCCAAATCATTAAAATGTCGTCTATGTAGCGACCCCACATTATTATGTTGTCTGTGATGTCTTCCGGTCTGTCTTGCCAAAGCCAGTGTTGCTCCACCGCTCCCATCAAAAGGCAGGCATATGGAGGTGCAAATTTTGCCCCCATAGCGGTTCCCCGAAGTTGTAAATAGTACTTGCCATTGAAGAGGAAATAATTGTTGAATAGGCAAAATTCCAGGAAGTCAAGTACCATTCTGTTACACACCGTTAGGTGGACTGATCGAGTTTGCAAATATTTTCTAGTAGCAGCTATACCATCTGTGTGTTTTATCGAGGTATATAGACTGGTGATATCGATTGCAGTTAGAAAATAGTCTTCCTGCCATATTATATTCTCCAATCTCTGCAGTACATCTTTCGTGTCCCTGATAAAGGACGGAAGGGCTCTCATTAGGGGTTGCAGTTCCGCATCAATGAATGCTCCCAAATTCGAGCAGACAGAATCAATGCCGGCAATGATGGGTCTGCCTTTGGGTATTCTGCCTGGCTTGTGCACCTTGGGTAATAGATACATTGTTGGTACAATTGGATTTTTTGTATACAGAAGGTTTTTTTCTTCAAGGTTAAGTAGACCCTTTTCTTGCCATAAGTCAAGTAAAGCAGATAGTGGGATTGCATTCTAGAATCTGGTAGCATGTGCTATCTTCCAATTGTCGTTGTGCTTCCAAAAGGTAGTCCGAGGTGTTTAAGATAACAACGTTCCCCCCTTATCAGCTTCCTTGATTATTAAGTCCTCATTTTGTCGCAATTCAGTCAAAGCTAATCTTTCTTTGGCAGTTATATTTTTCAGAATATATTTCTGCTTAGCTTTATATTTGTCAAATTCCTTGTTTAGATCTTCAGTTACTTTGTTGAAAAATATGTCAATCGAATTGCCAGGTGGTAATGACGGATAATCCCAGGTTTATCAGATTAAGGGAATGTAAAGACTTGGGGCCAGATGTAGGTAATTTTAATTTACCACCTCTTAAATACCGATTCATACCGAATCGGTATTTAAGAGGTGGTAAAATAGAGGGGGGGAGATGTAGGTATTTCAGATCCGGTAAATACCGAATCGTTAAGATTCGGTATTTACCGATTCTGTAAATACCGATTCGGTATTGCCCATTGATTCCTATGGGCCTTGCAGCCCATAGGAATCAATGGGCAATACCGATTCTGTAATTACAGAATCGGTAAATAACGATTTTAGCAAGGGTGCAGGGGGTGTCACTTTGACACCCTCTGGCACCCCAAAAATAGGCAGGTGCGCCATGTGGCACACAGACATACCTAAAGGGCATGTCTGTGTGTCACATGGCACAGGTGTGCATGCACACATGTGCATGCACACCTGGATTCGGTATTTTACCACCCAATTGGATTGGCTGGTAAAATACCGATTCTTAAAGCCCTGTGGCACTCTGACATGTGCCAGCTACATCTGCATTTACAGAATCGGTATTTTACTGAGTCTGTATTTACCGTATTCGGTAATTTTACCGCATCGGTAAATACAGAATCGGTAAAATACAGATTCTGTAAATGCATGCCCTACATCTCAAAATCCAATTACTGGTCGGTAACGGCCGAATTCGGCCGTTACCGACTGGTAATTGGTCACCTACATCTGGCCCTAAATGCTCGCAGCATTTGGCATTTCGCTTTTGAGACCGGTCACAGAGGAATCGCTGATATATAGAGCCTGATGTTAAAGGTTAGTGTCATTTGAGATTGAGAGGTGGTGACTATTAGTATAATATTAACCTAGGTATTGACAAGGAGGATTTTAGTCATAGGTGAACATGCATTTTTCTCCTTTGTTGGGAATTTAAGGTTATATTTGCGCTTTATGTGAAGTTGAATTAACCTGTATAGGAGTTTTGGATTTGCGGGGGGGGATATGTGTTAATTTTTTTCTTCCACGGAGAGATTAGAGGGATAACCTTTTACCCTTGGACATTATTTAATTAATTATCAATTTGGAACTTCAATGTGTTATGAATTTGTGAGGATAAATTACACTGAGGGATCCAATATATGATTTACCCCTTGTAGATTTTTAATAGTGGAATATTTGAGTACTTTGAGATGGAGTGTTCTTCTCAAGGTTGGTGAGAGCAGGATGAATATTCATAGGTAAGGTTTGTTTGGGAGGTTGTATGTAAGCACAAACCTGGTGCCATAAATAGTTTTAATGTGAACCATTCCCCTTTCAGGGACAAAGGAAAATCTAGTGTGAAGTAG
Source organism: Lissotriton helveticus (assembly GCF_964261635.1). Taxonomy (NCBI): domain Eukaryota; kingdom Metazoa; phylum Chordata; class Amphibia; order Caudata; family Salamandridae; genus Lissotriton; species Lissotriton helveticus. Next base: position 1,886,023,800 of record NC_136059.1, on the reverse strand, counting down.
GATCATTTTGCACTCTGTAACACATGAGTAGGAAGTATTTATTGGAACACTTGTTTATCCCAACACAGGGCATCACCCTGATATTTTGAGGCAACACATTTTATGGGTTTAGCACTGGTTAGAGGCCTGACTTTGCAATTAATGTCTTATAGTCATCTATATTTATTTTCTTTAAAAATAGATGACATGAAAAAAATGCACCAACATAGATGAAAATAGAAAATAGCCCATATATTCCCCATTGAGGAGCATGTGAGGGGTAGAGACCTATGTTTGATTGATTATATCATCAGTTTGTGAGTGCTTAGAATCCATAAAAAATTTGATAAAAATTGATGATGAGAATAAGAGTGAGTGAATGCCAACCTGTTAGGTGTGGTGTTTATTTATATGAGTGATTAGATTGTATTTGTTTAAGTGTGAATTATGTTTTGTGTATTCTATAAATGAAGATAGGATTGATATATGGTTTTAAAGTGGAATTGGTTGTATGCATTTTCATTTAAGCTTTGCCCTAAATCTTTTATTTAGCATTAATGTCTTTGGATTATGCCACGGAGATAGTAGATGTTATTTTTAAACCATTTTATTTTTTATCGAGGTCATATGATAGAATATCGGGATAGTGATATTTAAATTGTCCTGAAAAATGTGGTTGTCATAGATATTGTCTCCCAAAACATGTTGATGATATATTGAAGACAGGATCTACTCTGCATTTGGGTTTTGTATAACCCTACGTGAAGCTACGCGAAGCTACGCGAAGTGCACTTCGCGAGCTACGCGTAGCACTATGCGAACTACATAGTGCGTTGTTCGCGATGATTGCAGAGTGCTGGATGCTTGTCCGCACTGTGCAATCATTGAAAATGGCATCTTGTACAGTGCGAGCTGTCTTTTACTGCCGTTCGAGTAGATTTTTACTCGAGCGGCAGCTTTCTCAACGCGGACTGGTAGTTTCTCATCGCGAGCGGTCGCGAGCATACGCGACCACTCGCAATGAGAAACCTGACCACCCCACGTTGAGAATCTCGCCGGGAGGTTTATTTTTCACGCTCGCAATCGACAACTTGATGTTGCTGATCGCGAACGAGGAAAAAGTCTTGTCGGGATGTAATTTTGCTTGCTCGCGGTCGCCAACTTGATATTGAGGCCAGCGAGCAAGGAAAAAATTACCGCTGCACTACACTACGCGTGTTTGCACTGTGCTATGTGCAATTCGCGTAGTGCGAAGTAACGCAAACTTCGCAAACACTTTGAGCGTCTTATTTGCAGGAGGTCTACACCTGGAGACTCGGGCTGGAGAATGTCTCGTATTCCTCTTGGCAAGGTTCTCATGCGGAATGTTATACGCCATACAGATGCCCATAATATGATTCAGGAAGAATCAGAAATGTGGCCCAGGGTTAGTTTTGTATATGAATAATAAATTCATAGAAACCTGGTGATACCATCAGTAGATGTGTCTATTAGTATAGGCTAATTGTACTTTCTGAGATGATTTCCTTTATGTGATATGCATGTGTTGCAGTTTTGAGGGTCTCTCTCACAGTTTAGTACTGACTTTCAAAAACGCCCCCTGCTCTAGAGAAAGGCTCTTTAACACATCAAGGGCCTCCTCCCTGCTCGGTTGAAGGGGAAAATTGCCCAGAGGAAAAAAGACTCTATCCCGCATCCAAACCAAATGTAGGCTAAGTTTTGGGTGAACATGACTGAGGGTACTGATGGTAAGTGTGGTGGTGGCAGACACAGGACCAGATAGAGCATCCTGTGATGTTTGCTCTGTCGCCACAAGAGGTTGGTCCGAATCAGAAGCCTCTAATTCTGTCATTGTTATGGCTTCCTGGTAAGCCCAGTCACCTTCTGTGTTGCTTTCTCCTTTGGAGTCTGCAGTTCCACCGCCAAACTCTCTGCAGCTCTCCTGTGGCACCCCAGAAGCCTGGCCACCATCTCCTTTACTCAGAAGATGCATAAAGCACTCCTATGCATATATCAGTTACAGAGTGCAGTGATAAACCCAAAACGTTAGATATATCAAACAGATGTAATTCTAAAATAATTTTGCATTAAATTATATATCAATGACACACAAAAAAGCTTTATTAAAGGGCTGAATATGATTTCTGAATACCGCTTGCTGATACACACGTTTCAAGGATTTCCTGTTACCTGTAATATAATTCTTTTAATCGTATTACATTTATCAACATGCTTAGAGGACATATGTGAATTTTATGATGGATTAGCTCCTCAAAAACAATGGACCTGATTCACAAAGTTACTTAACATTTTTGAGTGATTTACACTTTTGAGTATGCTTACTACTTATTGCCTAATCACAAAATCTGAGGGTAAATTCCCAGTAAAAGTGTAACTTGCATGTCTCCACCGAACTGAAGTTGCCCAGAAACTTGGTAAAAAAAAATAGTTAAAGTAGTACTATAGTTAACTACACTCAAAATTCACTAAAACTATAAAACAAAGGTTAAAGTGATGTTACAGTTAGGCATGGTAATAAGTTCTTAGCTTACTTTAAAACATTTCCAGAAATTAACTGAAAAAAACAAAGGTTAAATTGATGTTGCAGTTATTTATGAAAATAAGAACTTAGCTTGCATGACAAAAACTCAGAAATGTAGTAAAACAACCAATGATAAAGTGACGTTATAGTTAGGTGTTGAAATGAGATTAAAAAAAATGGATGCAACCTGTAATGTCTTCAATTATGTAATTTAACATGTCATGGGTGATATAATATTTGAGGTCATAAGCATTGTATGGTAGATGCGCAAGTTTAGCCCTATTACAGCAGTACTACTCACATACTACAAAATGTTACATACATATGTGTGGAGATCTTCCACTATTCTATCTTTTATGTGTGTATATCTTCGCCATTTGTGCTGAGGTCTCCACACCCTAAGGTATACATTTTAGATGTAAATGCGGGAGGTTCCTGGGTAAGTGAGAGGAAAATATGAAATACTTACTCCTAAATGGGAGGGGGTTTGGGCTGTGGTGTAGCTTGGTGGGGCCACAGGGGCAGTTTCCCTGGGAGCAAAATTGGGGGAACAAATTGCAAATTGTGCCACGCAATACTAGCATTGCCCCGGGTGCTTGCAACCCATGCTACACCACTGGGTTTGGGAGGTGTGTGAAGGGGACAACGCAAATACATACATCCACCCACATACGAGTAAGCTCATTACTATTTACAAAGTACACTTCTAAATTTAAAATAGCCGAAAAAGACTCAAAACAGGAGGAAATGTACTGCAACCCAGCTTTGGAGTAAATCTATTGCCACATTAGGCCACTCACAGGTAGAGCAACTAATTCCCGTAGAGATCAATGGGGTCAAGGACTTAAAATATTACCTCAGATGAAATAATAAAAATTAAGATAAGGTATTTATATGTGTACGGAGCAAACATCATATTCAAGTGTATTTTCTTTTAATTTAAATAAATTACATTACTATTTACATTTTTGTTCACAAATAATGAAGTACTTATTTTTTAAGAACAAAATAACATTAATTAAAAAAATACATTTTAATAACATTTAGTAAATACATTTAAATATAATGATGAAAGTGAGGGTCAGGATTTAAAAACATATTTTAAATAATTATACTTGGAAATTGAATTTATATATTTTATTTATTTAATTATTTATTACACATTTAATGTGATGTGTTTATTCGCATGCATTTATTTTAGTTCTATGTTGATAATAATTGGTTTAAATTCATTTTCATTTTACATTGCACTATTTTATAACTTTAAAAAAAAAAGTTAACACTTTATTTTTCTACATACTTTACCACAAAGAGATCTCTGCCCTGATTTGGGGACCTCCACCTATTTGTGGTAAGTTACTAGTTGTAAACTTACAATCATAATTCCAGTTTCAAAAGGTTTCATCCCTAGGTCTAAGGAGGCAGAGTCATGTAAGACTGCAACTAGTAGGAAATGGTGACTAGCAAAACAATATAAAGGTATTTTATAGACTAAGATGAATGTTGCAATTTTGTATACAATAACTAAAAGTTGTGTTTCCCTTAAGCTATTTTGTTATTGAATATATATGACATTAACAACTAGGTGTGATAGAAATTTTAATGGAATGCCAGGCACTGTCCCCACCTGAGCTTTCAAGGCCTTTTTTCACAGCTGTTGATGGACACCTGCACCCTACTCCAGCTCTGCATGTCTGGCGGCCAGGCCCTGTGGGGCTTGGATGTTTCCATTGGGTGAGGTGAAGGGCCTGGCCAGAGGGCAAGACTTGTCATACAACTGCTTTGCAATGGCTGAATGCTAACAATGGGGTTGGTTACCCGCAGAGAGTAGGACAAAGGAGCCAGTTGTAGAACAGACCCAGTGCCTTAGTGTTTCTGTTTATGGAATAATGACATGCACCATTATTAATTTTATTTGTAATCCAAAGGATCCACACATCCTACAAGAAATCTTTGAAGAAGCTGTGCGAAAAAAAAGCTTGCCTGGGAAATACCCTCTCCACGGGGCCATAGTCTATGCACATCAAGAATTGTCATCTCAGTCACATTGGAAGCGTAGCTTCAATGATATTCAGGCTCTGCAGGCAGCACAACAGTACAATCCTTCTCACTCATTTTATGCAAACTGTCACTGATTCAGTGATGCACAATTCCACTCATTTATCTCACTGTATGTGCATCATTTGAACTCTCATTCAAATTCACTGATATTTAAAACATGAATGTTTCTATCTTTCTAAATCAAAAATGTTTGAACTAAAAATAATCCTTTAAAAAAGGTTTTTAGTTTTTTGTCTTTTTACTTTTTTTTTCACAACAACATTTTTATTTTATTGATCAGGTAAAGCATATATGCAGTTCTCCACAGTCAGGAGGATCCTGCCAAATGGCAAATTTGGTATGGGCATCTCACAAACCCAATCAAAAACAACCCCACTTGACCCCCCCACCTCCCACATCCATCCAGTGACCCACCTACCCACCCCTTATCCCTCCCTAACCCTGTGCACGTGATCCCAGTAAGCCTCTAATAATTGTTTGTGTCGAGCCAGGAAACTTGCGCCTCCTCAGGCCTAAACTTCATCTTCCAAATCTAGACCATCGTCAGGTTCCACTGGAGGTACCAGAGCTAACCCCCTATATTCCGCCCACCGCTTCCAAATTTTGTAATGTTTCCGGGGGCACCCTCTGGCCTCAAACACAGGGCGCTCTAGCCCCATAAAATAATCCATCCCTGCTTTCCACGCGTTCAATGGGGGGGGCACGATCACTCTTCCATGCTCGTGCCAAATCCCGTTTGGCCACGACAAGACCCAGCAATAACAGGTGGCGCTTGTAGGTATTCCCTCCCACGCCCTCCAGTACATGTAGCAGGCCCAGGCGAGGAGTACGGGGAAGATCCCACCCCAGCAGCTCCTCCAGAACCTGGTCAGGCCAGCACACGACCATACAGTATGCAGCAGGGTACCCATCTCAGCTCCGCATCGCAAACACTCCGGGGATCCAATCAAGCCTGCTTTCCACAGTCGCTCCCTCGTGTAATAAGCCCTATGCAGATATTTAAAATGGACTAGCCTGAGACACACCGCGATGGCAGTCCCTCGCGGGGACTCCAAGGCCTCCCTCCAATCGTCCTCTTCTAGGGGTCCAACATCTCCTTCCCAGGCTTCCTTTAATGCGCTCAGGGTTGAGGAACAATGGATAACAAGGGTTTGATAAATACGTGACACCTTCTTGTCTCCAAGGTCTCCCATGAAAACTTTCGCTTCCAGGGGGCTGAACTCCGGTAGCGACTCCAGACCCACCAAACTGGGCTCAAGCACGTGGCGGAACTGCAGGTATTTGAAAAATTGGGTATAAGGCATATGGAACTCGTCTCTAAGCTCCTGGAACGATTTGAGGGCTACTCCAGACACAACATCTCCCAGCGAAGAGATCCCTATAGAATCCCATCCGGCAAACCCTGCCAGCGAGGCCAACGCGGGAGCCGCCCATTTCTCCACAGAGGGGTCTCCGCTGTCAATCTGCCCCACCAGCCCATGCGGCGCAGCGCAGCGCCTGTCGCCATATCACAAAAACCACTTGCGTGGCGCGAGGCAACTGCCTCCGCAGTCTGGCTGAGTACAAGAGCGTGGGCAGCGTGTTGACACCCATCAACGAGCGCTCTAAAGCATATGCCTGGTCTCCTCTATCTCCGTACCACCATTCATTCAACACTAACAAGTGGGAGGCCTGGTAATACGACAGCACGTCGGACGTTGCAAGGCCACCACAATAGGTGGACAGGAAGCAGGTACGCAGCGCCACTCTGGCGGCACCTCCCGCCCACAAGAAGCGTCCCAGTACAGAATTAACTTGCCGGAACCACTGAGGTGCGATCAAGTGCGGATGGTTCTGCAGCTGATACAAAAGACGCTGGAGTGCAACCATTTTAAAGATCGCAGACCTACCATAGATAGTAAGGGGCATCCGGGACCACGTTCTAATGTCCGACTGGACCCTTTCCCAAACCGGCATCACGTTGCACTCCCAAGAGATCGCCACAGACTCAGACAGGAACACGCCAAGATACAGCAGGCCTCCAACCATCACCTGTAAGGCTGATGGCCAGGAGCCCGCATACGCCCCGTCACCCAGCACCCACAGGGTGGATTTATGCGGGTTAAGATAAAGACCCGATACCTCGCCAAATATGCGCATAATTTCCAACACCAGAGGGCCCGATCTATCTAAGTCTGTGAGGAAGAAGAGGACGTCATCCGCATAAAGTGCGATCCTGTCCGTGAGTCCCCCGTCCCACCGGAAGCCCCGTAGCTGCGCATCGATCCGCACCCAAGAGGCCAGGGGCTCCATGGCCAGTGCAAACAGGTACGGAGATAGCGGGCAACCCTGACGGGTCCCCCGACCAATTGGAAACCTCTCGGAAACCGCCCCCGAGACTCGCACGGATGCCGTGATGTCAGTGTATAGCAGCTTGAGATATGAAATAAAAACAGGGCCCAGGTTAAGATGGGGCAGGAGTGCAAACAGGTAGGTCCAGCTCACGGAGTCAAATGCCCTATCAATGTCTGCCAACAGTAGGGCTGCCCGCTCCCCCGTGGCCCCCATCGCATCCACTGCCGTCTGTGCCCGTCGAATATTGTGCCGCGTTGCCCTGTGCGGCATAAAGCCAGCCTGGTCCGGGTGGACCAGATCAGCTAAGTAAGGGAGAAGACGGTTTGCCAACGCCTTTGCCAGCAGCTTAGCTTCGATGTTAAGCAAAGATATAGGGTGGTAGGAGTCATGTCGATCAGGCGGCCTACCCGGTTTCTGGAACACCTCCACTTCAGCGTGGCGCCAGTCAGCTGGCAGCCTACCCAGCTCCCGCGCCGCTTCCAACACGGCCCTATAGTGGGACCCTAATTGGAGTTGGAATTTCTTATAGAATTCGCACGGGAAGCCACTCGGCCCAGGTGCCTTCCCGGGGTTGAGCTGTCCTAACGCATCACCCAGTTTCTCCGCTGTAAGAGGGAGGTCCAATGCCGCTCGCGCTTCGTCAGAGACGGTCTTCGGGGGCAAATCAGCAATAAATTTATCGACCGCATCAGCAGGAAGGTAGTCCTCTGGCGCATATTGCCCTGCATAATATCAGGCAAAAACTAGCCGCCAACTCCGGCGGATCCGTCAACGTGACTCCGTCGTCATCTGCGAGTCCCGGCAACGTAAGTGGCTGCAGGGTACGCTGAAACAGCCTATGGAGCATAGTATAGGACTTGTCCCCTCACTGGTAAACCCTACTTCGCGTGGCCAGCCACGCCTGTTGGGCCTCATCCAACAACACGGACGCATAGGACTGCTGCGCCTGCAGGAGTAGCCGCACCACCACATCGTCTCCCCCTCCCTGACACTGCCGCTGAAGAACCTCCACGCGTGCCGCGGCAGCAACTACGTCGGCGAAGGGCCGCCGCACACCACGCGATGCCGACTCCCCTCAATGTGGGCTTCATGGCCTCCCAGACCACCGTCACATCTACGTCTGCCCCCAGGTTCTTCTGCCAATAATGGGCAATCGCCCCCCGCATATGGTGTACATAATCAGCCTGCTGTAGATGCCATGAAGACATCCTCCACCTAAACGGTTGTCTCCTCCTGTGCAACTCAATATCCACAGCTACTGGGGAGTGGTCAGACAGCCCCCGAGGCAAAATATCAGCCCCTCGCACTCTACTCAGAAACGCACCGGGCACAAAGACACAGTCCAGTCGCGAGAAGGAGCCATGCACAGCTGAAACATAGGTATACTCACGGACCTTAGCATGCAAGTGTCGCCAAACATCAACCCAGCCCAACCCTTCCACCATCGCACTCAACCGAGTGGGGGTAGCAGCAGTCGGTGTCTCCTGCGGTCTCCGACGGTCTATACTCACATCCATCACATCATTCCAATCCCCTCCCAGTACTGCCAGGGACTCTGGGATTTCCGCCCACACCGCAAACAACCTCTCAGCCAGGGACCACTGCAACGGGGGAGGTGCATATATACTCCCAAACACAACAGATTCTGAACCTAGTATTCCCTTTACAAAGACACACGACCCTGCGGGTCAAGCCACTGTCTCTCATGCACATAAGCCAGCCTGCGAAGGACCAATATGGCGACCCCCCTGGAGCCCCTGGTAAACCCAGCATGAAAGACTTGTTGGTAGCCAAATCGTTGCAGACTAAGCACTTTCGTCCCCATCATATGCGTTTCTTGTAGCAATAGGACATCCGCTGCTTCCCTCTTCCCCCATCGCAGAGTCTTTTTACTTTTTGAGCATAGAAAAATACGACTTGAAAATCAGAAATGGTACTTGGATTATTAAAATATATATATATATATATATATATATATATATATATATTTCTCCAACACATTCGTTAGTTTCAACGAAAGTAGACGGCACTCGTGGGCTGTGATTTAAAAGTAATTTTAATGGCAGACCCCCTGCCCCCAAGACAACAGACGCGTTTCACCAATTAGGCTTCTTCAGTGTCAACCCGTGAATTCAAAAAGGCACCATTATATCCCCACCTCCCCATCAACATAGACAGAGGACTGGAGCACCAAGTTCATAACGGCGGCCATATTTCAATGTACAAGCATTGCCAGCAGTTAAATTACAACTTAATATACACGGGGAATGGTGTCAGTAAAGTGCACGTGCAATTAAAAACATTTTCTTTGTACCGCCATAAGTACATGATGTTATTGTATACAAGACGCATGTATTCCCATTATTAATAAAAGAAGGTAGCAAAAAGGGCAAAAAGGACAAAGGTTTTACAAATTTTGACTTCGATATCCACCTCAATATAAACAATTAATGTGCCATGTATATCACAAAGCACAGTTAGCGTGAATATAATCATAATTAACGACTATGATAATTTCATCATATTGTCAGTTTCATTGCAGAGCCCATATTGATCATTGCTAGACTTCTATAAAGAGGTACTGCCTCTATCTTAAATGGTGTCTGAATGGGTAACATGCCAACATTTCTATGCACTAAATAGGCAATAATGGTAGTACAAATCATTATATGTCACTGTAATTTTGTCAAACATTATTCATCATACCCCTTTCGTTTGCTTGTCACTCTCTTTTAGTTATCTCGCCCGGTATGGGCAACTATGACCTTGTGAATGGGTCACCTACTGCTGATTGTAAGAGAGGTTCAAAGATGTGATTTGTCCACCTCTTATTCCATTCGCATGCTAGTTCTCCCTGTATTTTTCAGATGGTATCAGCTATCACTGGAGAACCTTATTATATTCAGTATTCGGACCGTGATGTTATTCGAGGTGTACCCACAGTTCCTCGTCGTTATTCAGTCCCCTCGGCTGCTTGGTCTGGAGATCAATAATGTATTTGGACTCCAGTGCCCTAAGGGATCTAATTTTGTCTCCACCTCGTTCCCTCTTCTCAAGTTGGTCAATGAGGAAAAAAGTTAATAGGTCCCTATTACTTTTATGATGTGTTTCGAAGTGGCGTGCCATAATTTTTATCTTTATTTGTTATGGCGCGCATGTGCTCCAGGATACGCTTTTTTGCTGCGTTGATGGTACTTCCTATGTATCTCTTGGAGCAGGGGCAAACCAGGCAGTAGATAACAAATTCTGAATTGCAGTTCAGAAATTTCCTAATCATCCTGGTCGGCTGTGGGTCATTGGGCCTTCCCTCGTATTTGGTCCGCTTTTGGCTGTGTTTGCAAGCTTCACCAGTGCATACACGGGAAAAAGCCTGAGATAGGTTTTGTTTTAGATGTTCTCACAGTGTCCTCAAAATGACTGTTGGTCAGATGAATGCTGAGGGACTGACAGCGTCTATAAGTTACTGATGGTTTCGAAGGTAACTTATTTCTTAGGACTATGTCTGTTTTGAGGATATGCCAGTTTTTATTTAGAATTTGGACCAATTCATTTGATCTCATGTTATAAGTGGTGATCATTCTGGTCACTGTTTCCGGATCTGTGGTCTTCGGTTTATTTTTCAGGAGATCCTTCCTGTTTATGCGGTCTACTCTACTCGCGGCATCTGACAAAGACGCTGTCGAGTACCCTCTGGCTTTGAAGCGTTCTATGGCTGCTTCTTTTGCTTCCGAAAAGTCAACTGTATCAGAACAATTTCTTTTCAAGCGCAGTAGTTCACCGAAGGGAATGTTTGCTTTCATGCCCCTAGGATGGTGGCTGGTCGCATGCAAAAGGGTATTGCCCGCTGTGGGCTTACGATAGAGTTTGGTATTCAGGGATCTACCTACTATGAAGACCTCTAGGTCCAGATAGTGTACCGACTTGTCACTGATGGTGCTTGTGAATCTTAAATTGAGACTGTTGTCATTTAGCGCCGCCACGAACTCCTCAGCCGAGGCTCGATCGCCGCGCCAAATGACAAACAGGTCATCAATATATCTGGTCCAGATCATTATATTGTCTAACCACTTCTCGTTGGTCCCTCCCCAGGCCACGTGCTTCTCCAACCAGCCCACGAATAAATTCGCGTAGCTTGGGGGCGAAGCACGTTCCCATGGCAGTCCCTCTGATTTGGCGGTAAAAAAATAAAAAATAAAAAAATAAAATAATATATATATATATATATATATATATATATAATTCACTGAAAAAACCTTCAGGGGCATTATTGTTAGTTGGACATTTCAGTCGTACAAAACCATAGAAATTCCCCCATTATAGTTAGTTCAGCTAACTATAACTCGCGCGCCCGCAATGCACTGCTGATGACGTCACTTATTACACCACTCATGACATGGTCAGTGACATCACTCATGACAACGCAGTACAGTGGTGCTTACTGGCGGTAAGTGGTGAGTTAGTTGGCTCCCAGGGACCCTCAGGACTCAAGGGGACTTAATCCCCCAATTTACAATGCACCAGGGGGTGCTGATTTTTATGCAACAGGTCTCCCTTTGTTTTTTTTGGGAAGATCTTTCTCAACTTCATTTCGAATTACTTATAGGGCCTGATTACATTGGACCACCAGACTTGTGGTGGCCCGGCACTGACAGTCTTGTAACTGCCACATTATGACCCTAGTGGAAGGTCGTTTCGCCATGAAAACAGTGGTGTTGAGGAAAGAAAGGGGTCCCCCATGTTCCTCATGCCTGTGTATGCACACATGGGGGTACAACATGTGCCACCCTGTGTGCATGCACAGAGGTTTCAGCACGGCATGGACTTTTTTAGTCCATGCTGTGCTGGAACTTCTTTTTAAGACACAAACTCCCACTGACCTCCTTTTACCACCCTCACTAACAGTTGTGAAACTGCAATCTCTGCTATTGACTCCAAAGCTAACCCGACTTTCCAGAATTTTAGCCAGGTATCCCCAGAATTGGTATCCCACCTTCTCACTACCATCAACTCTGGCTCACTGGATGATCCTTGCCCTCCATCTATACTCAAACTATCACCTGAGATTATTGGCTTCGAGCTTACTGAGATCTTTAATGCTATGTTCAAATCAGGTGTATTCCATTCCATTTGGAAAACAAACTGTTATTAAATCTTTAATAAAAAAAAGCACTCTCAATCCCACTAATGTCAACAGCTACAGGCCCATAGCCTGCCTCCCTTTTCCAGCTACAATTGTGGAAAAAAATCATCAACGTGCAGATCTCAGATTACATTGTTCAAAACAACTGCTTAAATGACTCCCAATTCGGATTCAGAAGAGGACATGGCACAGAAACCGCCCTAATTAAAGCTTTCGACGAAATCAGGATGATTTTAGATGGTGGGGGGGGCTGCAGCTCTTATACTGCTTGACCTCTCTGCGGCCTTTGACACGGTCGATCATGTTACTTTGATCGACCGTGTCATGGCAACAGGAATATCACAAAGTGCTATATCCCTTCTTTCCTCCTTCCTTGCTAATCGTGAACAGTCCGTATCTTTTGGCAAATTTAATTTCTCACCATTTGTCTTACCTGTGGTGTTCCCCAGGGATCCTCGATAAGTCTGACACTTTTTAACATCTATGTGTCTGACTTGGCGAGGATCATTAAATCACATCACCTGGCTTTAACATCATACGCAGAAGATACTCAACTGGTGCTGGCTGTTAATAACAATGGACAGAAAACGGCCCGCAATTTTCAACTTGGAATGCTTGCAATAAGTGAGTGGATGACTGAGAATTGCCTTAAACTAAACCCAGATAAAACGGAGGTGATGGTCTTCGGCAATCTCTCTCTGGCCTGGTCTCCCACATGGTGGCCAGCAGATCTTGGACCTCCTCCCACTCCGGTTGCCAAGGTCAGAAACCTGGGGGTCATTTTTGACAGTAAACTGTCATTAATGCATCATGCAAACGCAATTGTTTCCTCCTCGTTCTTCACTATAAAAATGATTAGAAAACTTCTCCCCTACCTCCCTATCAATATGATTAAAACTCTAGCAGGCCCTCTGGTAATGGCATCGACTACTGCAATGGACTCCTTGTTAACACCCAAGAAAGAGTATTGAACAAGCTGCAGTTGGTGCAGAATGCGACAGCCAAACTGATTACTGGGACACCTAAGTTCAAACCAATTTCTAAAGTCATCAGACAGCTCCATTGGCTACCAGTAAGACACATTACGAAATTCAAAGCCTTATGTATTGCTTTTAAATCAATCAACGCCTCTGGAACGGCTTTTCTCAAACATTCTATATGTCCCTACAGGCCGGCTCGATCTCTAAGGTCCTCCACAGCAAGCCTCTTAGAGGTCCCAAAAACAAAGAAAGTATCATGGGGTGACAGATCTTTTATCATTTCAACCGCCAAACTCTGGAATAGCCTACCATACCAAATTAAGATCAGCACATCCTAGCTAACTTTTCGTAAGCAGCTAAAAACTTGGCTTTTCAATCAATAATTCTTACCATACAGTTAGTGTATCCACAAGCGCCGAGACACCTACGGGTATTTGTGCGCTCAATAAATCTCCTAAATAAATAAATTTGATGTTCCCCATGCGGTACCTATTTTATAGGCACTGCAAAGGAAAGGCCCGCAAATTACAATAAAGTAATTATAGGGCGAGCGGTCCTCACACAGTTTTTACGGTGCTGCAGGTGGGGGTATCGCCGCACTGTCAAAAGATGTAATCGGGCCGTCAGTGTCTTCCTTTTTAACTTCTATTTCAGCTACCATCTACAACCAAAATTATCAGTATTGCAAAGGAGGCTTTTCTGTGCCCTTTGTGGCTTTTTCCTCAGAGGTACGACACACCTAATCAGACACTTTACACAGTTCATGTGTACATTACTGTGTAGAGTGACATGTGGCTACTGGGAGGAGTAATCTTTTCCTTGTGTTATTGTAAGAAAGTGGATTCATATTTGGAGTGGGAGGGCGCCCACATCAATGAATAGCGACATTAACTTATCAGCGTGAAACCTAAAGTCAGTAAGTTTACCTGAGTTGAACCCCCTGGTTGGCATGCCACAGAGCAGACAGGTTTAACTTAGGGTAATGTGCAAAGTATTTATACAGTACAAAAATTGTAATAAAGCCAAAACATCAAACAGTAAAAATTGCAACTGAACTTAAAAAAATATAGCAAAATGTTTATTACAAACTGACAGCAAATCAACAAAAATCCAAAAGGGGGAATCTGCTACATGAATTGTTAAAGTTGTAATTGAGAATAGTTCCGGAATTCTATAAGCCTCTATGAAAGTCTACGATCATTTTAGTCTGCAACTTTGGTATGATTTCTAGCTGGCCCTGATGATGCACAAGTTGGATGCACCAACTAGGTTTTTCCCAGTCAAAAGTTTTACCTTCTGGCTTAAGATTTTTAGAGTTTGGCGGACCGGGTTACTCCGTCACAAACCTGACGGACATACCGTCCGCCGTATTACGAGTCCAGTATATTCTATTGCACTAGTAATGTGGTGGACAGAATATCCATCACATTTGTGACAGAGTAACCCATCCTCCAAACTTTAAAACAAGCCGTTGGGCCTGGTTACAATCATGGTGGATGGGATACTCCATCACAAACATGACGGATATCCCATCTGCTGTATTACAAGCTATATAGAATACAATGGAATTGTAACACGACAGATGGGATATCCATCATGTTTGTAAGGGAGTAAACTTGTCCGCCAAGATTGCAATCAGGTCCTGAGTCTTAAAAGATGAAACATTTCAGGGTTTCTGGAGGAGTTCCTTCGTGTAATTCAAAGGAGCTTCTTGGCAAGGGCACAAGTTATAGTTACTCTAGAGCACAAGTTATAGTTACTTGAGATAATTTTAACTGATGAATTTAAGTGGTTTTGTTAATTTAAAACAGTATGCTTTTATTTACACTGTCACCTAACTATAACGTCTCTTCAATGAATTTCTATGTTTTTTTTAATGCAAAGTAACATACTGTTACCACACATAGATATAAAGTCACTTTAGCCTTTGTTTCTTTCAGTGAATTTCTAGGGTTTCTTAACCTAAAGTAATATTTTATTGTCATGCATAAAGCCAACACCATGCTGCACACAGCCGAAGCAGGGCCTGGCCTGTGTCTGTCAATTGGTTAGGTTTTCCCTTATATTTTCTAATACTGGAAGTGTTGCATCTATTCTAGAGCCAGGCGAGCTAGTCTGAAGTAGCAATCTGATTATCTTTCTTAGTAGTCACAAGATAGAAAGTATTCTACTTTCCACAATAAATTCTGTGTGTCTATTGACTTAAAGCTGTTCAAAGAGGTCAGCAATGATGGCATACCAGTTAAGATATCTCTTGTACTACCAAACGTTGCCTAAGATACTGCTGATCTGGTTGGAATTTGGGAACCAACACTGCCAGGATAGCCTAATTCCTGGTCTGGGTACATTGGATTTTCCTTTTTCAGACTAAGGGTCTCATTACGATGGTGGTCAGATGAGCGTTTGAGCGCCATTGTATCCGGATAGAGAATGTATGACATTTAGTCAGCAGCTCCACCTGCCTTATTATGATGAGACTGCTGTGAAGGCGATCGTTAACATGCCTTTTTTAATTGCGACATGTGCTCCCACCCGAGAAAGGATCGCAGCACAAACCACACTTGAAAAAGGCATGTTTTTAAATATCCATGCACTGTGTGCCAGACACACGGTGTATGAATGTTTGGGGGGACTCCACATGTGGCCCCCTGGGCCAATAGCGGAGGCCAAAGGGGACCCTGCTAGAGGCCCCAAAAGTCCCATTCCAGAAAAGGGACATTGTACGCCCCACTGTGATGCATCCTCTGGCACTGCCCCCATTGTAGGGATTATGCTCGGACAGATGCTTTGATGGGCTCCTTGGGCCCGATTCACAGAATGAACTTAAGACTAAATCCTAAACTTACTAATATTTGATATTCACAGAATGCACTTACTACTTTCGGGATTCACAGAGTGAACTTACTACTTTCGGGATTCACAGAATAAACTTACTACTTTCGGTATTCACAGAATAGATTTAAGACTACTAACTCTAAGTCCGAACTCGGGCCGTAAATTCCAGCCCGGAGGCGGAGCTTCCGGTTTGGGGGTGGAGCTTGCGGCCCGGAGGCGGAGCTTCCGGCCCAGAGGCAGAGCTTCTGGCCCGGAGTCGGTGCTTGCGGCCCAGAGTTGGAGATTTCAGCATGGCAAACATCCCCACCTCCGAGCCGGAAGCTCCGCCTCCAAGCCGCAAGCTCCGCCTCCGGGCCGGAATTTACGGCCCGAGTTCGGACTTAGAGTTAGTAGTCTTAAATCTATTCTGTGAATACCGAAAGTAGTAAGTTTATTCTGTGAATCCCGAAAGTAGTAAGTTCACTCTGTGAATCTCGAAAGTAGTAAGTGCATTCTGTGAATACCAAATAGTAGTAAGTTTAGGATTTAGTCTTAAGTTCATTCTGTGAATCGGGCCCCTTGAGTCTGTCAGAGGTGTCTATCGGTCCCTCCGCCCTCAGCGCTCCGACAGACTACATCATCATGCGGCACTCTGTCCACAGTTTCTAATGACAGATGGAAGACAGGAAGAAGACTATCAGGTATTCAGCCATGTTAATAATAACTCAGACATTAAGGGACTGATTATCCTATCGGTGGCTATCCACCCAACATCTTAATCAGGCCCTTATTGTCTGAGGTGGGTCCTATAAACATGTTCCAAAATCAGTTAAGATTAACATGGCTGAACACCTGATAGTCTTCCTGTCAGCATTGAGCGTGCACTGAAAACGGCTACATCCTCAGGATATACCAGTCAGTATTTCTTCGAAACAACTAGCTGGAATTTTGCATATAAAATGGTTGGGTGAGATAACAGGAGCGTCTGAATAATTATGGAATAGAAAAAGGAAGGATTTACATGAACATACAGGGACAAATGGACTTATAGAATACTGTGTCCACAGGAAAGGGGAATCACGTATATTTCTTATGTTAAATGAAACAAGTAAACTGAACACACTCTGTGCAAAGGAGGGTGCTCTTGAACTCCTGGCTGTTGTTAGGTACATCCTTGGAAGATGGCTGGGTGGTCTCGTGTAAGTGCCACAAGGTGTCAAAAAACGTCTGATTGAGGTAGTACTACAAAGCTGTTTGTTCACACATCATCCATTCTCATGGTTGAGTCACTATTAATAATACAGTTTATTTCATACATTCTTTTTAGCCCATCATCGCATCAATGTGCTTTCACGCTGCTCCCCTCACACTAACACATACATGAATATCACACAGTCTAATAATACCTTCAGGAAAATGTACCTCAATATCTGGCTGCCCTGCTATGATTTTATTTTTACTCCGGAGCCCAGTTGTGTCCTTTAGAATAAAGTGGACCCTGCAATAAGCTTTCTCAGTTAACACTGTTGAGAGGATAGGCGAGTGTCATGAACCAAAGTATGCAGAATCAGGGCATGGCTACACCTATTCGCAAATAAGTTGAAGGCACCTCATTAAATAGGTGTTTGGCTGGTCAAAGTGTTTCTATAGTTTGTTTAACTCCAAGAAAAAAGAAAATGGAGAAGCAAGAGTAGGAGCAGTGTCAGCCAAATGGAGCCATGCCACAATGCGATACAGATAACATATATGAATGACCTCTTTAGAGAGCAGCTAGCCGACAGCAAATACATCCGAACAGGAAACAGCTGTGATGAGCAGCACTGAACCAGTGACAGTGATGTGTTGTCCTAATCTTAAAACAAAAGTGTTGTGGACATACTTCAGGTCTAGTGGGAAATGGCACCAAGACGGTTTTAGAGTTTTGCATGATGACTGGATTTCATGGGCCTCATTTATTGCGTCACTTTTACACCGCTGGTGCGTCACTTTTTGTGACGCACCAGCAGCGTAAAAAATGTGCCTTGTTGCACCAAATTTACAAAGTGACGCATCTAGGTAGATGCGTCTCTTTGTAAACCCTTGCGCTACAATATACCTGCGCCGGGTATAATGTATGCAGGGGGGCGTTCTAACGCAAGAAAAGGTCATAGAAGTGACGCAGTGAAATCTATAAGATTTCACTGCGCCACTTCTAGGACACAAATGCGTCAATTTCTTACGCCTGCCTCACAGCAGGCGTAAGACTGACGCAGGCCCTTTCACATGGGGCTTGCCCCATGTGAAAGGACACATTGGTGGAGTTGCTTCACTTTTGTGACACACTCCAGCAATGCGTCACTTTTGCGCCATGCAGATACGTCAGAAATACTGACGTATCTGTAACTCCTTGCTGCTGTTTTGACGCAGCGATGCGTCACTTTTCATAAATGAGGCCCCATGACTTTACTGTATGCTCCGTTTCTGGCAATCAACAGTATTGTCAATGGTCTCTGTTGCAATGATACTCCCACCCACAGCGGTAATGCCACCACCACCATGACCTAGTGGCATCTTGCTGCAACCTAATGTTCATCCTAGCACTTCTTGCATGACAATAGAGCAGCCAATGATTTAGCTGGTATTCGTTCAAACACAATAGTTATATTATGGTTGTAGAAAGGCGATATGGGAATATTATTAAAGAAAAAAGTGAGTTACGAATGGGACGTGCATTCTTTAGGAAAATAACGCGAAATTACAAAATATTTGACGAATCCAGCTCTAAGACTCCACACTGCAGCGTTCCAAATATATCAGGAAGAGGACTGGAGACTTTGGTTCCAGGTTGTAAAATGTAACGCTATTTTAAGCTTTAATTTCCTGCATTTCTAGCTATGTCTTACAACATTAAATATTTATGTGCACATTAGTTTAAGCAAATTTATGTGTTAGGGAATTGTGCCAGCAGCTAGTACATGATGGGAGATACGGGAATACAAGCACAGGCCACTAATTAAACATGTTAAACACTGCTTTATTAAGAACAACATTTGTTTAAAAAATCAGGAACATGAGTAGAAAAATCAATGCAAAAATGCAGACCTAAATCGAGCAACTAGCATGGACTCCAAATGATATAAACGTGCGTGTGTTGCATCAGCTGTAGTGAACTAAAGTATGATTTAAAGAGACCTCGTTGTGACATGGACATGTTTTAAACGGGTGGGATATTGTTCTCAGTCACACAAGAGCGTCTTACACCCAGAAAGTTTTATTTACTATTCTTGCTGACATTTTATTGTTTAGAACAGTATGTGGCATCACGTGGAAGTGGGAGGTAGTTATGGTTTTATTAGCCTGGTAGATAAAGGAATGATCTTCATTTCTCTTAGTCAACTGGTTGTTATCCCAGTCATTACCAAATGAGTATGGTTACCAATCTCCAAAACAGGAAATAAAACCGGAAAGCTTACTTTAATCCCATCTACTGTCAGCTGGGCGCTATAAAAAGGTAGTATTTCCTCAGCACTTCTTATAATCCAAAACTTAGGGAGATTGGGAGGGTCATAAAGACTAGGATGAGAACATGGAGAGGACAAGTTAGACTAAGCGTAATGAAGATTACCCTAAGTACTCTGAGCATTACCTATAGGTCCCTCGTCCTCATGCCAGTTATTCCTAATGAGGGATACAAAGCAACATAACTTTTGACAGGAAGACAATCACAACTATCAAACAAGGTAAAAACCAACATGAATATTTATGGTTTCACAGATTGTAATACTACAAGACCAAATATTTTATGAACATTTCGATCATTCTGGAGTCTGTCATGTCTAACGAAAGTATGCTCCAAGGCCCAAGTAACATTTCTACAGATCTCTTCCAAAGAAACTCCCCAACAAGTAGCCACACTTTTAGTGAATCATCCTTACTCTCTATCTGGAGGAGTGTTGTCCAATTTTGATTATGCAAATAAAGTAGCCTCCGTTATTTAACAAATCGAAGTCATTTTAGAAGACTTTTTTTTTTCCCAGGAAGGCCATGGGTAACAAATAGGGAATCATTGTTTTCTGAATTTGCTGGAATGATGAAGCTAAATAGATAAAGCGTGCTTAACATCAAACAGATTTAGAGAATTGTCTTCATCGTAAGAAGGAGCAGGCAAGAAAACAGAGAGAACAATCTCTTGAAAAGTTTAAAATTTAGATTGAACTTTAGGCATAAAAAGGCTCAACTCAAAGGCTCAAAATAACAGCATCTTACAGAAATCTTAAAAAGGGAGCATGACGCAACCGAGTTGAAGGCTCACATACCCATTCACCTGAGGTGATTGCTACTAAAACATATTTTAAAGGTTAGAATTTTTAAATTAGCTGTATGAAGATTCTCCAAATGGAAGACCTGTTAACATTTCAGAACCAAAGGAATATCCTATGGACGAAGTACAGATTGGTATAAGTGATTAGAAAATTCTTTTTTACAGTCTGCCACTAAATCATCTACTTCCTAATCACATTATTTTAATAATTTGTACTGTCGTTGGTATCTTCTGACCTGTACTTTTATAGATATTTTATATCTAAATAAAGTTATACTTACCTCACATTATCAGGTTTACAAAAACCTTGATTGCAAACCACCGTAGTATAAATAGAAACAGGAAAAGAAACAGAAGATAGACTGTGAGAAGAACAACAAAAATCACATGTGACAGAAGAACCAAAATTACATTTGCCTTCTTCCATTGAAAGTTTTTGAGTAAACTTTGGAACAGAGGAAATAGAGGAAAAGCATGCAAACGTTTCTTTGGCTATTTTATAATTAGAACATCCACCCCAGATTTCTCACTCTGGGAAACTTGAGCAAAGCCTTAGAAGGCGAGCATTTGCTTTGGAGGCAAGAAAATACATGAAAGGGTTTCCAAACTTCCTACAAATCTTCTGAAAGGCTTACTTGGTCAGCGTCAGGTTCTGGGAAGAGCAAAAGAGCCTGCTCAATTGATCTATCTCCCCTTTGTCCTGACCTCTGATATAAACTGCAGAAATCGAGAGGAGATGTTCCTTTGCTCAGAGATTCAAAGAAGAAGCTGCTTCATTCAAGGTCCTAGAATGTGTGCTGCCATTATGATTGATGTAGGCCACTGTCACAGTATTGGCGGGCCTTACCAACACGTTGGAGGGGAGAAGATCAGGCTTGAAATAGAGAACAGTACTGTTTACAGCTATTAACTCTCTCCAGTTTGAGGATTTTGATGCTTCTACTATGTTCCATTTCAGTTGCACTGAAAGAGATCCTAAAGTTGGTACCCAACCATACGTACTGGCATCTATGGTCACCACCAGTGGTGTTTCCATACGAATCATGGCCTCAGAGTTTAGGTTGCCTGAACTCAGCCACCATTTGAAATCCAACTTGATTTCTGGTGTCACTGGTGGGCAAAACCTGAGGAGATTCCATAACAACGGTCTTGAGTGAAATCTTGGCCATTGCATTGTAAATATGTATGCCACCATGCGTCCTTGGCTCTCCATCCAATTGTAATCTGAAGCTTGCCTTTGTGACATGAGAGACTACAAGAGGAACTGCAATTGACATGTTCTCTCTCGTGGAAGAAAGATATTTACCAATTTAGTGCTGTATTTTGCTCCATTGAAATAAAGAAGGATGTCTAGGGCTATTGGCATTTTTGGAATATTTAGGAGGATGGCATGCTGGTTTACAGTGAGTATAGTGTTTTCCAAATGATGGTTTAGAAGAAAACATGTTTGAACCTGCAGCAAAGAATCATCTAGAGAAGGAAAAACTGAGATTACCGGAAGACGGACAAGAGCAACCAAAAGGTCACCACCTTCTTGATTGTGAACACCCTTGGGCTGACCTCAGGCTGAGGCGTAGGTCCCTGAATTCCTACTGAATGTCTTTTAAACAAAACCACTGAAATATTTGATGGGTTTTGAACATTAGAATATGAATGAATGCATCCATTAGGTAAGGTCTAGGGTTGCTAAAAACTGAGCTTTCTGGAGCAAAAGAACTATCTTTTGCAGCATCTTCACTTTGAAAAGGATAGCCTTTACACATTTGTTAAACTTTTTCAAGTCTATAACAGTTCGAAAACCCCTGTCAATTTGGTTACAACGAGCACAATTGAATGAACTTGCATCCCTTCTCCTTGTCTTGAACTTGGAAAATTGCCTTCTTTTGTCAAAGTTGATAAATCCTCTCTTTCAAAGCTTTTAACTTCTCCTGTCACCTTTTTAAGGGAGTAGGAATGACCCCAGAATGGCCTGGGGAGGAAATAAACTCTATCTCGTATGCGCTCTTAACAACACCCATGTGTCTATTGTGGATTTCCTCCTAGTATCTAGGAAGTAAAGAATCCTAACACCAGCCTCTAACATTTATCAATTAATTCAGGACTGCCTGTACAGTAAGGAGAGATGGTTTCCTGCTTTTGTTTCTTTTGATATATGAAAGGGAAGGATTTGGAATGGAATGCTGCACCAGTTTCCATATTCTGTTTTCTTCTGAACACCTGCCTGAAGGATGATTTGTGTCTGAAAGGAGTTGAAGCTTATAGCTGGAATTTTCAAAATGTAACATAATGCTTCCAACTATTATAGATTCTATGCAACGTATTTCAGACCCAAACAGTCTAGAACCTTGTAATTACATTCTTATTGTAGCATCCCTCTGTACCGAATCAGTCTTTCAATCTTTAAGAAAAAGATTTTGAGGTGCTGCAATTGAAGCCCAACAAGCCAGAGCAGACACATGTACAGCATTAGGGGAGAATCAGATAGATACTCCATGTGTTGCTTCATATTAACCAGAAGATCTGAACATTGATGTCCTCCTTGTATGGCTTTGAAAGACCTCTTAAAGTAAAAACGTAGAGACTTAATAGTGTAGGGCCCATACACAGAAGTGATTATTGCAATATGAGATCCTGAATAGACCTTTTTAGGTCGCCTAGCGAATGCAGCGCATACGCTGCTTCGCCTTGGCGAGACTATTGTTGTTGGTTTGGTGCGCGAAGGGAGACAAACCATGTGCGCGCACGGACAAGGGATCTGCACGCACATGGCGTCTCCTCTCTGGCGTCTGTTAAGCTAGTTGTTTTTTTTGTTTGGATCCCGGGTCTTGCCTAGTGTGTGCGCGATTGTAAAGCTCCCTACTGCAAATTATAGTCAGTCCCTTTCCCCCTCCCACTCCCCTGTCTGCCCAAGGATAGGGTGCCCTTGCACCCACATTTGCTGGATGTGAAAGTGCTGCTGTCACGGCTGGTATCACAAGCTCGTATCTGTACTGTGCTGGCAGCTGCGTGCCTTTAGCTGTGCCCCGTCAGCTGTCTGCAAAACCACTGTGTCTGTTTCAAGTGCTCCCACCCCTCCAACATTTTCAGTTACTCAAAAATGTATGGAGAAATACAAAGTATCTCAATAATAGTAAACATTGTGGTGGTTCCTTCTTGGTGGTGGGCTTTTTTTTTGCATAAGCAGGTACCTAAATGCATCAGGAAAGCTGCACCACCATCTTAAAAGACACTAGTAGGTTATACACATGTTTCGTTAGCGTCAAAACCATAAAAAAAAGTGCAGTTCATTTGGGGGTGAAGGACGTGACCAGTGCTGGAAAAAAAATTGTCCAAGAAGCAATAATTTAGGAAGTCACACAGTGACGGTAGAAAAGGGTGGAGTCATGAGAGGCAGAGATAGTAGATTACAATTTTTACATTATTGTTAACAACAAAAGAAATTGGTATCGAGAAACCTCAATATTAAAGTTGTGTTTATTTAATTGGTCACATCATGAGTGTTATTTTATGGGGTTAAGGAACTTGCTGCAGAGGTCTGTGTATCTAGCAAGTGTCATGGTAGGAGGGTGGGGTGATTACTCTGGTGGTTAATGCACTTGTAAGAGAAATCAGCGCACAAGCTGGTCACACGTTTGACTGAAAATAAAATAGTGTCAGTGCACCTGCTGGAAAGCACTGAATGTAACATGCAGATTACAGAACTGGGTGCGTAATACTTCCTTACCTTGCCTGCACTGAACCCGGAGGCCTCAGCCCTGATTGTCTTGCCCACTGGGGTCGGCGGAGCCGTGAGGTGAACGGCGGCGGCGGAAACCAGGCAGCATCTACACTTGGTAGAGCGGGAGCGCCGGGAGACTCCCAGCCCTGCAGAACTACAACCCCCAGCAGCCTCTGGGGCGGCGCGCTCGTGACGCGCAGAGAGCGCCCGGAGGCGCGATTTAAGGACTGCCCGCCCAGGAGCCCCTGGGTGCGTAATACTTCCTTACCTTGCCTGCACTGAACTCGGAGGCCTCAGCCCTGATTGTCTTGCCCACTGGGGTCGGCGGAGCCGTGAGGTGAACGGCGGCGGCGGAAACCAGGCAGCATCTACACTTGGCAGAGCGGGAGCGCCGGGAGACTCCCAGCCCTGCAGAACTACAACCCCCAGCAGCCTCTGGGGCGGCGCGCTCGTGACGCGCAGAGAGCGCCCGGAGGCGCGATTTAAGGACTGTCCGCCCTCCCGCCCCACCAGTCGCGCGCGGGAGCGCCCGGGCTAAGCCCGGGACAGTCTTAGACAGTCCGAGACTGGACTGGGCCATAACCCCTGATTGAAAACTAATCTCCGTTGTGAGGTATTTAGATAACACTCCCCCCCTTCATCTAAGTGATTGTATTAGGGGGAAGACGGTCCGAAGTGTTGTATATCAATATTGGTGAGGGTGTTCAGGGGTGTTCCACTGTATCTGTGTACTTGTGTTCATCAGACCCATATATGTCAAAACAGAAGACCCCCATTGCCCCAGCCAACACCATGGACAATTATTTGGTGCAGGTGGTGGCAAAAATTAATAATGAGCGTAGATCTTCTTTGGGTCTTAGTAATTCTCCAATATCATCTCAAGGGGGAAACATATGTATGAATCTCGTAGACATAGATGTAGGAAATATCACAGATCCATTCATACAGCATTTTGCGGATGACTTAGAGCCGAATGTTTCTGTGGATTCAATAGCTAAAACTAACCCTGACATAACTGACGATGGTGGTAGAGATAGAGATACCCTTCAAGATGATATAGAACGTATTGAGTGCCATTCTTCACCATTGGCCCCCGTCCCCGCCCCAAGAGCAACTAGTGGGGGTTCTAATGTCCTCCCCAGAAGAGAAGGGTTGAGATCAAATAGAAAAAGACCATCAACTCCTCCTAGAAAGAAACCTGGAAAAGGCAAAGGGGGAGAAGAAACAGGGGGCATAGGCTGGAATGATGCAATCATAAAGAAATTTATGGATCTGATGGATAATAAATTTAATAAGGTAATTAAGCCATTGTTATCTAAAATCGATCACCTCACCGACAAAATTAATAAAATGGAGATCCTCTTGAAAACCACTAATGATAATGTGGGGGAGATACCGCATTTGGTGCTGGATAAAATTACGGAAATAGAAACAGATACGATATTTAGGGGAGTAGCAGATGTTGTAGCCCCTACCCAGACAACTAGCTTAATCCCTGATATACAAAGACCTCACCCAACCAATCCTGAACTGTCATCTATCCCAGGGAAAACAATTGATCCAGGCCCAAACATAGAGATAGGACCTGTAGAACTGGTTATAGAAGCGTCACCTTTGATCCTCGTTCTTGCTAATGTACCACCTCTGAACGAAGGACAGATTGAGCCTCCAGAAACATTGTTAAATAAAGCATTCAATTGGTTGAGTAATAACATGCATATCTCTCCCTGGGGAAAAGAAAAGCTGATAGATGACTTGACTTCAGCTAGAAGAGTGAAGTGGATAGGGAGCAAAGCTAAGAAATGTGTGGGGGACTGTGTGGTGCTGAATTTAAAGGGCCCGGAAGTGTTATCAGAAATTTTGCTTAATTTATACCCACCACAACGAAGAACAGCAGAACTCATACCACTCACATTAGACTTCTTCTATAGTAGAAGAGGATCAGGGATAAAGCCGAGTGTCTTAAGGACCAAGTGGTCTGTCGTGGGTAATAGAAGTGTCAGGGAGAGCACAAGACATGATTGGGGGCTGCACTTGGAAAACAGATTTGCAGCTTTATCCAACTTAAATGAGTGCGATTGACTCACAACGTACGAATATTCGCCAGTTCCCCACAAAGGAAGGCAAAAAATGGAAAAGCAAGCTGTTTTCCCATGTATCCAATTGTGCAAACAGCCAATACAGCTCAATGAAATCCAAGATCAAAAATCTGGGATGGCAGACAAAGATCAGCAGGGGGGAAATATGGTTAGAGTAGAAAATGAGGAGGGTTTGAAGGGGGGTAAAGCAATGAGTAATGATTGTGTGGAAAATGCTGAGGAGATGAGTCATTTGGGGTGTAAACCAGGAACAACTTCTGTGACCATTATCTCGTGGAACATAGCGGGCATACTTAATAAGATATCATCTCCCGAATGGGCTGATTTTATTGACCAATTCGACATCATCTTGTTGCAAGAAACTTGGGCACTAAAACCAGTCTTTCACCACGGTTAACTAAATTATTTTATACCAGCAATTAGAAACCAGACAGGACGCCCTTCTGGAGGTCTATTAATCTGGATTGACCAGAGGTTGAATTGTTCTATAACTCAAAGATCTCCCCCTTCAAACGATATTTTATCAGTGATCATTAGATGGGACAGTGGCCAAGAACTAGCTTTGTTTAATGTATATGCCAGGGGTGTTGGTAGAGGTAAAACCTCAGAAGTGGTAACAACTTTAGAAAATGAATTGGAATCATTGGACCCACATTCTCATGTAATTGTGGGTGGGGACTTTAACTCTACTTTCGAACCTATGTGTGAAGAAGACAGGTTTCTGTCTGAGGAGGAGGACAGTAAATGGGGCATACCCCAGTTGGAGGTTCCAGCGATTAGAAGTGCTGTAGCAATACAACTAAAGAGCTTTTGCTTAGCAAGAGGCTTGAGAGCGGCAAATGGGCGTACGCCCTCAGATATAAATGGGAACAACACATTTGACAATGGACGGGCCTCTAGCAGAATTGATTACTTTCTGATAGACGTAAGGGCATGGAGTAAAATGGTAGACATGTCTGTGGAGACAAGAATGGAAAGTGATCATAATCCTTTGTGTTTGACCCTCCGCACCTATCACAAGATCATAGACGATGTAAATGAAATTGAACGGGTCACCCAAGATGTTGTCTGCTCGAACAACCAGCGCCATTTGAAATGGAGAATGCTGATTGAGGACACAACGAGACTTGAGGACCTTAAAAAAGTAGTGATAGATGAGGTAAACAACATTAAGCCCTACTGCGAGAAATCTAACTTCCAGGCCCATATGATGGAGACATATAAAACATTTTTTTCTAAACTCCAAGGCTTTTTTATCAAATCTGTAAATCCCAGAAGAGCTAAAAAGGAATATCCTAGGCAGGGCTGGTATGATACGCATTGTAGACAGGCACGCCAAAATTTAAGCATTGCACTAAGAACGGGCAACTCCACTTTAGTTAGGAAGGCGAGAGACGCATATAGATTAGCCCAAAAAGATGCTAAGAAACGCTGGGACGAAGAAAGCTGGTGCGAGCTGAAGAAGGCTTGCGCAGCAAAGGATTCTAAACTTTTTTGGGCCACAGTTAAATGGGACAGGGGTGGGATAGCTGAACAGCCACAAAATCATGTAGCAAAAAAAGACTGGATTGAGTTTTTTAAACCTCAGTACGCATGTAATCCAATTCACGCTGAAAATCCCCCCCCTTCTAACATCTTTTTTAAACATAACATATTTACTGAAAGAGATGTTAGCCTAGCCATGGATTGCGTATCAGGGGGAAAAGCACCGGGTATGGACGGAATCCCGGCAGATTTGTTCTTATCTGATAAGAATTCATGGTGCACCTATTTCACATGGCTGGCAAATGCAGTGGCGATGGGAGGGGAAGTGCCCGCTTCTTGGAAGGGAGCAGAGATTATCCCTATATTTAAAAAGGGTGACAAAACACTGGCGAAAAATTATAGACCCATCAGTCTTATTGATACAGCGCAAAAATTAATGGGGCGATTAGTCCAGAATAAGCTGCAGCAATGGATTGATGGAAATAACATACTGTCACCTTATCAAGCAGGGTTTCGCCCATTGACCAGTAGTGTCGATCAAGTCTTCTACTTTATAACAATCTTTTGGAGAAATGTTACTCTAAAAAAGGGCCCATTATATGCTGTCTTTGTAGATCTGAAAGCAGCCTTTGATCTGGTCCCAAGAGGAAAACTTTGGCAGACCCTGGCCGCAAATGGGCTAAGCCAGGAACTTCTCACCCTCCTAGTACGTCTTCATGAAAACAACTTTGCTAAAATCAGATGGGGCAAACAGGGAGAAGTGACTGAGTCCTTTCCAGTGGAGCGAGGGGTGAGGCAAGGTTGTGTTTTGGCCCCAACCTTGTTCTCAATTTACATTAATGGTATTGTTGACCACCTGAAGAAATTCCCTACTGATGCGCCAATTATTGCAGGCTCACGCGTACCCGTATTAATGTTTGCGGATGATACGCTTCTACTCTCGCGTACACCGAGTGGTCTCCAAAAAGTGGTTGATGCCTTTGGTGAATTTTGTGATGACAGGGGCCTTGAATTGAATACAACCAAGACCAAATTCATGAGCCTTAATTATCACTCTAAGTTCAAGGGTGTGATCACGTACAAGGGCACCCCACTTGAGGAAGTAGATGCTTTCTCTTACTTAGGAATAATCCTACAGGGAGACATGAAATGGAAATTGCACATTAACACGGCAGTACTAAAGTTTAACCAACTAGCAGGGGTGGTAGCCCGTAAACACCGTGCCTCATTGTCAAAACCGATTAATTGTGCTCTTGAAATCTATAACATGAAGGTACTGAGCTCCTGTTTGTATGGCTCCGAGTTATGGGGCTTTTCAAATTTGAGTGACCTGGGGAGAGCTGAAAATAGATTTCTTCGAGGACTTGTAATGGCCCCACAGAGTACACCTACAATTCCTTTAAAATTGGATCTTGGCAGAAAAAATGTAGAGGACATAGCTCGGCTACGGCCTTTGTTATACTGGAGGCGCCTGATGGTGACACCAGAGCTATCCCATTATCTAACAGCATTATTAGATGTAGTCAAGTGTGATCAATTCCATTGTATTACATGGTTAAAGGATCTGCGGGCTACTCTTGTAAAGCTGAAATTGGAACATTTGTGGGGCAATACGGATGTGGCCCGTTTTCCGACGAAAACCACATTGAAAGAATTGTATTGGGAGATGGTGTATTCAACAATGTATCAAAAAGGCACCTTATCTAATTTGTCATCTCGCTTTTTGGACATTAAGATGTTCCCATTATGTGAAGACTATTGGGACTTAATTGAACGTCCTTATGACAGGAAACTATATTTCCAATTTCGGATTGGAACACTTCCTGTGAATACCTTTACGAAACACTGGAACCCTTCACAGGATGAACACTGTCATTATTGTAAGGATCAACTAGAGCATATCTCCCATCTATTGTTCTGTTGTCCACTGTATGCCAGTCCAAGGCGTAAATGGCTAAAGCCAGTCTGTTTAAATATGGGAATTCGTTGCCAATCAACTGCACTAAGAATATTAAAATCTGACTGTTCCGCTCTAGTAGTGATTGCGGTAGCAAAATTTCTTGCTTGGGCTTGGGTAATCCGTTCACGCTCATCACTGTCAAATGTAATATAATGAAATATGGCTGCTCTGTCTAAATGGCTTTAAATATATGAAATAGATGTACATTACAACTGTTATTTTAACTCTATTTTTATGACTTGACAATAATTTTTAAATGTAAAAAGCATTCGACTGTCACTGTTTAATATGTTTTTTTTAAATGAAATCTTTTAGCTACAGTATTTATTGTATAGGATAGGGATTGATGCTTTTATGACAAATGTCGAATAAAGCTTTGAAATTTGAATTTGAGAACTGAATTTTACTTGAGATAGCTCAGACGGTTAATGCTTTTGTTCAGACATCCGTGTATCAATCAAGTTTCAATCCTGATCATATAGCTTAGTGCAATTTGCAGCATGTAACCTTCAAGGCATACATTTTAAACATTGAAGAATTATCTAAGGTAGTTGAATTGTAAGCTTCTGGGTAGTTATAACTACTTATAAGTGCTATAATCATTAATGAGTCCAATTTACATAAGGTGATCCTGTCTGAGTGTACTGGAGTAGGGCTGAGCCGAATAACTGCCTGTGGCGTAGATGCTTACGAGCATGCCATTCATCACCATTCTTTGGTCTCAGTGAGACATCCTAAGTTCGGGGATGCCCAGATGTACGTGCCATGCTGTGAACATTATACACTATTGTTAGCTGTCCTAGCCATTTGCATTTCAGTGGACGATACTGCATGTAACAGTCAGTTGAATAATGCATAATGCGGATCTGCTATTTTAGATCTCTGATACACAAGATTAATTAGGAGTAAATTGGTAATTTTGCAGGACGACTCTTCTCAAACAGGCGGGCCAGGTGGGAGAATTAGACTCTAATGTCTTTGCATGACTCCAACTACACACCGGTGACAGGTGGAAAGTCTAAACACAGTGAAGTTCATAGAGTTGATCCTGCAAAATGGAAACCAGAGAGCCTGCGCTGATTGGAGATAATTGGCTTTGGCAAGACCACTCGCTGTAAAACCCTTGAAGTCAGCAAAGCTGTGATTTGGTCTTCGTTTATTGGAGATTGAGGATTAGACCTTGCGCTGCACATTAGCTAGGTCACTTCATAGTACTAGAACAGAGAGAAAACAAACTTTAGCAAGGCAATAGGTCTCACATTTGCGAGAGTTTGAGTTATTGGCATTGTAAATGACAATGCCTTTTATTTATGTGTTGGATTTTAATGGCAATAGCTTAAACTCTCGCAAATGCGAAACCTATTGCATTGCAAATGCTTGTTCAAGGCTGTGTCTACTTTCTTTTCAGCTGGATCCTTTAGAATGTTTTCTTCTGCCATAGACCACCTGCCCACAAGAATGGCCACATGAATAGAGGCCAGTCACGTCTCATTCATGCCCTCCAAAGGGTACAATACTGACTTATTTCTAGGAAGGTTGATTTTGTGTGGGTACTTCCCTTTATTGAATATCATATCCATCACATCCTGGTGAATAGGTACACCCATACATGTAGTTTTTTTTATATTGTCTCAAAACAGTGTCCTTTGATCTTGTAACTTAATCTGCTGCAAACCATATTTTCCTTAATCTGATTCAAAAGTTCAGGCAATAAGTGTTTTGATAATCACTTTCTCTTGTGCTCAGAAGGCAATGGAAAGGGATCATCAGACACTTCAGATGCAAAAAGATCGAATTACATACTACCCTGATCAGGCAACTCACTTTCACCCTTCTTTTTATGTTCAAGGGAAGCCAGGGATTCGATAATGAGTCTTTCATTACTTTCATCTTCCTGCTTGCTCTACTTCGGATATTTCAAAGGCTGTCTATTTGATGATGATGATGAGGAAGGTGAAGAGAAATGCTTCTCTATTGTGAGTGTTTCCTTATATTTAGTAACAGGTTGCACTGCACATTCAGTAGAAAAACAGCAATATGCCCTGATACACAAATCTTGCATTTTAATATTATTAAAACCCTGACAAATGTAACTCAATCTATTTGCACTAGAGATGTGCAAATCGACAAGATTCGCTTATGCAGCATTCAGGAAACTCAGCTCATGAGAGCAAACCATAATATTCAGTGGGCACATGCAACCAATCTTCTCTGCGCATGTGAACAGCAGGGAAATTTCCAAGAAACAAAAAGTGGCCTGGTCAGAAACCTGTAAGTGTGCCGCAACTGGAACTAGTGCCCCAAAACCATTAGTAGCACTAAAAGTGATGACCCGGGTCTGTTAGGAAAAAATGACGACAGGAGTCTAGTTGTAAATCTCAGCTCTCCTACTCTTAATCCAGTTGAGCAGTCAGTTTTGGAGAGAGGTCTGGGCTTTGTGCCAACTAATGTAGGTGACCCATTTCTTCTAAGAACGGAACTTGAGAAATTTTTCCGTAAAGTGCGCCTTCACTTTTTCTTTAAGAATAGAACTGATGATTCTCAATCAGGGGATGATATTATCAAGAACACAGGATTACGTCCTCCTTCCACTTTTACTCCTTTGAGCCATCAAGTTCCTTCCCTTGTTACTACTTTTGAACAAGCGGTCAGACACGATATTTCGCAGCTGCAAAATACCGAACGGAGTACGTTCCATAATTTTTCGAAACTTGAACAGCAGGCGGTAAAAAATCTCTCATTAGATCCGTCTATCATCATAAAACCGGCGGACAAAGGGGGAGCCACTGTTGTTATGGATCTGGAACAGTACCGTCAGGAATGCCTGAGACAGCTGGATAACGAGAAATTTTATCGTCGTCTTACTTCAGACCCCACCCAAAGTTTACTTACTGAAATTAAAACTTTGGTGGACGAAGGGAATATGGAGGGGTGGATCACACCTCAGGAAGCTAGGTTCCTTGTAACAGAGAAACCCACCATTCCAGGTTTCTATTGTCTCCCCAAGATCCACAAGACCACGAGACCACCACCAGGCCGTCCCATCATTTCAGGGATAGGTTCCATTTTGGAACCACTCTCCACTTTCGTGGATCATTTTCTCAGACCTTTAGTTAAGAAAATGCCCACATATCTGGAGGATACAGCCGACGTCCTCAGGTTACTACCAACTATTGAGTATGACGTGGAAACTGACCTCATGGTCAGTTTTGACGTAGAATCACTCTACACCTGTATTCCACAACAAGATACGTTGGATACAGTCAGAGGGCTTTTGGCAATGGAAGATCTGGACAGCATAACCCCAGTTGACTTTATTCTATCCCTCGCTGAACTAGCAATGAAGCAAAATTATTTTAAATTTGAAGAACAGTTGTTTTTACAGATCTCGGGGACCTCCATGGGGAGTGTTTTTGCCCCGAGTCTGGCTAATCTTTATGTCCATCAAATGGAACAGACTCAGATCCTCAACCATAGCAACCCATTCTCTAAACACCTGGTGCTATGGAAGAGGTATATCGACGATGTCCTGGTAGTGTGGCGAGGTTCTATCTCTGAAGTACAGGCTTTCCATACTTGGCTCAATGGTTGTAATCCTCATCTTAAGTTTACGCTTGAGTACAGTCATGTAAGACTCCCCTTCCTTGACCTATCTATCTTCCCTGAGGATGGAAGTCTTCGTAGTGAGTTGTTCACCAAACCAATGGCAAGAAACTCACTCTTGTCATTTTATAGCCATCATCCACGCTCCCTGAGGGAGAACCTTCCGGTGGGCCAGTTCCTCCGGGTCAGGAGGAATTGTTCATCCAGTGAGCTTTTTAACAAACATGCAACCAGATTAGCCACTCATCTGGAAGAACGCTATTACCCCAAGCATCTTGTGAGCAAAGCATGGAAACGTGCCTCGAACAACAACCGCGAGGCACTGATTGAAAAACGCCCAGTTAAACCATCAATGGAGCGCCTGACATTTGTCAGTACGTTCAGTACAATGTCTAACTCTGTCCAGAAAATGGTTCGCAAGAACTGGACGATTTTGAACAGTACTGGGGCAAACCTTCCATTACCACTGTTTTCATTCAAAAGGGCACCTAGTCTTCGAGACACTCTTGTCCATACAAGACCTAGGATTACCAAGACTGACGGCTCAACAACCCTATGGAACCTTCCTCCAGTTTCTGGTCACTACCCCTGTGGGACATGTAGTGTCTGTCCTCAGACTGAGAAAACCACTACAGTCGACATAGGGACAGGGAGGACATGGTTGCTCAAGAAGCATACTAATTGTAACACCGATAACGCCATCTATATGATAACGTGTCCCTGTTCCCTAAGATATGTTGGCTATACCACCCGCAAGATTAAAATAAGAATAGGGGAGCACAAAAGCACCATCAGGTGTCGTAAACAGGCTACCAAACTGACAAACCACTTTCTGGAGCAAGGACACACTGCTGATGAAATGAAATGGGTCATTTTAGAACGGCCATTTATTCCGTCTCATATCAGTGATGTGGCCAAATTTTTGTTCAGGAAGGAGCAGAAATGGATTTTTCTTTTGGAAAGTCACATGAAAGGTTTGAATGATGACATACCGTGGACATCGCTGTAATCCCACTAGTCCGTAGTTTTTGTCATCTGTTTTCAATATTGACTCATTCTGTCATCATCTTTGAGGTCATTTAAGACACTACATCTTAAGACCACATTGAGTCATTTTGCACTGAATACACCATTCTACACTTGTAATTGCTTATTTGCAGCATACACAATTTAATTGTCACTATTTGTAGTCAAGAGAAGTATATACATGGCTGCTTCTACTTTGGCCCAATCTACATATGAATACACCGGTAATGGGATCGCGCTTGGCCGTGTTCCAATACCGGCGCTCGCGCAGTACACTCTGGCGCATGCGCGGACTGATGCACATGGCTCAGAGACCGCGCATGCGTATTGCGGCCTGATAGCCGTGCGCATGCGCGTTGTAGAACACTGCTCACGCGCCGTACTACGGGATGCCTAGCGCATGCGCACTACAGGCGCGGGCATCCCTCTCACGACGTGGACGCGAATGATAATAGAAACAGCTGTAGCCTGTTACCCAATCAACCAGGGTATAAATAGACATGCGCCCTATGCGTCGGTACCTCCGTTCCCTCTCGGACGCCGGCATCGAGGTACCGACGGACAGGTAGGGCCCCACACCATCATTGGCAATCTCTAACAGGGCGAGTCAGCTTAGCACTAGCAAGAGTCCCTTTATGAGTGGTGCTGCGTACCTTAAGTCTTCAGCCATTCTTGCTCAAAAAATGGTTACTTGTAGTGCCAATGTCTCCTCTTAGCCATTTTATCGCTAGTAATAGTTCTCCAAGGAGTGGCCCTGCCCTCCATTTGTGGTTAATTTATTCCTGCATAGTTCTACAGTCATTTTCCTTGTACTTGGTTGAGTCCCTTTTTTCTGTTTAAAGCTAGGTTGTGTTAAGAATACTTTTGGAGATGGTAGCTAGTATTGTTGTTAGTCCCTTTGCTATTTTTCAAAGGTACTTCCTTGTCCATTTCCTTCCTTAACTAGAGCGGGGCCTCCCCTTTTTCCCGAGTGGGTTCCGGGTGAGGTGAGGCGTACTCCCACATAATGCTGGGTAAGTCACTATATTCATTACTATATTTGTGATTTTATACACTGATTGAAACGTAGCAGTATAATCAGCGGGGAGAGATTGTCTCCATCGCCCTGTTTGTGTGCCTTAGCATCTTGTGCTTGTTTTCCTAGAATCTGTTGTGCACTACATGGTTTTTGATCCACGCTTATGTTTCTTCCTTAGGAGATACATATTATTTTGGACTTCCTACAGTATTCATCTGGGCTCAGAGGAACTGGTAGGATTTATCCAATTATACACTAGCGTGTTTCACCCAAAAATGTTTTTGATTTGCAGTCGCAGTTTCCCAAATGGTCCTGAAGAAAGCTAAGACCAATAGTCAATACAGCTGAAACATGTCGACCTTCACTCACTTTGCCTACATATAGTTATTATTTTAAACTATTTTGGCATATTTTAATCTTGATCCGAGTGCCATACTGATTAAAATTAATTCTGGTCCTTGGAATCAATTTTACTTTCACGTTTTTCACTTTAATTTCTTGCACTGCACCCCATTAGCATCACCAGTGAAGCCCAGTGGTCTGTATTCACACCATGTTAATCCATCTCCGCACCATGACTAGGTGCAATGTTTGAGAATTGGATTGGTGACATCTCCCACATGACGACATTCCACCATATGGGTGGGCTGATGGGAATTTTTTCCTAACAGACCCGGGTCATCACTTTTAGTGCTACTAATGGTTTTGGGGCACTAGTTCCAGTTGCGGCACACTTACAGGTTTCTGACCAGGCCACTTTTTGTTTATTGACAGTTTCCCTTAGGGCATGAGTGGTTTTGGTCATTAAATATAGCCCTATTGTGACCCTCCCTACGTTTATTCTCTGCAGCAGGGAAATTTCACCTTAAAGGGCTACGCACATACCAATATTTGTAATTAGGGTTGGACGTAGTTCGCGAAGTAGCGCTAAGCGAAGCAACGCAAAGTGCACTTCGCACTAGGTGAGCTACGCGTAGCACTACGGGAACTGCGTAGAAGCCTGTTTGCACTGTGCAAGATGTCGTTTTCAATGATTGCACAGTACCGACAAGCATCCGGCACTGTGCAATCATTGAAAACGGCATCTTGCACAGTGCGAGCTGTAGTTTTCTGCCGCTCGAGTAGATTTTTACTCGAGCGTCAACATTCTCAACGTGGACTGGTATTTTCTCATCACGAGCGGTCACGAGCATACGCGACCACTCGCAATGAGAAACCTGACCTCCCCGCATTGAGAATCTCGCCGGGAGGTTTATTTTCCACGCTCGCGATCGGCAACTTGATGGTGCTGATCGCGAACAAGGAAAAAGTCTCGCCGGGATGTCATTTTGCTTGCTCGCGTTACCCAACTTGACGTTGAGGACCGCTAGCCAGCAAAAAATTACCGCTGTACTATGCTACGCTTGTTTTCACCGTGCTACGTGCAATTCACGTAGTGCGAAGGAGCAGAAACTTTGCAAGCTACGCGAGCCCAGGGTTATTTGTAATGCACAACTCGAAACCAATCCTTAACGTCCACAATTGAAGAATGTAGAATGAAGAAATCAATAAGCAACCAACATCTTCCCCACTGGAACCGGAAGCATCATAGTATACTTTATGTTCATAACTCAGGCATCCAGTTCTTTCTACCTAGAGCTGGTGCTACCACAATGCCAGAAGAATTTGCCCAAAGCCCGGCAAGGAGCAAAAACCATCAGCACACAATGGAAACTGTTACTAGGCACTGCCTCATTCAATATTCTATACATGGGATGCACAATGATGTGTGACCACAACAATACTGGTTTTCTGAGAACTTACCCTATGCTTAGATAGTTGGAGAGCGTACCATAACAGTTTTTTGAAAATGGTTTTATACAGAAATTAAAATCAAGAAAGTACACTGCTGATAACATCAGCAAGATCAGATACAAGAGTGTTCTTAAGCTGTACAAATTATAAAGCAGTGTATTGTTAAAAATTATAGCCATTTGTTTAGCAATACCATATTACCAGGGAAACACTCTAAAACTATTCACTACGCAGGTTAAATGTGAAGGAAGGAAAGAACAAATGTAAGTATGCAGAGTGCATTATGCTATTTATTAGCGTTAATGAGAGTGAGGATGGGCTACGACTCACAAGAGGGGAAGTTCTTGTGTATATCATGATGCCTGTAGTATCGAAGGGATACGTTCTAGTGTTGCAGTATGTTGGAACACACACTGAACACCCACCCACCACAGGTGTCATCAGTCAGATGACCCTGCTAAATAATAAGGGCTGAGTGCACGTGCTCAGGGCCAGGTATCCAACTACAATACCTGTGTCTGCGTCACCTCATTACTAGTATGAGGGCCTAGGGCCCAAATACCACATTGGCGATGAGGATGGGATGTGCCTGTGTTTGCAGCAGCCCAGCAGAAGAAGAAAAGGGGGCGAGAGCTGCTGGGTGATACCGCCCCCCGCGTGAACGGCGCCGGCCCCCGAGAGGCCCGCGGGGCGCGTGATGAGCCCGGGCCTGGATGCTTATTAGAAGGTGACCGGGAGCCCAACCCGCACCTGAAAGCCCGTGGGGCATGGGCCGAGCCCCGGGCCTGCTTCAAGACACGAGGTGACCAAGAGCTCACCCTGCACATCTCGAGCCCGCTGTGAGCAGCACCTGCGAGGAAGTGCCCCGGGGAGAAGTGCAGGCCGAGCGGAGCCGACCCGCATCAGCTGAGACCAAGGGCCGCCGCAAGTGAAATAACCCACACGGAGCCCACCCGCGTGGACGAAGAGGCTCACTGGCCAGAGGTGAGCCGGTGAATGGAGCGCGATCAGTTAAGGGAACCCCCCCAGTGAAGCTAGGCCAGCGGCTGCCCACCCTGCTCTGAGCCCCGAAACGAAGCATCAAATGCCCGACAGTAAAGGGGCATGTGAATAGCTCGGGGGAGTGTGAGAGCTAAAGCGGAGCCCACCCACGGCTGATCACAGCGGCGCCAGTACCCCCCCGACCCCTGCGCAGCCCGTGAGGAAATAAGGCATACTGCGAGGGGCAGGACGGAGCAAACGTGGACGGCTGGCTGCTGCAAGGAACAAGAGACTAGGCTCAATGCGCCCAAGAGTGCCAACAGCCTTCCCTCAGTGTAGCTTGGACCTCCCCTGCCCCGCGCGGCAGGAGGAACGATCCGGCGGTGGTGGGGTGAGGCAGGAAGGTGAGACTGCGCATCGCATGCGGCCGATCGGAGCGGCAAACAAGAAAGCAAGCCTCAGAATCAGTGCCCCGACCGAAAGGAAGAGAAAGTGCTTACCTGGCGGAGGCGCTGCAGGGGCCGCATGCCGGAAGCCTCAGCGGTAGTAAGAGAAGCGTGTGGATTGCCCCCACCAAGAGAGAGAGTCAAGTGTGGTGAGAAGACTCACCCAGGGGAGGAAAACAGAGAAGCTTCAATCGTGCGCTCGCAAATGCACACGTCGTTACAAAAGAAAGAATTAGAGGCACCTACTGTGGTCCTGATGTAGGACAGCTAGAAAGCGTGAGTAGCAGCCAGGCCAGCCGATGAAGGTGCTCCTTCCCCGATGACAGCAAGCATAACACTGGTAATAGGGGAGAAACTGCAGAGGACAGGAAAGGCAGGCCTGGAAAAGAAAGCAACACAGCCACCTAGTGGCCATTTGCAATACCGCGTTTTTGCATGACAGCATTATCACAGACAGGCCTACAGCAAACAAAGGTCAGCAGTGTGCCACCTAAACCACCCCATTATGAAAGCAGCGAAGAGCAGTGTAGTGCAACACAGGGTGGACTGTCAAGCTCGCAAAAGGGAGTGACCAGGAGCAGGTCGACGGAGTGGTGGCGCAGCCCTCCAGAAGCACTGAAGCCAAGCTGGGAGAGAGTGCAGCGGTACCTGGTGGCCACAGGTTGTCGCGGCAACAGCAGAAAAAGGCAGGAGCACCACCAAAAAGACAAGGGGGATTCAGGAACGCAGCACCAAGCAAGTGCGCAGCAACAAAGGGACAGCGACTACAGCTCCAGGAAGAAAAGACAAGAGAGCACACAGCAAGTGCGCCCAAGGAAGCAAACAAAGAGCACAGTCAGAAGCACGCCGAAGCACTGCAACTGTGGAGAAATGACAGAGCGGTTGCACAGACGACCAGCAGCATGAAGATTAACAAAAAGGAAGAAGCCGACCACCCAGTTGGTTGCAAGGAGAAGTAGCCGACCACCCAGTTGGTCGCAAGGAGAAAAAGCCAACCACCCAGTTGGTCGCAAGGGAGAAGAAGCCGATCACCCAGTTGGTCGCAAGGAGGTAGAAGCCGACCACCCTGTTGGTCGCGAGGAGGAAGAAGCCAACCGGCCAGTTTGGTCGCAAAGATGATGCTGACCTGCCAGAAATCAGCGAGCGAAGAGATCTGACAAAGACATCTGACAAGAAGAACAGAGAAGACATCTGTGAAGAGAAAAACGGAGGAGATGTCCACAAAGAGGACCAGAAAGAAGACTGCAGCCAAGTCTAACAGAATCAACTAAATGTCAAAAGCATTCGAGTGAGAGAAGGTCGCGACGATAGGTCAAGTGAAGACAGTGTCCTAAGGCTTGGACAAGACCAGAGGGAAACGTGTGGAGTGCACGTTACACAGAGAAGCCTGGTTAGAGCGAACAACCAGATAGCAGACCAGACCGACTCGCGAAGGAAGGAAGAGTAGACCAATCCTGAGTGGCACGACGCCACGACGAAGGAAGAAGAGAGGAAAGGAGAAAAGCAAAGAAGTGTGCGTGACGGAACACCACAGCACACACCAGAAGGAGAACACCCGATGGGGAAAAGTGAAAAGATGCATTGCCATCCATCCGAACACAGGGACAGCGACTACAGCTCCAGGAATAAAAGACAAGAGAGCACACAGCAAGTGCGCCCAAGGAAGCAAACAAAGAGCACAGTCAGAAGCACGCCGAAGCACTGCAACTGCGGAGAAATGACGGAGCGGTTGCGCAGACGACCAGCAGCATGAAGATTAACAAAAAGGAAGAAGCCGACCACCCAGTTGGTTGCAAGGAGAAGTAGCCGACCACCCAGTTGGTCGCAAGGAGAAAAAGCCAACCACCCAGTTGGTCGCAAGGGAGAAGAAGCCGATCACCCAGTTGGTCGCAAGGAGGTAGAAGCCGACCACCCTGTTGGTCGCGAGGAGGAAGAAGCCGACCGGCCAGTTTGGTCGCAAAGATGATGCTGACCTGCCAGAAATCAGCGAGCGAAGAGATCTGACAAAGACATCTGACAAGAAGAACAGAGAAGACATCTGTGAAGAGAAAAACGGAGGAGATGTCCACAAAGAGGACCAGAAAGAAGACTGCAGCCAAGTCTAACAGAATCAACTAAATGTCAGAAGTATTCGAGTGAGAGAAGGTCGCGACGATAGGTCAAGTGAAGACAGTGTCCTAAGGCTTGGACAAGACCAGAGGGAAACGTGTGGAGTGCACGTTACACAGAGAAGCCTGGTTAGAGCGAACAACCAGATAGCAGACCAGACCGACTCGCGAAGGAAGGAAGAGAAGACCAATCCTGAGTGGCACGACGCCACGACGAAGGAAGAAGAGAGGAAAGGAGAAGAGCAAAGAAGTGTGCGTGACGGAACACCACAACACACACCAGAAGGAGAACACCCGATGGGGAAAAGTGAAAAGATGCATTGCCATCCATCCGAACACAGTACCTGGACAGCATCAGCACCACTGGGAGTACACATCTACGTGCAAACCCGAAGGTCACCCAGGAATGACAGAGGCGAGCAGGCCAGTCCATTGGTAACAACCACCTCTGAGATGGAATGGACACAGAACCATGGCTATCGAAGGGGCAGAGGCCTCAGGGACACCGGTGGCAGCGGGTCCCGAAACGGGAGATGGACCATTGAAGCTTGCTCTGGAGATCCAGGGAGAACAACGGTAGCATGCGACAGAACAAGTGCCAACAACACCCTTTTCAGGTCGAGCTTCGAACAAAAAGAAGGGACCCGTAGCGACTCCTCCAACGTGCTTGGAGCGACAAGGAGGCAGCCCACCGGTCCAGTAGAAGCCTGGCAGCAAAGGGCCTTCGGGTCATCCGATGAGATGAGAGGGGACACCCACGAGAGAGGGGTATCCGTGAGAGGGATATCCTACAACTGCAGATCCTGTTGGAGACAGCCACCAGTTGAAAAAAATGCCACAACCAGGATTATACAGTGGACAGCAGCACACCAATGATCCACCATCATTCCATCTGCACTTTTAACTGACTGTGGTGTCGGATGAAAGGAACTGTAAAGCACACTTCCACGGAGCAAGTACAAAAGGAGCACATCCACAGGGCACCTGACCATTGAGCCAAGGAGAACTAATGGTCCGGGCTGCAAGGACACCCTCACTGTCAGATGACCAGCAGTGAAGAGACTATGTGGAAGTCACCTACATCGAGTTTTGTTTGGTTTGCAATTTTGTATTCTCTCCCACAGGCTCAGTGGCGGCATCAGATGGTGTCGTCGCTGAGACCAGGGTCGTGGAGCGAGGTTGAGACAGTGCTCGTCATGGTGCTGGCAGGTCACGGTGCAAGCAGCTTCGTCGTCGTTGCTGAAGCGCTGTTGTTGGCTGACAAACAGGAGTTGATGGTGCCACCATCAGTAGGCCAAGCCAAGGCTGCGGTGAGGGATGAGGGCGGTGCGTCGTCTAACTTTATGAGTGGTGCCCTCGAACCATGGTGCAAGTAGCAGCGTCGATTTCGGGTTGGAGCGGCGGTGTTGGGGAGGCCAAGGCGTCGTTTAGAAGCAGGACGGTGCAGAGTGCGGTGCCCACAGGTCGTGGTGTGAGCAACGGCTCGATGGCGGCATCAGCAGGTGTCGTCGGTGAGACCAGGGTTGCGGTGTAGTGTTGCGGCGGCACTCTCTGCGGTGCCCAGGCTTCGGCGTGAAGCGAGGTGGTGCAGAGAGTGGTGCCCACAGGTTGCAGTGCGAGCAGCGGCTCAGTGACGGCATTAGCAGGCGTCGTTGGTAAGACCAGGGTCGCAGTGTGGTGTTGCGGCAGTGCCCTCTGCGGTGCCATCAGGACACAGAGTCAGCAGCAGCATCGTAGACATCGTCAAGTTACTTTTCCTCTGTGCCAGCACAAAACACACAGTCCTCAGTGCTGCAGGCAAAAGAGCTTGAAGTCTTTGCGGTCCCTGACACTTTGTGAACAGGGGTCATGCTCTACTTAAAGCCCTTGTAGAGACTCACAACTTAGGTTGCAGAAAGTCCAGTCCAGGCCTTTCATTGCCCAAGACAGAAGCAGCCACTGCAGGTCAGCCCAGCAAAGCACTCAGCAAAGCGGTCATTCCTCCTTACAGCTTCTCCCGCTTTTCATCTTGGCAGTCTTCTTGATGAGTTCTAAAGTTCAGGGGTCTGAGCCCCAGTATTTGTATTCAAAGTTCCTTTGATCCTCTAGGCAGAGGGTGTCTGTGCCCAGTCAGAACAAGTTTTTGCCTTCTCTGGTGTGATTTCCCAGCAGGGGGTTAAGACGGCATTGTCAGAGGCAGACCAGGCCCTTTGAGGTGCAAGGAAATCTCCTCCCTCTTCCGACAACACAGCCCAGGTCTGTTCAGCCCTTTCCTGACCTACCTAGACTATCAGGAGCCACCCTTGCTTCCTAGCCGCCTGTCGTCCAAAACCCAGACAGGCAATCCACATTCCAGCAGTGGCACACGGCATGACTGAGCAAGAAAATACCTACTTTCTAAAAGTGGTGTTTTCAAACACAGGATGTAAAAATCACCTTCACTAATATATGTATTTTAACATTCTGAGTTCAGGCATGCTAAACTCGAATTTCCACCTTATTCTCTGGGTCAGTTTCGATTTATAACATGTTATAATCAAACTGCTCATTCTAGCCTATGAGAACAGGTAGCCTTGCAATAGTGAAAAACGAAATGGGCTGTAATTCACTATCAGGATATGCCACACACACCAGGGCATGTGCTACTTTTCACATACACTGCACCATGCCCACAGGGGTTCTTTGGACCTACCTCAGGGATGCTTGACATGTAAGAAAAGGGAAGGTTAGGGACTGGCCAACGTGTGCACGGGCCAAGTCAACATGACAATTACAAACTGCGCGCAGACTCTGTAATGGCAGGTCTGCGGTACCTTTTCTGGGCTACTCACATGGGTGGCACAATCTGTGCTGCAGGCCCACGCGTAGCATTGTATTCCCAGGCCCTGGCACACCCAGTGCAATTTACTAGGGACTGAAAAGAAAACCAAACAGCCAATCATGGAAACACCAATCCATAACATACTTTACCACAGGAGCACTTGCACTTTACCACTGATCAGCAGTGCGAAAAGTGCGCAGAAACACTACACCAGCAAAAACAGAGTCAAAACCAGGAGGGCAGAAAGCAAAAACTCAGGGGAAACACGCCAAAAGATGCCAAGTCTAACAGTAAGTCATGCTTTTTTGAATGATTTCCAATTAAGAAGTTATTAATGCATTTTAAGACTGTGTTTAACCCAAACTAGGGATTCAATTTGTAGACCTAAACTAA
The DNA here is from genome assembly GCF_964261635.1 of Lissotriton helveticus. Lineage (NCBI taxonomy): Eukaryota > Metazoa > Chordata > Amphibia > Caudata > Salamandridae > Lissotriton > Lissotriton helveticus. The sequence goes on along the minus strand of NC_136059.1, from coordinate 1,885,980,219 downwards.
ACGTACATTGTATTGATAAATTGCAACTGAAAGTAAGGAGAACTACCCAACCTCCTGGGAGTTCTCTTCACTAAGTGGAAGAACCTGGACAGACAATCTGCATTGGCGTGTTCTGTGCCAGGACGGTGTTCCACCATAAAGTCCATTTTCTGTAGGGAGATGGACCATGTGGTCTGTCTGAATCCGGAAGTGAGTCCCAAACAGGTAGGGTCTCAGCTTGTTCAGTGCCCAGACCACAGCTAAAGCTTCCCTTTCCATGGCACTCCACCTCTTATCCCTGAGGAGTATTCTCCAGCTAAGGAAGAGTATAGGCTGGTCTAGGCCCTCTTCGTTCAGCTGTGAGAGCACCGCTCCCACACCATGATCTGAAGCGTCAGTCTGCAAAATGAATTCCTTGGAGAAGTCAGGTGCCTTCAGCACGGGTGCCATGCACATGGCGGCCTTCAGGGCATCAAAAGCCTTCTGGCAGGACTCAGTCCAGATCACCTTCTTGTGCTGCTTCCTGGAAGTCAGCTCGGTTAAGGGGGCAAAAATGGAGCCCTAACTCGTAATGAATCTCCGGTAGTCCTAAAAAGGCCCTCACCTCTATCTGGGTCTTGGGGGGCTCCCAAGCCAGAAAGTTGTCAATCTTGGGTTGTAGGGGCGCCACCTGGCCGCTCCCTACCTGGTGTCCCAAGTACACCACAGAACCCTGCCCGATCTGGCACTTACTGGCATTGATCGTGAGGCCTGCCCTCTGCAGTGCCTTCAACACTTCACTGAGGTGCTGCAAGTGTTCTTCCCAGCTGACACTGAACACTGCAATGTCATCCAGGTAGGCGGCACTGAAATCCTCCAGTCCAGCTAACACCTGGTTAACCAACCTCTGAAAGGTGGCAGGGGCATTCTTCAACCCAAAGGGCATCACTCGGAACTGGTAATGTCCTTCTGGGGTTGAAAATGCTGACCTCTCCTTTGCCCCATCGGTTAAGGCAATATGCCTGTTCCCAGATGTTATCAAACGTGCTGAGGAACTTGGCAGCCCCCAACCGATCAATGAGCTCATCAGCTCTGGGGACTACCTGCCCCACTCAAAGGGAACCTGCCCCACCAGACACTGGCACTCTGAATTGTCGACTGCAATTACTTGGTGGAATGCCCCGGGGACTACCTGCCCCTCAGAGACCAGGTGACTCTGGACTGATGTCACACTGGCTCGAGTATCCCTGAAAGCGTCTACCTTTCTCCATTGATGGTCACCCAGGTGCTGTATTTCTTTGTGTTAGGGGTACCTGGGTCCCTGGGACAATCTCACTTTCCCCTAGTGAGACGAGGTTCATTTCAGCTTGGACTGCCCACCAGTGGGTGGCTGTGCCCCTTTGGAGCACCTGGGGTCCCCCTTCATGTTGCCCACCTGGTCACACGCAAAACATTTGCGGGGGCCGGTCTCAGCAGGCTTTCCTGATGAGACCCCTTGTTTCTTATCTCCGGGGGGCTGGGACCCTTTACCCTGGGTGTTAGTTTGGGGCCCTTTAGAGAACTTCTGTGCTTTACCCTTGTCCCCCCCACTTTTCTGCAGGGGACCCTGCCCACCTTTGGCTGAGTCTCCCACAAACCCTTTGTTGTGGACCCTGGTACTCACCCAGCGGTCCGCCTCCATAGCAAGCTTCCTAGGGTCAGTCAGCTTACTATCAACTAGGTGCTGGCACAGATCGACAAAACATAGACTGGACAAGTGCTACCATGCAATCAAATTGTAGAGCCCCTGATAATCTGTCACATTACTGCCCTTCACCCAGCCAACCAGTGACCCACAGAAAACATCCACACATTCCAACCAAGTGTTGGCATCAGACTTCTTACTGGACCTGAACTGATCCCTGTACTTTTCAGGAGTAAGACCATATTTAAAGAAGGAGGGCATCATTCATGTCTGGATAGGTGAGGTGATACCCCTTACCCAAAGCTATTAAAGTGTCCCTCGCTTCTTCAGGGAAGAAAGGCCACAATCCTGCTCCCCAATTCTCCCCAGGGACCCCATTCATGTGGCTTGCTGCCTCGTACCCCTGAAACCACCTTTGTATGTCATCCCCCTTCTTGAATTACTTGCCCACATTCTTAGGGATGCGCACGATTCTGCCTGCCTGTCTTGACAAGTTACTGCCACCATCTGAGCCGGGCTTACTTCTTAGCTCCAGCTCCTTAAAACCTCATTCATGGTCCAATATCATCTTCCTCTCCTCCATTTCAAGCCTGAGTTTTTCCAACTCAAACTTCCTTGCTTCCTGCCTGTCCTACAGCTGCTCTGGGGACAGGCTACTGCTGCCTGGTCAGAAGAGTTCCCCCCTCCCAAAAGCAAATCCACCCTAGGATTAGGCCCCTCTTCCTCTCCACTAAGATCGCCAGATTGCCCACTTGCATATCTGGCTGCTACCCAGGCCTTCAGTGCCTTTTGTAGCTCGTCCTTCCTAGTGAGGCCTCTGACTTGGACTTTTAGGTTCTTGCAAATGGATTTCAATTCCCTAACATTGTAGAGTTTCAACCTATCCTCCTCAAAGGCAATTTCCAGGGATGCAACAGATGATGCTCTTGATTCCAGCATGACGAAGTAGTAAGTACAAACTGACAAGATCAAAAAATAGGCGAAAAAGAAAAAGTACTAGTATGTGGCACGTAATGGTCTGTGATATGGTAGTAGTGCACACCAATCACTGTAAGTAAAGTGCAAACGCCAATCCTATCCTCACCGCTGACAACCAATGTTGGAAATGGGGGTCTCTAGTTGGCAAGGGCTTGCACCTTTGTCCAAGTAGGGAACCTTCTTCCTAGTCAGGATAAGGGAGTTACACTCCTAAAATATCCCCTGCTCACCCCCTTGGTAGCTTGGCACGAGCAGTCAGGCTTGTCTTAGAGGCAGTGTGTAAAGCATTTGCACCTAACCAACAGTAATACAGTGTAGGCACTACAAAAGGACACCACACCGAAAGGAGAAAGTCGGCAGAGAGGAAAACATGGCGGCCGCTAGTTAGAGCGGTGCGCTCGTCTTTGGCGAAAGCTCCGAGCGTTATGCGTTAGTAGCATTGGTCATTGGCCTTTTGTGTGTGCAAGCAGAGGAAGCAGAGGAAGAAGATCTCGGAACCTTACCAGTACGTTCGGTATTTGAGCGGGTGTTGTAACAGGCTCCACTGCAGCAGGCTCCGTTGGCTCCGCAACAAGGGAAGTGAAAGGGAGAAGGCGCAGCTGTGGGCGGCTGACCTGCGGTGATTGAGAGCGGCGCGGGGAGCTTGGGAGCGGCGGATCACTGACCTGACCTGCAGGAGATCGAGATCGAGAACGGTGCAGACAGATTTCACTAGGACTGCTCATCTAGAGGTTTGGAGCGGGCTCCGGGGGTTTTTTGACTGAGGAGGTGAGAGGGAAAGGGGAGAAGCGAGTGGAGTTTTCCGGTCCCAAGTTCCAGGAAATCTGAGCTGTGTTTGGGGTGTGCTGCAGCCGGTTGAGCTGCAGGGGCGCTCTGACAGAGGAGATCTTGGCCCTTAGACCAGGTCAGCAGGGACAAGTCTGTTGAAAATCAAAAATTGAAAGAGGGGCAGACACTCCTATTGAGAGGGGAGAAAAAAAAAAAAATAAATAAATAAATCTAATAAAATCTAAGAAATCTAATAAAGTTAGCCATACTGCCTGAGTTGAGACGCCTCATATACACGGAGAACAGTATCAGTGCTGCATTAAAAAACAAGACTGAATAGAACTGCCAATGTGTTGGGGGGAGCCCTTTCTTCCCGCACCTTACCGCTGGGGGGACGCAGCTGTGGAGCTCCGAAGAAGCAGAAGGGCAGCGGTGCGCAGCATATCAACAAAAAAAGCTGCAATAGCCACTTGGGGTGGTAAGGGGGACCAGCAAAGGGAGAGGGTGTTATCCGCTCTGGGAGGTGAGTTACAGCCTGTCTGCAGTCAGAACCTCGCAGACACACAGGGATATAATTCCTTGCAGAATCCAGGCCCTGCATCTGAATTCTTTAGATTCAACGCACAAAAAACCTCTACCGCTACCTCTACCTCTAGCCAGTTTGTGAAGGAGAATACGCATATAACTTCCGTTAGAACCCTGGGGAAGCGGAAAGCAAGGGGGAAGGGAAAGGGTAGCAATAAAAACAAGGAATTAGTGGTTGCTTCAAGTGCTAGTGAGACAGCCCAAGCACAGGGAACTGAAAAAAGCCCAGCGGGGGAGCCCCTCAAAGATTCTGAGTTTGAGTTTAGCTACGAGACCGCAACTGATACGTTTAACCCCCCTGTCTTAAGGTCAGCGAAGAGGGGTAAGGAACATCAGCTGCGGTATATCGCCCCAAAAGAGCTGCCACATAAGGCCACTCTGATTAAGGGGGGCTCCAAAACAAAAACTAGTAAAAGTTCCCGAATCACACCCTCACTGAAGTCTTATTTTAAGGTCCTACCCCAGATCTTAAATATAAATCAGGAGGCTCAAAAACCTCCTTGTACCCAGACTGCACTCTCATTAGTGGAAGAGGCTACACATATAACCACTGTTATATCTCCTACACCTCCCATAGCTATACTTGCTAATCTGGGAGATAAGGAAGGGAAACTGGTAGGTGAAGGAGAGTTAGCCGGGGGCATAGAGATGGGGGATCCAGCAGACGCAACCGCAACCTCTCCTCCAGATCAGCAAGCCCCCACTGTAGCAGCGGGAAGTAACACAAATGACTTGGATCAATGCAGCGGGGGCTGCGAAGATAACGGCAGTGGCGATACCATTCAAGCCATACTTCTCAGTATGAGGAAAGAGATCAGAAACGGATTTGAGGAATCAAAGAGATGTTTTGAGGAGTCCAGACTCACTCAAGCAGAGATCCGGACAATGTGTGAAAATTTGGAGTCCAAGGTGGATGGTCTCTCACTAAGAACTGGGGGATTAGAGAACAGTGTTGAAGAACTCAAGGCAAAACTGGAGCTTGCCGAGGGAAAGATTCAGTCACTAAGAAGAGAAGGCAATACAGTCAAAGAGAGGGTTGAGTCTCTAGAAAATTTCTCCAGAAGAAACAACTTAAGGCTTCTTAAAATACCGGAGGGAAAAGAAGGAGGAGATCTAAAGAACTTTGTCGCAACTATATTAAAGGACTCTCTAAATATGGATGAACCTTTGTCTGAGATAGAAACAGACATTCAAAGGGTACACCGAGATCCGTTCCGCCTTAAACAAGGTAGAGATAAACCAAGGAAGATACTGGTAAATTTCTTAACATACTCCCTGAAAGAAAGGATTTTGACTTTAGCCTTGAAAGCTAAGACCTTGAAAACCCTAGATTTCTCTTTTGAAGTGAGATCGGATTTGTCCAAAACTACACTGGATAGACAGTGGGAACTAGGTCAACGGATGGATAAATTCAGAAGCTTAGGAGCTACTGTCCAAATGAGATTCCCCGCCTTTCTAAGGGTAATGTACAATAATAAAATGTACAATGTCAAGTCTCCCTTTGAAGCTGATGAGTTACTTGTGACTATTAGCGAACACGCGAATCCTCCGGAACAGGGGTGAATAATAAATAATTAAATAAATAATAGAGCAATCTGTTCAATGAGTTAAGAAAGGGGGGTAAAGGAAAAGGAAAAAAATAAGAAGAGTAAAAATGGAAAAAATAAAAAAAAAATAGGTTAAGAATAGGAAATAATAGGAAAATGAATAAAAACTCATGAAGGGGAAATAGGGAAGGAAAAGGAAGGAAAAAGGAGGAAAAAAAAAGTGGGAAGAAGGGAAATAAAAAGGTGAAGGATAAATGGAAAAAAAAAAAAAAAAAGAAAAAATGATAGGATGGAAGGAGGAAAGAAAAAGGAAAAAAAAAAAAAAAAAAAAGGGGAAAAATAAAAAAAAAAAAAAAAAAAAAAGGGATAAAAAGGTGGGGATGTGGAAGGGAAAAAGGAAAAGGGGAAGGAAAAAGAAAGGAAAGGAAAAAGGGAAAAAAAAAAAAAAAAAAAAAAAAAAGAAATAAGGAAAAATGAGGAATATAATATATATATAGTTTTGTTATTAAAAACATAAGAAAACTAAACATTAAGACGAGACAATTAAGTACAAGTTTATTAAACATGGAATCTCACACAGAACTTATACTCCTAGCATACTTATCCTCAATAGTCTGGGGGTAAAAGCGTACTGGGTCTTACTTCTAGCTCCCACACTACAGCTCTAAATTACCCTTGGCCACCTAAGCATCTTTAATAGTATAATCACCTTACAAAAGATCTAAAATAGGGCTTTATGAGTCATTACTGCCTTCATCTTAAACATAGTGACCAATAATATAGATAATAGGGCATGGAGCAGGAAAACGCCAGAGACGACAAGCTGGCAACACATCAAGCCAGAGTAAGTTGGGGGGGGTTTTCCAGGGGAGGGGGGGTGGGAAGGCAAAATATAAAAGTCCTCATAAACCGAATTTTAAAATCATAAAGGATATAGATCCATCAGTATTTCAAAGCGGCTGCTTGGTCAAAATAGTAAGAGTTACAATTAACATCAGGCATTTTTGCAAAAAAAAGTATCAGAGGAGAGGGGAGGGCAACTCCCCTATATATTAATGTCGGACATCAAATTTTTATCCTGGAACGTAAATGGTCTGCGTGTCAGGGCTAGAAGAAATAGAATTTTACAGTACCTACGGGACTCACCCGCGCAGATCATTGCGATCCAGGAAACGCACTTGAACAAACAAGAGATTACAGACATACTTAAGAAGCTCAAATGGGTTGACATATTTATAACTACAGATCACAACACTAGCATTCGTGGTATAGCCATAATTTTCAAAAAAGCGGCAAGGGCCCAGATCACGAGCTGGGAAACAGATTTAAGCAGTAGGTGGCTGATAGTTAAAGCTCAATTACATTCGAAGGATGTTACCATCGTCAGCTATTATGGACCTAACCAGGACGACCCTTCTTACTTAAACATCCTGCAGAACCACTTGATTACTTGTTCCGATCCCATAATATGGGTGGGAGACTTTAATCTTGTCCTAGATCCAAAGCTAGACAAATCTCCCACTTCTAGAGCGGTCGTTCATAGTAATATGAGGGATACATTGCTCAGATGTATGTCGAACCTTGGCCTAATAGATCTATGGAGACAAAGGTCCGGCAAGGTTTTGGGAGTCTCTTACCACAACTATAAATACAGACATAAATCACGAATTGATTATGCTCTATTTAGTCGATCTATCAAAGACCTGGTTAAAAGTATAACATACCTCCCTCTACACTTGTCAGACCACTCTGCCATCTTTTTCTCTGTAAAATTAGATCAGAAACCTACCCACCATTCTTGGTCTTTCGACCGTACAATTCTACTGGAGGAGGAGGAGAAAGAGTATCTGACGCAGGAAACAGCTTCCTTCCTAGACCAAAACTTAGGTTCTACCTCCGTGGTTATAGTATGGGAGGCTTGGAAGGCCTTCATCAGGGGGTGCATTACAGGGAGGGCCTCATACAGGAGAAAGAAATACGAAGAAGGAATAAGAAATATAGAGCAAGAATTAATTCTTTTAGAATCACTAGAACAGCTCCCCTCAGATAATCAAGAGGAGAAAGTCGAATTAAAAGCCAAGCTAGACACACTATTGCAGGAGAGAATTAATAAAAGATGGCAGGCAAGTAAACTTGCACACTTTGAATATGGGGAATCTGCAGGAAAACTGTTGGCCTGGAAAATTAAAGCGGACCAATCAAGAAATTGTATTAAAGAAGTGAGGGTCACTGGGGAAGCTAACAGTAGGTCAACAACCACAGCCATAGGAGAAGCTTTTAGGGAGTTCTTCCAGAACATATACACAGAGGATTTGAATGTCAATGAGGATGAAAGGAACGAATGGCTGAATAATATAATCCTCCCGGAACTGGAAAGTTCCCAAACAGAGAATATAGATAAGGAGATCACTGAATTAGAAGTCTATAACACCATTAAGCAATTATCACAGGGCAAAGCCGCGGGACCAGATGGCCTCCCTGGGGAATTATATAGGACACTCAATTCCACCCTTACCCCTGTCCTTACAAATCTTTTTAATGACATAATGATCAGAGGGCAGACACCACCAAGCTCCTGGGGGGAAGCCAATATAGCTCTAATATTAAAAACTGGCAAGGACCCAGCCGAATGTGGATCATATCGCCCAATCTCGCTTCTCAATAATGATTACAAGATTTTTACTTCAATTTTGGCTGCGAGATTGGGAAGCGAGATTGGTTCGATCATCCACCCTGATCAAAAGGGGTTTATCAGAGGTCGGCAATTGGCTGATTTAACCTATGATTTGGTGGGAGCCTCGGATATTGCCTCAACCTTCGGCCTACCCCTGGCTATCATGACCCTCGACGCCACTAAAGCGTTCGATAGGGTAAATTGGGCATACTTAAATTTAATAATGACCAAATTTCACTTGGGACCCAAATTTTGTAGGACTATAGGCTTACTATATAGCAACCCCAGAGCATCTCTACTAATAAACGGTACACGAACAGTTCCTTTTAAAATCAGCCGAGGAACAAGACAGGGTTGCCCCCTGTCCCCCCTTCTCTTTAATTTATATGTAGAACCGTTTGCACAATCCATTAGGGAGGATACCAACATCCCACATTTTAATTTTTCGGGCTGGGAAAAGAAGATTGGCCTCTATGCCGATGACATTCTCATATACACAACTGATCCTACATTGGCATTTCCCATCATTATAAAGAAAGCGGAAAATTTTGGGAAATTCTCTGGTTACGAAATCAACGCAGGAAAAACCGAAATTATGGTCTGGAACATTCACAATTCTCAACTTCCGACAAAATCCTCAATGAGGTACCTTGGCATCACAATAACTAAAGATCTGGATCACTTGGCTCAAAACAACTTAGCCCGTATTTCCCGAGAATCCCAAATTCTTATGAAAGCCTGGTCTTTTCTCCAGCTCAACATTTATGGGAGAACTAGCCTGATAAAAATGAGTATTCTCCCGAAATTCACTTTTATTTTTAATTCCATTCCATTAATTTTTGACACCAAGCAGCTTGCAAAATGCCAGCAAAACATTAACTCATTCATTTGGGGATATAAATCCAGCAGATTAGCTTGGAAAAAGCTGAGAAGGAGAAGAGAAAAAGGGGGGCTCGCTTTGCCAGACCTAGAATATTATGCCTGGGCATTTCATCTGACCCACTCTAGGATGTTACTTAAGCTCCCCTGGGAAAATGCAAATGGGCTTATGTACAAGGCAATGTTATTGGGTTCGGACCTTCCAGTGAATGGTTTTCTCTTCAAGTTCGGCCACCAGAAGTTTTTAAAAAAAATTAGACTAAAGACACTATTGAGTAGCTTAAAAGAATGGTTCCAAATAAAATCTAAGATCGGGATAGGACACTTATCCGAACACGCCCCAATTTGGGACCTACCTGGACTAGCACCACAGGAAGCCAACACAGTCAAAAGAATCCTGCTGGACGCAGGGATCACAAAGTGGGGGGATCTGCTGATGGAAGGAACAATCTTGGGCTGGGATATCTTCAAGCTTAAAGTAACATCACCACTCTCCTGGATAGTATATCTACAAATAGGAAGTTGGATTCGAACTCAAATTAAGAAGAAAGGAATGATGGGACAGGAAAGCCCTCTCGAGAATATCCTAGTGGATAGACCGGCGGGGAAAAAAGAAGTGGCGCTCTTCTATTGGCATATTATAGAGGATGGAGAGCGAGACTTTAACCTCCCGGAAAAACTTTGGGGTGCTGAGGGAGAACCAGATAGGGGAGATATTTGGGAGGAATCTTTTATCCTCCTCTATAAAATCGTCAAGCCAGCATGGCTGAGGCGCAATCATTTCTTCACACTTCATAGAGCATATTACTCTCCTAAACGGTTGTCGAAATTCCAAACAGGGAAGTGCTGTAGTAAATGTTCCTTACCGGCAGCGTCAGACCTGCATATGTTCTGTGACTGTCCGAGTATTGCCACCTTTTGGCATGAAGTTAGAACAACACTCGAATCTATTCTTAGTGTCACTATCCCGTGGTCATGGTCTTTGGTCATCTTCGGATTAAATCATAACATCAAGGGATCAGAGAGAGATTTTCTGTTTTATGCCATCTTACTGGCTAGAAGAGAGATCTGTAAAAACTGGATTAACATAAATCCCCCAACGCATGCAGAGTGGCTGTCTTCATTATACGCAACCTCAAAGATGGACTTAATGAGAACATGCAGCCCTCGATCTCTTACATTTTGGCACCTTTTGATCGATTGGAGGAGGGATAGTTAGCCTACCCGGGGTTTTTTTTTTTTTTTTTTTTTTGTTTTTTTTTTCCCCCCGGGTCCGATGATTAGGCCTAAAATCTCTCTGTCCAAAAGGGTGGTATCGTACAGCAACAGGACATCTGGCCGAACTGGTCTGAAGGGAGTACGTCTATTCAAGCTCTGCTGGAAGCATGGGGGCCGGCTCTCTGGGCACCTGGGGCTCAGCATTGGGCTCCTTGGTGCTATGGGGGGGACGGTCCTCGTGTCTGAGAGGCTAAGAGCATAGTTGGATCGACTTTATGGCTAATGAGGACAAAAAAAAAAAAAAAAAAGGACACCACACCAGTTTAGAAAAATAGCCAATATGTTTATATACACGACCAAAAATGATAAGAATCCACAATACAGTCCTAAGAAATCCATAGTTATCGAAATATGCTTTAAAAACAGTTCCTTGATGTCGATAGCACCATCTCCATCTAGGGTTATCATGGCGTCATGAGCAAACAAATCCAAACAGTTCAGGCTGGTCGCGGCGCCGCGGACTAGCTACAGTGTCGGGAAGATGCGCAAACAGTACCTGTTAGAGATGCAGGGCGCCGAGGCACTTGAAGTCACTCGCGTTGCAGGTCAATCTCCTTTTTTTAGTGTCAGGAGCGCTGGCGTCGGCAGGCATCGGGTGCTGCGGTGCGAAGTGCAGCGGTGCGTTGTGCGGTGCCCTCAGGTCGCAGTGAGAGCAGCGGCTCGGTGGCGGTGTCAGATGGCATTGTCAGTGAGACCAGGCTCGAGTTGTGAGGTGAAGGTGGTGCTCGTCACGGTGCTGGCAGATCACGGTGCAAGCGGTGGCGTAGTCATTGCTGAAGCGCTGCCGTCAGCTGACAAACGGGAGTTGATGGTGCCGGTGTCGGTAGGCCAAGGCTGCGGTGCGGGATGAGGGCAGTGCATTGTGTAACTTTACGAGCGGTGCCCTCGAACCACGGTGCAAGCAGCTACGACGATTTTGGTGTGGACCTGCGTCGTCGGGGAGGCCAAGGCGTCGTCGTGAAGTGGTGCCGAGTGCGGTTCCCACAGGTCGCGGTGCAAGGAGCGGCTCGGTGACGTCATCAGCAGGCGTCGTAGGCGAGACCAGGGTTGCAATGTGTTGTTGCTGCAGTGCCCTCTGATGCCGCCAGGACATGGAGTCATCCGCGGGGTTGTAGACGTTGTCGAGTTACTTTTGCTCTATGGCAGCACAAAACCCACAGTCGCCAGTGCTGCGGGCAGAAGAGCTTGAAGTCTTTGCGGTCCCTGAGACTTCGTAAACAGGGGGCAAGCTCTACCTCAACCCCTAGGAGAGACTTACAAATTAGGTTGCAGAATGTCCAGTCCAGGCCTTTCACTGCCAAAGACAGAAGCAGCCACTGCAGGTCAGCCCAGCAAAGCACTCAGCAAAGCGGTTGTTCCTCCTTACAGCTTCTCCAGCTCTTCTTCTTGGCAGTCTTCTTGATCCAAATGAGTTCTAAAGTTCAGGTATCTAAGTCCCAGTATTTGTATCCAAAAATCCTTTGATCTACTAGGCAGAGGGTGTCTGTGTCCAACCAGAACCAGTTCTGCCTTCTCTAGTGTGACTTCCCGGCAGGGGGTGGGGACGGCATTTTCAGAGGCAGACCAGGCCCTTTGAGGTAGAAGGAAATATCCTCGCTCTTCCCCATTGCAGCCCAGGTCTGTCCAGCCCTTTCCTGACCTACCTAGACTATCGGGAGCCACCCTTCTTCCTAGCCATCTGTCGTCCAAAACCCAGACAGGCAATCCACATTCCAGCAGAGGCACACGGGATGACTGTGCAAGAAAATACCTACTTTCTAACAGTGATGTTTTCAAACACAGAATGTAAAAATCACCTTCACTAAAAGATGTATTTTAAAATTCTGAGTTCAGGCATACTAAACTCGAATTTCCTACTTGTTCCCTGGGTCAGTTTAGGATAATAAGATGTAATAATCAAATTGCCCATTCTGGCCCTTGAGAACAGGTTGCCTTGCAATATTGAAAAACAAAATGGGCTGTAATTAAATATCAGGACATGCCACACACACCAGGGCATGCCCTGCCTTTCACATACACTGTACTCTGCCCACTGTGGTATTTTGGGTCAACCTTAGGGGTGCCTGACAAGTAAGAAAAGAGAAGGTTAGGGACTGGCCAGTGTGTGCATGGGCCAAGACAGTTACAAACTGCGCTCAGACTCTGAAATGGCAGGTCTGAGGTACCTTTTCCGGGCTACTCACGTGGGTGGCACAATCCATGCTGCAGGCCCACATCTAGCATTTGATTCCCATGCCCTGGCACACTCACTGCACTTCACTAGGGGCTGATAAGAAAACCAAACAGCCAATCATAGAAACGCCAATCCATAACATACTTTACCACAGGAGCACTTGCACTTTACCGCTGATCAGCAGTGTGAAAAGTGCGCAGAACCACTACGGCAGCAAAAACAGAGTCAAAACTAGGAGGGCAGAAAGCAAAAACTCAGGGGAAACACGCCAAAAGATGCCAAGTCACTGTTAGTGAGTCATGCTTTTTTGTTTGAAATCTATTTTATTTTATAAGAAAAGACAGGTGGGCGGGTCAACCTATACACGGCTCGTCGCCTACAACCCTTTACAGGGCCAGCCGCATAAGTTAGGGCAGGCATATAAGACGGCGATATTAAATACCAAAGCAGATGTTACACAGCAAGTCGCCTACAACCCATAACAGGCCGGCCGTGTCTGACTGTTGACATTTCATGCTGCTACCAATGTAAGGAGGCTTCTCTGTAGTGAAAACAAGAAGACCCAGACCCAACTTAGAAAAAGAAGAGGAGAGAGAGACCGGAGACATGAAAGAGAGAGGAGATGAGCAGCTAGGGTGGGAGGAAGGGGGACATGTGGATTAAAGGGGGAGAAGTAGCTATTGTGGGGGAGGGGTGAGGACATGTAGGAAGGATCAAGAAGAGGCCATCATAATAACCATGAGGTCCCAGAGTTGCGACCCAGCGTAGTATCAGAAAGAAATAGGGCGGCAGGGTGGGGCGGGGGAGGCGCAGGGTATTCAGCTTGTCCATCAGGAAATGTTGTGTCAGCTGGGAAAGTCAATCAGTCTAGTTATGTGGGAGCTCTGTCAAAGTCAGGTGGGCACACACCATCTTCGAATAGGTGGAGAGCCTGAAGCTTTGGGGGCAGATGTCCATTTTACCAAGGAAGGTGACAAACAGCTGCCATATTTTGGTGAAGTGTGTGTCGTGAGCCTGCAAGCGTGCAGTAAGTAATTCCATGGTTACAATGTGCCACAGTCGTGTGAACCAAATGTTGATGGAGGGGGGTTTGGTTTTTTCCAGTACAAGGCTATGAACTGTTTCGCGGCACCAAGCATATGATGGGCAATATGCCAATCACTACGGGTGAGCGCGTACAGGTTGTCAGGCTTGATGCCTAGGAGAATTGTGTCAGGCAGGGGTAAGCCAAGCACTGTCCTAATATGACTAAGAACCTCTTTCCAAAATAAGGTCAAGAGCAGGCAGGCCCACCAGATATGGATGAAGTCTCCCGGGGCGCTCAGGCATCTCCAGCTTTGGGGGAGGAAGTAGGAAACATCTTGTGCAGTCGAAGGGGGGTGTAATACCACTGCGTCATTATCTTATATTCCGGTTCCCGTTGAGAGACGCTGCGGTACACTTTCGGGATGTCTCGCCATATGCAGGTTCATTGGGCTGAGGTGGTGTCAGTGGGAACTGTCGATTGCCAGCGACGTTGGTACGGGTGAGGATGCACGAGTGGGGGATGCTGTAAAATATGGTAGGACCGAGATATGTGTCCCTTAGTTTTGTCAAATGTGAGCACTAAGAGCTCAAAAGGAGTGAATGCATGGGTGGCAGCCTGTGCTAGAGAGGACCATGCATATCCAGTGGGGAAGTTGCGCGTCCTGGAATCTTGCTCCTTCAGAGAGTCGGAACTCTTCCTTGCACTGCGCAAACGTTTTGAGGACGTCGCCTAAGTACAGATCCCGAAGCATTCCAGAACTCCCTCCAGCCAGGCCGACAAAACCTGAGGGTTAACAGCCAGCGGGAAAGACGAGTTCCCTGCGATGGGGGTATGGGGAGATGGAAGGTAGTGAGCCCTTTGGGAACGGCAACTTTGTCCCATATGTCCAGACCTGTTCTGGTGGGAAGGGCAATATAAGCACTGCGGGAGCAGGAGGTCCAGGGGAGCCAGGAGAGGTCCCACATGGTTTGTCCAGTTACAGCCCTGTCCATGTGGAACCACACCTTCTTGCTCTCCCTTGCCATCCATTCAGAGATGAAGCAAAAGTGGGAGACCTAGGAATAATATTCAGTAAGTTGGGGCACGCAAGGCCGCCCCTATCCCTTGAAGGATTTTGTTGGAGAAATCCGGGTTGCATCCACCCCATATGAAGCCTTTGATTTCTCGCTGAAGAGTTTGAATCTAAAGATGCGGGATGGGAGTGGGAAGGCATTGAAAGAGATATAGAAGTTTCGGAAGTACTGACATTTTGATGGCGTTCAGATGGCCTAGCCAAGAGAGAGTGAGCGGTTTGCAAGCGTGTAAATCCTCTAAAACCGCCCGCCTGCACTCGCCCCAATTGACTTGGGACCACGTGGTAAGTGAAGGGGTCAATTTGAGTCCCAAGAAGCGAATGGAGCTGAAAGCCCACTTGTAACGAATGAGGGACTGGAGGGTGGGGATTTCTTCCCTTGGAATCATAAGGTTCATGGCCTAAGACTTCTCATGGTTAATTTTAAGGCCAGGTGCCAATTCAAAGGTTCTCAACAGAGTGAGTAAAGCTGGGAGGGATGTGTGCGGACGGGACAGCGTAAGAATCAAATCGTCAGCGTAGAGTGCCACTTTATGTTGTTGACCCCCAAGAGGGATGCCATGAACGTCAGGGGCCTGTCAGATCATCATAGACAGGGGTTCTACCATGAGGGCAAACAACAGGGGTGAGAGGGGGCATCCCTGCCGCATACCTCCGTGAATAGATATGGGGTCTGTAAGTTGACCGTTAACCCGTACGCGTGCCTACGGGGAGATTTAGGGAGCCATTATCTGAGATATCATGAACGGATCCAGCCCAATCTTGTGCAACACCGCTCGGAGGAAGGTCCAGTCCACACAATCAAACGCTTTTTCACCGTCGAGCGACAATAAACATGCCGGTATGCTCCAGTGGTAGGCCTTCCCGACAAAATGCGTGTACCGGCGCACATTATCCTCTCCCTGGTGGTTGCGGATGAAACCAACCTGATCTGGTTCGATAAGGCCAGGCAAAAGAGGGTCAAGTCGTTTAGCCAAGATTTTAGTATATATTTTAAGGTCTGTGTTCAGAGGGCAATGGGACGAAACGAAGAACAGAGTGTGGGGTCCTTAACTGATTTGGGGATAAGGGCAATCTCTGCCATTCACATAGAGAGGGACGGCCCCGTGTTGTCAGTGAACGAATTGAAAATACGCATTAGATGCTTTTGGAGCTGCGGTAGAAACAGCCTGTAAAAAGACAGGGGAAGTTCACCTGGCCCGGCATTTTCCCGAGTGGTAGCTCCGTCAGAGCGCTCGCAAGCTCAGTGTGGGTGAGGGGCTCTTCCAGGAGCTGAGCATGATAGTGGCTGATCGGAGACCCGGGGCAGCTGTCCAAGACGGCTTGCACCCTGTCCGGAGGCAGCGTATCCCAGGCATATAATGCTCAGTAATACTTAAAATTGGCGTCGCGCTTAGCCGCTTCAGTGGTGGCCCTTGTGCCATCGCCAAACTGAACATTGGCAATGTGTGCTCTGGCAGCACGAGCTAAGACCGTACCCACCTTGTCACCCCCTTGAAGTAGCGTTGCTTCAGCGCCAGAAGAGCTTGTTATGCTTTATTGGTATGCAGAGAGTGCAGCTGTCCTCGGAGGTTTGTCAGGCGTCTTTTGTTCATGAGGGAGGGGTTTCCTAGAAAGGTTGTCTTCCAGGAGGCGCACCTCCCATGCCCGGGATATGGCAAGGGATGTGATGTGGCCTCGGATCGTGGCCTTAAAGGTGTCCCACACTATGGGGAAGGAGGTTTCGGGAATGTCATTGGTTGCGAAATAGGACTCAATGGCCGGCTCTCAACATCTACCGGATGCCGTAGGATATGGGAGGTAACCACCAACTTGTGGCCGGGGGGGTGGACGTCGCTGGGTCTCGCAGGACAAGTGCAAGGTGGGCATGGTCAGAGACAGATATGTTGGACATGGAGGCTGAGAGCAATTCGCAGATTAAGACATGGGAAATAAAGATTTGGTCGATACATGAGTAGGAGCGGTGTACGTATGAATAGTTAGAGTAGTCGCGAAGGTCAGGAGAGTGGTATCGTCAAGCGTCCACTAGAACGAGGTCCGAGATTTGTCTTTTAAGGGCCAAGGACATAGTCCCCATCCCCTGAAACGAGGCTTTGCTGCAGTCCAGTGCAGCGTTCCACACCATATTAAAATAGCTTGGGTTTCCCCTGCCTAATGCCAACTCGGCAAAGTATGGCCACTCCAGCCGTTTTAGTAGAGGCTGTAGCCCAAAATTGGAGAGGATAGCGCCGTCGAGCCATGCGGGGGACATCAGCCCTCAACAGGTGAGTTTCCTGCAGAAAGATGACGTCCGGGTTGTGCTGCAGGAGGTAGAACCAGATCTGGCATCATCTGTTAGCGGAGTTAAGTCCCTTAACATTGAGGGACAGGATCTTCAGGCAAGGGACAGTAGCCATGTCTACGTCAGGGGCCAGGGCGTAACGACATGCCAAGGTAAGGAGCGGTGTGGAGCATGAGGTGAGAAGAGCGGAGGGCCGTTGCTTCTGTCAAGTAGGGGGGGGGTCTGTCATGGAGAAAACCCCCTTACCACTGCGCAGGGGAATAGGGAGGGAAAAGGAGGAAAGAGAGCCGGGTAATAGGAGAAGAGCCAGAAGGAGTGCCCCCACCCACCAAGGAGAATAGAGAGAGAAGTGGAAGATGAATACAAAAGAGGTGACGGAGGAGGGGGAAAAGAAGGGTGAAGTATCAACAAATTAAAAAAAAATGCAATATTGGCCGACTGGGCCACAGTGTCCTGTTCTAAACTGGGGTTGATTGCAGCCCAGAGGCACAGATCACCCGGAGAAGTCACTCTCCCAAGAGCAGGGGGGTATTTTTCCGAACTGAGAGCATGAGAGCGAGAAGGGTGAGCCCGCGCCGCCGACCTTGGAAATGTGAAGCCGGGGGTTCATTAGACATGAAATGGGGCTACGGCCCGCCAATTCCAAGCATCGTATGTGGATGATGCGTCACATTATAACAAGTGTGGGTGTGCACCTGTACAGTGATGGTGTGGAAGAGCGAGAGCCCGCTGAGGATGGCCTCTCCTCCATGGAGCGAATATGCGGGATGATTTCCTGCTTGACTTGGGAAGCCGATTGCCCCCCTGTGTGTGGTGCTTTCCTGTGGTGACTCACCTGAGACCAGGACAGTTTGGGCGGTTCCCGGACATAGGAGGATGGGTGTGGTGGACTGTATTATGGCAAGAGGGAGATGTGCAGGAGTTGTGCTGCTTCTTGGAGAGACCGCACCATCTGACGCTTGGATTCCTACTGGAAAATGAGTGCAAAGGAATGACCCCATTGGTACTGAATATTGGGGCTCTGCAACTTGTCTGTCACCGGCATGGAGTTGCGTCGCCTGCGCAGTGTGGTAGGGGCAAGATCTTGGAAGATCTGAATGTTGGTCCTTTTATTTGTGAAATCTGGTTTGGAGCGTGCTGCCCTGAGGATCGCCTCCTTCTTAGTGAGAAAGTGGATCCGGGTCAGGATGTCAGGGATGAGGCCAGATCAGGCAGAGGGGTCCAAAACTCGGTGAGCCCGTTTGAGGGCCGGAGGAGAGGCTTCGTCATCGTCCCAGATGTCATGAAGGAGTTTTGCCACAAATGTCATGATGTCCGTCCCCTCCGCTCCAACCGGAACCCCCTGATGCAGAGGTTGTTGCGACAGCTCCGGTTTTCCAAGTTCTCCTGTTTCAGTTGCAGATCGATGTGCTGTTCTTATAGGGTAGCCAGTCGCTGCCAGAGGAGTTCCTGGTCCTCCGTTCAAGCGTCCACTGTCTTCTTGAGGCCATCCACTCTCTCACCCAGGTCTGTGACCTCCTTTCTGAGTTCCAGAACACAGGTGTGGACCTCTGAGCGCAGGGAGCCAATTTCAGATTTGAGCTCCCCCATAAAGTTCGCCATGAAGGATTACGTGACCGGGTTGTCCTTCTGGGGCGCCAACGACTCTTTTCCCGCTTTAGTGCACATCATCGCCTCCCAAGGTCGAGCACCGACAGAGCCCCGTTGAAGCAGCAGAAGCCTGGGTGGGGGTGATGTGATTCAGCAAAGAGGTGTCAGAGGTCTCCAGTCAACGAGGTGCAATCCAGCACAGAACGGGTTGTGAGCGACGATCCTCAGGGTATGAGAGGGGGAAGTTGCCAGTCAATGTTGCCGAGGGCAGTGGCACAACAGAGGCCTCCACACCATGTGCACCAGCCGCCGCAGGGGCCAGAGCTGCCAAGATCACAACCTTAGACAGGCTGCAAGGAAGATGTCCTGGGGTCATGGGTCTATGACATGCCTCGGCTTGGGCGGAGACAGGGAGGTGATGGCACCAGGGCCACTTGGTGATTTTCAAAGACACCCCAGCCGGTAATTCCAGCCTCCAGGAGAGGGGTATTGCTGGGAGGGTCTTCCTCTGCGCAGTGATCGTCAACAGGGGAGACCCACAGGAATGGCCTTCCCCGTTCAGGTTGAGAGTCCCACGAGGTACAGGATGGTGCGCAACAGCCCGGGGGAATCCAACCATAGGGCCTTAGAGCAGGGTAGGGCTCATCAACAGCTGGGGGTGTAGACACAATGGGCTCCCACCCCGAAGATCCTCGAATGACCAAATGCCCGGAAGTCACTCCGTTGAGGGGCCCAGGGCGTCGCAGGGTAGGCCTCAGGCAGCACTAGCGTGGCGGTAACACGTGCAAAGGGGCGAGGGGCAGGAACCAAGGGGGAGTGCGCAGAGGTCAGCCAAAACAAGCCTGTCCAGGCGGGCGACAATGTGCGGAGACACCCCCACCCCCACACTTCACCTTCACGGTAGGTGCGCAGCTTCAGGATCCAGGAGAAAGGCAGTGTGGATGAGACCAGGTGCAGGGTAGCTTTGCACCCTGCCACAGGTCTGCTAGGACGGGAGGGCCTCCGCCAGCAGGCCACGCTCAGCCCCTCGGAGGGCCAGAAGTCGTCCGATCCATCCACAAGTCACCGCCAGGCCCCCAGGTCTGCTAGGCTATGCGGCGAGGTGTCGCGATGGTGGGGGGTGCGGCCGCAGGTCAGCACACCGTGTTCAGTCCAGGAGGCAGAACAGGCCCAAAATGGAGGCCGCTATGTCTGAGGGCGGTGATGTACCCACCAGGGGAGCCTGGAATCCGCTCCAGAGAGGCCCCTCACGAGGTCCAATGTCCACCGCGGAACTGCGGCGACCTCGAAAAGGCCAGGGGGGTCAGATGACGACGGGAGAAGACAAAGGTGCCCCGGGTCCGCTGTGAGCAAAATGGCGGCAGCCACCGCCGAGTGCGACCAGGAGAGGATGAAGGGCGGTATCTCCTTGTTAACTCAGCCCCAGTCCGCGCCCGCCCACCGGAGGGTACCCCAGCCGGTCCGACACCCCTGCGCCCCAATTTGCAGCGCCGGTAGAGCCCCGGCTCTGCTTTTCAGGCAGCTGAAGGCGGCGACGATCAGGAGCTCTCCCGAGACACATCTCACACCAGTTTGCATGCCATTTCAAAGATTACCATGGTAGGCAAGGGTTTTAGTGTTGACCATCCCTTCTGAAAAACCTTGGAACTTGATGATTTTCCCTAGTGAGAGGGGTTCTATATTGTTTAGGTAACTGTAATTTTGTAGATATTTGTAAATGTATGTCTGTAAATATGATGTTTGCCAGCGTATACATTCCTCAGTGCGCCTGTGCTGTTTTTGTTAAATGTTGTTATTGTTTTTTAAAGTTTAATTAAACACTAATGAATGGAAATTACGCAGTGTGGAGGTATAGAGTAGAAGAACATAATGCAATTAGCAAAGTACAATTATTGTGACATATGAAAAAACATGAATGGCATCAACTCTACAGTTCAACTTGAATCTAAAATCATAGAAATTTGATTCTGCAATGTGGGCTGCTCTTGAGGTATTGGAGAAAGCTCCTATACAAAGGTGTGTAATTTCAATGAATTAAGGAAAATTTGGCAGTCATCTACTGTTGGGTTCCGAAATCGGGGGCTACCAAGTTGGAATAAAAGGGGAATGCCATGGACAGTAACTGCTCATATCGTTTACAGACATCCAGAAGGAGCGGCAAGGACCAGAGAATTGGTTCCTAGGTTCATTTAAGACAATATAAGCGTGGGAAAATATACACTTGTCAGGTGGAAAAATGTCTCTGGGACATAACACCTCACAAGATGTCAAGCAGATTCTTCAGGGAGTAGGGGTCAGCAGCAGTTGGTAATTACCTCTAGATTCTATATTAGAGAACACCATGCAAAGGTACATAAAGAAACTTAGGGGCAGATTTATGTTAACTGGCGCATCCCCAGGGATGCGCCAGTTAACATGCGCCACAGTGCGACACTGCTTCGCCACCCATGGTGCGCCGCATTTATGATGCGGCGCACCATGGTGCAAGGCAGTGAGGATGCGTGACGCATCTCTCGGCGTACGGGCGGCGCATTGCAGGAGTCATGTCGCAAGTGCGACATGACTCCTGCAATGCAGAGGAGCCTCCTATTCAATGCATGTTGCGTCACCCTTACGCCTGCTTCAAGCAGGCGTAAGGAATTGACGTAGAAAGTGACTGAGTGAAATCTCATAGATATCACTCAGCCACTTTTAGGAGGCGTTCCTGTGCAGGAACGCCCCCCCTGCGCAGGAACGCCTCCTTATGGCGCAGGGCTTTCCAACGTGACGCATCTCTTAGATGCGTCACGTTGTAAATAGGGCGCATTGTTTGCGCCGCCGTTGCGTCACATTTAGTGACGCAATTGCAGCGCAAGGAGGCGCAACTGCATCATAAATCTGCCCCTTAGGGACAAGGGGAGATCCACGCCACCTGAAGGGGTAATCACCAGGATTGTGGAAGCTTAAAATAATAAAGACACAAAGCAGTAAGATTTAAAATTTTGCTTTATCATTCAAAAGCTGTGAGGTGCTAAGTACCAAAATTAATTTGCTCAATTTACAGAATATTTAACAACAAGGGGTGGTGATGGACAGAGTTTCTGAATTAAGCAGAATACTCTCACCCAGTCAGGAGATTAGGGCTAGATCCAACACCGTTTTTTAGCTCACTGCACCATCCCAGTTCAGAACCTGGCTATATGCAAATTAGCCTGTTCCTGTCCCAGTGCATGATGGGAACAGGGCAAACCAAACTACCAAGCCAATTCTTACACTATGAAGGAAACAAGCTTCCGGGGACCGGTTTCTGGCATTTCAGCCGTCGTCGGCCCGGCTTGCTTGAATCCTGATGGTGCAATGAGCAAGGGACTCACATCTGAGTATACCCTTCCACGCTTAGGGTGGACAAAATAATTAACAACAAGGGGTGGTGATGGACAGAGTTTCTGAATTAAGCAGAATACTCTCACCCAGTCAAGAGATCAGGGCTAGATCCAACACCGTTTTTTAGCTCACTGCACCATCCCAGTTCAGAACCTGGCTATATGCAAATTAGTCTGTTCCTGTCCCAGTGCATGATGGGAACAGGGCAAACCAAACTACCAAGCCAATTCTTACACTGGGAAGGAAACAAGCTTCCGGGGACCGGTTTCTGGCATTTCAGCCGTCGTCGGCCCGGCTTGCTTGAATCCTGATGGTGCAATGAGCAAGGGACTCACATCTGAGTATACCCTTCCACGCATAGGGTGGACAAAATATTTAACAACAAGGGGTGGTGATGGACAGAGTTTCTGAATTAAGCAGAATACTCTCACCCAGTCAAGAGATCAGGGCTAGATCCAACACCGTTTTTTAGCTCACTGCACCATCCCAGTTCAGAACCTGGCTATATGCAAATTAGTCTGTTCCTGTCCCAGTGCATGATGGGAACAGGGCAAACCAAACTACCAAGCCAATTCTTACACTGGGAAGGAAACAAGCTTCCGGGGACCGGTTTCTGGCATTTCAGTCGTCGTCGGCCCGGCTTGCTTGAATCCTGATGGTGCAATGAGCAAGGGACTCACATCTGAGTATACCCTTCCACGCTAAGGGTGGACAAAATATTTAACAACAAGGGGTGGTGATGGACAGAGTTTCTGAATTAAGCAGAATACTCTCACCCAGTCAAGAGATCAGGGCTAGATCCAACACCGTTTTTTAACTCACTGCACCATCCCAGTTCAGAACCTGGCTATATGCAAATTAGTCTGTTCCTGTCCCAGTGCATGATGGGAACAGGGCAAACCAAACTACCAAGCCAATTCTTACACTGGGAAGGAAACAAGCTTCCGGGGACCGGTTTCTGGCATTTCAGCCGTCGTCGGCCCGGCTTGCTTGAATCCTGATGGTGCAATGAGCAAGGGACTCACATCTGAGTATACCCTTCCACGCTTAGGGTGGACAAAATATTTAACAACAAGGGGTGGTGATGGACAGAGTTTCTGAATTAAGCAGAATACTCTCACCCAGTCAAGAGATCAGGGCTAGATCCAACACCGTTTTTTAGCTCACTGCACCATCCCAGTTCAGAACCTGGCTATATGCAAATTAGTCTGTTCCTGTCCCAGTGCATGATGGGAACAGGGCAAACCAAACTACCAAGCCAATTCTTACACTGGGAAGGAAACAAGCTTCCGGGGACCGGTTTCTGGCATTTCAGCCGTCGTCGGCCCGGCTTGCTTGAATCCTGATGGTGCAATGAGCAAGGGACTCACATCTGAGTATACCCTTCCACGCTTAGGGTGGACAAAATAATTAACAACAAGGGGTGGTGATGGACAGAGTTTCTGAATTAAGCAGAATACTCTCACCCAGTCAAGAGATCAGGGCTAGATCCAACACCGTTTTTTAGCTCACTGCACCATCCCAGTTCAGAACCTGGCTATATGCAAATTAGTCTGTTCCTGTCCCAGTGCATGATGGGAACAGGGCAAACCAAACTACCAAGCCAATTCTTACACTGGGAAGGAAACAAGCTTCCGGGGACCGGTTTCTGGCATTTCAGCCGTCGTCGGCCCGGCTTGATTGAATCCTGATGGTGCAATGAGCAAGGGACTCACATCTGAGTATACCCTTCCACGCATAGGGTGGACAAAATATTTAACAACAAGGGGTGGTGATGGACAGAGTTTCTGAATTAAGCAGAATACTCTCACCCAGTCAAGAGATCAGGGCTAGATCCAACACCGTTTTTTAGCTCACTGCACCATCCCAGTTCAGAACCTGGCTATATGCAAATTAGTCTGTTCCTGTCCCAGTGCATGATGGGAACAGGGCAAACCAAACTACCAAGCCAATTTTTTACACTGGGAAGGAAACAAGCTTCCGGGGACCGGTTTCTGGCATTTCAGCCGTCGTCGGCCCGGCTTGCTTGAATCCTGATGGTGCAATGAGCAAGGGACTCACATCTGAGTATACCCTTCCACGCTTAGGGTGGACAAAATATTTAACAACAAGGGGTGGTGATGGACAGAGTTTCTGAATTAAGCAGAATACTCTCACCCAGTCAAGAGATCAGGGCTAGATCCAACACCGTTTTTTAGCTCACTGCACCATCCCAGTTCAGAACCTGGCTATATGCAAATTAGTCTGTTCCTGTCCCAGTGCATGATGGGAACAGGGCAAACCAAACTACCAAGCCAATTCTTACACTGGGAAGGAAACAAGCTTCCGGGGACCGGTTTCTGGCATTTCAGCCGTCGTCGGCCCGGCTTGCTTGAATCCTGATGGTGCAATGAGCAAGGGACTCACATCTGAGTATACCCTTCCACGCTTAGGGTGGACAAAATATTTAACAACAAGGGGTGGTGATGGACAGAGTTTCTGAATTAAGCAGAATACTCTCACCCAGTCAAGAGATCAGGGCTAGATCCAACACCGTTTTTTAGCTCACTGCACCATCCCAGTTCAGAACCTGGCTATATGCAAATTAGTCTGTTCCTGTCCCAGTGCATGATGGGAACAGGGCAAACCAAACTACCAAGCCAATTCTTACACTGGGAAGGAAACAAGCTTCCGGGGACCGGTTTCTGTCATTTCAGCCGTCGTCGGCCCGGCTTGCTTGAATCCTGATGGTGCAATGAGCAAGGGACTCACATCTGAGTATACCCTTCCACGCTTAGGGTGGACAAAATAATTAACAACAAGGGGTGGTGATGGACAGAGTTTCTGAATTAAGCAGAATACTCTCACCCAGTCAAGAGATCAGGGCTAGATCCAACACCGTTTTTTAGCTCACTGCACCATCCCAGTTCAGAACCTGGCTATATGCAAATTAGTCTGTTCCTGTCCCAGTGCATGATGGGAACAGGGCAAACCAAACTACCAAGCCAATTCTTACACTGGGAAGGAAACAAGCTTCTGGGGACCGGTTTCTGGCATTTCAGCCGTCGTCGGCCCGGCTTGATTGAATCCTGATGGTGCAATGAGCAAGGGACTCACATCTGAGTATACCCTTCCACGCATAGGGTGGACAAAATATTTAACAACAAGGGGTGGTGATGGACAGAGTTTCTGAATTAAGCAGAATACTCTCACCCAGTCAAGAGATCAGGGCTAGATCCAACACCGTTTTTTAGCTCACTGCACCATCCCAGTTCAGAACCTGGCTATATGCAAATTAGTCTGTTCCTGTCCCAGTGCATGATGGGAACAGGGCAAACCAAACTACCAAGCCAATTTTTTACACTGGGAAGGAAACAAGCTTCCGGGGACCGGTTTCTGGCATTTCAGCCGTCGTCGGCCCGGCTTGCTTGAATCCTGATGGTGCAATGAGCAAGGGACTCACATCTGAGTATACCCTTCCACTCTTAGGGTGGACAAAATATTTAACAACAAGGGGTGGTGATGGACAGAGTTTCTGAATTAAGCAGAATACTCTCACCCAGTCAAGAGATCAGGGCTAGATCCAACACCGTTTTTTAGCTCACTGCACCATCCCAGTTCAGAACCTGGCTATATGCAAATTAGTCTGTTCCTGTCCCAGTGCATGATGGGAACAGGGCAAACCAAACTACCAAGCCAATTCTTACACTGGGAAGGAAACAAGCTTCCGGGGACCGGTTTCTGGCATTTCAGCCGTCGTCGGCCCGGCTTGCTTGAATCCTGATGGTGCAATGAGCAAGGGACTCACATCTGAGTATACCCTTCCACGCTTAGGGTGGACAAAATATTTAACAACAAGGGGTGGTGATGGACAGAGTTTCTGAATGAAGCAGAATACTCTCACCCAGTCAAGAGATCAGGGCTAGATCCAACACCGTTTTTTAGCTCACTGCACCATCCCAGTTCAGAACCTGGCTATATGCAAATTAGTCTGTTCCTGTCCCAGTGCATGATGGGAACAGGGCAAACCAAACTACCAAGCCAATTCTTACACTGGGAAGGAAACAAGCTTCCGGAGACCGGTTTCTGGCATTTCAGCCGTCGTCGGCCCGGCTTGCTTGAATCCTGATGGTGCAATGAGCAAGGGACTCACATCTGAGTATACCCTTCCACGCTTAGGGTGGACAAAATATTTAACAACAAGGGGTGGTGATGGACAGAGTTTCTGAATTAAGCAGAATACTCTCACCCAGTCAAGAGATCAGGGCTAGATCCAACACCGTTTTTTAGCTCACTGCACCATCCCAGTTCAGAACCTGGCTATATGCAAATTAGTCTGTTCCTGTCCCAGTGCATGATGGGAACAGGGCAAACCAAACTACCAAGCCAATTCTTACACTATGAAGGAAACAAGCTTCCGGGGACCGGTTTCTGGCATTTCAGCCGTCGTCGGCCCGGCTTGCTTGAATCCTGATGGTGCAATGAGCAAGGGACTCACATCTGAGTATACCCTTCCACGCTTAGGGTGGACAAAATAATTAACAACAAGGGGTGGTGATGGACAGAGTTTCTGAATTAAGCAGAATACTCTCACCCAGTCAAGAGATCAGGGCTAGATCCAACACCGTTTTTTAGCTCACTGCACCATCCCAGTTCAGAACCTGGCTATATGCAAATTAGTCTGTTCCTGTCCCAGTGCATGATGGGAACAGGGCAAACCAAACTACCAAGCCAATTCTTACACTGGGAAGGAAACAAGCTTCCGGGGACCGGTTTCTGGCATTTCAGCCGTCGTCGGCCCGGCTTGCTTGAATCCTGATGGTGCAATGAGCAAGGGACTCACATCTGAGTATACCCTTCCACGCTTAGGGTGGACAAAATATTTAACAACAAGGGGTGGTGATGGACAGAGTTTCTGAATTAAGCAGAATACTCTCACCCAGTCAAGAGATCAGGGCTAGATCCAACACCGTTTTTTAGCTCACTGCACCATCCCAGTTCAGAACCTGGCTATATGCAAATTAGTCTGTTCCTGTCCCAGTGCATGATGGGAACAGGGCAAACCAAACTACCAAGCCAATTCTTACACTGGGAAGGAAACAAGCTTCCGGAGACCGGTTTCTGGCATTTCAGCCGTCGTCGGCCCGGCTTGCTTGAATCTTGATGGTGCAATGAGCAAGGGACTCACATCTGAGTATACCCTTCCACGCTTAGGGTGGACAAAATATTTAACAACAAGGGGTGGTGATGGACAGAGTTTCTGAATTAAGCAGAATACTCTCACCCAGTCAAGAGATCAGGGCTAGATCCAACACCGTTTTTTAGCTCACTGCACCATCCCAGTTCAGAACCTGGCTATATGCAAATTAGTCTGTTCCTGTCCCAGTGCATGATGGGAACAGGGCAAACCAAACTACCAAGCCAATTCTTACACTATGAAGGAAACAAGCTTCCGGGGACCGGTTTCTGGCATTTCAGCCGTCGTCGGCCCGGCTTGCTTGAATCCTGATGGTGCAATGAGCAAGGGACTCACATCTGAGTATACCCTTCCACGCTTAGGGTGGACAAAATAATTAACAACAAGGGGTGGTGATGGACAGAGTTTCTGAATTAAGCAGAAAACTCTCACCCAGTCAAGAGATCAGGGCTAGATCCAACACCGTTTTTTAGCTCACTGCACCATCCCAGTTCAGAACCTGGCTATATGCAAATTAGTCTGTTCCTGTCCCAGTGCATGATGGGAACAGGGCAAACCAAACTACCAAGCCAATTCTTACACTGGGAAGGAAACAAGCTTCCGGGGACCGGTTTCTGGCATTTCAGAAGTGAACACTGGCTTTTATAGATATAATACATATTGCACAAATTACGCAAGTGATTAACAGCCAATGAGAGCCAGATGCTCTGCAAAACAATTGGAGGTTTCCAATCATATATTCAATCATTAATCAGAATGAAACATTTACCTATACATGCGCATTGGTTTATGAAATCAAATGAAGCATAATAACAGTTTGTGATGCACACTTTTGACATTATCGGTTCTTATGATATTATGGTTACATCAGTGTTTCAGAGAGTTCAAATTCACTTGAAGGCCAAAAGGACTGTGTACGTTCTACAGGCTTGCTCCTATTGAGTGTCACGAAATAGGAACTGAGGGCCATATGTTAGAAAGAAAATTCCCATTCGCAAATGCCGAAATTCACAGAATTTTGGCGTTTGCGAATGCGAATATGCCAAATGGTATGTATAAATGAAAATCTGGTGCAAAACAAGGAATTGCAAAATTTGCGATTCCTTATTTTGCAATTGCATTTAAGGAATCGCAAATTTTGAGATTCCTTAAATGAAATGTATGAAGCAAAAAAAAATGCAAATTGTCCTTAAGGAATCGCAAATTACCACCAACTTCAAGTTGGTGGTAATTTGCGAATTCCTTGAAAAATTCACATTTTTACATTTTTCAAAGTGCCATGTGACGCACATACATGCCCCTAGGGCATGTATGTGCGCCACATGTGCACCCATGCTTATTTCAGGGGTGCAACAGGGTGTCCTTTGGACACCCCTGCACCCTTGAAATTATTCTCAATTTGCGATTCTCAAATTGCGAATCACAAATTGAGAATAACTTCCCATTCATTCCTATGTGCCTCCTGGCCCATAGAAATGAATGGGAAAGTATTCCTTAATTGCGATTCGCAATTTGCCAATCGCAATTAAGGAATACTAAGAATTCGCAGAAAAATTGCGAATTTGTACATACATCCCAATTTGCGATTCTGAAATAGCGATTTCTAAAAAATCGCTATTTCAGAATCGTAAATCAGGTTGATGATACATATGGCCCTGAATCAGAATAAATTCCACAAGTTCAGCACTTTATGTCACCCACAGCTCATCCCATTTCTCTATTATTGGGTATTTACATAATCCCCTATGTTCTTCTCCATGGAGGGCCTTTCTCTCAGCTTGCGCCCATTGCAGGGCTACTGTATGACATGATTCTACTCAAGGGGCCATTGACCCCTTCTGTCTACTAGTGATTGTTCTCTTTGCCAGGAGGAGGCCCAAGTCAAGGAACCCAGAAGGTCCCCAATGTTTTTGGGAGCTTGGGAATATCCTGAGTTCACAGATTTCCCAAGATGGTTGGAGGGGTTTCCCACTAGTACAGTACAGTACCAGTACAGGTGGTCAAAACTAATTATACGTGGGCTCAATAAAATGTCACTGAAGGTCAAGTCCACATCATATGAAAAAATCAGCCGTTGATTATTTGCAGCACAGACAAGAGGTGGTGCCCCTGGGAAAAGTCTATGGATCCAGGTGGGGCAGAGACAAGTTTGGTACAATACAAAGACTTGTATTAGCATAATTCAGGCATTTTGGGATATTGTACAAGGATATGAAAGTGCTCTTGCCCACTCCTTCTCATGCAGTACGTTCTTAAATTCTGCCTCCCAGGCACCTCTCAACATTTTTTTGTGCTGTTTGAAGGTGGGAGTATTGTGATCTATAAAGCCAGCTCCCACAATGTCTTCCAATGCCTTGGTTGGCAAACATCAGGTTCCTTTTCCACTTTTGTCTGTGTCCTGTGAAATATGTCTGAGAGAAAGCCATATGTCAGAGATTCTCCCTTGTGTAGTGGCTAAAAATTCCTCAAAGCCTGGAATAATTTAAATCCACCATCTTGGATCAGACCCCCTACCACTTCCAGACCAGCTGTCAGCCAATATGTGAGTTTGTGATTATCCAGGAGAGAATGCTGGCCAGGGAGACCCAGTAACAGATTATTTGGGGCTTTATATTTAGTGAGTAAACAAAGCCTGGCGAGGCTACCCAGCACCACCCCAACTAATTGGGGCAGTCCTCTGGTTAATCAAGAAGTAGGGAGAAACAGTTTGCAAATATCAGTCAAGCCCAGAGGCACAGTCGTTGGCCCAGTTTTCTCAAGAGCCAATCTGACCAGCCACCTGGTCAGCCACTGCAGTTGAGCCGCCAAGTAATAATCCTTGAAGTGAGGAGCTCCTAGGCCTCCCCGTTCTACAGAGAGTCTCAGTATGGATAGGGCCACCCTACATCACCCATTTGACCACACCAGATCTCCTAACATGGTATCCTGATAATGTAAAAAATGCTGAGTAAGGAAAAGAGGGAGATTGGCAAAATAGTACAGGAACGTCTACAGCATTAACATTTTGAAAAATGGCAATGCTTCCCATGGTCGACAGCTCGGGCATTCTCCAAATAGTTATCTAGCTTCTCAGGGAGGTCACACCTTTCATGAAATTGCCGTTGTGCAGATTCTCACTTGTGTGAAAAATGTTCATACTAGGGATATGATCCTGTTGATGTTCCACCTTATTTGTCCACTACCTTATGTCCCAATTAGTAGGAGGGAATCTCGAAATACATGAAAAAGACACAGCTTACCTTTATTAATGAATAGTCCTGAGACATCTCAAAACTAGTCTAGGAACAATGCTATGGGTCCATATACCTCAAGGCCATCTTTCACATAAAGGAGGACATCATATACGCAAAGAGATATTAAATGCATGCCATCATGGAGGGGATACCCCAATTGCAAAAAACAACAAGTGATGGACTGAATGTGGATCAATGTCACACACTCCCCCAGTCAAAAGATCTGGGCCCAAATCCATCGTTTTTTTGCACTCCACACCACCCTGGGTCAGATAATGGCTTTATGCAAATCAGCTCTGACCCTGTTGCCCCATGGGAACAGTCCAGTCCGAACTACAACAGCCATATCTTTCCCAGACCGGAATCAAGCATCCGAGGACCGGACCGGTTACCCCAATGTCAGCCATTCAAGCTCGGGCAGCAATGGGTTCCATGGATCAGACAAAAAGAAGCAGGGATCAGACAGCTCTAATGAGACACTCTGTCAATCTCAAATGGGTCAGATATACTCCCTTTGAGTTTGATATTGGCTACTGGGTCAAAATATAAGAGACTCACCATTTGGATAAATTTAGACCCAAATCCAAATTTACAGAGTACTTTCAAGAGGTATAGAACTAGAGCCACAGAATATGACTAGTGCCCTCGAGCTGTGCCCATTATCCTATATAGGGGCATATGTAGGTAATTTTCATTTTGCGATTCCCAAATAGCGATTTTTAAGGAATCGCTATTTGAGAATAGCAAAATGGAATGTAGGTAAAAATTCGCAATTTTTTTGCGAATCTCTAACATTCCTTAATTGCGATTAGCAAATTGCGAATCGCAATTAAGGAATGAGTGTCCAATTCATTCCTATGGGCTAAGAGGCCCATAGGAATGAATGGAGATATATTCTCAAATAGCGATTTTCTTTGAGAAAATAGCAATTTGAGAATCGCAATTCCAAGGGTGCCAGGGTGTCCAAAGGACACCTGTTGCACCCCTGGAATGTGCCTTTAAGTACATGTAGCGCACATACATGCCCTAAGGGCAAGTCTGTGCGCCACATGGCACTTTGAATTTTAAAAAATACATTTTGAAAGGAAATCGCAAAATACCATCTACTTGGAGTAGGTGGTATTTTGCGACTCCTTAAGCCAAATTCGCATTTTAAAATTGACTCCTGCATAGCATTTAAGGAATCGCAAAATTGCGATTCCTTAAATGCTTGAGCAAAATAAGGAATCGCAATTTTTGCGATTCCTTATTTTGCTAATGTGCACCTACATACTAAAGGGGCGTTTGCGTATCGCAAACGCCTACATACAAATGCCCCATAGTCTCCTGATATTATGAGACATGTTTCTAACCGAGAGAAAACTGTTTTAATCTGAGTGGCCCAGTTAGGAAATAGCACAGTGGAGTTGGTCTTCCAGAACATTACTTAGTATTTTATATTTGGTATTTAATAACACTTTTGGCCTCTCTCAGTGATGGCGGCAGGGTGCAGGGTCCAAGGCCACTTAATATAGCTGGGATACTTTGGAGGTGGGAAATCAATGAATGAATCAATCAGGTTTCTTGTGAAGCATAACTACTCACCCGTTAGGGTCTCGAGGCGCTGAAAGGGGTGCGAGGGAT
This sequence comes from Lissotriton helveticus, assembly GCF_964261635.1. Classification (NCBI taxonomy): domain Eukaryota; kingdom Metazoa; phylum Chordata; class Amphibia; order Caudata; family Salamandridae; genus Lissotriton; species Lissotriton helveticus. Next base: position 1,885,948,330 of record NC_136059.1, on the reverse strand, counting down.
CTATGGTTAAGTCGAAGAGCCAGGTCTTGAGGTCTTTCCTGAATTGAGGGAGCGATGGTGATTGCCTGAGATGTAGAGGCAGGAAATTCCAGATCTTTGATAGTGAGGTAGGAGAAGGATCTCCCTCCAGGCGTGGTCCTGCAGATCCATGGGATGGTGGCCAGGGCCTGTTGGGCAGAATGGAGATGTCTGGTGTTTGAGGTATGCAGGTCCAGTGTTGTGGAGGGCTTTGTAGGCATGCGTGATAAGCTTGAACGTAATTCTTTTGTTGATCAGGAGCCAGTGAAGGTCTCTCACGTGACCCATGATGTGGCTGCAGTGGGGGATGTTCAAGATGAATCTGCAGAGCAGGTGCCTTACCCATGGCAGTTTTTAATTATTGAGGGGTAATGAGGCTTTCCATTTCTTCTCTGAGGTCTGCCACAATCCTGGGGCGTTCTAGTGCCTCTAAAACTGTTTGGTATGTTGATGGCTGTGAAATGGGGAGGGAGATTTCTGTACAGGTGGCTACAAAAGTGGAGTAACACTTGAAAAAGGCAGCTCTACATGTCTGCATGAGGGTGACCTGGCATTATAAGCAGTCCATTCAAGACAGCATAATTTCTCAGTCAAGGGTGCTTCCTCTTTGTGAAACTCACTCAGGTCTGTCATAGCAATGGGGTTAGTTACAACCCAACAATAAGCTTCTACATAAGAACACTCCACTCAGAGGAATTACCACTCCAAATATCTATGTCCGCCCACAACCACTTACATACAGTATATACCACCTTCATTGCCTCCCTCTCCAAGACTATAGAGGATGCTGATGTTCTCATCATTTGATCAAAGAATTATATCAGTCGGGTAGCTAGCATTTCCCTGAGGACTCTGTCTTCTAATATCAGGACTAAGAGGCACCAAGTCTGAACGGGTGAATGAGGCCTACACCAACCCAGATCTAGGATCAATGGTCTCTGATCTGAGATGTCTTGTCCCAGATATTCCACACGTGATCCGAGTGCACAGAACATTAGAACAGATCACCCTGTTCAGTCTTCCATTTAAATCATGAATTTGTGAATAGAAGAAATAAAGATTCATGGTTGGATTATGCACCTTCCATACATCTGAGAGAATCCAGTGACATAACCACTGCATTACTATTTCAGTATTTGATATAGTTTGTGTCTTGGGGAGGAGGGATGCAATCTATCAAGGATAACATACCATATGCTAATAAATCACCCCCAAATAATCAAAGGATCTGTGCCCCCTCTGCCAAATGCATGGATAGTTGATCAAGGAAGCTGTGTTGATGTACATTGTTATGCCTAGATATCTCCTACCATGACAAGGTCCATGTCTAATCTTTCATCAAGAAATATAAATCTTCCCTCAGGCTCAGTAATAAATCTATTGATGCTGAAAGGAACCCTTGCACTAATCCAGATCAAAATTTCCCGAGAGAATGTGTAGTGATACATGCTGAACGTTTGCCCATGCCATCGCTTTTGGAGCCTGCTAATTTCATCTTGTGCTGTGTGGGATTCTTGTTATGTGGACTTTGTGATACATCAGGCCTCTTGTGTCCTATATCCTAAGAGTGTCCCATAACACTGCATTGGAGCTCCAATTAGAGAAAGTACGCAATAATCAATCAGAAACAAACAACCATAATTACAACATTGCGAATTTCCTGAGGCAATCTGCAACTGGCAGGTTGCCCTAGGAAAACAAAGACATTGTAGACTTTCTGTTGGGAGAGGGCAGGTGAAAGCTCATTAGTAAGAAAAGCCCAAGCCACGTATGGCACATAATCATATCCCTAAGGAAAGAAGGATGTGTTCCACATTTCAATGTGAGGGTGTGAATTATTTTAAGTCCTGCAGAAGGCTAAAGTAGTCGGCCAGGACTCTGGAGGTCAGGGCACTGGTGTCCAGAGATGGGGAACTCAGTTGAGTGGCCATCCCCTCTCCTCAGCAAGATCACCAGGGTGCAGACCCAAAGTATCTGGGGAAGTCTATAGGATCCTCCACAGGATGGTAAATTAACAAAGTTGTGCATACTTGGTCTGAGGGAAGTCACAGCCGCAACAATGAACTATACAATGTCATCTGCAATTTGAAGAATTACAATTGGTGGTTATTCCACCTGATCACATGGAAGAAGCTACGTTTTTGAAAGGTCCTCTTGATTTGAAGAAGCAGTAGACAAGGAAACAATTGGTGTTAAGGGGTCTCAGAAGGCAGACACGACCAATGAAGCCACCTGGTGACCCCTGAGAACTTGTGCATTGGGAAGAAGGACAGGTCCCATGAGGGGTCCTTCCAAGAGGAGGTTTGGAGATAGATGCGTTAAAGGGACAGCACATCTAGAGCCAGTTCCTAGAGAAGCATACAGTTTCCAGTCAGTCAAAGTCAGCAGTATATGCACTGAGTACAGAGAGGAACCTATGCACAAGAGGTGCTGCAGGAAGCAGTTGACATGGGGACCAACTGAAACCCAAGCAGTCTGGCCTGGGATCAGTGAGGGCACAGAACAGGAAGGGATCATGACATTTTATTGACAAGGATCCAACAACAAAACTGTCCTAAGCACAGCAGCACTTGCCACCAGGATTGGTGACAGCTTGAGACTCATACCAGCTCCCTCAGTCTGCAGTAGTACACAAACAATATCCTCCCATAGGCCTCCACTAGACCTCTGCAGACAGTCAAGTAGGATCTACATCATATGTTTCAAGGGGCCGCGAACACCACTTACCTTCTCTTCAGGCCCACCGTACCAGTGGGGGCAGCTTGATCAATATTCATAGGCAAATCTGAGCAAGGCATAGGGAGATGATACACTCTTCACTCGCTCCGCTCCACTTCAGGAGTCCATGGTCCTCTCTGGCACCTGTAAGGGCAGATCTTTGGCTCCAAAGGTTCCAAATTTCAGGGTCCCAGGAGGGACATATACCACCGCACTGTCACACAAGTGACTCCGCATGGAGAGCCGGTAAAAGGCTGACCCCCTTCCACTCACCAAATGGGCCACCCCAGATCCTCAGGAGGCACGCACTGGCTGTCCCAAGGGTCAGTTACACTGCTCCGGGCAGGGTGGAGAATGAGGATGTCCCGAGCTCTACTCATCTCCCCCGAGGTCGCCCATGGCAAGGTTCCCCCTCTCCTCCTCCTAAGGTGTTCTGGGTCTGGGCTGGGCTGCAATACACAGGTAGGCCTCCGCAGCCAGGGTGGCAATCTTGTTACCTTCGCTCTGCTTCCAAGTTGCAACTCTGCCCCTTTCATGACCCTCAGGAGAGTCCCAGGGCACAGCAATCCTGTTACAAAAGTTGGAAAGGGTGCAGCCCTTCAGGGTCACTATGGATGTGCAAGCAATAGGCGAAAGATGAGCTTGAACACTGCTGCCATGTGGGGCTGCCGGCCAGGCCTCCCCTGTATGCTGCATTGGTAATAGTGTCATGCCAATGGCAGAGTCAATATGCCTTGTTGGTTTATTGAAAAAAGTTATGTCAGATTCGATAGGATGCATGAGTTTTTAATGTAAAGTTATGACTAAGCCAGTAGGCCTGACTACTTACTGTGAAGAGTGTGTTAACAGCAATAGGCATTTAAGGGTGCATTGTAATTACACTGTGTTAAAGATCTTGGTAGGTATTGTTTTAAATGGAATCGCACAAATTACCATAGCAGTCAGTTAGGTTGTTTTTGGTGACCCACTCTGAAACAAAATGGGGATAGAAGACTTGCACTATATTGGTCTTTATTCGGACTTTTTGGAGGAATTTTATCTTGTCTTGACAATTATAATTTTGAACAAATGTATACTATCATTACAGCGTACCTGATGGTAGCCTTGTGGGAAGGCTTATGCTCAACACAGTAGGTCTGAGCTGGTTACAGTGACAAAGGCTCAAGGCCTGATTGGTTTAGTTGGAAAGTTATTTCAGATGTCATAGGTCTTACTTTTAGTATTAATTATTATGAAATGAATGTGTTAAAGCCCATATACCTTCAAGGTTGGATTGCTAGTGCACTGCATTAAAGCCTGCAGTTATGTACTTTGTTGCACAAACTCTCACAGATTATCAATGTTGGCAAGGATTTTGGCATTGATTAGCTCATTTGACAAATCCTAGGGGGTTGAAGATTTACACTGTAATAATTCTTGCTAGAATCACTTCGGAAAGACGCACAGTCTTAATTGAATTCCAAAATCTTGCAATAAAAACCCATTAGAAAGGCATACATGCATATATACATACCCAATGTGGTCACTGCATCTAGGCCAGGCAGCCCTTATTGGATGGTATTTTCCCTAGTGGAGTGCATGATTATTTTACCATTCCAAAATAGCTTACATGTTGGTTCCAAATGTGTCAGGCATGCTAGAACGTTTTGTGTAAGTATGGACTGCAACATGATGCCACTGCAACAGGGCTGTCACTGCTATGTTTTTGTTTTATTTGTTTTTGCATGCATATACCCAACATGAATATATTGTGGAGGTTGTGTATGTGTTTCATTTTAGTTATGTAAGTGGATGAATGCAAGAATGGGTCAGTAGGTGGAGGAATGGACGTGCACGTGCAAGGATGAGAGAGCGAGTGTATGCCTGCTGACTTTATTTCTGCCTTTGCCCAATAAATGATTAAAGAGGCTTGTTGTTCAATAACTAGCCAGACTTATTGATATCCTCAATGATTGATTAAGAGCCAGCATTTAAGAGATGCCCACCATCTCCTTTGAAACTCTCTAGAATTCTCCAGTTTGGTATTTCAGACTCCTGAAGCTTGTTGTTGGGCTAAGACTTGATAATACATTTCCAGATTTGGAAAGACAAATCTGCCATGTGCAGCTGGCTTTGAAAATTATTAGAGGATGAGTATGAGAGGCACCATAGAGTAAATGACCACTGTGGGAACCCTTCCTTATTTATTCTGGCATCATGTTTTTTGTAACAAGTGAAGAGCAGCAATATGATTTCACTCAAAATACCACTACCATTTAGAACCAGTCAAACGTGAAATGTCACAGTCCACGGTGAAGGAATGTGCGGTTTAATACAATTTGATGGTTTTGCATATAAAGATGAAAGACGTTCGAAAGACGATGTAACCTATTGAGGTTTTCAGAAACTATTTTCAGCACTGCCATCATGATGGGGAGAAAAAAGAGAGGAGTACACATAAGACTGAAACTCCATCAACACAGTCAAGTAAAAACCCATATGTAACATAGTGCTCATTTACTTTGCATGCTCTAGTTATTGTTTGTTTAGCTCCATGGCAATGGAATGCTGGTAATTGGCTAGTCAGTCAGTTGCACCTGGCTGAAGCTAGCTGATGGATGGGACTTATCCTTTGTCTGGAATAAACCTTTCTTTGATTCATCCAATTTGAGCATCTTTCTTAATTTTACGCTGGCGACAATGGTTAGAAACGTACCCAGCGTATCCAGACATTTATCAACAATGATTTGTCTCAACATCAAGTAATGTTATTTGGTTTAGAAGACAAGCAAGAAGAAACACCTCTGAACCGCTTCACATCATCTTTCTGATTAATAAGGAGACTGTCTGAAAGGTTCATCAGCACGTGTTTCTAAATTATCATGAGCATCGCCACATGCCTCGCTCTTGCATTCACTCCTTTGATGCACTTTAAGGGTTGGCATGCTTCGATGTGGGCTCTAGTGAACTTGTAAAGATACGATATGGTTATTGTATTTTACATCCATTGACTTTCCTCTCGCGTTTGCCTGACTGTCAGCTCTTTCTACATGATTGGGAAGAGGACCTCCGCTAATTGAAACATTAACAGCCTGTTCTACTTACGAAGTTTAATTCGATGCTGGTGTGCCTGTTTCGCTTATAAGGTGAAAAGCAGAAGAATTCAAGTAGTCACAATGCTTGCTTTGGGTTTCTAACGTGCGGAGATTAAGACTGCTTATCGGTGCGGAGATTAAGACTGTGCTTATCTTTTTCTGAAACATTTAATTTATGTACGTTTACTCTCTCTTGGAGCTAGGAACGGACATCACACTGAGTGACTTGCGAAACACTCTCATTCCTATCCATTTGAAAGTCGCAACTTTATTCCTCAAGCTGTCACAATACATGTTTATTTTTATGTCTGTTGAAGTTCGCTCTGGTTGTCACCATAAAACTTCTTCAAACTTCAAATAAAAATAACTGTGTATTCATTCTCACCGGGAACGTTTGCAGACGTCACCTTCAGAGCCTTGGAGATTGTGTGCGTTCTGGCGTCTTCGTCTCAAGCGCCTCCTTCATTGAGATTACGCGGCCTCACGTCACTGCATGCGTAGCGCTACGCAACGTTACGGCCATTTTGTTTTTGCACACCTGAGCTCCCTTAAGCATAGAATGCTAACTTCATTACATTCACTTGGTCTCACGTCATTGTGCCCTTTAAACTAGACTACGTGACGACCGTAAGGGAAACTTGTAACGTTGCATTTTGATTTTGCCTCCCACGTATTAATTTCCGTTCCCTTAGCAATTACGTACAGCCTCAAAGGAACTGTAGCTTCAGCCTGACGATCGTCATATGTGGGTTTCTAAGTGCAAATCTTAAAGGAGAAGTAAACCATTCCGGTCCTCACCACGATCTCTTTATCAACAACTTTATGTGATCTTGGACTTACAGAATTATCGTGGACTTGTTTGCGGTATTATTTATTTATTTGTTTTATTTTTGGTTTTCTTTCTCCTTATTAGGTATAGAGTAAGATACAATCCTAACCTTTCATTACAATTTTTTTTTATTCTCAATTAACATCTTCTTTCTTTACAGGATATTGTTATACTCTAACTTAATTACTCCTCAGGAAGGTCAACATAATATTTGGTGTCTACCATCTTTCAGCAGTTCATATTTTAACACTTTGTAAGCATTTCTGATATTTCAACGTAACATTTGGTGAGTATCATCTTTTAGCAGTTTATATTAAACATTTTTTAACCACTTTTGATATTCAAAATGCAGAATGTTGCCACACCACCTTTCTTTCTGTCAACACCAGGGGATCCCCCAATAAGGTGGCAAAAGTGGAAAAAGGTATTTGAAAGGTATGCTAAGGTGTGTGGTACCAATTTAAGTGATGAAAGAAGAACTGCTCTTATATTACATTGCTTAGGGTCTGAAGGACAGAACATTTTTGATCATCTTCCTAATGTAGATGACCAAACCTTGAATGAATATGAAATTTGTATTTTAAAATTAGACAGACACTATTTACCGAAAGTAAGTACCATCCTGGAAAGATACGATTTTGGTCGCAGGACTCAAACTGAAGGTGAAACTGTTGAAAATTACATTACAGCTTTGAGAAAATTAGGTTCATCTTGTAAATTTGACGCTTTGCTGGAAGAAATAATTAGGGACCAGTTCATGCTGGGTTGCAGTGTGCAAAAAGTTAGGGATGACATCTGGCAAAAGGATGATCCTTCTCTGTAAGAAGTCATCAACATTGCAAAGCAGATTGAACACTCACAAAAGGGTGTGGATATTATCACCAAACATGAAAACAAAGGAGAAACAGTACATGAGGTAAAGGTTTCTTCTAACGGGAAGGGTTCTAAAAAAGGTTTTAAACCAGAAAGTGGTGGTTCACGTTCGTCTAACAAATATAGTTTTCAACCCAAATGTTTTTGTTGCAGGAATCTTGGTCATTTGGCTAATGACAAGAAGTGTCCAGCTTTGAAAGCTACATGCAACAACTGTAAAAAGGTTGGTCACTTCACCTCGGCCTGCCATGCAAAAAAAATAGGGTGAAAGTGAGCTCTGTTTCTCAACAGGTAATCTCAGAAAGTGATTCTGAATCTGATTTTGACTGTGGCCAAACAGTTTCACAAGTGTCGGACAACAGTAAGAAAGGTCCTTCTGATGAAATTTTTGTGGAAGGTATGCCTACCAGTGTTCTGTTTGATTCTGGGGCAAAAATTACAATTGTTTCTAGACATATTTACACTCATCATCTACAGAGCAAGGTTAAAATATTAAAAGCTGATATCAAACTCTTCGCTTACGGTGGAGAATCAATCAAACTCATAGGATATTTTCAAGGTTTGATTGAATATAAAGGAAGGTTAGTTTTTTGGAAAGTCTATATTTCTAATCGAGGACAAATTTCATGTAAATAAAATCAATCGTAATGATGGTGATGCTTTGTACACTGAATATCTTAAAAGTTCTTTTCCCAATGTTTTCAACAATAAATTGGGTTCTCTTCGTGACTATACACACAAAATTAAATTAGTACCTGGAGCTGAACCGATTGCTTGTAAGATTTGCGGTGTTCCTTTTTCTGTACATGAGGAGATGAAATGACAATTAGATAAGTTAAAAAAGGAAGGCATTATTGAAGAGGTTGAAGGCACACGGTGGTTGGCGCCTGTTGTCATAGTTCGTAAGTCTGATGGCAGCTTGCGTTTATGCAGAGACTTGAGCTCCCTCAATAAAAAAGTCATAGTTGACAGATACCATTTGCCGAAAATAAATGATAAGCTTATGTTATTAAAGGATGCTAAGGTTTTTTCTACGGTAGACCTCAAATCTGCTTACCATCAGATCAAGTTAGAGGAAGGATCTAAAGATTTCACTGCTTTCATTACTCCTTTCGGGACTTTTAGATTTCTCAGATTGCATTTGGGTTAGTATCAGCAGCCTCAGTCTTTCAGAGAGCTCTAGAGAAAGTTTTACAGGGATTACATGGAGTAAAGATTTATCAGGATGATGTCCTAATTTTTGCACATGATGAGATGGAGCATGATGCAAGGCTTAAACAGGTACTAGAAAGATTCAGTCAGCATAATCTCACGGTCAGATCAGAAAAATGTAAATTCAAAAAATCCTCTATTGACTATTTAGGGCACACAATATCAGGTAACGATGTAGAACCCAAACGTGAGTTGATTGAGACCATACAGAACTTAGTCTCTCCCACCAATAAGGAAGAAGTAATTAAGTTTCTTGGGATGACTGAGTATTATAGTAAATTTGTGAAAAGTTTTGTGGAAAAAACTGCTAACATAAGGGGTTTGTTGTGCAAAGGTGTTGATTTCAAGTGGTCTGATTTGTGTGAGAGATAATTTGTTGATTTAAAAAATTCTCTCAAGAAAATGCCAAAACTCAGAGGCTTTGATCCCTCGTTGAACTCTGTCCTGATCACTGACGCCAGCATGAACGGTCTTGGTGCTGTTTTACAACAGAAGAATGGTGAAACTGTCAATGTGATCTTATTTCTCTCTTGTAGCTTAAGGGGTGCTGAACTCAGATATTCAGTAATAGAGAGAGAAGCTCCAGCGGTTCATTGGGCCATTAAAAAGCTTAACAATTTACTTTGGGGTACAAATTCACGATGAGAAGTGATCATAAACATTTGTGTGAGGTGTTCAACAAAAAAGGCCATTTCTAGCAGAATCTCAAAATGGATTGTGAGTTTTCAAGCCTATGATTTAAAAGTTGAATACCTACCTGGTGTGCGTAATTGCATTGCTGACACCCTCTCCAGACTAGCTCATCATGAGGAAGTTAATGTGAACGTTAAGGATGAAGAAATGAATGAATGGGTTTGCAATATTGACCATGACGGTATAAAACAGAACAAATGGTGAGAAGCGTGTGATTCCGATGTTGAGTTTATGGAATTACGTTATCTGATTAACAAAGGGTGGTTGAACAAATCGCTTGGCAATGTTGACAATTATTGGAATATTAGGGATGAACTTTCTGTAAGTGGTGGCTTAATCTTCAGAGGTTCGAGATTAATTCCTCCGAAGGTGTTTCGCGAAGAGTTGATCAAATTAGCCCATGATGGTCACCAGGGAATGTCTAAAACTGAAGAAAGTCTTAGACTCAATTACTGGTGGCCAGGTACGGATCTTCAGATTGAGAGGATGGTTAGAGATTGTTTGCCTTGAATTTTAAGCGAGAAATGTCTCAAACCAAGAGTCCAACCGATGGTCATAAGAGTGCGCCCCAAAGGTCCATGGCAGGAACTAGCTCTTGATATTTTGGGTGCAGTATCTGGTAATGGTGGTGAGACTTATGTTTTTGTTCTGATTGATATGTTCTCAAGGCGGCCTGAAATCAGGTTTACTAAAAACATTGACACAAAACGTGTAATTGCCTTACTTAAAGAAATTTTCACACGTGACGGTTTGCCTGGGTCTCTCCTGACTGATAATGGAGTGCAATTTGTGTCCAGTGAAATGCAAGATTTTCTAAAACGCTGTTCTGTTGGTCACAAACGACGTGCTCTTTATTATCCGGAAATGTACTTAAAGAGACCATCTCTATGTCTAAACAAAATAGACTTGATTGGAAAGATTAATTGAACAAAAAGGTTGAAGTATATAGATTCACTCCACATGCAACCACTCGCTGCACACCGTTTAATTTACTAAAAAATAGACATCCTAATACTCTTGTAGCACCTTTCTGGGTGAATGTTGCTGAGTCTGAAAAAAAAGTTATTCTTCTCAGCTCGTGTCTAAATCCAATGAAGAAGAATAACTGATTGCTAGAAAAAAACATTTGATGCCAGGAAAGCAGTAAGAAGTACTGTTGTCAATATTGGTGATCTTGTCATGGTAAGAGCACCTTTGGAAAGGAAAGCTTCAGGTTTGTTTCTTAGGCCTCACAAAGTTGTCAAGCTTCTAATAAATGCTATAAAAACAGAAGATTCTCGTATCTGGAATCTCAATAGGGTGGTTGTGTTAAAAAAGAAGGACTTGAAGTATGACAAAGATATACCTCAGTTAACTACATCTACTGACACTCCTATCTCTTCTCAAAGGGAACGTAGAATGAGAAAAAGGATCATACCTTCTAGGTTCAAGGACTTTAACATGAACTATTGAACTCCCTGTTTTAATCATTTATTTTTTCTTGTTGTTGTTCTGTGTGTGGAAGGAAGATGTGTAACATAGTGCTCATTTACTTTGCATGCTCTAGTTATTGTTCGATTAACTCCATGGCATTGGAATGCTGGTAATTGGCTAGTGAGTCAGTTGCACCTGGCTGAAGCTAGCTGATGGATGGGACTTATACTTTGTCTGGAATAAACCTTTCTTAAATTCATCCAAATTGAGCATCTTTCTTAATTTTACACCATGGTCTAACAAGGAGGGGTAACCAGTGCTCAAAACGTGTCCTTGGAGAGCGGAGTTGCAACCACAGCCAAGGAAGACCGCTAGAAACCATATACATGTATTCACATCTTACACTGAAGCCAGCACAAGCTCCTTGTAAAGACTGGCTGTGTTCAAAGACCTGTCTTAGCAAATGACGATGTAGATCCGGGCTATTGAGTGTAGAACATTGAGTGGCCAGAATATCATGACCAAAGTATCAAGATTCAAATATTGTCAAGTAAGAGTTTCTATACTTAACTGCACATATATGTACCTTGACAATATGAATATCGTCAAGGTACTTCGATGTGGAGGTAATAAGACTAAATCTATGCTTGCCTATTTTTATTTATTTTATTTTAAAGGTTTTATATAGCGCTGGCTAGACCCGGAGGTATCAGAGCTCTTTACATGAGTATAAGATATATTGTTAGAAGAACAGAAAAGTGGCAAAGCTTTCTTGCGCACAAGATTATACTCCCCAAGTTAACATCGATTAACAATGACAGTGTGCTTCCAAGGACGGGGACAGCCACTCGTACCCCCAACTACGAACCAGGAAACCAGTCCAAATTCAAAGTTAGAACAAGAATGTCCTGAGCACAACTTCACCACGAGTATGAAGAAGTCCAGTCAATCTTCTCTTAAAATGATTTTATTCTTCAAATCAGATAAAATCTTCTTGATAGACATATGTGGATATCTTCAAATCATCCAAGTTAAATCATCCAAAGCCAAAGCCAACACGTGTTTCGTCAGTGACGATGCCGCTGCATCTCTGACTTCTTCAGGGCTACAATAAAAAAATCATGCTATGTCACACATGTATATATCTCAAAACCACCACCACATCACCCATGTGAAAACCAAATAATCACATAGTGACTTGTGGGTGAAATAGTCGTTTCTAGTGACACATCATATTACATTCAATTACTGTAAATTAATCGTTTAGTGAAGGGTCTAAATTCTTTAGTTAATTACAACTTAAAATTGCAAACACACAGTGCAACATCTTTATCTTAGAGATACAAAAAAGGTTAAGGTTTAAACAAACCCCTCCAGTGAAAGGCTCTAAACCGATGTTCCAAAGTCTGCTCACCTATCAGAATGTTAATCCAGATCCAATATTCACAGCTGCTCCACAGTACAGGAGGAATCTCGCTATATCCAACTAATATTCAACTCTGTCAAAATGATAACCTGCTGTCACCAACTATATGGGATGCACATACCCTTATATATAAAATTACGAAGTGTATAGAAATCTTACCGATCAGTATTCTGTGTAGCATCCAAGATAAAGTTTAGACATTCACAAGATCTGTTGTCAAATGTCCTGTGAACAATAAATACATTGTGTAAGGCTCCAATCCTCTTATGTGCCCCGACACTAACAGTATTCTTGGGGTTAGCCACATTATTTACGATAATTCCACCGTAAGAATCAACCACCCACGTTATCCCGTAGATTTCAAGTTCCCTTATTTAACCTCTCTACTCAGTTCCGATTTTACAAAGTAACTATTGCCCCGCTAGTAGCTCGCTGTGTAAAAGCATATTCACTTGCACCCCTTGTCTATGAAAACACAGAAAAGGTAGTTTAAGCCCCCATAGTTACAAGTACACTTACAGATGATCGGAGAGTACTTCTCACCGCATTTGACTGGCGTTCACAGTAAGTGCCATCTTGGATCACGGGCAAGTTAGTATATACTCTATGTCACGAAACCGCAACAATAACCAAGAACGTCTCAACTTACTATACCAAGATGCCATAAATAAGCATCATCTATAAAATATATCTTCCACAATGAATTATGCATTTTGTATGTTTCTTGCTTAGGTGAAATGAACTCGGTAAACAAGACTTACGCAATATGGCCGCCCCAGACTTCACCATATAACCCGAGTGAAGTTACTTAACCCGTTTTTTCTGTACAATAAAAACTTTATTCTACACATATCTAAGCACAATCAAGTTCCCACAAATATATTTTAACTAAATAAAATAGGTATTTGCACCTGTTTAAAGTATCAGGCGTCATTAAAATATCGAGTGTCATTTCAGACTTAATTCATCTAAATATAACTATAAGTGCATCCCTAAAGCAAGGTGTAGCTCTTCTAATGGAACATCGGCCAGAAGCATCCACAGGAGAAATTAATTGCCAAAGTTCTATGTACATGAAATAGAAAGTATTATGCAATAATATCATCACATAAGTGCTGATGGTTCCTCAGTCCATACATACGCCTCAAATCCAACGTCATTTCCTCTACATTTGAGGTTTGTACATAAAGACAATCATTATGTTGCCCACCAAACAGAGATCCCAAATGCCATTGCATCTTCGTTTAAGACTTACACTCTAAGTATTATAAGTTGACATGTTGTTCCAATATCCAAGTGACCCAATGTAACATGGTATTTATCTTGTGACCCGGGCCCCACATATAAACAGAAGAAAGTATATTCATAATGGCTCATACAAAACACGTATTTCAAAATGAAGATGTTTTCAAACACTACATTACAGTTCCTGATTTCCAATGAGATTCCACAATTAATAGAAACCATTCATGTTGCTAAAAAATACTGCATCTCGTGGTCCAAATTGAGGCCCTGTTTTACTGTATCTAGAATCATGATCCAGCTTGCCTCACTTTGGCGCAACCTCAGCTCCCTGTTACCACCCCTCCTATCGGAAGGGGTTACCTGTATACCATGGAATCGGAACTGTAAGTGTTTCCCCTAAGCACTACAACTGTTCATATGTTGTGCCAGTGGGTATCTTACATCATTTTGTTTTACGGCTCTAAAGTGTTCAATGATCCTCTCTCTCATTGGTCGAATAGTACTTCCTACATAGATCATCTTACAGCTGCAGATTAGAATATACAACACATATTTGGTCATACAATCTATGTGATTCCGAATTTCAAACCTTCTTGAACCATTGTATTCAAAGTCTTTGATACCGTCCAAGGCCATTCTACACATACTGCATCTACCACACATGTATGAGCCATTACTCAAATGGTGAAGCCATGTCCCTGTTCTCTCTATTGGTGGATAACTAGGACTCACAATCCCTCGTAATGATGTACCCTTCTTGTAAGTGATACTAGGATATTCCTTCACAAATTTGTTAAGATCCTTGTCATTTGTTAACAGCGACCAGTGTTTCTTAAGTGTATTGTACAATTTGTGTGATTCCTGATGATAATTAGTAATCAACCGTACAGTGTCATCCTTCTTATTGGTCATAATCTTTTGCTTCAATGTACCTGACTGTCTTAACTTACGAGCTCTATTCTCAGCCTTATTTACCACAACCTCATTATATCCCGGTGAAATGTATTGTGCTTTGATGTCACAAATGTTTTTATTAAATGTATCTTCCTGGCTACAATTTATACGAGCCCGTAGCATTTCGCCATATGGAATCGTGTTAATTTTGGTTATTGTTGCGGTTTCGTGACATAGAGTATATATAAACTTGCCCGTGATCCAAGATGGCATTTACTGTGAACGCCAGTCAAACGCGGTGAGTAGTACTCTCTGATCATCGGTAAGTGTACTTGTAACTATGGGGGCTTAAACTACCTTTTCCGTGTTTTAATAGACAAGGGGTGCGAGTGAAAATGCTTTTACACAGCAAGCTACTAGCGGGGCAATAGTTACTTTGTAAAATCGGAACTGAGTAGAGAGGTTAAATAAGGGAACTTGAAATCTACGGGATAACGTGGGTGGTTGATCCTCGCGGTGGAATTAACGTAAATATTGTGGCTAACCTGAAGAATACTGTTAGTGTCGGGGCACATAAGAGGATTGGAGGCTTACGCAATGTATTTATTGTTCACAGGACATTTGACAACAGATCTTGTGAATTTCTAAACTTTATCTTGGATGCTACACAGAATACTGATCGGTAAGAATTGTATACACTTCGTAATTTTATATATAAGGGTATGTGCATCCCATATAGTTGGTGACAGCAGGTTATCATTTTGACAGAGTTGAATATTAGTTGGATATAGCGAGATTCCTCCTGTACTGTGGAGCAGCTGTGAATATTGGATCTGGATTAACATCCTGATAGGTGAACAGACTTTGGAACATCGGTTTGGGGCCTTTCACTCGAAGGGTTCGTTTAAACCTTGACCTTTATTGTATCTCTAAGATAAAGATGTTGCCCTGTGTGTTTGCAATTTTAAGTTGTAATTAACTAATGAATTTAGACCCTTCACTAAACAATTCAATTACAGTAATTGAATGAAATATGATGTGTCACTAGAAACGACTATTTCACCCACAAGTCACAATGTGATTATTTGGTTTTCACATGGGTGATGTGGCAGTGGTTTTGAGATATATACATGTGTGACATAGCATGATTTTTAATTGTAGCCCTGAAGAAGTCAGAGATGCAGAGGCATCGTCACTGACGAAACACGTGTTGGCTTTGGCTTTGGTTGATTTAACTTGGATGATTTGAAGTCAGAGATGCAGAGGCATCGTCACTGACGAAATACGTGTTGGCTTTGGCTTTGGATGATTTAACTTGGATGATTTGAAGATATCCACCTATGTCTATCAAGAAGATTTTATCTGATTTAAAGTATAAAATCATCATAAGAGAAGATTGACTGGACTTCTTTATACTCGTGGTGAAGTTGTGCTCAGGACATTCTTGTTCTAAGATATATTGTTACAAAGGTTACACAGTTGTTGGAGCATAGCTACATAGTTACATGTTAGGTCGAGACAAAGAGTAAGGAAAAATGCGTAAGGGAAAAAGCAGCCAAGGGGAGCGATTCAAGGGAGAGGGGGTAGGAGCAGGAAAGTAAACAGCGAAAGAAGGAAGGCAAGAGGAGGTGGAGGGTGAGAAACACAGCATGAAAGTAGAGGGGAAGGGTGATAGGGGCACAAACCGGTAGACGAGTAATAGTTACGTCCAAAGTCCAGTAAGCTGTGATCCCAGGGGAAGTGGTATCATTCTCTCAACTCTGTTGCGAGAGGCTCCCTTAACGCAGTGGACTCTCTCAGAGGGGTCTCTGAGACTCCAAGGCCTACCTACTGGATCCTACCCCAAAAAGGGGAGAGGGAGTGCTTTGGCAAGGGGCGCCATACCATACCTCAACTGTGAGTGGCTCCCTTTGCACAGTGGACTCTCTCAGAGGAATCACCGAGACTCCAGAGTATAAGTAATTGGATTTTTCGCCAACTAGGGGAGAAGGAGTGCTTAGTTAAAGGGCACAAGGGACAGGGGCTAGGAGAGATTATGGGGAGTGGGGATAGGAGCAGAGGAAGTAGACAAAGAATGAAAGAGGGAAAGCGGTAGGGAAGGGTGATAGAGAGCATAAAAGGGGGGTGAAGGGTACACAAGCCGGTAAACAGGTAGATCTCAGCAACAATGTTGCGAGAATTCATAGGAGGGAGTGGAGGTAGGAGCCATAGCAGGGAGACGAGGAAGAACTGTGCCCAATGTCCAACTGGGTAGGTGACGATCAAGGGGAAACCAAGGCCAATCTCCTCTATAGCTGTCTAGCAGCTCCACCGGGAATCAGCCATGTTGTTCCGGTCTCAGAGTTCAGGAAAAACTGTTTTGAACAGATACATACGCTACAGTTGCATGGTGCAGAAGAACTTGTCCCCACTAGAGGACAGAGGTAAAAGAAGGGGGATATAAAACAATCTAGAGAAGGAGCAGGAGACTGCCATTTAGGCTGCAGAGGAAATGAAAGCTGAGGCAGTCGCCATTTTAAGATCAGGCACGTCAAGTCCAGGCCTCTGTAGGTCCCTGTGTAGGCGTTAAGACTGTAGTTGGTCTTGGCCATGATGAATCCCAGTTCATGGGAGGCAGCAGCCAGCTCTAATCCCCTGGACAACATTTAGAAGCCACCCCCTCATTCATATCTGCAGCGACCGACCGCACATGTTTGCCTCGGGTTGCCTCCAGTGTCCTCCTATAGCCCCACTCCACACCCGGCCAATTTATCCAACCTCTAGTTGCCGGGCTCTGGTCGCCGGTCTCCGGTCTCCAGTGTGACCACAATTGCTCCTCGAGGATCAATTAGTCTCTACTAATAAGAATTCCTCCAAACCTCTGTCATAGGGGTCTTAGCTGATGTCTGCCATCTTAAGGTCAGGCAAAGTTCAAAAATTGATCCTGCGTTCACTTAAAATGATCTGGCCCCCAAACCTACCCCTTCTTACTCCCAATGTCTCCTGCTGTATCGGGAGACTAAACTGACTTTTAATGTGGCCTTTTCACCGTCTCAGGTGATCTATGCACAGTGGGCACCATGCGGAGGTCAGGCACAGACCACGCTAGCTTTTCAACTCTAACTCTGTGCCTTCAGTTTGCCGAGGGGTCATCCCTGGTCCCTCGGCCCTCTGTGCAGTCCGCCGGGTGTTCGGGCGGCCCTTGAACTCACCGCCTCTGATCAGGACAACCCCAAAGCACCAGGCAGCGTTGCCGATGTTTCCCTCGCCACCTCAGGTAACTCCTCTACAGTCCCGTGGTCGGCGCTAATCGTTGCTCGCTCTGGCTCTTCCGAGCTCTAGCCAATGACACAGCTTTGCCCCCAATCGCTGCAGGTTCCCTGCGGGCGCCACCAGAGGTGAGCCGCGGAAACAAGCCAAGTTGCGCTGCCAATAGGCATTTATATCCCCGATATTTTGGGTTTCAATATTTTTGGTGACAATCTTGTGGCCTCTCGTTATTCTATACTCGATATTCCAGACTACAACCCAGTAGGCCTGAGATCTAAAAAGTGTTTCAGTTTTCCTCTACATACACCTGACTTGCTACAAGAGCAGAGCATGAGATCAAACATTTCAGCATGTTAGAAAGTGATTACTCCTGTGCTAAAAAAACAGAAATATAAAATCAAAAAAACTGTAATTATGATGTATGTCAGAATATTAGATAATTTCTTTGGCGGATACACATTCCTATTTGCAGAGCATACATAGGTGTGTAGGCTAGAGGGAATAATTCAGTAAGCAAGCAAGATAAGGATATGGATTATGGGTGATAAAATGATTAGGATTGCTTTGGGTACTAGGAAGAGTAATTAAACTTTTAAGTGCCAGAAAATGGCAAACTGTGGTAGGAGCAGCAGTATGAAAATACATATATATATGTAATGTTCACTGATCCATCCCGGAGTTACAGCAGCAGATCATCAGCATACAACGACACAGCATTGATATTGTTGTTTAGGGGGATGCCCCAGCGCAGGACTTCCGACAGAAGACGGTATGCCAATTGCTTCATAGTGAAGGCAAAGAGGATTGGGGATAAGGGGCAGCCCTGAAGTGTGCCACGGCTGATTGGTAAAGGAGGTGAAATCAGGTGGCTAATACGTGCCCGGGAGACTGGGTTGGTGTACAGAAGCCTTGTGTAGCCCAGAAGGCGCCTGCTGAGGCCAGCTGTGCACAAGACCTTGAAAAGGTAGTTCCAGGATAGAGAATTGAAGGCCTTCTCGAGGTCCAATATCAGGCACGCTGCTGGGGGTAAAGCAGTGATGGCTGTTTCCATTATGTGGAAAAGCCTTCAGATATTATTGGACAGGCTGTGGCACGGGACAAACCCGTTTTGGTCGGGGTGTAAAATGGCAGGCAATAACTGCTGGTATCTCTTGGCAAGTATTTTGCCGAATATATATAAATATAACAAGCATTGAAAATGCAATAGGTCTCGCAATAGAAGAGTTTAACTTTTTTCGTTTTGCAAATGGATGAGTGGCGTTGCGTGGATGAGTGGCGTTGCGTGGATGAGTGGCGTTGCGTGGATGAGTGGCGTGTGAGAGTGGCGTTGCGTGTGAGAGTGGTGTTGTGTGTGAGAGTGGCGTTGCGTGTGAGAGTGGCGTTGCGTGTGAGAGTGACGTTGCGTGGGTGAGTGGGGTTGGAATGCAATAGGTTTCGCATTAGAAAAGTTGTAGTTATTGGTCTTGTAAATGACAATTTATTTATTTTTTCGTTGTTAAAATTGCTAAATTGATGGCTTTGTCATTTACAATGCCAATAGTTATAACTTTTGCGAATGTGACACCTATAGCATTTGGAATGCAACATGTTTTGTATTTATGTGACTTATATGGCAGCTCTGGTCGTTATGCTACATCTCTAGATAGTTTTATCTTTTGCAAATGTGACACCTATTGTAACACAATATGTGTTGTGAGTGAGGGTGAGGGGTTGAGGGTGAGTGAGGGTGAGGGGTTGAGGGTGAGTGAGGGTGAGGGGTTGAGGGTGAGTGAGGGTGAGGGTGAGTGAGGGTGAGGGTGGGTGAGGGTGAGTGAGGGTGAGTGAGGGTGAGTGAGGGTGAGGGGTTGAGGGTGAGGGGTTGAGGGTGAGGGGTTGAGGGTGAGGGTGAGTGTGGGTGAGGGTGAGTGAGGGTGAGGGTGAGTGTGGGTGAGTGAGGGTGAGTGAGGGTGAGTGAGGGTGAGTGAGGGTGAGTGAGGGTGAGTGAGGGTGAGTGAGGGTGAGTGAGGGTGAGGGTGAGGGTTTGAGGGTGAGTGATGGTGAGTGAGGGTGAGTGAGGGGTTGAGGGTGAGTGAGGGTGAGTGAGGGTGAGTGAGGGTGAGTGAGGGTGAGTGAGGGTGAGTGAGGGTGAGTGAGGGTGAGTGAGTGAGTGAGGGTGAGTGAGGGTGAGTGAGGGTGAGTGAGGGTGAGTGAGTGAGGGTGAGTGAGTGAGGGTGAGTGAGGGTGAGTGAGGGTGAGTGAGGGTGAGTGAGGGTGAGTGAGGGTGAGTGAGGGTGAGTGAGGGTGAGTGAGGGTGAGAGGGGGTAAGAGGGGGTGAGAGGGGGTGAGTGAGGCTGACTGATGAAACCCCTCTCTGATACTTGTTGATCTACTTCTGGGAAAGCTTACCTCCACCAGACAACCCAGTGTGTGCTGCACAAGAAGTGTCCTCACTCTCACACTTAATTTCCTTCCCTTGGGCCCACAACAGGGTCTTGACCTCCAAAGAAATCATCAAGTCTATTCCATTGTGTATTTGTTCCTACTGTAAAGCATAAGTATTACACACTGGTTCAGTGCTTAATTTCTATGCATTTAAATTGGGATTCCCCACTAGTGTCCATGCTCATAACGGTGGTAAAAAAATTAATTTAAAAAGAAAATAACGAGAATACAAAGTGAAAGCATCTCCAGCAGAAATTCTAGCAATGAGACTGTTGAGGGTAGCTCTCTTTTCACCTGTGAAGCCGAGATTTGTCGGTATTTGACAACTTTCCTTCACATAATTTTTCAATCACACACAAGTTCTTTCGGGAGTGATGTTGGAGAGCATTCTTTGTCCTGCTACAAATGTACCATTGGATTTAAGCCTTGGCTGGATTGGACCAGTTAAGAACATTACCTATTTCTCCCGTACCAATTTCAGTGTAGTTCTGGCAGTGTGCTTGCAATTTAGCACATATATGCAGGCCATTTAACTTGTCGGATGATTTTAAAGGTTTTGTACATCAGAGCTTTTATTTGTAATTTTATAGCACAGTCTAAAATAATTGTCACAAGTTGCGGGGTGGTAGTAGTATGTGTTAACTTAAATTATTTTGGTACATTTTAATTCTGGATCATAAGCAGCACCACTCTAATTATGCAGCAGTGAAAACATATGTTGCAATGAATGGCAAATTGCACTTCAATTCCTGCTGACTTTGTAATCGGAGCAGTGGTAGTTCAGAGAGGCACAGGCGCATGAACTGTGCAACGTAGGGGACAAAAATATCTTAACAGGCAGTTGCAATAGAAGTAGGACAACTGGCACGTACCCATTGTCAGTACAGTACATAGCGTTGCTAAGCAACGAACAGCACGAGACGGCTTGTACAAACCGCTCATCAGCTGTTTACAGTTGCAGCACAACGATCAAGCAGCCTCCCCTTTCTCTAAACGTGATCTGACATAGCAATAAATTAAACAAAGAGACAAAAAGGGGACAAAGTAAAGGACCGCAGGACAACTGTGAAAACTCCCCTAACTACACTGGTTACCTAATAAGGGTTTATTATACTGGGCAATTGGACTAGATATTAATCTAATCAGGTAAGAATGTCAGAGAATAACATGCAGGGCACAGTTGATGTCTCCCTTAGCCAAGATACCTTTTAAAAGTTACTTTGAAGGGCAGCTTAAATCTTCCCTAAAAGAGGCGGTTGAGTCTGTACTTGGTAACAAACCAAGAGATACAACAGCTGAAGAAGAACCCTCGATACCTTCACAAGAGGAAATCCCTCCGTCTAAAAGACGTGATAAGGCCTCAAGGTTCGGACACCACTCTGATGAGGCACACGGCGTTGGCCGCCTGAGCGCTGCAAGTGAACTAGAACAATCGGATAGCCGGAGCGCTACGAGTGACCATGGTGTCCGCAGCGGCACAATGAGAGAGCAGCCGTCTTGGTGCAACAAGCATGGGTGTCCCTCACAGCACAAAAGCAACGAGTAACTTTCATGGCACAAAGGACCAACGTTTTTTTTTTATTACTGATGAGGAATATCCATTTGATATGGGCATGGGTGAAGAGGCAGATAAATATATATGACCCTGTGGAAATGTTAGACAATGATTTCCAGGATGAGGACCTAGAACCACCTTCTACTTCAAAAGTTATAAGGGACCCCTCAGGTGTCTATGTTTCACACGGCGGGCAGGGGAGGGGGCGGAGCGGGGAGAGCGAGAGCGGCATGTGGGTGTGAAGAAGCCGGGCCGGGCAGGGGAGGGGGCGGAGCGGGGAGAGCGAGAGCGGCATGTGGGTGTGAAGAAGCCGGGCCGGGCAGGGGAGGGGAGGGGGCGGAGCGGGGAGAGCGAGAGCGGCATGTGGGTGTGAAGAAGCCGGGCCTTTGAAGTGAAGCTAAGCTTCACTTCAAAGGTGTCGGAGGAATGCGGGCGGCTGTGCACGCGCTTTTAAGCTCAATGCACATGCGCATTGAGCTTAAAAGTCACGGGCACTGCAAGGAATCGCCACGATTCCTTGCTTCGTAGTTAAAGGTTGTTTGAGCCGCAATAGGCTCGCAAGCTCGATGCGCATGCGCATCGACAGGCGAGACCTAAAAACCTGGAGTATCAGGGAGTGTGGGAGTGTAGTAGTTTAGGCGGGTCAGTTAAAGTTTGGCAGATGCAGGACATCTGTTAAAAAGTCTGTATTTAAAGCACATATTCATGCATAGGTATACAATCTAAACATATTAAAGTATGAATGTTTGGCTCGTTATTCATTGCATTGCAAATCAGTGAACAACATGAACTATTTTGTGTGGGTAGTTGATATTGTTTTATGTGCTATGCTCTTCTTACTGAAGATATTTATGGTCCCACAAATAATGCAACAATGGGCATCTGCCTATTTGAGGCATTTACTTGTTTTTCTGAGTTACATAGAACGGGAGGCCAGTGAAAATTATTTGTCTTCGCAGTTACCCTACTTATATGAGTGAGGGTGAGTCCTTACCATGAGAGAGACAACATTCCTCTACAGCTGAAAATACGTTTTTTTCCTCTAACAACTACATAAATAGTGTTTCATGTTACTACTTGCTCCATTGCATATACATCAACCCTTTCATTCATCCACAATTGTTACCTGTAATTATTGGTATGGATTATTATTATCAAGGTGTTTGAGACGCTGGGATCAGAGGTTCTAGCAGGTACCCAGCAATGCTCCACCATGGGTATAGCAAGCTCCTGGGGTAAAGTGTTGGTGTTGCCCTTACACGGCCTTTTGCAGTAGCACTTTGTGTTATCTTTCTTTGGCACACAGCACAGGCACCTTAGCAGATCGTCACACAGGAAAAGAGTGTGGGCAAGTTGGTAATGGATAGATTACTTACCTGTTGTCTTCTTTACTCCGAGTTTTAGGGCAAGATCACTAAACATTTTCAACTGGTGCTATTTCATGCCCTTAGTGGTAAGTTAAGGCAGTGATTGCTCTAAACATCTTTAATCACTGTATTATAAAAACAGAATTCTGGAGTTGGAGATATGTGACATGAAAGTGTGTGCACATTTTCTGTTTGGAATTTTGTTGTAGTGGTAGAGTGATGTTTTCTGTTCGTTCTGTAGTTTTGTGCTACAGTGCTTTTGTGCTGCAATCAGATTTTGTTGTGTTGTACTGCAATTGTTTTGTATTCTATTTCGACTATTTTGTAATTATATGCCATGTTATGCTTCATTTGTATTGTTATACTGCGATGTGAGTGGTATTTTGCTATGCTCTGTTGCTTACTTTAGCTATGCTACCAAATGCCGCTATGTTCTTTGCCACAAGCAGCACATGCCTTGAGAGTTCTTGTGACAAGCAACGAATTACAAGCAGAGGCAACTCCTACGCTATGGTGGAGAAGCAACGCCCCACTGTCGAAAGGCAGCAGATTAAAAATAAAATGATAATAAGCTTTCCCCCAGTCTCGAGTGCGGGATGGGGCCATCCTCTCTATCCCAGCATTGTCAGCTAGGGAGGAGTAGTGTTAGGTGCACTTTAAGTTCTCATCTTTGTTTGACTGGCAGTTCAAGACGCTGCTCGCATGCAAGAGCAGCGTCGTGATTGGGTGGGGGCGGGAGCTTGAGAAGCATTGAGGCGGTCCGGAGGAGAGGACCACCAAGGCGGCGTTCAGCAGCAGGTAAGTTCTTTTATGTATATTTGGCAGTAGCCGCTACTGTTTACCACTGTCTAAGCTGGTAAAATACACTTCTACAGCAATTCAGCTGTTTAAAACACCAGTGAGCCCAAACTGTGGCAAAGATTTGTCTTAATTTAGCGCTACGAGTGCTCTCTATATGATACGGCCCTGGACTTTCTTGTCACGGTACTGATTTCTCTTTATATCCCCTCCTTTATGCAGTCTCCTATGGTTGTCATCTGCATGGCGTAGTATATCAACGATTGTAGAAATTGTTTGGAAGAACATAATGATTATAGGATGGAAAGTGCAGGCATATAAAGGTAGAAGGGCTTTCCACATAAGAAACAGCCTTCTTCCTGTTTGCAAGACATGGTTATTGGAATTCATGGTGAGGAGCCACACTCACAACTGTAGCAATGAAAATTAGAATTCGTTGTAAGTATTCGGAGTAAGTTATGTCCTTCAATAATACACAACTGTGGCCATGTGTTGTGCCAGAAGTCTCATTTAACGCAGATTCTATTTCTAGGGTAAAAACACTTATAAGGCCTCTCATATGCAAGGAAGCAGACACCATAATGTAGAGAAACAGACATCGGATCACACTTAATATTCCTCGTGATTACTGAGGTCAAATTGACAAGGTAATTCCTAAAGATATAACCAGGATTTGCTCTGTTGCTGGGTTGTGCGCCGAGAGTGCAGCATAATATCTGATATGTAATCTCCAAGTGTCAGCCCCTTCTTTGCTCCATTGTCAGTGCCATGTGTGCATTGGTTTAAATGCCCTGCCCATCACTAGACTGTCTGGCACCACTCCAGTCACCGGCTCTAACGCATTAACTTGACAGGTATAAATTGCTGCAAAATAGATCTGTGTGCAGTTTAGAATCCAGTATCTAACCAATGATTTGCATCTTTAGTTGGAGAAAATCTACAGCAGCTCTGCGAATGGAACTTTTGCAGTAAAACATAAATAACACTGCATTTTGGCTTTTTAATGCCAGAAAAACAGCAAGGCGCTGGTCCAAACGGTGATGGAGTTACGGCAATAAGAAAGCTGCCAGAACGAGCCTTTAACTCTTGACACTGCGTGAAGTTACAACTGGGGAAATCAAATTTTGAAATGTTTTTCCCTGGGTCGTAAAAATGGCGGTTGCTCTATCCGTACCTTTTATGGGTCAGTAATTGTTATTTATAATGTTGTGTCCTTTCCACTAAATAATCATTACGGTTCATTTTGTACAGCAGCAAATATTTTTAGATGTCCGTGAAGCGGTAGGTCGGGCCTTAGATCTGAAAGATCACTCTTGTGAGCGTTTCAGGACTCTCGCGGCAGACTCTTTGACTGCAATAAAATATTAATGTATAGCGCCAAATTTCGCTTAATGTTAAATCTTTTTTTTTTTTAACCAAACAGTGACGGCCTTTGGCAGCATGTTTAACACAACTGCAACGATACTGACTCTTCGAAATGAAAGTAAATCCAAGATTATGCTTGAAATAGACTTATGCTAGTCATTATTTACGAGCATACTTACCAAGCAGTTGCATCGCCCTTGTGCCATGAATGGAGCACAAGGGCGACGCAACTACCAAATACGATTTTTCAAGCCACAGAAGGCCACCTTGGTGGCTTAATACCTCTAGACTAACGCAACGCATCGAAAATCCTTGTGTTGCATTACTGTGCCCCAGTGAGGCGTTCCATGAGTGGACAGTGGGTGTTTCCCCACATCCACCTATGGATGTTGGTACATTTCTAGATTTACCATGACTGGGAATAAGTAAAAATGTGAGGCCTCCCCAAGTGAGACGTAACGAGAAATAGCTTTATTTTTCCTGGTTACTCTTTCTATAGATAATGCCTCAGACAATTGCTTTGGTGCAGGAAGGGTTCCTTTCCTGAAAAAAAAAACATGCTTACTACACAGGCACTCTGGCACTGTGGTGCAAGGGTACCTGCATTGGCGCTGGGCAGCACATTGTATACCAGCACAGGGAAAAGACAGGAATGATAAATGTTAAATATGTCACATTCCTGCCACGTCCCTATCACGCAGCGCAGCAAGGTGACTTGCTGCACTGCATAATGTATTGATAATTGTGCCTCCAATTCTTTATTAAATCAATGTAATGATTGTCTTTAGCTGCAGCCATACAACGAGTGGCAAATGTGTAGTTTAAGAGTAGCATTGTGAAAAAAACAATTAAACTAGACATGGTGTGTAATTGGGAGTAAATCTACAATATAAAAGATAGAGAAGGGATATATGAAGGTACTTGGAGTGTCCTTGAATCACACACAGAGTAGTGTGGCTCACTGGTTAGAGGCGGCAGGCCTGAAAGCAGAAGTCAGCCTGGGACCAGGGTTCAATTCCCGACGCGGCAGGGTCGTGGACCTTGGTCAGCGGACTCGATAATTCTCGCTTCGGTGCTTACTCTAATCAGGGGTTCCACTCGGCAACTCTGGGCATTAGCTTGCCTAATCTCCACAACGGCCCCACCAATTCCGGGGATGCCTGGCTCCACCTTGGGGACTCCCAGCAAGGTACCATCCCACAGGGAAAGCCAGGACGGGTTCCCCAGAGTTAAACAGTGCCGGGACGCCCCGTTGCTGGGGCAGCTGTGCGCTTTACAAGTATACTACATTTAAATTTACATTTACATTTACATACCACATCTAATACACCCTTGATCTCCAACACATTCCTACTGCAGGTCTCACCAAGGGTTTTCCTGGCTGAGCCTCACTTCCAATCCTGCATCATCCAAATAGAGCAGCATTTGCCCCTCACGCACTGCAAATAACTCCTAACCAATACCACTGCCCCAGCGAAAGTGACAGATCAGAAGACTACTAGACCAGGGACTGGAAACCTATCAATAAGCAATACAGGTTCTGACTCTCACACACTGTGACTGTCAACAATACTTACCAACAGTAAATTAAGAGGGAGGAACAAGCATTCATTCACAGCAAAAGATTGTGGTGGCCAAAATTGGAAATAGTGGGTACAGGAAGTTAATTAACTGCATCAGGTTTGATGCCTCAAGGCAGATATCCTGAAAGTGTCCTCTCCCTGGTATGCTCTCTCACCTCCTATTCTCTCCCACGCATTTAACCTCACTTCTTTTTTCAATCCCACTTCCACCTCTATCCCCCATTTCACCTCCTACCTCATTCTTCTACCTTTCATATCCTCCCGTACTATCTGTCCCTCAACTCTTTTGTACTTCCCATACCAATTCTTTATAGAACCTTTGCCCCCTTTGCTATCTAGCTCTCCTAGACTCTGAGTCACCAGCTGCCAAGTAACTACGGTCATCACACCACATACTACATTCAGAATATCTCACTTTGTTTTTAAAATGTCCTAAGACCCCATACATAAATCACTACATGTCTGGGCACCTTAGAGACATTTTTAACCACACCACCTCTTTACAAGACACCTTTTTCACATGCACATTTAAAAACAAAAAAAACCCGCTCCACTGTAATCAGATGTTGAAGCACAGCTGGGTTCCCTTCGGTAGTACGTAACATCAAGTCGGAAGCTTTCTAAAGATTAACCTATACGGCCGTCCAAGTTGTTAGATTTAATTTTAGTGTGAGGAAGATGACAAATTCCTTTACATTCCTTGCTCTCTCCCTTGTTCATAGTGTGCTTCTACTTTGTGACAGCACTTCAACAACTGTGTATGGTGAGACATCAATGCTATATTCTGTCCTCAATCAGATACTGACACTTTAGTAAGTCCCATACAACCAACATGTTGTAAATTCATATTCAAATTTGTCTTTATTCGATCTTAAATAATCATAAAAGACACATATAACAATACAAAGTAGTTAAAATTCATGGTATGTTGTGAATGTATTTCATCCCAAAGATTGTGAGAACTTGAAATACACATGCCACAATGAAATGGCTCCTGACATCCTAACATAGAGCTGTAACATAAAAGTGACTACTGAACACTCTGGGGCTTTAAAAAAAAGTATATGAAATAATGTTAAATTACACAAAAAATAAATTAAATGATATAAACTAGTCAAAAATGTAAATACATGTAATTTTCAGTAACAAAAAATCATTGCATATTACAAAATTGCAAATAATCAGATGGGGAGGGATCACTTGTCCTGCGTGAACCAGGGTATGCAGGAGATCGTACAACGGTGTCTCCAAATAAAAACCCTCATGCACGTGTTGGGTAGTGTGGTAAGCGGTATATCTTGGTTCTCCGCTCTTCGAACACGTGTGTGCATAATCATCGGGTTAGTTTCGGTATGCAGCCTCCACCAGGAGGATCTTACCCTCGGTAAAAACAGTAGTGACCCAGTGATGTGGAGGGAGTGTAGAACAATTAAAAATCCCCCGGAGACCTAGTAGTAGGAATTTTATTAAGTCTGGGTTCGGGTGGATTTTAAATCTTTTTGAATGCTAGTGCGTCCTGAGAACCTAATCTTTTCAATAGAGCGCACGCCACTTGAGCATTCCCCTAATGGGATCCACCCGAACCCAGACTTAATAAAATTCCTACTACTAGGTCTCCGGGGGATTTTTAATTGTTCTACACTCCCTCCACATCACTGGGTCACTACTGTTTTTACCGAGGGTAAGATCCTCCTGGTGGAGGCTGCATATCGAAACTAACCCGATGATTATGCACACACGTGTTCGAAGAGCGGAGAACCAAGATATACCGCTTACCACACTACCCAACACGTGCATGAGGGTTTTTATTTGGAGACACCGTTGTACGATCTCCTGCATACCCTGGTTCACGCAGGACAAGTGATCCCTCCCCATCTGATTATTTGCAATTACCTAAGGAAACTGAGGGATCAGCGTTTTCCTTCTCCCCCATCCATTTGATTAGTATATTACAAAATTGAACATCGTTTTTACATTTAAAAAGTAAAGTAGCATTTTATTTATTAGCTTATAATTAAATTACTTTATAATTAATTCTATACATCACTTTTCATAATGTGTTATTCATATAAAAACTTGTTTTACTTTATGTGGGAATTTTTTATTAATAAAAACATCAGTAAAATAAATGTAATTTAATTCATTATAAAATATTTACATTTTACAAATACATTTGGTTATTACTGCTTTGACTTTGTATAATGTTCAAAACTGAAGATAAATATTTATAATTATTTGCTAAGAGCATTTTAAATTAAATATTTTTCTATTATTTTTTAAGTTGAATAATCTTTTACATTTTATCCTATTTTTTTCCAAACAGAAATCTCCACCCTGTAAGCCGGGACCCCAGCCTACATGTGAAAAGTTACTACTAGTAACTTTAAACAATGAACTTATTTTTACATATTTATTAAATGTATTCAAATATCTTAAGTAATCCTAAAATGTTAGCATGTATTTACATTGTTTTAACCATTTAAAAAATATATGTACACAATGTTTTGTAATTCATTTACATTGTTCTTGAAATATTTAGGTTATATTTATAGTTAAATCAAAGAAGGTTATTAATATATGTTATCTTTAATTAATATTTATCTTTAAAATATATACATTTCTTCACACAGTTTAATTCTATGTCAGGACAGGAGGCGAGGATTATGCCTTCTTTCTTCACTTTATTAACATAGCAGCAAGAAAGACAAACAAACTACATTTCCCATGATCCAATGGGATATCGTAGTCAAACAACACAGTCTTTCTTTAACCAATCAGCAAACAGAATAATGTCCAATCACTGTCGTCCAGCCGGTCTAAAGCCCCTTGTCAGTGTTCTTTCCTCCTCTTTCTTATACGTGCCCTTCAGTCTTTTTTCTGCTGTGTGCTTTGTCTGGTTTGATTATGTGTTTCTCATTAATGTGGTGTTAATTACAGGCTTTACTGTTACTGTTGTGTTTCTTGCGACATAGCACTTGCTGCGCTTGATTCACTGGTGTTTACACTGTGCTTGAGGTTTACGGACCACTTGGCCCGACATTGGGTTATCGGCGCGGTTCGCGCGGTCTGGTTTCTCTCTTCCAGCGAGGACGGGCGCGCTAGTTGTAAGCGACGCCTCCCTGTTCATGGATTAGCGCCGCCCGGCGCCTGGTGAGTTGTTGCTCTCTTCCCCGCGGAGATGGGTTCCCGTCTCTACGCGGCGGTCTGCCGGTAAGTGCGGTGACAGCCTCCAGTCACGGGGCGTCACCTGGAAGTCGCGTCGCGCCGCTCAAGCCTCTATCGTAATGGGCTCTCGGCGCGCGCGACTTGTGTGAGGAGCTGGTCTGAGGACGGACGCCTGTGGTGGTCTGTAGCTCGTAGCGGGTCGGTTAACTGCGCTGCAGAGCATATTTTTGGTAACGCTCGGTGCTCGGAAGTCCCAGGGAGCACCAGGTCTGTATTTTCCTCTGAGAACGCCTCTTTGAGGTCTCGTACCGGCCGGTTGGCCACATTGATTAAGGGGACTTGCCCAGACCAGCGTGTTCCTAAGGGGACACAGGGTGTGTTGTAGTGTGAGCGCGGGCAGCTGTCCCCTTGGGGCTAGAACCCTGGAAAATTGCGGTTTGCATAGCCGTTACACATTAACACTGACACACAGTGCTTGAAATTGAGATATATAGGTATATCTTTTTCCCTGTGCCAGAGATGTGGTTGAGTGTCTCTCATAACCTCGTTTTTCTCCAGTGGCCATGGAGGAGTATGATAAAGAGTATCAGGAGGAGCAGGACCTCATGGCAGACATGCCTTGGGGGGATGCTTTTTATGAAGGAGTTGACACCTCCATTTATAAAGCGGTTGATTTGGCTATTTCGCCCCTTGAGAGTCGGCTGTCACGCCAGATTGAGGAGGCTTTTCAGCGCCTGGAGAGTAGGGTGGCGGCTCCTACCCACACTCCGTCCACTTCGGCCACAGATCACGGGCCCTCCCATCCTGCGAAGCGTCCTAGGGAACCAGGGGTGGACGTCGATGCCTTTGAACGCTTAAAGAAGGCGTTCTTGGATAGCCAGCCTTCTGGTTCCGCCGCAGTCCCACGGCCTCCTACCCGACGCCCTTGCCGGCCCCCTCCATGCCCTCTGGTGACCCAGACCCCGATGCCAGCCCGTCTAGGCCATGGCTACCTTCCCGCCCACCCAAAGACGCCCAATCTTCTGTCCCACCATCCGATATGCTGGACCCCAACGAAATTGTTCACCCCCGATCTTCTGAATGGTTTCCTTTGGACAAAGTGGCCGCGTATGTTGCGGAGCATATAAACCGCCCTCTTGAAAAAGAGGCCTGTGCTTGCCTTCGGGCGGAGTGTCCGCGCCCCTCCTTGGAGGGAAAAGTGGCGCTCACTCCCGACATTAACCCTAGGATGTCCACTTTTTTACAGAAGGCTTAGTCTGCTGAAACACCTCAGTGGCCCATTTCTCTCTATCGTCCTCCATGTTGATTATATTATATTATTGCACCCACGTGCTCCACTACCCCAAGCAAATAAAGTTTTCCACTACTGTCACAATGAGGGTAATCGATTTGTGTGCACAATGAGCAATTGCAAAAAGTCTCAAACAGTAAGTCACTACAAACACATTTTAGACGCTCAAACTTCCCGAGGGCCACCGTCAAAGCCACTGAAAAACAAAACGTAAACACCAATGGAAGGAGAGTCAAAGTATATAGTAATATCAAGCATCATAAAGTCATGCAATTTCTGCAGTTTGAAGAAAAGTCCATGCAGCCTTCCTTCCAATTTTTGGTCAGTTCTTTTATTGTGGTATTTCATTCCATGTACTGAAGACATCCACCTTGGGCAAGTTCATAGAATTTAACAAACATGTATCATACATCCTACGCGTTTCGTCCCCTCTGGGGCATCATCAGGGCTGTAAATAGGAGAAAAAGTGGATATTACAATCACAATACTGTACAGCAAAATATCATATCTCGAACACATCCATAATAAATTGACATTAGGAAGCCTGCCTATATGCCATTCTACAGATAGCAACATCGTGTACCTGCCTATTTCACATATTATAAATTACTTCTTATCAGCAAAAACATATCACCACGGTGTTGTGGGCAACCTACTCCTTATAATACAAGGTATTTTTAGAAAGCTACTTTATGGTAATCAGCATAATACTAAGAGTTTTTGTTAATCCTGCACCTCAAGGTGCCTGCCACATAGTGCAGGGATTAATATGGCAGCACCTATGGGGCCCCTCAACCAGAGGCCACTGAGGGGGCGCTGCTAGGGACCCCTTAAGTTGCTTTCCAACAGGCTTTTCATGTCAGAAAACCCGACATGAAAAGCCTGTCAGAAACCGACATCGTAATCCTGATGGCAGAAATGCCATCTTTAAGGGATTACTTGGCAGTTCTGACTGGCCAAGTAATCCCTTAAAGGCCGACACGCTCCTTCAGCCTGTAGGAATCCAGCCGGAATGACCAGCTGATTTGACTTCCGACCGTCTACATTGTAATTTGGCGGTGGAAAATGAAACCGAGGATGTTGGTCGGTAAGCCTTCGATGAGCGGTCGGAGGCTTTCGGCCGACATCCTAATTTGGCCCTAAATGTTGCTCTGTTTTATGAAATCCTGTTTAAAATATCCACCTTCCAATGGAACACTTTTAGCTTCATACAATCTTTTGAGAGGAAGGCTTCTCTGCATCTTTTCATATCAGCAGAGAGAAGAAACATTTCAATAGAGTATTCTTTACTTTCAACTGCAGAAATGGGGCCAATACAAGTGCTGCTTGGAGCTGTACATTGTTCATTTTAATCAATGCGGCCAAACGTTGCAATCACTTTTCCTGCACTTCATGACCCTCTAACACCACCATTTTCAATGCAGGCTATGTGAGTGCTAGGAACAGTGATTCGTATTCTGCTTGTGGAAGGACACATTTCTTTAGCATGTCAGTCATTATCAAGTCAATGTAAAGGATATTATTTCGAAGCAGTGGGAGGTATTGACTCTTGGGCCTTTTGGCACAGTCAAGAGCATTGTCACCTTCGAACTCCCATGTTCAATTTAGGGCTGATTACGATCTTGGTCGGAAAGATTCCATCCTTAGGTCGGAGGCTTTCCAACCGAGATTGTCGGTTTTACTTCTGATCACCTAATTACAATTTAAGCGGTCGTAAGTGAAACCAGCCTGTCATTCCAGCTGGCTTCCGACAGGCTCCAGTCGGAAGCAATGAAGGTTAGGGGTAGCTACAAGGTATTTTATTTGTTTCTTAATTTTATAAAATTCTTAGGTTAGTTGTCAAAGATCTAACCCCGTTGTGTCCATAGGACAACACTCAAATTCTTGTATGCTTACAGCAATCAATACCAAGCAGAAGAATGGGAAAGAAAAACAAAGGACAAACACACTGTAACGTAATTTTCAAAGAAGGTATTGTATTGAATAAATCAGCAAATTAATATACGGGGATAAAAAGAACAGATCAATGTTAGCAAAAATGTTATGGACAGAAGTTTGTACAAATCAACATGTCAGTTCATAACAACTCATCAGCTCCCTTGATCGGTGAAAGATAACCAGGTTCAGTAATGTGCGATGGTTAGCTTTTGATGCAGATGAATTGCTTAGGAGTTCATGATGGATTCGACGTTTCGGTCTTGTTAGCTGAAGTTTATAAGACCATCATCAGGACAGAAATTGTTTTTGCAAAAGATGCCCCTATGCACTTATGTGGAAGTTATTCAGAGAGGCGAGTCGCTTGCCGATATCTCACCGGTGGGCTCTGATCTCTAGTGATTCAGAGTTGGTACGGATCTTTGGTATCCAAGTTCAATCCAGCAAAAATAGGCATGGTAAATGCAATTCTTAGTTGGTCGGTGTGTTCCGTCTGTGGTGTCCAACATATATGTTTATATGTACTAAGGGCCTTTGTATGTGGTATTGGTTCTTTGAGTGGAGGGTGCCCTTGGTACCTTTTCAGTCCCTCTGTAGCTGCTCTGCTGTATAATAGGGTCATTAAGTGGCCCTGAACCTCATTAAACGTTGTGCAGCCACATTCAAACACGATATCCTATGTCAAGTGTTGAAGAGTGGGCATAGATATCCTTATAACCCTTATTTTTCTATTGGACTACTATTATCATTAACAGAAGATATATTACTGTGTACCTCAGAGGTTCTCACTCTATCCAGATGTTCAATGTTTATATACTGCTTTTAGCTGCTTCTTCCAAAAGCAAGGTTATTTAATACAAAATTGCATCCATCATGAGAATGACCTTGACTTTATTATGGGTAGGCAGGCTATAATGAAAAATAAGCTGGAAGAAAAGAGAACTCCTGATGTCTATTCAACATCAGTGAATGTACCAACCAATAATTAGTCTACTTTAAAGGGAAATCCTCCAACTTCATGGCAAGATTTTAACTTTCCTGATGTCATTTTTCCATTTGTGAGTTTTGCCTGCATTTCAAGTGCCACATACTTTTCCCACACGCATAAGGGCCCAACGACTGACTGCTCTGTCCAACTTTAAAAGGCAACTCTCCTTGACCCACCTTGAGGTTTCCATACAGAAAGGCAAGTTTTTCTCTTCTATAGGCTGCTTTCAAATTAGACTTGATCCATGATCCATATGACTATGGAATGGCTGCTTCTGACCAATGATGAAGACACATATTAGATGCGGTCCACCCTGGGAATGAGTAGGTCGTATTGACGGAGGGTTGCTGAGCACAGGTTCTACAGGCCCCTCCACCTAGACAGACCATGAGGCGCAATTTGGTCATAAAATAAATACTACGTGTTCAGAATCAACCGTATGTATTTTATTAAATGCTCACACAATAGGTGTGCATCCATTATCTTTATTTTCACTTAACTATAGTTCCTGCATGGAGTTGTACCCAAGGGGCTGGCCCCATTGTTGTCCTGAAGAAGATGTTATGGGGATACCTCGAAACATGTTGACACAATACTAGGGATTAGAATTGCATAACAGTTATTTTTCCCATTTATTAACCCCATTTTATCCTTGCCAACTGGGAACCGGAATAAAACTTTGGCTCCCTGGTTAGGTAAATATCACTTACACCACTCCGCCTAGACTGCACTACACATCTCCTCACAAAATAAGTGCTCCTATGTAATTCCGCAAGTAGCAGCACGCCCCAAGCAGTAGATGCTTGGGATGGCCCCAAAGATGAAGCATGCCACCTAGGGGCAACCCTGGGTGAGTGAGGGGACTCAAGAAAATATTTTTTTCTTTTCAGCTGACAGAGGTTGGTTTCCACCTAATTGGTGAACCACCCGTATGTCTTTGGCTTGGTTCTTTTGATCAGTCATCCACGGATCCTTTTTGCTACACTTTGAACACATAGGAGGATGAACCTAGCCCAAACCTCCTTCTCCCCCTATTTTTGATTGACACTTATTATTGACCATTGGACAGCCCTCACTCATTTGACAAGGGCTTTTGACCTACCGTGACAAATGACATTTCACCTTGGTGCTACAAGAAGGCCAAGCATACATAGCAATTATATCTACTGCTCTGACGCCTGTATCTCTCCTCCTCACCTCCACATATTTAGTTACTTTTTACTACTTTCTTCGTTTATAATCTCCCACCCGTACAACAACGTTCAGATCGCTCATATCCAATCTCTTAATGACAAACTCTTGGGTGAGCCTTTTTAATAGCTACAAAACCAACAAAACATACCATTTCACCAAAAAACTAATCTTTTCACCAATTTCAACGAAATCTTACCTCACATGTTTCTGCATCAAACCAATATCCTCCATCCCTTCAAAAGATCAATCTTGACTCTAACAAAGCCACTAACCTCTTAGCCCACTCTCATTCCTTTCACACTCCCTATCCCGAGAATTAAAAAGGTAATCATAAACAGGTAGACAATAAGCCAGCCTGGAAGAATCATTCTTGTAGAAAACACACATGTTGGGACAAAGAGTGAGAATGACCCTTACTTACTCATAAAACTAGGTGACACTGGCATGAACTGATGAGCAAAACAAAAATAACACAAAAGACCCAATGACCCAGCTGCATAACTAGGTAGAAGAACACAAAACCATTCCCCTATCTGGAAATATCCATCGGTTTCAGAGACATTTTGCAGACAAATTTCACAGGGAAACACAGTTT
The DNA here is from genome assembly GCF_964261635.1 of Lissotriton helveticus. Classification (NCBI taxonomy): domain Eukaryota; kingdom Metazoa; phylum Chordata; class Amphibia; order Caudata; family Salamandridae; genus Lissotriton; species Lissotriton helveticus. Next base: position 1,885,912,429 of record NC_136059.1, on the reverse strand, counting down.
GCAGGGAGTGAGGGTTCAGATATGTGTCACTGAGATATATAACATAGAAATTAGATAAAAATAAGAGTAATAGTATACCTGTTAGAAACTGGATTTCTAGTTGGCAGAGGTATGTACCCTGCCCAAGCAGGAACCGCAATCCTAGTCAGGTTAAGTCACAAACATACCCTACATTAGCCTGTGCACACTCCCTGATAGATTGCACAGAACAGTCAGGCTTACCTTATTAGGCAATGTGTACAGTATATGTGCAACACTTCAAGCAGTTAAAGAGTGAAAACACCACACAAAAAGATACCAAGCCTGGTTAGAAACATAGAGCTTAATTTTTTTCATTTTTTTTATTCCCCCTGATAAAGAGAGATAGACATTCCTACCCCGGTATGCTGTTCAATCCCTTTTTCCACTGCTCGATGGGATTCCAGATTTCCCCCCCTAGTATTCTGCGACACTTCAAGCAGTAAATCAGTGAAAACACCACACAAAAAGATACCAAGCCTGGTTAGAAACATAGCGCCTAATTTAAATAACAAAACAAGACCAAAACAACAAAAATAAAAGAATTAGAAAACAAATTAATAATTTTTAAATAATAAACTGAAAACTTGGGCACAAAAGTATAAAGCACCAACCGAAGCTAACTTTTCACGCTAGACCAGGTCAAATCCAAAAGTTCAGACTGACCACAATGGAGTGCTGGTTGGATACAAGAACCAGCTTTGGCCCCTGCAAAGTACATTGGTTGCATTATCATTGAAGACGAGATGAGGGGTGCAGGCATGGCGATGTGTCGTTGATGGTCCACAAAGGCAGGTGATGTATCGGTTCTGAGGCGTGCAATGGTGATGATGCGTCAGGAATGGATTTGATGTGCTGCACAGTCAGTAATACGTTGGGGTCAATCCTCACAATTCCACCGATGCATCTGCAGTGGAGGAGATGCATCAGTTCCACGTCCATGCGTTGACTGCAATGCATGTATTCTGCTAGAGCAGCACTTCAACCCCACTTCCAAGGATCAAGGACTGGGTTGGCACCCTTGGCAGGGCAGACTCCCAGATGGGAGAGTCCAGGTGCTGTAGCAGGTGAGTTCAAAGACTTTCATGTCCCAGAGACGTCAACAATGAAGCAAGTCAGCAAGCCCTTGGAGTGACTCTTTTTCTGGGCTCAAGTGATGTCCTGTCCTTCTCACCCAGGCAAGGAGGGCAGCAGGTCAACAGTGCATGAAGGCAGTTCTTCCAGAGCAGCAGTGCAGTTGAGTGGCAGTCTTTCAGCAGCACTGCAGTCCTTCTTCCTGCCAGAGTATCCACAGGTTCAGAAATGTATTGAAGTGTTAGGGTCAGAAGTCCAGTTCTTAGGGCTTACTTTAGGGGTGACATATATTTATTAAAATGGGAGGTCAATGCTTGGCGAGGAGTGTTAATGCCAAATTAACATGGCAGTAAAAACTGGACACACAAGCTCTGCAGTGGTTGGCCTGAGACATGTTTTAAAGGGCTACTTAGGTGGGTGGCACAATCAGTGCTGCAGGCCCCCTGTTAGCATTTAATTTACAGGTCCTACGCATATGCAGTGCGCTTTACAAGGGACTTACATGTAAATTAAATACGCCAATTGTGACTAAGTCAATCCAACCATGTTTAGGGGAGTGAGCACACACACTTTAGAACTGGTTAACACTGGGAAAGTGCACAGAGTGCTAAGGCCAACAAAAACAAGATCAGCAAAATTGGAGGCAAGGAGGAAAAAATTCTGAGGGAGGACCAACCTAAGGCTGACAGTTCTACCAAAACCACTGACTCAGAACTAGAGAATGGCACCCCTGAGTGTCAATTACTGCTTTTGCCATTGAAGGTTAGGAAACACTGGTACAAAATTGTACACTGAAAGGATCACTTTTACCCAAGAGTCCAAACAAAATTAATGTACAGTGTGTTAATACCAACAGTGTAGAATAATGTGAAATGATAAATATATTACAATTATAAGAAATTATTTGTGGGGATGTTGTAAACTGCAAGAATTTAACAAGCACTGACAATGGCAATGAAAGTGACTTTTATGTCATTTATAGGTTTGGCCATGCAGTAACTCATCATACATGCGCTCTGTCTCCCGTGCATCCATTCATTCATCTTCTGACTCATTCTTGCATTCTCCCTGTGACATAACTGCACTAAAACACAACAAAATTCAACAACATATGCAAGAGAAATTAAACAAAAAGAAATATAAGTAAAAAAAAGAAAGCATGCACTCTCTAAACACTGTACTACTGGAATCAAGCTATCCTGGCTGAAGAGGGGTGAAACCCCGAAACTGGTCCTGCGATGCTTGTTTCCAGTCCAGGAAGGACCCGGCTTGGCAGTTCGGTCTGGACTGTTCCCATGAGGCAGAGGGTCAAGACTGATTTGCATATGGTTAGGTCTAAACTGGGGTGGCATGGTGAGCAATCATATAGATCCCCCACCTCAGCCTCTCAACAACACACTCTAGCTCATTCAGTCATACACAGACATCCACAGATATACCATACCAAATACACATTCCTCAACGTAATCCCCAGAGGTAAATCCCCGCCCACAGCCGAGGTCGCTCGGTATTTACTAATCGCCTGGAAGAACCGTCAGACGAGATGCGAGTCACGCTCACTGCTCTCTATCTTAGAATATAACAAGTCTGTTATCTGTGAGCGGAAGCGCTAGAAGATTTTCCCCTCGGCTGTGGGCGGGAATTTATGACCCCCGGCGCTTTGTACCTCACGATGTACATATCAAGGACCGTCTGAAGCAGGAATCACTCAAGATCGTTAGAGGAATTAATGTTATTAGTGGATTTCGAGTGGATCTTTATCTACCTGATCGGACCAGTGAATCTCCTAAATGTGACCTCTCGGATCGACAAATTGGGGCTGAGATTGGTCACTGGTGCATCTTTTAGGTGTCTTGTCTTCCCCTCTTCCTCTGCGTGAAAGCCCGACGAAGGTGCGCCCGCTGATCTGGGTCTCGCACCGAAACGCGCGTTGGCGTTATGTGAATTCTGGATCCTGCCTTATCGATCTGGGCTACCTGGCGGTGTGCCACGAAGGCCCTGCAGGGTCCTCTCCTTGTGTCACTCTGGGGATTACGTTGAGGAATGTGTATTTGGTATGGTATATCTGTGGATGTCTGTGTATGACTGAATGAGCTAGAGTGTGTTGTTGAGTGGCTGAGGTGGGGAATCTATATGATGTGTATCTATTTATGTATTGTTTGTGTAACTATTTATTGATGTTTTATGTAATCTAATGTTCAGAATTAAAAAAAATATACAAATTAAATAATGTGAAAAAGGAAATAAAAACTCTTTCGTATATCAATACCGGTAATCCATGTTACTTTGTGACCTTTATGTCACCCTGTGGTGAGTTCCATGTTGTAATGTAAAATAAGTGGACTCTTTATGAGCCGTGGTTTAATTCGCATGGGTGGACTTTTTCTTGTGCAGTAGTGTTATTTTCCCCTGACGTCTGCCCTTATTCATTGCAGGGGGCCCCTTTATTATTGTCTTTTGCTTTCTCGCCCTAAGTGCGCCAGGTATACCCAGACGTGGGTCCTGGGCTCACTGTGCCACTGGAATCAAGCTATCCTGGCTGAAGACGGGTGAAACCTCGAAACTGGTCCTAGGATGCTTATTTCCGGTCCAAGGAGGACCTGGCTTGGCAGTTCGGGCTGAACTGTTTCCATGAGGCACAGGGTCAAGACTGATTTGCATATGGCCAGGTCTAAACTGGGGTGGCATGGTAAGCAAAAGAATGATGGATTTAACCCAGATCTCTTGACTGGGTGTGAACGTTTTGATTTGTTCTGCATTCCGTCAATCAATTGTGTGTCTTTTGCTTTCTCGCTCTAATTGCGCCAGGTATGCCCAGACGTGGGTCCTGGGCTCATTGTGGCACTGGAATCAAGCTATCCTGGCTGAAGAGGGGTGAAACCTCGAAACTGGTCCTAGGATGTTTGTTTCCAGTCCAAGGAGGACCTGGCTTGGCAGTTCAGGCTGGACTGTTCCCATAAGGCACAGGGTCAAGACTGATTTGCATATGGCCAGGTCTAAACTGGGGTGGGATGGTGAGCAAAAGATTGATGGGTTTAACCCAGATCTCTTGACTGGGGGTGAATGTTTTGATTTGTTCTGCATTCCGTCCATCAATTGTGTGTCTTTTGCTCTAAACAAAGCAAGAATACACAAAATAGCCTACTATTGTTTTACAGTTTCAGCATGACCACCATTTTTAAAATCAACGAGTTAACTGTCTTAGAATTGTTTACCAGTTATACACTGGACAACACAACAGCACTCCATAACGACCACCTGGTTTAAAGGAAGGGGCCACTGGAATGCATTGCAAAGGAGATGGAATGAATGGCAAGTAAGCGGCTCAGTAGCACTACCTGGGACGCTGTAGTATCCTCCTAAGAAAAAATCAAGAGCCAACACAAAGAGGAGAAAGAGGAACTATAAAAAGAGAAAATTGAAAAGTAAGGGACTGGCCAATCAACCATGACCCCGAAGTGCACTAATTTACAGACGAATATTAACATGTGATCAGAAAATGACATCATTCATGGGGCAAGAGAGCCAATGAGTGATGTGGAGTCTCACAGAACCAATGGTCTATATCCACCGTTTGTCAAGGGGGAAACCATCACCAAAACCTTGTCTACTTTGATAATCTGACAGATTCTATGTAACATAATTTCCATCTCTAGGCTTTAATACTGAATTAAGCAAACACAAAGAGATGATGGACGGAGCGCTGAAACTTTTCAGTCCCTCACCCCCAGTCACAGATATAAGTTGAATCCATCATCGTTCTTTAGCTCTCTTCGCCACCCCAGTTCAGACTCAGCCATATGCAAATCAGACTTGACTTAATACTGAATAAAAGCAATTCACTCTCAAACAGAATGATGCTACTAGCTGCTTTATACAATAAATATGTCAGGTATATTGCCTATATTCTAACATTTTGTGATAAATATGTCAGACCTATAACCATGATCATTGGCGTGCCGCTATACCCAAGCGAATGGTACTTTGCAGAGTATAGGCTTTGCCTTAAGTCAAAAAGTACAGAATAAGCACTCTTTTTAGTGGCAGCACAAAATGTTGGACCAATCAAATCATGCACTCAGGGTAACAAGTGTGTGGGTGGAAACTAAGCCCCTCTTTAAATAGTACCCTGAAAGCTTTTTTTATTATTCACATAATGACTGACAACAGCTGCCCTCTCAATGCAGAACTATAAAGGAGAGAGCAACGGAGTGAGGGAGGAAGGGCATGGGAAACTGAGATTGAATTAATCGTTTGTCTGAACAATAACATTTTTAGCCCGGTTCACAGACCATATTGTGCACTGGGGGTCAATGTAGGGCCACATAATATATTTGAGGTTTAACTCACTCACAAAATCACTCACAAAGGTAAATCTACACATGTAGCTTTATACTAATTAATACTACTTTGGGCTATTCACACAATCCGAGAGTAAAGTTGCTCAAAAGTGTAGACTTACATTATTGATGCTATAGCATTTTTTATGTTGTTCTACAGTTAAAATAATTATTCAACATTAATTTATCATAATATTTATCATTAAATATTCATACACATTTTTTCAAGTTTCATAAACATTTTAGTTTTCTCTACACTTTACCATAGAGAGATCTCCACCCCAGCTTTGGAGTCTGTGCGGTGCAGGACTTATTTCAGCGCTGAGCTGAACTACGTTTACTTCTATTTTGTGTCCTTTTTGGCAGTAGTAGTGACAGAGGTCAAGTTTGTGAATAGACTTGGGCTTACTCTTTTGTAGTTGGGTGCATGTCCCTCCCTCCCCACACCCCTCCCTAGCGGTCTTTTAACCCATTCTTACTCCTCCTAAAACCCCTCCATTTTAGTCATAAATAATCCCCACTTCGAGCCACTCCTCCCATATTTTGTACTAAAACCTATGCCTACATGTGCGGAGATTTTGCAGTTGAGGTGGAGATGTTTCAACAGAAGTAAATCGTTCAGGCGGTGTCATAGGCCTCTCCACGTAGGTTAAGAACTGCATTTAGTAGTATGTTCGTAGTACTATTGTGTACTACAAAATGTAAATTTACTGCAAAGTGCAGTTTGTAAATAGGCCCCACAAAAGTTATTCACAGAATCATGGTTGGTAGACTTGTATTGTATTGGGTAAAACAAAATTATGTTTGTAGTGTGGGATGTCTTCAATTGGGAATGGGTTGGATCACATTTTTTGAATGGTCACAGACTCATTTGCTTGTGGGATTTCCCAAACTGGCCAATAAAACCACACTTTTTTTGACGGTTCATTACAGTTTACTACTGTGTCGTTCTAGGCACTCTTGGTGCAGTGTTACACAGTAGTGAAACCATGTACACCTTTCAGGAATCATTCTGAGAGTCACTGAAAGGCGTAATTGAAGACATTTTCAGACGAAAATTAATATTTATGTGGGGAAATACCTCTGTGAATTGAGTCCTATATGTGCAAATGTACATTTTCATCGATTTAATGGATGTGATATGGTTGAAGCATCCCATGCAAATTTGCTAATGTAAGTTAGTACTTCTGGAAACCTGTAACTTCTACAAACTTTCAAGAGTCGCATGAATCCCATAAAAGTCCAACCTTTTCTCCAGAGGCATATCACTTGGAGAAAAAACGTGTAACTTTCAAACCTTGGTCATTGTGAATCAGCTTTTCTTTTGTCTGTGCTCGAGAAGAGACTGAAAAGTAATTGCAAATTAAGATGTTTAAGATGGGGAAAACAGCTTCCGAGTAAGTGTTTGTAGTGTGGGTGCCTTCACTTGAGTACCTATAACATCACAATGTATTGTCTCTGTGCTCTTTTTGACCTTTTTGCACAGAGCATCTTTTTTGTATCAGGCCCTTCAGTGATCTTGACATCATTACAAAGACAGTAGTAGGGGACTGCCTGCTGTTACCTTTTGCAAGGCTTCAATTCAAGAATGAACAGATATCTTAAGATAAGTTTTATTCTCCACTTACGATGACACAACTGGCAGGGCAGCCAGGAAGGGAGCAACAGCCCCACACTTCAAATAATACTATTCCCCACCACCTACGTTCTACATTCCATATTCTTACGCTAAGACCCAACTCATCCTCCCCATAATAACAATGGGCCCGATTCACAAAAGTAATCTCAGACAAAATCCTAACTTTACGACTTTCGGTGTTCACGAAAGGAATTTAGGAGTAGTAAAGTTAGGATTTTGTCTTAAGTTTATCTTAAATTTTGGTCTAAAGACAAAATCCTAACTTAAGTTTAACTTAAATTAAATTTAAGTTAGGATTTTGTCTTAAGACCAAAACTTAAGACAAACTTAAAACACAATCCTAACTTTAATAATCCTAATTGCCTTTTGTGAATACCGAAAGTCGTAAAGTTAGGATTTGGTCTCAGATTATTTTTGTGAATCAGGCCCAGAATTACTAAAACATTACATGCAAAAACCCAACAATACCTACATTAGAAAATTCACTATATGCAATCCCGTAAACACACAGGTGTCATTCTTTCCATAAGGTTTCTTGTGTGTTGGTGATTCTTGCTACCAATAGCATAAAGAACAGGCTTCCCTCATATTGCTGCCTCTCTGGCTGGTTTACCAACTCCCCCACCATTCCTGGTTCTCTTTGCACAGCCAGCCTTTCCTTATTCCACCATCTGCCAGTTTATAATTTGACCACATTTCTCTTCACACACACCACTCTTTTAGGATCACTTTGAATGCTCCTTATTAATAATACCTTGCAACCTAACTCTGACTCAATCGCCTTTCTTAACTTTCAAACAACATGCCTTGTCCTCAGATACGTATTTGCTTTGTGCACATACTTGCTTAGCACCAACAAGTCTTTTTCTCCTCAGACACATCCAATACATTAATTCATGGATGCATTAGTTTATTCGCAGCTTGCCTCCCTTTGAGTAACACAAAAGGAGACTTTCCAGTGATCGCACTGGATGTAATGTGCAATGCCATATCAACTCACTTGCCAACAACAATTAAATGTTGTCCTTTTTCACCCTATTACATCTCTCCACCAGTCCATTACTTCTAGGATGATACAGGGAGGTAGTTACATGTTTCACACCCCATTCATTCATGAAACTACTAAATTCCTCAGACGTGAACTGCACATCATTGTCCATCACCAACAACGTCAGAGTGCCCTCCCTCAAAAATAGTTCATGTGAAAACATTACCACTTCCAACATAATTACATTTCTTACAAATTTCACCTCTGGACAGTGAGAATAATAATCCACCTAAACAATTCCATATCTTTGACTTTCCCTAAACATGTTTATTTGTCCAATTATATCAAACCCAACTTGCGACTTATCACTGAGAGCACATTCTGTACACACTGTTACCCAATGCTCCACTTCCCTGTCCAAACCTGGCCACCAAAAGGTATCTCTAACCCTTTTTTTTATCTCTCTTGTCTTCATGTGCCAGTTCCAACACCTTGGCACAAGCACTCACAGGCACCACCAAAAGATTGGTTCTCCTAACTATGCCATCAGACACACTCAACTCTTCATATATGTATTTATACATCTTAAGAGAATCTCCACTTTCCCACTTGGCCATCCTGTATCCAATTATGATATACATTCTTTCATTACACCATCTTGTTTCACTTCTTCCTTCTATTTCTCCTCCTTTAGGCACCCTTTTTCATCCTCTGTAGTAAATGCCTCTACACAAAAATCATAATCATTGTCACCTTTGTTATCTACACCCTCCTTCATCACCAAGGGTAACTGTGGCAAACAGTCCGCAAAGATATCCTTTACCCCCGGTATGTACTATACTCTGAATTGAAATTCCTGAAGTCTATAGTGCCATTTAGCAATCTTAGGAGTTGCTTTGCAGACTCCCTGTGTGGTGAATAAATTGACCAAAGGATTGTGGTCCATTCATAAGACAAACTCCACAACCCACAAATATTTCCTAAAATAGTTCACTCCCCACCTACACGCTAAAGCCTCTCGCTCTATGACTGAGTATGAACCTTCTGCCCCTTGAAGGGCACGTGATGCAAATGCCACCACCTCATCCTTGCCATCCCTTGTCTGCATCAGCACAGCACCCAATCCATACTGACTGGCATTCGTCACACAATACATGGATCACATGTGTCAAATGACTTGAGTGGTATGGCATCAGCAATTGCATCCTTGATCACACAAAATTCTGTATTCCCTACATCCAACCTCTCAAACTTCACATTATTTTATCTTAACAACATCCACATTTCCTTTGTTTTTTCTGCACACTTCAGCACAAAGCATGCATACAATTCTAACATCCCAAAGAATTATCAGAACTGGTCCTTATTATGGGGTGCAGGAAATCCCTTACTAGCTTTAACCAAACTCCCTTTGGGTTCTACTACTTGAGCTGGAGATTTATGCCCAAGATACTCAACACTTGACATTGCCAACTGGCATTTGCTTATGTTCAATGTGACTCCGTTATCCTCTATAATAGTTAATATCACAGCCAGCGTTTTGTCATGCTCACTCTCATTTTCCCCAAAAATGAAAATGCCATCTTGGAAACAACTCACGTTACATATTCCCTTGAACATGGCATTGATTACACACTGAAACACAGATGAGGCTTAAACCAATCCAAAGGGCATCTGCTTAAATCTGTATACCCCATTGGGTGTAACAAAAGATGTCAAATGATGTGACTCCTTTTGCAGCACAATCTGGTGGTAAGTTGCGGACAATCTAATGTTGTGAATACGTTTGCCCCTTTTATCATAGTCAGCATTTTGGTGATCTCTCATTCAGATCTCTCAAGTCACTAAACATCCTCAACATACCATTTTGCTCCCTAGCCAAAACCACAGATGAAAGCCATTCTTAGCTCTCTATGGGCTCAATTATATTTTGTTGACATAAATTCTCAAGTGCAACTTTAAGACCAGTTCTACAACTACTTTCCTGAATTTGGTGTGAGAAAACCTTAACTATTCCTAACCCTCCATCAAACACTCCAGGGGATGCATCTGTCCAAGCACTGTTTGCTACTGACACCACAACTACTACTTCCTTGTGCAACATGACCTGTTCTGAGCTGTTGGGATCCAACATGATTCCCAAGTTCTGCTGGTCCAACCAACCCAGCAAATTAGACCGCTGCATAGGCCACTACAGCTACATACACTGTGCCATTTGCTACACTCCCTTTAAAGTTTGAAATAGCATCAAACGCTCCTATTACCTATGCCACAAGTTTCACTTTAGACTTTCCTAAATGCACGTCCATTCTTCAACAGTAATCAGTGTAAAGAAAGTCCCTGAATCTGCCATCATATTGATGTTGGCATCATTGATTGGAATTGTACAATGAGGCATCCTTATAACGGCATCACTCATTAATGAGAGCTCATCACTCATCCCAGTGGGCTGGCTTAGTTCCTTATTACTTAGCTCTTCCACCACCATAAACACTACATTACCTTCATCGTAATCAGATTGATTACTGATATCGGGACAGTTCCCCACTGTGTTCACACTTTTGTAAGTTTTCAAATCTTTATTCCCCCCTTGAATTTCATAAAATGTAATTTCTTCTTATACTTGCTATACCATTTGTTAGTAGCAGGACACAAAGGAGAATTCCCTAAATGACTTTTAATCCCACACCAATAACACTCCAAAGGTTTTTCCTCAGATTTATACAATTAATCAATCATTTGTAAAGCGCGCTACATACGCGTGAGTGTCTCAAGGCGCTGGTGGGGTGGGGGGCTGCTACTGATTGAATAGCCAGGTCTTGAGAAGTCTTATGAAGACCAGCAAGTCCTGCGTCTGTCGTAGGCCGGTAGGGAGAGTGTTCCAGGTCTTGGTGGCGAGGTAGGAGAAGGATCTGCCGCCGGCGGCGGTTTTACGGAAGCATGGAACTGTGGCGAGGGCGAGGTTGGCAGAGCGGAGGCTGTGGGTGGGGGTGTTGAAGCTGAGTCGGTCGTTGAGGTATGCTGGTCCGACGTTGTGTAGGGCTTTGTGTGCGTGGATGAGGAGTTTGAAGGTGATCCTGTTGTTGACGGGGAGCCAATGCAGGCCTTTCAGGTGGGGTGTGATGTGGCTGCGTCGGGGGACGTTGAGGATCAGTCGTGCTGATGCTTTCTGGATGCCTTGCAGCCGTCTCAGGAGCTTGGTTGTTGTTCCTGCGTAGAGGGCGTTCCCGTAGTCCAGCCTGCTGGTGACGAGGGCCTGGGCGACGGTTTTTCTTGTGTCGGAGGGGATCCATTTGAAGATCCTGCGAAGCATTCGGAGGGTGTGGAAGCAGGAAGCGGAGATGGCGTTGACCTGCTTGGTCATGGAGAGGGCGGAGTCGAGGATGATCCCCAAGTTGCGTGCGTGGTCGGTGGGTTCAGGGGCTGTCCCTAGCAATGTTGGCCACCAGGAGTCGTCCCAGGCTGAGGGGGTGGGGCTGAGGATGAGGACCTCCATCTTGTCTGAGTTCAGCTTCAGCCTGCTGTCTTTCATCCATTCGGCGGCGGCCTTCATTTCTCTGTGGAGGTTGGCTTTGGCTGTGTGGGGGTCTTCGGTGAGGGATATGATCAGCTGGGTGTCGTGGGCGTAGGAGATGATGTTGAGGTTGTGTTGTCGTGTGACATGGACTAGTGGTGCCATGTAGATATTGAACAGCTTCGGGCTGAGGGATGATCCCTGTGGAATGCCGCAGATGATCCTGGTGGTCTTGGAGTGGAAGGGTGGGAGGCGGACGCTCTGGGTTCTGTCGGAGAGGAAGGATGTGGTCCAGGCCAGGGCCTTCTCTTGGATTCCGGCGTCATGGAGGCGTGCTGTTAGGGTGCGGTAGCAGACCGTGTCGAAGGCTGCCGATAGGTCCAGGAGGATTAGGGCGGCTGTTTCTCCTTTGTCCATGAGGATCCTGATGTCGTCGGTGGCGGCGATGAGGGCGGTCTCAGTGCTGTAGTTGCTTCGAAAGCCGGACTGGGATGGGTCCAGGATGTTGTTGTCTTCGAGGTAGCGGGTCAGCTGTCTGCTGACGATCTTCTCTGTTACTTTCGCCAGTAAAGGGAGCAGGGAGATGGGACGGAAGTTTGTGAGGTCGTTGGGGTCCGCCTTGGGTTTCTTCAGTAGGGCGTTGATCTCGGCATGCTTCCAGCTCTCTGGGAAGGTTGCTGTCTCGAAGGAGATGTTGATTGTTTTCCGGAGATGGGGTGTGATGATGGTGCTGGCTTTGTTGAAAACGTGGTGAGGGCATGGGTCGGATGGAGACCAGGAGTGGATGGAGTTCATGGTCTTGATGGTGTCTTCGTCGCTGACGTTGGACCAGGCGGTCAGGCGACTGGTGCGGGTGGTGGTCGCAGGGGTAGTGGTCTCGGCGGTGGATGTGGGGGTGGCGGTGTTTAAGCTGTCGTGGATGTCGGTGATTTTGCGGTGAAAGAAGTTGGCCAGTGAGTTGCACAGGTCTTGTGATGGTGGGATGTCGTTGGTGTTGGAGCTGGGGTTGGAGAGTTCTTTCATGATGTTGAAGAGTTCTTTGCTTTTGTGTGCGTTTCTGTCTAGGCGGTCCTTGAAGGCGGTCCTTGAAGGTGGTCCTGATGAGTTGGTGGTGTCTGCGGGTGGTATTCTTGTGGGCTGTGTAGCTGTCTGGTGTTCGGTCACTGAGCCAGCTCTTTTCCAGCTTCCGACAGGTGCGTTCGGAGGTCCGGAGGTCTTCGGTGAACCATGCGGCTTTCTTGTTGGTGTGATTGTTGGCGGAGGTCTTGAGTGGGGCGAGGGTGTCGGCGCAGTCGTTGATCCACTTTTTGAGGTTGATGGCGGCAGTGTCGGGGTCGGTGGGGTCGGCGGGTGGTCCCAGGGCGAGGGTGGTGGTCAGTTGGTTCTCGGTGACCTTTCTCCAGCAGCGGTGTGGCATTTGTTGGGTGCGGTGGTGTGTAGTGGGTTTCCTGAAGGTGAAAGGGGCGCATCTGTGGTCTGTCCAGTGGGGTTCGGTGGTGTGGTTGAAGGAGACATGGGGACTTGCGGAGAAGATGGGGTCTAGTGTGTGTCCAGCGGCGTGAGTGGGTGTCGTCACGAGCTGTTTGAGTCTGAGGTTGGCGAGGTTGTCGATCAGGGCGGTGGAGTTGGCGTCGTTGTTCTAAAGCATTTGTTTCTTACTTTGTCCTACGACTGCAAAGCATGCAATTGTTATTCAGGGACATCTGATGCATGACTTTTTTTGTTGCCTCTATTCCAATTCCAGTTTTAACTGCTTTATCTAATGTGAGGTTCTCCACTGTTAACAACTTCTCCTGCTCTTTCTTACTATTGGATTTTTGTGTGGAGAAGTGTGGCTCAATGGTTAGAGCGGCAGACCCTGATGCAGAGGTCTAGCCCGGGACCAGGGTTCAATTCGCCGCCTCGGCGGGTCTTGGGCTCAAAAATTCCACGGACCTGATAATTCTCGCCTCGGTGCCTATTCCAATCATTGAGTCTCACTCTGCAACTCTGGGCAATAGCTTGCTTAATCTCCACAATAGCCCCCACAACGCTAAGGATGCCTGGCCTCCACCTTGGGGGTGTCCAGGAGTGGACACCTCACAGGGAAAGCCAGGATGGGTTCCACAGCGGTATTTGTACAAGCGCCTTGAGACCCTTGCGGGTGAGTAGTGCGCTATACAAGTATCAATTTACTTTACATTTACATTCCACTGCCTGGTCCTGTATTACTTCCTCCTCCAACACTTTAAAATCGCACAGAGCAGCAAATACTCATAGATCACTAACAACATTTTTGATTCGATTCACCAAGAGGTTAATGTCTCTGTAGAATGTATTCCGCTCCATTATAAAATATTTTTGTCTTAATACGTAGATCCAGTGCGTTCATGACTGAGGGATACTCATCAACTAAATCACCTTCCTCTAGCACAGGTTATGCAGGAAGATGTTTCAGCACCTCTCTACCTTCTGTACATAGAGAGTGATGCAAAATGTCAAATAATTGTTTTGGGTGTTATTCACCTTCATTAGCCTCCAAGTACATTTCGAATCCCCCCTTCCATTGTTCCCACTCAACAGGAGGTATACCAGGAGATGACTAGAAGGGTGTTGGTGAATAGATGGATTGCTGCATGCTAACTGATTCACAAGATAATATAAAACACAATACTTTATGTGAAAACTAAGTCACCCTAGTAATGCCCCTGTGCAGGAAAAGCAAGAAGAAAATAATAGAATACTGACACTTAAACACAATGAACAGCTTGAGTTGGTGTAGATCACCCTGCCCATGACACACACAGGTAAGGTATGCAAATCACTGTTCAACTTCCAAATTCAGAATGCTCGACACTTAGCATCTACGAACAAGTTATGTTGAGCCAAATCAGGTGTGCAACTCACCATTGCTGGGACCCACACAGGTAGGATGTGTGAATCACTGTTCCACTCCGGAACCCAGAACTGCAAACAGCTGCACCTTATTTCCGAAGGAGGCTGCCAAACAATGTATTTCTAATCAAATTGATAGCAGTAGAATCACCCTTGTCAGCAGCTTACTGGCTGCGAGTGAATGAGGAGAAAAACATGTTCTCAGTCGTTAAGAAATCCAGTGCTCTCACAGCTCCTTACTACGTCGGCTGTCAGTACCGCAAGAAATAACACACACCAAATATCACTGACAAGAGGGCACAGAAGGAGCGGTGGGCACAAGGGTAGCTAACCTTCCAAAATGGCAGCAGCACACTGGGTAGATGACGTGAAGGTGTCATGAAGAAATCTCTTCATCCGCAGGCAATGGGGTAGCTAGAACGTATAGCTATAAAATGGAGAGATGTTCTTCCAAAATAGCGACTGCACGCTGTGTAGATGATGGTGACAGGCCACCAAGAATGCTCTTTATGACACCCACAGAAAACGGTGCGGTCCAGTGACCAGTGACATTGGGGTGCTGTGTTTCCTTAAAAATGTAACCTCCCCGCTGTTCTGCCTGGTTTTTCTGATTAGATAGGACCAGCTCACCAGAGCATCACCAACTCAGCCAGAACGTTACCACCTCCCCCTCCCTAGGGCCTATTTACAATAGGTAACAACATATATCTACCACCTAAGGACAGGGAATTCCTAAGATACATACCCAAACCTCGTATAATATCAGCAATCGGCGGCCTCGCGGTCCCATACGAACCCAGACAACCTACCCAGACGGCAGCATCAGCGGCGATCTCGCGGTCCCATACGAACCCAGACAACCTACCCAGATAGCGGCAGCAATATCGGCGATCTCGCGGTCCCAGACGAACCCAGACAACCTACCCAGACGGCAGCAATAGCGGCGATCTCGCGGTCCCATACGAACCCAGACAACCTACCCAGATGGCGGCAGCAATATCGGCGATCTCGCGGTCCCAGACGAACCCAGACAACCTACCCAGACGGCAGCAGCAATATCGGCGATCTCGCGGTCCCATACGAACCCAGACAACCTACCCAGACGGCAGCAGCAATATCGGCGATCTCGCGGTCCCAGACGAACCCAGACAACCTACCCAGACGGCAGCATCAGCGGCGATCTCGCGGTCCCATACGAACCCAGACAACCTACCCAGACGGCAGCATCAGCGGCGATCTCGCTGTCCCAGACGAACCCAGACAACCTACCCAGACGGCAGCATCAGCGGCGATCTCGCGGTCCCATACGAACCCAGACAACCTACCCAGACGGCAGCATCAGCGGCAATCTCGCGGTCCCAGACGAACCCAGACAACCTACCCAGACGGCAGCATCAGCGGCGATCTCGCGGTCCCATACGAACCCAGACAACCTACCCAGATGGCGGCAGCAATATCGGCGATCTCGCGGTCCCAGACGAACCCAGACAACCTACCCAGACGGCAGCAGCTTATCCTATGATTACCATTACATAAAGGGATCAATCTCACTATTCATCAGGGGTATAGAACTATAGTATTACCGATCACACAACGGTTGCCAATTTGGATAATGTACAACTCATTCTCTAATTCAAGGGGCTCCTCTCTCCCTTATTCAGTTACCACTTACCTGATCAGGGTTAGCATCTGTTCACATAGTTGCATCTGACTAGAAGAATAGGTTACCCTCTCATACAAGAATACGAAGCACATGTCGGTTCACAAAGAACTGGGGTACTTTATTTCTCATTACAATAAACAATCATATAACACCACACTACAACACATAACCTGCAAAGAAAAGTGAAAGATTAGGCTGTGCACTCTAGTAAGAAAGGGTCGACATCACCTTATTAATATGAAGTCTGCGCTCAGCAGTCATCTAGGTTCCCTTCTCGTCTGTGGCTTGGCTCGTCTTGAAGTCACACCTCTGCAATCACAGGTACACGTCTGCACCGCTATGCACTGTTCCCTTCACCTTTCTCCAAGTCACTGGAACCTTCCTCTCATCGGCTACTCTCTCTTCCCTGGCTGTTCTACTAAGAGAGTATCTGTTTCTCGATTCTTCTCCGCCTTTGGAATGGCGCTTGTCTTCCCTGGAATAAGTAATAGCTTTGCTGCTAACGGCTAGATGCCGCCTACGGACTAACTCACTAACTGTCTCGGGCTTTCACTAATATAGAAGCGTGTCTCCTCATGGAAAATTCCGGCCAGTACCCTGCCGCCCACCAAATTCTTGTACCTCCCCGTACCAAGGACACGTTCCCAGCCGGCCGGCCTGATGTTGTGTCTTCGGTATGAAGAAAAATACAATCCTTCGACAAGGGCCGGCCTGAACCGGTTCTCTCCAAGCGAACAACACCTCATAACTAAAACATTACACTTGACCTAGAAGCATCCCAAGCTGCCGGAGCAGAAGGAAAGATGGAGTCTCTCCCGTTTGAAGCCTACCAGGCCCGAATTCAGCATAACTCCATGGAAAGTATAATAATACCCTCACTAAAGGACGGATTATCCCTAATACTAATGAATCTATCCCCTAGCCTATGTGTATGAGCCCTAATCTAAGGAGGAGAATACAGAATTATAGCGAAGTGCCTTGTAAATAGGCTCTATTCACTACTCTAGCCCTTACACTGGAATGATAAGAGACTGAAGTCACCTTCAATCACCTTTCCTCAAAAGAGGGCCGGGAAAATCGAGCAGAACATTTCACCCTTGACTTCAGTCTATTATACATTCATCAAACAAAACTAACATCAGTGGAGGAATAATATGAAACAAAACTAACTGATCTATGTCTAGTACCAGGTTTGCAGTATTGAAGTAGAGAAGGAATACACTGAATAAAGCAACAGATAGCTATCAAAATGCTAATAGTAATCAAAATACCCCCTAATATTTGACGCAACATATGTAAGTCAGGTAACCAATTAAAGAGCCAGTCAAACCAGCCCTGGTCAATGTGTTTTCTAACCTCTTCCGTCAAGTCATGAAGTTTGTCAATATGGGCCTGAATGGATTTCGTATGGTCAGACAGGTTAAAACAACAAAGACCCTCAAAGTCAGAACAATCATGTCCATGTTTAAGCAAAAGATAATCAATAGCCGCCCGGTTCTGCAAGATAGCTCTACGTTCACCTTGGGCGTCTAATAGTATGTCAGACAGGATTGTAGAAGTATGATTAATGGATTTTACCATCCAGCAGGCCATTTTCCCAATAGACTTGGCATTATAGACCGCCAAGGCAGGAACACCAACAATTGAGATAGCTAAACTAAGGTATTCAGATTTGGAATATAAATGCATAGACGAATCACAGTCCTCCTGTAACATGACAGTATCTCGGATCACACGAGAATTGGCATTAGGATGCGATGAGAACATCAACAAACTCAGTCTGGTAATGGCACAAGGGCCTCCGGAAATGTTCGCGGGAATATATGGCCAGGATGTATTACCACAAGAGAAGAGCCACCCAGATGGTAGTAACATTGCACGATAATGACTGGGGGCAACCACTAAACTCTTACAAGACATATTATTTGGAACAGAAATACATGATTTCGGTGATCTTCGGAAGCACAAAGTTCTTTCATGAGCTGTGAATGAAGTAGTACCTTTCAATTTTAAACGCACACATTCAGTAATAACATTGGGATCGCAAGTAAGGAAAAAACATAAATCACCCTGCGTGATATTATAAGTGATTATCTGGGACTGGATCGGGGGTGTCAAATCGGACAACACAGTACATAAAGGGCAGTATTCATGTGTAGCAAAATCTCCCAAAAGGACATTAGGACGGGCATTCGATATATTAAAAATATGGACCAAAGTCTCTAATGAAGCAGGGACAGCAACTAAACAAGTCGCTAGAATGTCAGTCACTGAACGCATCGGTGTTAAACAAAAATGAGGGGCATTAGTCACTCGCTTGGCTAAAGTAGTCCAAAAGTTCGATGACGAATCCCACGCAGCAAAGGAACGCGGTACTCGGGTTCTCAGATCAGCCCGGGTCGATGGGTTCCCTCCTCTCTCGTCGTAGCAGTCCAAAAGGAGTCCAACGCCGAGACATCCTGCAGCAACAGTCCAGAGAATGATCTGAAAGAAAATCAAATACAGGCATTATTTATTCTCGTAGGTAACATTTGTCAGCCGGGACAGCTTCCCAGCTATCTTTCCCTGGTCTCATGACTAGAACAGTATTATCATGACCGGTTGCAATAATCTCAGCCTGTTCAGGGGGATTCTTAGGTGATTGCACCCAAACTCTAGCTCCAGGATTATCCGTGGAACCAAATCCTTTTTGTCCTCGTACAGTTAGCAACGTTGGGGCAGTGCCTTTCGTGATCTCACCACTGAAAACAGGCATTATCAACAATTGAGCAATTCGGTCAGTTTTATGTATCGGTAAATCAACCTCACTGCTATTCAGCAGGAGCACCTTAATCTCTCCCTGATAGTCACTGTCAATGACTCCTCCGAGTACTTGAACACCTTTCACAGCCAGCCCCGATCTAGGGGCGATTAATCCAAAATTTCCAGTGGGTATACAGACACCAACACCGGTTTCAATGATGACTCGATCTTTACTTTTTATAATAGTATCATTCATGGCATGCAGGTCTAGACCTGCCGACCCTGGGGTCGCTCTACATGGAGCCAGTGCTCCGGGGGTAATTTCCCAGTACATCACAGTGTCACCAATAGAATTGGGCTTTGCATCAACATTCGGAGGAAACAAACGCATCAATGGAGATTCAGCATTTAGAAAGGGACGATTATTCAAAATTAACAGTGCCTGGAACAAATAATCCCTCCAATTTTTATACTTGTCATCAGTCAATTTTCGCAATTGATTTTTCAGCAAACCGTTCAATCTTTCAATCAGGCCCGAGGCCTGCGGATAATATGGTATGTGAAACACCCATTCAATATTACTTCCACACAAAATTCCTGCACCAATCTTCCACGAAAATGGGATGCATTATCAGATTGAATTTGGAATGGGACACCATAATAAAGCATAATCAATTCCAATGTTTTAATGGTATTCACTTGGGTGGCTTGTTTACAAGGAAAGGCCACTAACAGGCCACTGTATGTATCAACAATGGTGCAAATGTATTGACAATTTTTACTCATAGGGAGTGGACCAATATAATCAATTTGCCAAATTTGAGCGGGCAATTTCCCACGGTGTAAATGACCTTTAACAATTTGAGGCACTTTCCGCCGTCTAGCATGCTGACAAATGGGACAATGCAAAATAATGTCTTTGATTAAATCTAAAGGAATATAAATTCCTCGATCAGCGGCCCACCTGCTAGTGACTTTCTCTCCGTAATGTCCTGCTTTCTGGTGGGCCCATTTCGCCAATCCTTCCATATCAGAATCCTGCATGTCCACCAGTGCCTCACCAATTTTATATTTTTCATCTGCAATATTATGAAAGAATTTGTCAAGGGAGTCTATCGGGGTATGAGCATCCACATGAAAGATTGTAACAGTACTTTGCGGGAGCATTTCCCAAATCTCTTGCCATAATTCTTTTCCCCACAGTTCTTTTGAATGCAATTCCCAATTATGGGAATGCCAAGTCGGTAACCAAACTGCCAATCCATTGGCAGTAGACCAGGAATCAGTAAAAATATGACAGGTGCCAGATAACTCTTGTTTCAGAGCTTGATAAACAGCATAAAGCTCAGCGAATTGGCTGCTCTTTCCCTCACCAGTTGTACTCAGCAACTTTTGTGTGATCGGATTATAGGACACTGCCTTCCAATGTCGTTTTGTACCTATGAACCTTGCCGAACCATCCGTAAACCAAACATGGTTTCTGTCCTCCGCGGACAAATCATCAAATGGTTTACCCCACTTAACAGGGGATTCCTGTACTATAGGTACGGAACATTCACTCTCCGTCTCAACCGATGGCGCCCGCGCCACCTGCTCATGCAAGGATGCAACTCCCTTTGGTTCCACACGTGCCCTGTCTTGTATGTACCATTTCCACTTAATCACACTCGCCTCCTGAGCGTGTCCAATTCGGTGAGTTTTCGGCGAACTCAAAACCCACTGCATGATAGGAATTTCAGGTCGCAGGACCACACCATGTCCCAAAGTTAATTGCTCGGTATCCACCAGAGCCCAGTAACATGCAAGCAACTGTTTCTCAAAAGGTGTATAACGCTCACCAGCATCAGGTAACTTTTTGGTCCAAAAACCTAACGGTACTTTACTTGTTCCTTGTTTTTGCCACAAACTCCAATTTGCATAAAGGCCTTGTACAGACACATTCAAATCCACATCACCATCGCACACAGGCCATAAATCCAAGGCATACTGAATCGCTTCTTTTGCCAAACTAAACGCATCTTGCTGTAGTTTACCCCATTCAAACGCATTCTTTTTACGAGTGACTCGATACAAAGGGGCCAATATTTGACTCAAATGTGGAATATGTTGGCGCCAAAAGCCAAACAAGCCAATGAAGCTTTGGGCTTCTTTCCTATTTCTCGGAACTGCAAAATCAAGAATTTTCTGTTTTACCTGTGGGATCACTTCTCTGTGCCCTTCATGCCAATTAATACCCAAAAATTTTACAGTCTGGGATGGACCTTGTAATTTATCCGGGTTGATTTCCCAACCTTTCTTGCGCAGACACTCAAGGATTTTATCTAATTGGGTCTGGACTTCATCTCGTGTCTCACCTTGAATCAAAATATCATCAATGTAATGACATAACTGAATTTGCGGATGTACAGGTACCTCAGCTAAGTGCTCGGCCACCAGCCGGTGACATATCGTAGGACTATGCACATAGCCCTGGGGAAGACTTCTAAACGTCATTTGACGTCCGTTCCATGTAAAACTGAATTGTTCCTGACACTCAGGGGCAATCGGGATCGAAAAGAAAGCATTAGCAATATTAATGGACGCATACCATGTACCTGGATGCTTTTGGATTCTTTCAATTAAAGTAATGATATCCGGTACTGCAACAGTCAAAGGGGGTGTATACCTATTCAGTTCTCGATGATCAACAGTCATGCTCCAAGAATTATCACTCTTACGCACGGGCCAAACGGGATTATTCCAAGCAGAAGTAACCGGAGTTATAACTCCTGCATCCACCAAATCCTGAATAGTGGTACTAATCTCTTCATGACCACCTGGGATACGATACTGCTTCTGACAAACCACTTTTGTCGCCTGGGGAATCTTTATGGGGGCCATTCTTAAACGACCAACCCGTACAGGTCTGGATGATATATAATGTTTAGTTCCAAATTGATAACATCCATCATCCAAATGCAAAGTCATTCCTTTCAAAATGTCAATTCCAATTATGTACTCTAAGAGTGGCACGACTAATACCGAGTATTCTTTTCTAGGAATTCTACCTATTCTCATTTCAAGTGTAGTTTGTACTGCGGGAGTTTCCTTTCCACCTAAACCAGTAATTGTAAAAAATTGGCCTTTAAATTTCTTTGATTTTCCATGAATAAGAGTGGCCTCCGCTCCTGTATCTACCAATGCTCGGGCCCTTTGGATATTACGATGTCTCCAAAAAATTTCAATATCAACATAGGGTCTATTATCTCGGTGAGCCCATCTATGTACGGGAGCTTGACCTACTTCCTAGTCATTTTTACTGCGTTCTGTCAACCAAGACAAATCAGGATAAATGTTCTCACGTTTCTCCGGTATCAATATGTCATGTTCATATCCATCTCTATTACGAAATGGATTCCTGTCCTCTGTATTGTACTGCGAATTTCGATCGGAAAATCTGTGTCGATCCTCCCTCCTCCTCAACTCAGGGGACTGATCCCTTTCATCTCTACGTTTGCTGTTAACATAATCATCTCTCCCCCTTTCTCTTTCCCCCTCTCGCTCTCTCTCTCTTCCACGACGAGGGGACGCATCACGTACAGAACGTCGATCATCACGACGATCAGAACGCACACGACGGTTGTCATCACCGCTGTCATCAGAATAATCACGATCGCACTCATTCGTCCGCACACGCCGGGCACCCTCCTTCCGGTCCAAACCGCGTTTGCGAAACAAGTCCCACAAACGAGGAGTAGTTTCACCATCAATATCCTCCTTCCTCACACCATCAGCCAAGAGTGCAAGAAACATGTCACGTCTAGTAAGCTTATTGTCTCCAGGACTACGAGTGTCAGGCCGGGACTGTCGTTCAGGTTTAAACCAATCACCCAACTCACCGAGCTGGCGTACAGATTCCAGTACCATAGACAACGCGTTACCAGTCTGATTGATCAATAAAGTCATCATGACCTGCTTATAAGCAACCGGGGAAGAACAAATAATACGATTCCGCACAGAAGACGTCAGCAAACCATCAAGCAATCTGTCAGCAGTATTCAGAAAAATCGCAGTTTTCATCACCTCCTCTTTGAGACGTTGTGCAGCATCGCGCAATGTATACCACGGCTTGTCATTCACAGGCCAATCAGATTCAGTAGGGTACTTTTGATTACAACCCTCAGTCGCCAACTGAAGCAAACTTATCTGACCAGCACCATTATAATTACGAAAATGATCTTGAACAGTAGAATCCGAACTCAAGGAACAAAACTTCAAAGAATCGCCAGCATCCAACATAATGCCAGCAGCGCCCAGTTCATAAAGGCGCACCATCCACGTAAGCAAGGTCTCACCTGCTCGCTGTCGAAATCGCTGTAAAATATCACTAATTTCCTGTTGAGTAAAATCCTCCAAAGAGTCCAAAGGAATACCGTTCGGATTACCGGGAGCCTGCTGCAGCTTCCTACGAAAAACAGGATGCACAGAGACCGCAGGAAAAGCATCACAAGGAGCCCGATCAGTAAACTTAGGGGAACAATCCGTATGAGAAGTATCAACACAATGCAAAGAGCGATCGTAGTCGCGGGACTCAACATCTGTAGCACAAGAAGCAGATTTAAAAGCCTGTCCGGAGCGAGAAGACTCGCGATTGTTAGACTCCTCATCCGAGGAACGAGAATCACTCGAGTTCCAGATATTACCATCCCATTCATCAGGATTCCAATCCAGTCCGGCTTTCGCCACGACCAGACGCACTTTCCGTTTAGAAACGCGACCACGACGATTCTTGTATTTATATCGTGCAATCCGAACAGCCGCCCTTTCAGTGATAGTCTGATACGTTTCAAGTTTGTCGGCAAGCAATTTATTTTGACACCGCAACAAAGTATGAGCATTTTGAATTTCAACAAACTTCCGTTCCATTTCCTCATACTCCTTCTGCAATTTCGACAACCTCTCATGTACAAGCCTGTACGCAGACAAAACAATCCAACCTCTGCGCCCTAAAATAGGAAGTTCTTCACCCTTCGCCACTGGCGCCTTCTGCAAACAGGAAATCACATCAGCCGGCTCCGCCAGCTCCAGACAAGAATTCCAATTTTCACTCAAACCAGTAGAATCAGCCCACTCGTGGGCCAAGGCCTCATAAGGCGTTGAATCCCAGCCGGGAATATCAACAGGCAACTTAAAAACAGATTTCGACTTTCTCAAAAACATCTTGAAGAAAAAAACTATACACAATTATATACAAAAATATACAAACGAAACCACGTACGCGCCGAGAACAAAACCAAAAAAAAACAACCACGAAGCACACAGGTTTCGTAAACGGTTCGTGACGCCAAATGTTCTGCCTGGTTTTTCTGATTAGATAGGACCAGCTCACCAGAGCATCACCAACTCAGCCAGAACGTTACCACCTCCCCCTCCCTAGGGCCTATTTACAATAGGTAACAACATATATCTACCACCTAAGGACAGGGAATTCCTAAGATACATACCCAAACCTCGTATAATATCAGCAATCGGTGGCCTCGCGGTCCCATACGAACCCAGACAACCTACCCAGACGGCAGCATCAGCGGCGATCTCCCGGTCCTATACGAACCCAGACAACCTACCCAGATAGCGGCAGCAATATCGGCGATCTTGCGGTCCCAGACGAACCCAGACAACCTACCCAGACGGCAGCAATAGCGGCGATCTCGTGGTCCCATACGAACCCAGACAACCTACCCAGATGGCGGCAGCAATATCGGCGATCTCGCGGTCCCAGACGAACCCAGACAACCTACCCAGACGGCAGCAGCAATATCGGCGATCTCGCGGTCCCATACGAACCCAGACAACCTACCCAGACGGCAGCAGCAATATCGGCGATCTCGCGGTCCCAGACGAACCCAGACAACCTACCCAGACGGCAGCATCAGCGGCGATCTCGCGGTCCCATACGAACCCAGACAACCTACCCAGACGGCAGCATCAGCGGCGATCTCGCGGTCCCAGACGAACCCAGACAACCTACCCAGACGGCAGCATCAGCGGCGATCTCGCGGTCCCAGACGAACCCAGACAACCTACCCAGACGGCAGCATCAGCGGCGATCTCGCGGTCCCATACGAACCCAGACAACCTACCCAGATGGCGGCAGCAATATCGGCGATCTCGCGGTCCCAGACGAACCCAGACAACCTACCCAGACGGCAGCAGCTTATCCTATGATTACCATTACATAAAGGGATCAATCTCACTATTCATCAGGGGTATAGAACTATAGTATTACCGATCACACAACGGTTGCCAATTTGGATAATGTACAACTCATTCTCTAATTCAAGGGGCTCCTCTCTCCCTTATTCAGTTACCACTTACCTGATCAGGGTTAGCATCTGTTCACATAGTTGCATCTGACTAGAAGAATAGGTTACCCTCTCATACAAGAATACGAAGCACATGTCGGTTCACAAAGAACTGGGGTACTTTATTTCTCATTACAATAAACAATCATATAACACCACACTACAACACATAACCTGCAAAGAAAAGTGAAAGATTAGGCTGTGCACTCTAGTAAGAAAGGGTCGACATCACCTTATTAATATGAAGTCTGCGCTCAGCAGTCATCTAGGTTCCCTTCTCGTCTGTGGCTTGGCTCGTCTTGAAGTCACACCTCCGCAATCACAGGTACACGTCTGCACCGCTATGCGCTGTTCCCTTCACCTTTCTCCAAGTCACTGGAACCTTCCTCTCATCGGCT
Source organism: Lissotriton helveticus (assembly GCF_964261635.1). Lineage (NCBI taxonomy): Eukaryota > Metazoa > Chordata > Amphibia > Caudata > Salamandridae > Lissotriton > Lissotriton helveticus. Next base: position 1,885,886,838 of record NC_136059.1, on the reverse strand, counting down.
ACTCTCTCTTCCCTGGCTGTTCTACTAAGAGAGTATCTGTTTCTCGATTCTTCTCCGCCTTTGGAATGGCGCTTGTCTTCCCTGGAATAAGTAATAGCTTTGCTGCTAACGGCTAGATGCCGCCTACGGACTAACTCACTAACTGTCTCGGGCTTTCACTAATATAGAAGCGTGTCTCCTCATGGAAAATTCCGGCCAGTACCCTGCCGCCCACCAAATTCTTGTACCTCCCCGTACCAAGGACACGTTCCCAGCCGGCCGGCCTGATGTTGTGTCTTCGGTATGAAGAAAAATACAATCCTTCGACAAGGGCCGGCCTGAACCGGTTCTCTCCAAGCGAACAACACCTCATAACTAAAACATTACACTTGACCTAGAAGCATCCCAAGCTGCCGGAGCAGAAGGAAAGATGGAGTCTCTCCCGTTTGAGGCCTACCAGGCCCGAATTCAGCATAACTCCATGGAAAGTATAATAATACCCTCACTAAAGGACGGATTATCCCTAATACTAATGAATCTATCCCCTAGCCTATGTGTATGAGCCATAATCTAAGGAGGAGAATACAGAATTATAGCAAAGTGCCTTGTAAATAGGCTCTATTCACTACTCTAGCCCTTACACTGGAATGATAAGAGACTGAAGTCACCTTCAATCACCTTTCCTCAAAAGAGGGCCGGGAAAATCGAGCAGAACACCCGCTTACAAATAATCCAGGAAAATATCCCAGGATGCTGGAGAACACCAACGATCAAAGAACCACCACTACTCCTACTAATGCAGCTGACATCATAGACACTCTCCACAGGGTCCAATCTCCAGCGCCATCTTGCCGGTTGTAACTGGTGAGTCCTTTTTCCACTCATCACCAATGCAAGGTTCCAATTGAATGATGAACAGACACAGTTGGATATCTTAAGGTAAGTTTTATTCTCCAATTACAATCATGCAACCAGAAGGGCTGCCAGGAAAGAAGCAACTGTCCCCCACTTCAAATAATACAATTCCCCACCACCTACATTCTACATTCCACACAGACCCAACACCTTTATTTGCTGCTAGACAAGGAAAAGGCTCAAACAGCACACCAAACTGTGGTAAAAAATATGTCAATTCTAGACAATGCTAGACATCCATTAGGGAAACACGAACCACAACCATTAGATGAGGATTCCTGCATCCAATAGGAACAGTGTCCATTCTTGTCTTTTCCTAGTCTAGTGTCTTATGCACCTTGTGTGCGTGTCCATTCTTGTCTTTTCCTAGTCTAGTGTCTTATGCACCCTGTGTGCTAAATAACACTTCTGGTGGTAAGTGTGTATCAGGCTATCTAAGCACCTGTTTTTACTAATTACGAATATACACAATTCACGTATTATATATATATCAGAGAATTACCAACGAATGTGCGGACGTTTCTCCTGTGTAGGGGAGCACTACCACCGACTGTTTTGCAACTAAATACCTTTATTTGCTGCTTTTGCTGGATGAAGGAGCTCCTATTGTCCTCAAAGCACCCAAGGTATTTGTACTTATTTTAATTTCAAATGGTTAACCATTTAAGCTACAGGTGCCTAGTCTTTCCTATGTTTCATTAAGGTTTTTTAATGTTATTTTTTTATTTATGAGGTTTTTAACAAACAGAACAAAGATCGTAGGTGGTGGTTCCTACACTGGGGTCCGTGGACCCCCAGGGGTCCTTGACACATTCCCAAGGGGTCTGCAGGCAGCAGTTTTAAAAGCACTGCAAAGTTCCTTGTATAATCAGCAGTTTTTGGGCAGAAATAAATGTGTCAAGATAACTCTGGTGATTAATGTACCTGCTGGAGAGAGATGAGGGTTTTGTCCAGTGGCGGCTTTAACTCATCTAAAGAAGTGCAGAGGGTCATTATGCCTGCTGCGAAGAATGTCTACCATGCATTTCTTAAAAAGCAGTATTTTGTTGTGTGCATAGCTCCGTGGGTTCCTGCTTTTGCCATAGAGATTCTTTAGTTATTGTGTAGTTCACAAGTTCCAATCATAATCCAGCAGAGTGAGCTATGAACTGCCATTAAAGAGCTGCATGCAAACTGCATGGTACAAGTTAGTGAGTCATGCTTTTTCCCAGTCTTTCATTATTCCAATGCTGCTAAAAAGGTTTGTTTAGTTAGAAATAAATCATTATAATTAAAGTCAACGCTAATCCCTGTTTTATGTTCTGAATCCCTAGTTTGTGGTTCTCTAGACCAAGTACTCTAAAAAAAAAGCCTACCAGTATTGAAGACAAGTGAATCCTACACCTTGTAGTCCCCTTTGCCTTATGTAACATTTTCTATTAACTGATTTACGCACGTATGATTCATTGTCTCTGTATGTGTGCTCTGTCACCCTATAGTGGTATGAGAGGTGGCATAAAATAAATTAAATATATGTGACAGTGGGGCTATGGAGAAATGAGAGGCACTGTTGGAGGGTAGTTGTGAGGAAATCATTGAAGATTGTCAATCATTGAAGATTGCCAAAAGATTGTTGCATCCTGGTGCATAATAAAGTCATTATTTACTATGCTTTAAAAGCTAATACAATTAAATATATAATGACAAATGTGTTGTAAAATGCACCATTTCCCCCCATATTCTCTTGGTCCGAGCCCCACATTGCCCCCATTGTAGTGGTCAGGCTCACTCGCTGCACTTGGTGTGCACTGTACGGAGACTGGTGTGGCAACATTTGCCAGAGCAGCTTTAGCTTTCCAATCCAGCCTTGGCAGGAGCAGGAGCCTTAGGCAGCAAAATAAAACCAAACAATAAAAAGTTAGTTGCGAGAATCAGCACCGACCTTCCCATCAATATTTTTTGATTGCTGCTAATATTTTTTAATATAGAAATACTAAAATCTTTTGTAATTCAAGTCTAGTCTTTGTTTGATGTGCACACATGCGTGTTTATTTTTTTTGAATTACAGTTTTAATGTTTGACATGTAATTTCACAAATTGCATGGCTTTCCCCGGCTTCAAGTAGTGACTCAATGGGGGTGCTCAGGAGGAAAAAGTTTGGGAACCACTGTCGTAGGCAATATCAAGTCCATCTACCATTATACATCATTCAGGCAATAATTACATATAGCACAGCACTCAGCAATATGTAGGTGATGACATATACCTGTTATATGTACAGCAATTATGCATCAGCTTGAAGGAGGTCTGGGTGTTCACGTAAGTAGTTAGTAAGGGGTTCCCAGAAGTTAGAAGGTTAGGCAGCTGTGCGCAGTTCCTCCGTATATAGCATAAAATTGTCTTTACAATAGATGGAATCTAATATCCAGTGAGTTACGGTAGGTGCATTCCTGCTGTCCCAATGTATGGCTACTCTTCGTTTTCCAGGAGTAGCATTATGGCGGTTAGCTTTTCCTTGGCAGATTTCGACTGCATTAAATGACCCAACAAACATAGTTGTAGTGTACAGTCTAGTTGACAATTCAGAATCGCACTTAATAGCTGGACCACCCGCTCCCAGTAGAGTTTCACTTTATCACATTGCCACCCTAGATGTATAAATTCGGCTTGGTCTGCCCTGCAGCATTTACATTTTGCATCCTCACGCAATCCGTGTTTGTGTAAATGATATGGAGTGTGGTAAGTTTGGTCTAAGTATTTGTAATGTATTATACGTACATTTCCATTGTGCGTGAGGCCCGCCAGTCCTCCGCAGTGAGAGGTGTATCAAATATCAGGTTCCATTTGTCGTGTGCTTTTTGTGTGTCCGCGCCGATTTCTCCCTGCAGGGCCCTATAGAGTTTTGCCACTATTTGAGCATTGCTAGGAGCGGTTATTAATAACTGTATCATCTCCAAAGTAGGGAGTTCATCTGAAAATGTGAGATAGAGTTCCTGAATTACTGCGCATAGTCTGTGGCAAGCAAATTTGAATAAGAGTGTTCTATTGCTTACAAATGTCAGGTCAGACGGTGTTAGAAATGTTTAGTTTAGATACATGTCTCCCATTACCGCAATGCCAATGTGTTCCAATAGTCCCATGGTACCCTTCTCCTGTGCAACCAATAAGGCAGGATATTGTGCTAGGGGTAGACTTGGTGCATACAGTGGGGTTTTGTCTGTAATCTGGCTAATATGTTTCCATGCCCAGGATGTGGTGCACACTGTGTTAATTTCGTGTTTAGTCAAGTGGGGTCGTCTATGCGGTAATATATGTGCCAATTTAATGGGGTGAGTGTCCCCGTCTTCTACTGCTAGATGTGGCATATTCTGCACTGGATGAAACCAATAATAGGCATATTGTGCTTGGGTGCATAAATAATATAAGTAGAAGAGATCAGGGACCGCAAAGCCACCAGAGTCTTATGGTAGGGTCATTGTGTGCAGACGTATCCGTACTTGCTTGCGAGCCCATATTAGTTTGTTCAAATTAGTGCGTAAGCGGTTGAAGACGGGGGTCGTGGCGGTATGGGAATGTTGGTGAAAAGATATAGTAGTTTGGGTAGGATCACCATTTTTTACAAGAGATATCCTATCCGCTAGGGATAGAGGTAAAGTAATCCACCGGCCTATTTGTGTTTCTATCTTGTCAATCGCTGTACCATAGTTACTCTGAAGCACTAGCTCAGAGTTGCGGTGAATCCATATACCTAGATATTTTATAGGTTCCTTCTGCCAAACTAGTGGAAAGTCCATTTGCAGTGGTTTCCTATTTGCTGTCGGTGGTATCACTGCCGCCTTGGACCAATTTATTTGTAGACCGGGTTGTCATCCAAATTGTATGTAATCCCTAATTATTGGTGATAGGTTGACGTTAGGATCTCTAATATACAGTACGATATCATCTGCATACAATGATATGCCAATAGGGCGTAAGTTACATTGCAGAGCTGTATGTGCATATTACTGACGTATTTTACAAGCTAGGGGTTTAAAAGCAATCGCAAACAGCAGAGGAGATAGCGGGCAACGCTGGTGCGTTCCTCTCTGTATCGGTATCACGCTCGATATATGTCTATTGACTTTTATTCGAGCAATGGGTTCCAAGTAAAGAAGTTTGATCCAATTTATTAACATAGGCGGGAGACCTATTCGCTGAAGAACAGTAAATAGGTAGACCAATTCAACTAAGTCGAAGGCCTTGGCTGCGTCTAATAGCACCGCCACATCCTCCAGCTCCGGGTTTAGGTGATGTAATAGAGTGAATATCGTACGCAGATGATGCGCTGTGGATCTGGACGGTATGAATCCAGATTGATCCGGTAATATTATGGCTGTCATGAGCGACTGCAGTCTAGTCGCAATGATCTTGCCCAGTAGTTTTGCATCCGTATTAATCAGGGAGAGGGGCCTATAAGACTCAGATACTTCTGGGTGTTTGTCCAGTTTTAGCCAATGCAACTTTCAGTGCTTTGCGTAATGTTGGGGGAAGAATGTTGGTATTATATGCTTTGTCATACATTTCTAATAAGTAGGGTCTAAGTAATTCAGAGTATGCTCTGTAAAATTCCCCAGTGTAGTCATCGAGCCCTGGTATTTTGCCATTTGGCAGCGTCTTTATAGCTTTGTGCACTTCTTCTAGGGTGATCGGTTGAGTCAGGAATAATTATCCATAAATGTTTTCAGGATGCCTGCCGTGTCAGTGTGCTCTATGTTGGTGTCATTCACGGATCACTGACATAATATAGAATGACAAAATATAGACTTACCAAAATATAGTCACCAAAATATAGAATGCCAAAATATCTAATTCCTATCTACAAACAGGTAAGTACAAAAATATTGAATCCAAAATATAGTCTGTAAAAAATATAGTCAGTCAAAACATCAATTTTTTTTAAATGTCTTAAAAGTAATTTAAAATTATTGAAATAATAAATATAATTAACTAAAACATACTTAAAAATACTCAAATAACCTTAAAATTAAGATATAATTAATTTAAATTATTAATAAAAAATGTACAATATTTTACCGTAGGATAGCAGGAGGGTAACATTTAATATTACCACTCCAGTGAGTGCAACAGTAGGGAAACCGTTGGATAGCGTAGGGGTAAAAAATACTATTCCCACTCCAGTGAGTGCAACAGTAGGGAAAGCGTTGGATAGCGTAGGGGTAAAAAATACTATTCCCACTCCAGAGAGTGCAACAGTAGGGAAAGCTTTGGATAGCGTAGGGGTAAAAATTACTATTCCCACTCCAGAGAGTGCAACAGTAGGGAAAGCGTTGGATAGCGTAGGGGTAAAAAATACTATTCCCACTCCAGTGAGTGCAACAGTAGGGAAAGCGTTGGATAGCGTAAGGGTAAAATTTACTATTCCCACTCCAGAGAGTGCAACAGTAGGGAAAGCGTTGGATAGCGGGAGGGTAAAAAATACTATTCCCACTCCAGTGAGTGCAACAGTAGGGAAAGCGTTGGTTAGCGTAGGGGTAAAAATTACTATTCCCACTCCAGAGAGTGCAACAGTAGGGAAAGTGTTGGATAGCATAGGGGTAAAAAATACTATTCCTACTCCAGTGAGTGCAACAGTAGGGAAAGCGTTGGATAGCATAAGGGTAAAAATTACTATTCCCACTCCAGAGAGTGCAACAGTAGGGAAAGCGTTGGATAGCGGGAGGGTAAAAATGACTATTCCAACTCCAGAGCGTGCAACAGTAGGGAAAGCGTTGGATAGCATAGGGGTAAAAATTACTATTCCCACTCCAGAGAGTGCAACAGTAGGGAAAGCGTTGGATAGTGTAGGGGTAAAAAATACTATTCCCACTCCAGAGAGTGCAACAGTAGGGAAAGCGTTGGATAGCGGGAGTGTGAAAATTACTATTCCCACTCCAGATAGTGCAACAGTAGGGAAAGCGTTGGATAGCGTAGGGGTAAAAAATACTATTCCCACTCCAGAGAGTGCAAAAGTAGGGAAAGCGTTGGATAGCGGGAGGGTGAAAATTACTATTCCCACTCCAGTGAGTTTAACAGTAGGGAAAGTAATGATTTAATATATTATTAAAAATAAATTAAATATCAATACCAATAAAACATTAATTGAAATTAATAACCAATTTAATATTATGTAATAATTAATTAGAAATACAACTACATATTAGTTATTAAAAATTAATAACCTATTCATAATTATTCAACAACTAATTAATTTTCAATAACAAAAACTAATTAATAATAAAAATTCATACCAATTAAAAATTAACTGTAAATTAATTATCAATACACAAAAAGTACTTTTAATATGTAATTAATTACAATTACATTACTTCCCACCCTATTCCCCTATAAACCCACATCCCTCTACAGAAAATACATTCATACAATTATCATAATTATCAAATATTTAATTAATACAAAATAATTACCAATTAAAAAAATGAATTGCCAATTAATACAAATTAATTACCAATTAAAAATTAATTAACAATACATTTAAAATCAATACCAATAAATGAAAAAAATGATTTACTTAATTACAATTAAATTACTTCCCACCCTATTCCCCTATAAACCCACAACCCGCTACAGAAAATAAATTTAGAAAATTAACATAATTAACAATTCATCAATTAATACAAATTAATTGGCAATTAATAAAAATTAATTACCAATTAAAAAATAACAATAAATTCAAAATGAATACCAATAAATAAATACAAATATTTAATTAATTACAATTAAATTACTTCCCACCCTATTCCCCTATAAACCCACAACCCGCTACAGAACTAGAAAGCAAAATTTAATTAAAAATTATTAATAATTGCTAAAAATTAATATTTAATTTAATATAATTCAATTACTTCCCACCCTATTCCCCTATAAAACCACAACCCGCTACAGAATTAAACATACATTACAAAAATTAATATACACTTTTCACACATATACTAACATACAAAACACTTTTAAAAAAATTGATATTATTAAAAAATCAATATATTTAATGCCTATATTGTATACTTCGATATTTTGACTTCTATATTTTGAAAATCGATATTACTTACCTTAAATTCGATATTTTTAACCACTATATTGTGTCCATTCGATATTTTGTCCATTCTATATTTTTACTTCGATATTATGTCCATTCTATATTTTGGAATTGATATTATGACTGTTTACCGTCATCCACCATACCTGTTGGTTGTTCTATACGTATTTTCTGCGCAAGTATGCAGGCCTGGTCTACCTCCCTCACCCATCCTGCGTGCTGTGTGGCGTTTTGCTATATATTTCACTTCATCAGCTGTTAGCGCATTGTAAGTGCTTATTTTGTCCCTTATAGCACCTAATGTATCTGCACTGTGCATGTCGTCATATTCTGCTTCTAATCTTTTGATGCGCTGTGCACATTGAGCGAGTTGGGCACTGATATATCTAAGGTTTCCCACAGTTGTGCTGCAAAAGGAGTCACATCATTTGACATCTTTTGTTACACCCAATGGGGTATACAGATTTAAGCAGATGCCCTTTTGATTGGTTTCAGCCTCATCTGTGTTTCAGTGTGTAATCAATGCCATGTTCAAGGGAATATGTAATGTGAGTTGTTTCCAAGCATGAGATCAATGTACCCCCTAACTTCAGTGGGGGCATGTATATAAAGCACAGGGCTTAAGGTATTGCAAAACTTTCTTGGAGCTAAAGGCACTCTAAAAGGTCTTTAGAAAATGCTAGAACTGAACAATCAAGATATGTTTTAAACCAATTTCTTTATTCTAAACTGGCCTATTTCCCTCATTCATGTGGGACCAGTGCTGAAGCTCAAAGCATGAGTTCTTAAGTCACAATGAATTTTATTTGTATAAAACATGTCCTGCAGTCAGGCAATGTTAAGTATGGAAAGAAAAACTCAGCCCCTTTCTTCAATATGAAATTCCAGAAAGTAGAAGATTGTTTTATACTGCTGGGGTGCCTTAGTATTTATCTCATTACAGTACCTTTGATTAAAAAATAAAAAAAACGATTCTCAAGTGTGCAAATCATTCACAATATTGCTAAAGAGAGACATTTTTGTTCACATGCCACTGGCAAGAGAAAAGATTGTACAATCATTAATAGTTGAAGAAATTTGAGTAAAGAGGAATTCAGACTGAGCTTTGTGGATAGATTCACAAAAACGTTAGTGCATGTTTATAGGTCTTTTTAGCAGTAACATCATAATTCTTCCTCCACCTTCTCTATAACTGTTTACAGAAACGTCTCAATTTTCTAATCATGCATATGATAAGCGATTTTTTGGTATTCCCAGTAAAGGGGAAGAAGGTTTTATTTTAGAGGACCATTCTTTGAAAGCAGTAACACCCATTGCTGTATTTCCAGTAAGTGTTGGCTTGGATGATGATAAAGCTTTCAACAATGTTATATCAAGCACAATAATTTTTGGACATACTTTGATTAAGCTCCTGATCTCCTTGAGAAAGCAATTTGAAAGGGAAATGGATAATGACCTGATCAGATAAGTTGGTCAAGTTTGCCCAATTGGAGATTAGTATAACAGGAGAACAATATATCTCGGGTGACCTGCCATATGGGTTGGTCCTTGAACCAATTGCTTGAGATTTAAATGTAGGAGCACCTCCTTTAACTAACAGGCAGCTTTACAGGTGGGGTCTTTTGCATGGACATTGAAATCTCCAAGAACAGTGAAGTTCAAATATTGAATATAGAAAGGTGTTAAAGAATTAGCCAATGCTTTCACAAAACTAGCTTGATATTCTGGTGGACGATATGTCAGTGTCCTTGAGACTGAACAGTTGGAAGTAATTTTGTGCAAACACATCTTGCATCCTCCTGGACTGACCAGTCTATGCATCTACATGCCAGAGATATTATCAGGTTTCAGTTTTTTCTGGCACATAGTTATCAGGCCATCTCTTTTCACTCAGTTATATTGTATGTTGTAACCCTTTTTTATCTCTTGAAAGGACTGTACATGTTACAGGGCCATAGGCACTCTGACAGTATCCAACTACTTCTCTGACTCTGAGGAATCTGGAAATCCAGGCGAAGAATGGACAGAAGTGCCTGTTGGAAAACAAGTACTGAACGGAAAGACACCGGCTTAAAAACCAGAGGCAACGGAGATCATGAAGCTTTTAATTTGCATTAGTTCGAAATCTACGAGTTAAGCTGAAAGAGAAATGGCATTGCTCCCTGAGATTCAGACACTTGCCTTTTTACTGACCATTCACTTGAAATCAATGCATAATATAACATCGTTCCTACCTACCTTACTGTAGGGGAATATCAGCTGTGAAAATGTGGGTTGAAATATCTTGATTAGTGCAATGCACACAATCATGGGGGTGTTAACATTTCAGTTGAGTCACCTATCTCTGCTGCAATTTTTATTTGTGAAGCGTGCAAACTTGGGCCTGTGACTCTTCAGTTAGGCCATATAATGAATTACTGTGTATTGTAGGGAAAAGTGTAAAACTCCATGTATGCTGTACTGATTAATACCCGGGACGCACTGGAATTCCATAAGAACAAACATGTCCCTTACACTGCTACTAAAGTCTTGCACTTGGCACTGTCTAGTAAGTTGATTACTCCATGTGAATGAAGTCAGCAGATGCAGTTCCAAAACAACTGTCGATCATTTCAGGAACGTGCCCCTCCACCAGTTCTGTAAACAAGTGTACAAACATATGAACAACACAACTGTGGCTGACCAAGGTTTCGCACTTAAATTTCAGTATCGGATAGTCAGTATGACACTGTGCACAAAAAACATCCGGAGCTAGCCACAAAAACGCTCCACTGTCAAGACAGATACCAAATCCTATGAGAAAGGATGGTGTACCAGAATTAGCAGTCCAAGGAAGCTGTCGTATTTTGAAAAAGTCCTCTATTATTTTCAATCTTTAAAAAGGCCTCAGCCAACGCGTTTCGTTCCCATATGAACTTCGTCCGGGCTAGAAGGTAACTTGGAGACACATAAGGCAGCCAAGCGAGATATATAGGTCGAAACCTCCACGTTATCAATAAGTCAGATTCTGAAGATGAATAGATGAGACGTGTTTAAGTAGGGTTTCTAATGCCAATAAGCGTCACCGGGCAGGAGTCTTCATGGTCCAAACATGAGAGAAGCACAAACGTAATTGTATATCAGTATAAGCAAGGAGATGAACCAAAATTCGTTGGTATGTCAGATGCTAGACCACTAAATAGTATCAGAACTATTTGAAATCGATGACCACCTCTCAAAAAATTAGCTATGGCCCATAGAGTTCTGAAAACCGAGTGTACACAGAAACTAGGGGTAGAAACTGCAATTGAGTACAATAACCGTGGGATAGGGCATATATAAACCTGTACCATCAGTAATTATCTCCCCATATAGGTTTGTGTTTTCCATAGGTCCTGAATCCGTGTCTCCAAACCCGCTGCTTTTTTCCCCCGCAGTTATTGTAGTCAATTGCAGTTTCTACCCCCAGTTTCTGAGTGCTAAGGCCTGAGTCACTCCATGAATACTTGGGTACTAACTGAATGATTAGAGTACTGCAAGGAGAGTGCCAAGGTGACTGCATACATTCTACACATTTCACTACTGCACTCTAGTGTGAATGCCTGACTCATTCTGCGAATGCATAAGCAATGACTGGGTTCAAATACTACTGAAATTTGACAACAGGACAGCTTTTTAAAAATGTAAAAATGTAAATGTTGTATTTGTAAAGCGCACGGATGCCCACGCGACGGGGCGTCCCGACGCTGCACTCATACCGCTGTGCAACCCTTCCTGGCTTTTCCATGTGAAATGTCCACTCCTGGGCAGCCCCAAGGTGAAGCCAGTCTTCCAAGCACTGCAGGGGCCGTTGTGGAGATTGAGCAAGCTATTGCCCAGAGCCACAGAGTGGGACCCATGATTAGATTAGGCACTGAGGCGAGAATTATCAGGTCCGGGAGATTGAGTCCAAGAGCCGCCGAGGCGGGAATTGACCCTGGTCCCGGGCCAGACCTCTGCATCAGGGTCTGCCGCTCTAACCATTGAGCCACGCTTCTCCACTTTTTAAGCACTTATGTGTCTGCAAAGACATGAAGTAACCACATGCTTCTGTCACAATGGTTGCACAAGTGCACACAGACTTACAGTGTGATTCTAGACAAGTAAGACTATTCCCTGACTTTAGCAGGAGAAACTCACTAGTCTGGAAGGGGTAAGGTGACTGCATACATTCTACACATTTCACTACTGCACTCTAGTGTGAATGCCTGACTCATTCTGCGAATGCATAAGCAATCACTGGATTCAAATACTACTGAAATGTGACAAGAGGACAGCTTTTTAAGCACTTATGTGTCTGCAAAGACATGAAGTAACCACATGCTTTTCCCACAATTGTTGCACAATTGCAAACAGACTCACAGTGTGATTCTAGACAAGCAAGACTATTCCCTGGACTTTAGCAGGAGAAACTCACTAGTCTGGAAGGGGTAAGGTGACTACATACATTCTACACATTTCACTACTGCACTCTAGTGTGAATGCCTGACTCATTCTGCGAATGCATTAGCAATCACTGGGTTTTAATACCACTGAAATTTGACAACAGGACAGCTTTTTAAGCACTTATGTGTCAGCAAAGACATGAAGTAACCACATGCTTCTGCCACAATGGTTGCACACGTGCACACAGACTCACAATGTGATTCTAGACAAGCAAGACTATTCCCTGGACTTTACCAGAAGAGACTCACTAGTGTGAAAGAGGTTAGGTGACTGCATACATTCTACACATTTCACAACAGCACTGCTACTGTGAATGCCTGACTCATTCTGTGAATGCATAAACAATAACTTGCTTCTAATACTACTGAAACTTAACAACAGAAAAGGTTTTTAATCAGTTATGTGTCAGCAAAGACATGAAGTAACCACATGCTTCTGTTATTATGTTTGCACAAGTGTACATAGACTCACAGTGTGAATCTAGACAAGCAAGACTATTCCCTAAACTTTAGCAGGAGAAACTCACTAGTCTGGAAGGGGTAAGGTGACTGCATACATTCTACGCATTTCACTACTGCACTCTAGTGTGAATGCCTGACTCATTCTGCGAATGCATAAGCAATGACTGGGTTCAAATACTACTGAAATTCGACAACAGGACAGCTTTTTAAGCACTTTTGTGTCTGCAAAGACATGAAGTAACCACATGCTTCTGCCACAATGGTTGCAGAAGTGCACACAGACGTACAGTGTGATTCTAGACAAGTAAGACTATTCCCTGGACTTTTAGCAGGAGAAACTCACTAGTCTGGAAGGGGTAAGGTGACTGCATACATTCTACACATTTCACTACTGCACTTTAGTGTCAATGCCTGACTCATTCTGCGAATGCATAAGCAATCACTGAGTTCAAAAACTACTGCAATTTGACAATAGGACAGCTTTTTAAGCACTTATGTGTCTGCAAAGACATGAAGTAACCACATGCTTTTGCCACAACTGTTGCACAAGTGCAAACAGACTCACAGTGTGATTCTAGACAAGCAAGACTATTCCCTGGACTTTAGCAGGAGAAACTCACCAGTCTGGAAGGGGTAAGGTGACTGCATACATTCTACACATTTCACTACTGCACTCTAGTGTGAATGCCTGACTCATTCTATGAATGCATAAGCAATCACTGGGTTTTAATACTACTGAAATTTGACAACAGGACAGCTTTTTAAGCACTTATGTGTCAGCAAAGACATGAAGTAACCACATACTTCTGCCACAATGGTTGCACAAGTGCACACAGACTCACAGTGTGATTCTAGACAAGCAAGACTATTCCCCAGACTTTAGCAGGAGAAACTCACTAGTCTGGAAGGGGTAAGGTGACTGCATACATTCTACACATTTCACTACTGCACTCTAGTGTGAATGCCTGACTCATTCTGCAAATGCTTAAGTAATCACTCAGTCTAATACTACTGAAATTTGACAACAGAATAGGTTTTTAAGAATTTATGTGTCAGTAAAGACATGAAGTAACCACATACTTCTGCCAGCATGGTTGCACAAGTACACACAGACTCACATTGTGATTCTAGACAAGCAAGATTATTCCCTGAACGTTAGCAGGAGAAACACAGTAGTCTAATTAAAAACAAAGGCACCACATACAACACCTCACAAATTAATAACTAACCTTTCAAATTGATTAGTAGATTAAGAAGTATCTGAATCACACACCAGATTTTCTTATACAGAATGTCTGTAGTGCACTGCTATTAGCAAAACCAAAAAATGGCAATCTTTCCTTCTCATTCTGCACACATATACATGTAAAAATCAAATCACATTGCTTCTCACTTTAATTCAAAAGCTAACACACATTTCTATTGGTTACACATTTTAACCCTTTCCAATTGACATAACTTCGAACCCTATCCCCATTCTGCTTAATGCCTGTTACCATAGTAACTGTTCATGGAACATTCAACTGAACACACAGGTCACAAGTTCAGCACACAATGTTGCAAATCCAAACAGCAAGTGTGCTTGACTTTTCAAAATGTCAGCTTATCCTATGTAATGTTCCTTTCAACCAGTTTTTATTAACCAATAAGAAACATGCTTTTAAAACACAGAAAAATGCACCATATTTTTTAGTCTACAATGTTCTCAAACAGCCAATCATTTATCTTCTTTTTTTAAAACTGCATCTTATCCACCATTTTAGAAAAATCTTACTTTTCAAACTGCCCGTTTCACATACAGACACCTTATGAGTGCATCCAGACCTCCCTTCAAGATGCTTAGAGTGTGGATTGTGAGACACAGCTATATTTTCTGGTTGAACAGGTATGCTGAAAGCAGAGCTATTGACAAAGATTTAGCTTTTCCAAATGTAGACATTAAATGAATTGGACAGAGAGGATTAAAGTAGCACCAATTGATGCCATTGGTTAAATCCTTTTTGCATCTCCAACACCCTGACCTCACAATTGTGCACTGTGGTGGCAATGACCTAGGCACTTTGACTGGGGTAGGTCTGGAAATGCTTATGAAGGACACCTTTGGAGAACTGCTGTCACTTTTCCCCCAAACTGCCTTTGTCTATTCTAACATATGCCAAAGACAGAAATTGAACTGGTCCAATCAATTTTGTCCACAGATTAAGAAAGCTAGGAAACATGTCAATAAAGCTGTTTCTGCTTGTCTCAGAGATTATAGGATGGGGTCCATTTACAACAACAATCTGCATTTTAATATGGATGGCATCTATAGGAGAGATGGTGTACATTTTACAGATGAGGGTAACAGAGTCTTCCTCAACAACTTCAGACTCTGCATCGATACTTACTTGTAGGTACCAACATCTCCCAATAAACACAAGGACTCTTTTTAGAGCCACCCAAGATGTAAACACATAAGCTTGATGTATATGAGTCACGCACCCAACGTGTTCACACCAGGGGGCCGTGCTGGGAGTCACGCACACAGCGTGTGCACACCAGGGAGCCTCACTGAGCCCCGTGCTGGTTGCGCAACTCCAAATTTTACCGTAATTCTTTTTCCTCCTATCACTAATTTATCCCCTGGGGCCTATATACAATGTTGGGGTCCGTGGGGGGAGCCCCAATGCCCTCACAGTCCCACCAGCTCCCCGCATCCTTCGGGAGCCGGCATTGCTTTTCCACATGGGGAGCTGCTAACATGGAACAACCGAAAAGCAATCGGGTTTGGATTTTGAAAGAGAGAACAGGTTCTCCTGCTCTCTTTTTCAAAATTCAAACCAAGTTTGCTATGGCAGGGTGGGAGCCATGAGGCTCCCACTCTACCATAGCAAACTGCAGTGTCTCGGTTGGTGGGCACCCGAGACACTGCAGGAGCCGGCCCTAGGGGAGGTGGTCCCCAGCGCCATCATTGGCTCCAGGAGGGGCTTAATACAAAGCCCCGGGTGTGGCGGTCCCTGGGGCTGCGGGGGACCGTGGGCACCCTGCAAATATGTAAATAAAGCCCCGGGGGTGGCGTTCCCCGGGGCCTTCGGGGAAGGCTGTGACCCTCCCCACAATTTTTTTTAGAAAGCCCTGTGGGGTGGCGGTCCCTGGGGCAGTGTGGGGGGATTGGGTCCCCCCACACATATTTTCAAATGCCCCCGGGACATGGCCCACCCGGGGGCTTTAATTAAACAAAGCGCGGTAGCCGGTGCTTTGTCTATTTTATTTCTCGGCAGGATCCGCGCACCCTGCATGAATTTTGTTGCTTTTTCTCTCCCAAAAACACTATTTTGGGGCCCTGGGGTTCCTTGTGGAATCCCCTAAGCAGGCCTAGGGGGTCAGGGTATTTCTGCCCTGCCCCCTTCTTGCTTTTTGCGCACTTGTTTTCCTAATTTCTTGTGCCTCGGTTCTACTGAGGCACAAGATGGCTGCCAACACATCATTGTTTGGAGTGTTGACAGCCAATTAACATGAAGCTCGTGATCGGAAGGGTGTGCGCAGGGTGTGCACAGGGTGCGCAGATCCACCACGGCCATAGATATCACTATCTTTATTCCTTAATTTCTCAAAAACGACTGAACGGATTTACACCATTTTTTAAAAAGGTCACTTTCTGAGCCAAATAGTACCTATTTGCCAAATTTGATGTAATTCCGTTCAGCAGTTTTTGCTATAACAGTGTCTAAATTTTCCTATGGGAAAATGATTTTTTCACCACTATTTTTTGAATTTCTCAGGAACTACTGAACGGCTTTACACCATTTAAAATAAAGGCACTTTCTGAACCAAGAGCTACCTTTTTGCAAAATTTGGTGTATTTCCGTTCAGCAGTTCTGGCTGTAGCCGTGTCTAAAATTTCCAATGGGAAATACCATCGGAAAAACACGTTTTGGGAACCCCTTTTTTCTTGGCCCCCGCTTGATGAATCACCCCGAAAGTTCCAGGATAGGAGCGGACCGGAGCTGGCCGTACGTTTTGAAAGTTTCGCGAAGATTCTTCAACCAGCGCCAAAGTTATTGCAAATAGAATGTTGCAGATTTCCTATGGAAAATAGGTCCTAACTATAACTACAGACTGGCGACTGCCAGTAGGTAATCTATATCTATATATAAAGACATGGGAGAGGGAGCACCGCGGACATATCCCAGCTGAATTACCTATATTGCATCTTGGTAGATATAGTTCATTGTTATTACTCGTTCGATTCAAAATTCATAAAGTTCAAGACCAGTGTCATTATTCTTCTCTCGCGTATCCCTAGACACGTGTTTCAGGCTTCTGCCATCATCAGTAGGGAAAATATCATTAGGTCGCCGGACATGCTGCCACAATCTTCTCAGGACCATCACCACTCCAAGGCATGCAGGCACTCCCTGTGCTCGTCAGCTCGCGGCTAACGGGAGCCATTTTACATAAAGACATGGGGGAGGGAGCACGCGGACATATCCCAGCTGAATTACCTCTATTGCATCTTGGTAGATATAGTTCATTGTTATTACTCATTCGATTCAAAATTCATAAAGTTCAAGACCAGTGTCATTATTCTTCTCTTGCGTATCCCTAGACACGTGTTTCAGGCTTCTGCCATCATCAGTAGGGAAAATATCATTAGGTCGCCGGACATGCTGCCACAATCTTCTCAGGACCATCACCACTCCAAGGCATGCAGGCACTCCCTATGCTCGTCAGCTCGCGGCTCACGGGAGCCATTTTACATAAAGACATGGGGGAGGGAGCACCGCGGACATATCCCAGCTGAATTACCTCTATTGCATCTTGGTAGATATAGTTCATTGTTATTACTCGTTCGATTCAAAATTCATAAAGTTCAAGACCAGTGTCATTATTCTTCTCTCGCGTATCCCTAGACACGTGTTTCAGGCTTCTGCCATCATCAGTAGGGACAATATCATTAGGTCGCCGGACATGCTGCCACAATCTTCTCAGGACCATCACCACTCCAAGGCATGCAGGCACTCCCTGTGCTCGTCAGCTCGCGGCTCACGGGAGCCATTTTACATAAAGACATGTGGGAGGGAGCACCGCGGACATATCCCAGCTGAATTACCTCTATTGCATCTTGGTAGATATAGTTCATTGTTATTACTTGTTCGATTCAAAATTCATAAAGTTCAAGACCAGTGTCATTATTCTTCTCTCGCGTATCCCTAGACACGTGTTTCAGGCTTCTGCCATCATCAGTAGGGAAAATATCATTAGGTCGCCGGACATGCTGCCACAATCTTCTCAGGACCATCACCACTCCAAGGCATGCAGGCACTCCCTATGCTCGTCAGCTCGCGGCTCACGGGAGCCATTTTACATAAAGACATGGGGGAGGGAGCACCGCGGACATATCCCAGCTGAATTACCTCTATTGCATCTTGGTAGATATAGTTCATTGTTATTACTCGTTCGATTCAAAATTCATAAAGTTCAAGACCAGTGTCATTATTCTTCTCTCGCGTATCCCTAGACACGTGTTTCAGGCTTCTGCCATCATCAGTAGGGACAATATCATTAGGTCGCCGGACATGCTGCCACAATCTTCTCAGGACCATCACCACTCCAAGGCATGCAGGCACTCCCTGTGCTCGTCAGCTCGCGGCTCACGGGAGCCATTTTACATAAAGACATGGGGGAGGGAGCACCGCGGACATATCCCAGCTGAATTACCTCTATTGCATCTTGGTAGATATAGTTCATTGTTATTACTCGTTCGATTCAAAATTCATAAAGTTCAAGACCAGTGTCATTATTATTCTCTCGCGTATCAATAGACACGTGTTTCAGGCTTCTGCCATCATCAGTAGGGAAAATATCATTAGGTCGCCGGACATGCTGCCACAATCTTCTCAGGACCATCACCACTCCAAGACATGCAGGCACTCCCTGTGCTCGTCAGCTCGCGGCTCACGGGAGCCATTTTACATAAAGACATGGGGGAGGGAGCACCGCGGACATATCCCAGCTGAATTACCTCTATTGCATCGTGGTAGATATAGTTCATTGTTATTACTCGTTCGATTCAAAATTCATAAAGTTCAAGACCAGTGTCATTATTCTTCTCTCGCGTATCCCTAGACACATGTTTCAGGCTTCTGCCATCATCAGTAGGGAAAATATCATTAGGTTGCCGGACATGCTGCCACAATCTTCTCAGGACCATCACCACTCCAAGGCATGCAGGCACTCCCTGTGCTCGTCAGCTCGCGGCTCACGGGAGCCATTTTACATAAAGACATGGGGGAGGGAGCACCGCAGACATATCCCAGCTGAATTACCTCTATTGCATCTTGGTAGATATAGTTAATTGTTATTACTCTTTTGATTCAAACTTCATAAAGTTCAAGACCAGTGTCATTATTCTTCTCTCGCGTATCCCTAGACACGTGTTTCAGGCTTCTGCCATCATCAGTAGGGAAAATATCATTAGGTCGCCGGACATGCTGCCACAATCTTCTCAGGACCATCACCACTCCAAGGCATGCAGGCACTCCCTGTGCTCGTCAGCTCGCGGCTCACGGGAGCCATTTTACATAAAGACATGGGGGAGGGAGCACCGCGGACATATCCCAGCTGAATTACCTCTATTGCATCTTGGTAGATATAGTTCGTTGTTATTACTCGTTCGATTCAAAATTCATAAAGTTCAAGACCAGTGTCATTATTCTTCTCTCGCGTATCCCTAGACACGTGTTTCAGGCTTCTGCCATCATCAGTAGGGAAAATATCATTAGGTCGCCGGACATGCTGCCACAATCTTCTCAGGACCATCACCACTCCAAGGCATGCAGGCACTCCCTGTGCTCGTCAGCTCGCGGCTCACGGGAGCCATTTTACATACAGACATGGGGGAGGGAGCACCGCAGACATATCCCAGCTGAATTACTTCTATTGCATCTTGGTAGATATAGTTCATTGTTATTACTCTTTCGATTCAAAATTCATAAAGTTCAAGACCAGTGTCATTATTCTTCTCTCGCGTATCCCTAGACACGTGTGTCAGGCTTCTGCCATCATCAGTAGGGAAAATATCATTAGGTCGCCGGACATGCTGCCACAATCTTCTCAGGACCATCACCACTCCAAGGCATGCAGGCACTCCCTGTGCTCGTCAGCTCGCGGCTCACGGGAGCCATTTTACATAAAGACATGTGGGAGGGATCACCGCGGACATATCCCAGCTGAATTACCTCTATTGCATCTTGGTAGATATAGTTCATTGTTATTACTTGTTCGATTCAAAATTCATAAAGTTCAAGACCAGTGTCATTATTCTTCTCTCGCGTATCCCTAGACACGTGTTTCAGGCTTCTGCCATCATCAGTAGGGAAAATATCATTAGGTCGCCGGACATGCTGCCACAATCTTCTCAGGACGATCACCACTAAAAAGGCATGCAGGCACTCCCTGTGCTCGTCAGCTCGCGGCTCACGGGAGCCATTTTACATAAAGACACGGGGAGGGAGCGCCGCGGACATATCCCAGCTGAATTACCTCTATTGCATCTTGGTAGATATAGTTCATTGTTATTACTCGTTCAATTGAAAATTCATCAAGTTCAAGACCAGTGTCATTATTCTTCTCTCTGGTATCCCTAGACACGTGTTTCAGGCTTCTGCCATCATCAGTAGGGAAATTATCATTAGGTCGCCGGATATGCTGCCACAATCTTCTCAGGACCATCACCACTCCAAGGCATGCAGGCACTCCCTGTGCTCGTCAGCTCGCGGCTCACGGGAGCCATTTTACATAAAGACATGGGGGAGGGAGCACCGCGGACATATCCCAGCTGAATTACCTCTATTGCATCTTGGTAGATATAGTTCATTGTTATTACTCGTTCGATTCAAAATTCATAAAGTTCAAGACCAGTGTCATTATTCTTCTCTTGCGTATCCCTAGACACGTGTTTCAGGCTTCTGCCATCATCAGTAGGGAAAATATCATTAGGTCGCCGGACATGCTGCCACAGTCTTCTCAGGACCATCACCACTCCAAGGCATGCAGGCACTCCCTGTGCTCGTCAGCTCGCGGCTCACGGGAGCCATTTTACATAAAGACATGGGGGAGGGAGCACCGCGGACATATCCCAGCTGAATTACCTCTATTGCATCTTGGTAGATATAGTTCATTGTTATTACTCGTTCGATTCAAAATTCATAAAGTTCAAGACCACTGTCATTATTCTTCTCTCGCGTATCCCTAGACACGTGTTTCAGGCTTCTGCCATCATCAGTAGGGAAAATATCATTAGGTCGCCGGACATGCTGCCACAATCTTCTCAGGACCATCACCACTCCAAGGCATGCAGGCACTCCCTGTGCTCGTCAGCTCGCGGCTCACGGGAGCCATTTTACATAAAGACATGGGGGAGGGAGCACCGCGGACATATCCCAGCTGAATTACCTCTATTGCATCTTGGTAGATATAGTTCATTGTTATTACTCGTTCGATTCAAAATTCATAAAGTTCAAGACCAGTGTCATTATTCTTCTCTTGCGTATCCCTAGACACGTGTTTCAGGCTTCTGCCATCATCAGTAGGGAAAATATCATTAGGTCGCCGGACATGCTGCCACAGTCTTCTCAGGACCATCACCACTCCAAGGCATGCAGGCACTCCCTGTGCTCGTCAGCTCGCGGCTCACGGGAGCCATTTTACATAAAGACATGGGGGAGGGAGCACCGCGGACATATCCCAGCTGAATTACCTCTATTGCATCTTGGTAGATAGAGTTCATTGTTATTACTCGTTCGATTCAAAATTCATAAAGTTCAAGACCAGTGTCATTATTCTTCTCTCGCGTATCCCTAGACACGTGTTTCAGGCTTCTGCCATCATCAGTAGGGAAAATATCATTAGGTCGCCGGACATGCTGCCACAATCTTCTCAGGACCATCACCACTCCAAGGCATGCAGGCACTCCCTGTGCTCGTCAGCTCGCGGCTCACGGGAGCCATTTTACATAAAGACATGGGGGAGGGAGCACAGCGGACATATCCCAGCTGAATTACCTCTATTGCATCTTGGTAGATATAGTTCATTGTTATTACTCGTTCGATTCAAAATTCATAAAGTTCAAGACCAGTGTCATTATTCTTCTCTCGCGTATCCCTAGACACGTGTTTCAGGCTTCTGCCATCATCAGTTGGGAAAATATCATTAGGTCGCCGGACATGCTTCCACAATCTTCTCAGGACTATCACCACTCCAAGGCATGCAGGCACTCCCTGTGCTCGTCAGCTCGCGGCTCACGGGAGCCATTTTACATAAAGACATGGGGGAGGGAGCACCGCGGACATATCCCAGCTGAATTACCTCTATTGCATCTTGGTAGATATAGTTCATTGTTATTACTCGTTCGATTCAAAATTCATAAAGTTCAAGACCAGTGTCATCATTCTTCTCTCGCGTATCCCTAGACACGTGTTTCAGGCTTCTGCCATCATCAGTAGGGAAAATATCCTTAGGTCGCCGGCCATGCTGCCACAATCTTCTCAGGACCATCACCACTCCAAGGCATGCAGGCACTCCCTGTGCTCGTCAGCTCGCGGCTCACGGGAGCCATTTTACATAAAGACATGGGGGAGGGAGCACCGCGGACATATCCCAGCTGAATTACCTCTATTGCATCTTGGTAGATATAGTTCATTGTTATTACTCGTTCGATTCAAAATTCATAAAGTTCAAGACCAGTGTCATTATTCTTCTCTTGCATATTCCTAGAAACGTGTTTCAGGCTTCTGCCATCATCAGTAGGGAAAATATCATTAGGTCGCCGGACATGCTGCCACAATCTTCTCAGGACTATCACCACTCCAAGGCATGCAGGCACTCCCTGTGCTCGTCAGCTCGCGGCTCACGGGAGCCATTTTACATGAAGACATGGGGGAGGTAGCACCGCGGACATATCCCAGCTGAATTACCTCTATTGCATCTTGGTAGATATAGTTCATTGTTATTACTCGTTCGATTCAAAATTCATAAAGTTCAAGACCAGTGTCATCATTCTTCTCTCGCGTATCCCTAGACATGTGTTTCAGGCTTCTGCCATCATCAGTTGGGAAAATATCATTAGGTCGCCGGACATGCTTCCACAATCTTCTCAGGACTATCACCACTCCAAGGCATGCAGGCACTCCCTGTGCTCGTCAGCTCGCGGCTCACGGGAGCCATTTTACATAAAGACATGGGGGAGGGAGCACCGCGGACATATCCCAGCTGAATTACCTCTATTGCATCTTGGTAGATATAGTTCATTGTTATTACTCGTTCGATTCAAAATTCATAAAGTTCAAGACCAGTGTCATCAATCTTCTCTCGCGTATCCCTAGACACGTGTTTCAGGCTTCTGCCATCATCAGTAGGGAAAATATCATTAGGTCGCCGGCCATGCTGCCACAATCTTCTCAGGACCATCACCACTCCAAGGCATGCAGGCACTCCCTGTGCTCGTCAGCTCGCGGCTCACGGGAGCCATTTTACATAAAGACATGGGGGAGGGAGCACCGCGGACATATCCCAGCTGAATTACCTCTATTGCATCTTGGTAGATATAGTTCATTGTTATTACTCGTTCGATTCAAAATTCATAAAGTTCAAGACCAGTGTCATTATTCTTCTCTTGCGTATCCCTAGACACGTGTTTCAGGCTTCTGCCATCATCAGTAGGGAAAATATCATTAGGTCGCCGGACATGCTGCCACAATCTTCTCAGGACTATCACCACTCCAAGGCATGCAGGCACTCCCTGTGCTCGTCAGCTCGCGGCTCACGGGAGCCATTTTACATAAAGACATGGGGGAGGTAGCACCGCGGACATATCCCAGCTGAATTACCTCTATTGCATCTTGGTAGATATACTTCATTGTTATTACTCGTTCGATTCAAAATTCATAAAGTTCAAGACCAGTGTCATCATTCTTCTCTCGCGTATCCCTAGACATGTGTTTCAGGCTTCTGCCATCATCAGTAGAGAAAATATCATTAGGTCGCCGGCCATGCTGCCACAATCTTCTCAGGACCATCACCACTCCAAGGCATGCAGGCACTCCCTGGGCTCGTCAGCTCGCGGCTCACAGGAGCCATTTTACATAAAGACATGGGGGAGGGAGCACCGCGGACATATCCCAGCTGAATTACCTCTATTGCATCTTGGTAGATATAGTTCATTGTTATTACTCGTTCGATTCAAAATTCATAAAGTTCAAGACCAGTGTCATTATTCTTCTCTTGCGTATCCCTAGACACGTGTTTCAGGCTTCTGCCATCATCAGTAGGGAAAATATCATTAGGTCGCCGGACATGCTGCCACAATCTTCTCAGGACTATCACCACTCCAAGGCATGCAGGCACTCCCTGTGCTCGTCGGCTCGCGGCTCACGGGAGCCATTTTACATAAAGACATGGGGGAGGGAGCACCGCGGACATATCCCAGCTGAATTACCTCTATTGCATCTTGGTAGATATAGTTCATTGTTATTACTCGTTCGATTCAAAATTCATAAAGTTCAAGACCACTGTCATTATTCTTCTCTCGCGTATCCCTAGACACGTGTTTCAGGCTTCTGCCATCATCAGTAGGGAAAATATCATTAGGTCGCCGGACATGCTGCCACAATCTTCTCAGGACCATCACCACTCCAAGGCATGCAGGCACTCCCTGTGCTCGTCAGCTCGCGGCTCACGGGAGCCATTTTACATAAAGACATGGGGGAGGGAGCACCGCGGACATATCCCAGCTGAATTACCTCTATTGCATCTTGGTAGATATAGTTCATTGTTATTACTCGTTCGATTCAAAATTCATAAAGTTCAAGACCAGTGTCATTATTCTTCTCTTGCGTATCCCTAGACACGTGTTTCAGGCTTCTGCCATCATCAGTAGGGAAAATATCATTAGGTCGCCGGACATGCTGCCACAGTCTTCTCAGGACCATCACCACTCCAAGGCATGCAGGCACTCCCTGTGCTCGTCAGCTCGCGGCTCACGGGAGCCATTTTACATAAAGACATGGGGGAGGGAGCACCGCGGACATATCCCAGCTGAATTACCTCTATTGCATCTTGGTAGATAGAGTTCATTGTTATTACTCGTTCGATTCAAAATTCATAAAGTTCAAGACCAGTGTCATTATTCTTCTCTCGCGTATCCCTAGACACGTGTTTCAGGCTTCTGCCATCATCAGTAGGGAAAATATCATTAGGTCGCCGGACATGCTGCCACAATCTTCTCAGGACCATCACCACTCCAAGGCATGCAGGCACTCCCTGTGCTCGTCAGCTCGCGGCTCACGGGAGCCATTTTACATAAAGACATGGGGGAGGGAGCACAGCGGACATATCCCAGCTGAATTACCTCTATTGCATCTTGGTAGATATAGTTCATTGTTATTACTCGTTCGATTCAAAATTCATAAAGTTCAAGACCAGTGTCATTATTCTTCTCTCGCGTATCCCTAGACACGTGTTTCAGGCTTCTGCCATCATCAGTTGGGAAAATATCATTAGGTCGCCGGACATGCTTCCACAATCTTCTCAGGACTATCACCACTCCAAGGCATGCAGGCACTCCCTGTGCTCGTCAGCTCGCGGCTCACGGGAGCCATTTTACATAAAGACATGGGGGAGGGAGCACCGCGGACATATCCCAGCTGAATTACCTCTATTGCATCTTGGTAGATATAGTTCATTGTTATTACTCGTTCGATTCAAAATTCATAAAGTTCAAGACCAGTGTCATCATTCTTCTCTCGCGTATCCCTAGACACGTGTTTCAGGCTTCTGCCATCATCAGTAGGGAAAATATCCTTAGGTCGCCGGCCATGCTGCCACAATCTTCTCAGGACCATCACCACTCCAAGGCATGCAGGCACTCCCTGTGCTCGTCAGCTCGCGGCTCACGGGAGCCATTTTACATAAAGACATGGGGGAGGGAGCACCGCGGACATATCCCAGCTGAATTACCTCTATTGCATCTTGGTAGATATAGTTCATTGTTATTACTCGTTCGATTCAAAATTCATAAAGTTCAAGACCAGTGTCATTATTCTTCTCTTGCATATTCCTAGAAACGTGTTTCAGGCTTCTGCCATCATCAGTAGGGAAAATATCATTAGGTCGCCGGACATGCTGCCACAATCTTCTCAGGACTATCACCACTCCAAGGCATGCAGGCACTCCCTGTGCTCGTCAGCTCGCGGCTCACGGGAGCCATTTTACATGAAGACATGGGGGAGGTAGCACCGCGGACATATCCCAGCTGAATTACCTCTATTGCATCTTGGTAGATATAGTTCATTGTTATTACTCGTTCGATTCAAAATTCATAAAGTTCAAGACCAGTGTCATCATTCTTCTCTCGCGTATCCCTAGACATGTGTTTCAGGCTTCTGCCATCATCAGTTGGGAAAATATCATTAGGTCGCCGGACATGCTTCCACAATCTTCTCAGGACTATCACCACTCCAAGGCATGCAGGCACTCCCTGTGCTCGTCAGCTCGCGGCTCACGGGAGCCATTTTACATAAAGACATGGGGGAGGGAGCACCGCGGACATATCCCAGCTGAATTACCTCTATTGCATCTTGGTAGATATAGTTCATTGTTATTACTCGTTCGATTCAAAATTCATAAAGTTCAAGACCAGTGTCATCAATCTTCTCTCGCGTATCCCTAGACACGTGTTTCAGGCTTCTGCCATCATCAGTAGGGAAAATATCATTAGGTCGCCGGCCATGCTGCCACAATCTTCTCAGGACCATCACCACTCCAAGGCATGCAGGCACTCCCTGTGCTCGTCAGCTCGCGGCTCACGGGAGCCATTTTACATAAAGACATGGGGGAGGGAGCACCGCGGACATATCCCAGCTGAATTACCTCTATTGCATCTTGGTAGATATAGTTCATTGTTATTACTCGTTCGATTCAAAATTCATAAAGTTCAAGACCAGTGTCATTATTCTTCTCTTGCGTATCCCTAGACACGTGTTTCAGGCTTCTGCCATCATCAGTAGGGAAAATATCATTAGGTCGCCGGACATGCTGCCACAATCTTCTCAGGACTATCACCACTCCAAGGCATGCAGGCACTCCCTGTGCTCGTCAGCTCGCGGCTCACGGGAGCCATTTTACATAAAGACATGGGGGAGGTAGCACCGCGGACATATCCCAGCTGAATTACCTCTATTGCATCTTGGTAGATATACTTCATTGTTATTACTCGTTCGATTCAAAATTCATAAAGTTCAAGACCAGTGTCATCATTCTTCTCTCGCGTATCCCTAGACATGTGTTTCAGGCTTCTGCCATCATCAGTAGAGAAAATATCATTAGGTCGCCGGCCATGCTGCCACAATCTTCTCAGGACCATCACCACTCCAAGGCATGCAGGCACTCCCTGGGCTCGTCAGCTCGCGGCTCACAGGAGCCATTTTACATAAAGACATGGGGGAGGGAGCACCGCGGACATATCCCAGCTGAATTACCTCTATTGCATCTTGGTAGATATAGTTCATTGTTATTACTCGTTCGATTCAAAATTCATAAAGTTCAAGACCAGTGTCATTATTCTTCTCTTGCGTATCCCTAGACACGTGTTTCAGGCTTCTGCCATCATCAGTAGGGAAAATATCATTAGGTCGCCGGACATGCTGCCACAATCTTCTCAGGACTATCACCACTCCAAGGCATGCAGGCACTCCCTGTGCTCGTCGGCTCGCGGCTCACGGGAGCCATTTTACATAAAGACATGGGGGAGGGAGCACCGCGGACATATCCCAGCTGAATTACCTCTATTGCATCTTGGTAGATATAGTTCATTGTTATTACTCGTTCGATTCAAAATTCATAAAGTTCAAGACCAGTGTCATTATTCTTCTCTCGCGTATCCCTAGACACGTGTTTCAGGCTTCTGCCATCATCAGTAGGGAAAATATCATTAGGTCGCCGGACATGCTGCCACAATCTTCTCAGGACCATCACCACTCCAAGGCATGCAGGCACTCCCTGTGCTCGTCAGCTCGCGACTCACGGGAGCCATTTTACATAAAGACATGGGGGAGGGAGCACCGCGGACATATCCCAGCAGAATTACCTCTATTGCATCTTGGTAGATATAGTTCATTGTTATTACTAGTTCGATTCAAAATTCATAAAGTTCAAGACCAGTGTCATTATTCTTCTCTCGCGTATCCCTAGACACGTGTTTCAGGCTTCTGCCATCATCAGTAGGGAAAATATCATTAGGTCGCCGGACATGCTGCCACAATCTTCTCAGGACCATCACCACTCCAAGGCATGCAGGCACTCCCTGTGCTCGTCAGCTCGTGAACTATATCTACCAAGATGCAATAGAGGTAATTCAGCTGGGATATGTCCGCGGTGCTCCCTCCCCCATGTCTTTATATATCTATATATACACAGTGGCTCCCTTTTTCAGTGGATATTAATGGCACTTCTGTGGTGGTGTTGGTCCATTGCACGGCAGAGCTACGCCTTCTTCACATTAACAAAAACCTTCAAAAAGAAGTCATATTGCACTCCAGAGTGCAGGTAAATAGTTTTCTTTATTTTATCTTACAGAGACCAACAGATCACCTACGCGTTTCAGACTAGCTAAGACCTTGATCATGGGTGAATGTATCCTCATACAAAAGAGCTGTTAAATATCCATTAAAATAACCTAATTTCCTGTTAGTTACTCCCATAGGATTCTGGTATATGTAGTGCACACTCACATGTGAAAGTGCAGATACTTTTGTTGTTTAATTTATACAAAGTTATTTGTCAATCAAGTGTGAATCCCTGCGTTAATATAAAATGTAATTTACCAACCAAAATACTTTTTTGATGCTGGATCATATTGCCAAACATTTTACAGACCATATCTTTATCAAGCAGGATAAACGTTTTGGGTTAATACCCTTGATTTTATTCATATTCAATATATATATATATTACAGAGTGGCAATAGCCAGTCTGTATTTAGAATTAGAGTTACCAGAGAAAGGAATTTTGAGGATTTTTGTCCCTTAATAACTTTGCATACATTTGTCAAATCTCTGCAAACCTTTGCAGACCTATTGCCCCAGTTACATTGGTAAAGGATGCAAAGTTTCACAGTGTTTGGTAAAGGGGCTGCAAAGAAAATAGCGTTCTACAAAAACAGATTTGGAACTCAATAACTCAGATTTTGATGAAATTTGCAGGATGCACTATGTTCTGACAAATAATCTCATTTGAGATGTCATAAGAAATGTTATGAAAACTATGATTTCACATGCTATCAGAGATGTAATATGTAAGGGTATACCAGTGCATGGAGAAGGATTAATCTATAGTTAATGTAGTGTGGTGAATGAGGTGAGAACACTGTGTATGGAGGTACATGACTTATAGTACCTTGAATGTGCTGCAGAAATTATAAATTAAAGTTATAGCTATAACTTCCAAATTTCTAATGTCTGTTATGTTTAGGCTGGGTTTGTATGGAAAGAATAAATAAAGTTTACCTAACTGCAATGTATCCCTAACCTTTGTTTTTACGTGGAATTTTCATTGTTTTCATTTTGCTTATAAAAATGTTTTTACAAATCGTAGTGTTGAGCGTTATTTATTAAGGTGCCATTAATTGAGGCATCACGCATTAAAATTGAGGAGAGTGTAGTAGAATGTTTTAGACTGGAATTGTATACAATACAGTTTGGTACAGTGGAGCTGAGTATCAACTTTCGGTGGGCTGGTGTCCAATGGAATGGCATAGAATAGAGTGTAGTACAGTGGAGTAGCATAGATTCAAGTTGCATACAGTTGAGTGGCAATGGAATAGGGTATATTGGAGTAGTGTACAGTGAACATGCATACAGTGGAGTGGTATACAGTGGATTGGCATGCAGCGTAGCGTGTACAGTCTGGTTTAGTTCAGAAGAGTGATGTATACAGGAGTGGAGTACAGTCGAGTGGTGTACAGTGGAATAGCATATAGTGTATTGGTGCAGAGTGGTGTATCATACAAGGGAATAGCATAGAATTGAGTGGCGTACAGTGGGTTGGCATACAGTGAAGTGGTGTACAGTGCAGTAGCGTAAAGTGGAGTGGGATACAAAGAAATAGTGTGCAATAGAGTGTCATACAGTGGAGTGGCATATAGTGAAGAGGTGTAGAGTTGAGTGGTGTACAGTGGAGTGGCGTACAGTGAATAGCGTAGAGCTGAGTTGTGTATAGTGCAGTGCAGTACAGTGTAGCAGGGTACAGTTTAAGTTACATTTTTTGGGGATGGCATATTATGGTGTGTGCAACATTGCATTTCTTTAGATGTACAAAGCAAAATAGGGCTATGCTTTGTGGCCTTGCATTGTTTAACAAATGTTATGTAAGTATTGTGTTGAGCTTTTGATTGTATGTGTACTGCAAGGGTAACACAACAGTATCCCAAGTTTTTACCTGGTGTTCTATTGTGCCATGGTTACTGCTGTAAGTTAGCGGTATACTGTGGTACTTGTCTATGACAAGCTAGCTAGTATATGATTGGCTAATATCTGCCTTTACAAAATTAAAAGGCAGGCAGGATTTTTTGTGTACACTTTTGGTGTGTTTTGACTTAGGGCCTTAAATATAGGTTCCTGTATATTACCATTTTTTTAATGTGATAATTGGTATTTGTTTCTTTTTATTTTCTAAATATTTTTTAACCACTTTTGCAGTACTGCAGAACTATCTAGCATGTACCATGCTTTTTACACAATTTTGACTTTGTATTTATTTATTGTAGATAATGTGGCCATTTATAGGAACGGGAGTGGTACTGCATAGATTTGTTTTATAGAATACATTGTTTTTACCTAGTTAGTCCCTTGGCACTCTGTGATATTTCCAAATAATATATAGAAATATATACTTATTTTTCCGTTCCTATTTCCACCTAAATTAAGTGGTACTGGGTAGGGAAAACATATGAAACCTAATACTTACCAATAATTAGGGCCCTAAGCTAGAACACCAGCAAAGTGGCCTTAAAACAACATGGCTGCCTGTCATTTTTATAAAGACAGTCATTCAATCAGATAATGAATTGTCTTTGCTATGCACCATGGTACTACCTTGAAACTACCTGGAAATTACAGCCATAACCGTTATAACTAGTTATTTAGGTCGGCTTGATTTTGAATCTTTTTAGTTTTGCTGTACCTTTTTCTCTTTACCTCTAGAGCTAGTTGTCTCAGCGCTGGGACACTTCGTTGAGTAGCTATGCATTTTTTACATTGTATTAATAATATTATTATTATAACACAAGTTTAAAATGCTAATATTCTAACTCTTTTTAGTCACAACCAAAAAAAGGATCATCTGCACTCCATAATATTCAATCCTGTCAAATGTAATCAAAATCTGACTGACCTTTTTCCAATATAAAAAATGAATGTAAAATGCAATGAGGTTTAAAGCTGTTTTGAGTCGCCTGTTTTTTTCTTTGCACCCCTTTTGCGAAACACTGCAAAACTTTCCATCCTCTGCCAATGTAACAGGACAATAGGTCTACAAAGTTTTGCAGAGATTCATCAAATGGTTGCAAAGTTTTTAAGGGACAAAAATCTAAGGGAATCCTGTCTCTGGTAAACCTAACCTAACTATAACTACAATCACTCTGCAATATATATACTAAATATACCACCCCTAACTTGCACCCCAGTCATACACTGTTTATGACCTTTTAAACATGCTACACATTGCATGGCATATAACATCATTGAAGAAAATGACTATTTGTTTCACAAATGAAATCATTGATGACGTCACTAGTGGCATTATGTTGTTTTTACCACAAATAAATAGTAAATTTTGAATTTAACCTGATATTTACAGCCAACCCCCAGCCAGCATGGGCCTGGACATAATGTTAGTCTCATTCTGTCTGCTTATGACCTTTTTGCTTTTTTTTTCTCAATATGATGATGGTGGTCCCTTGTTGGGTAATGGCAGGTGTAACAGAAATGTGCCTCTGTCAGTCAGACAATCAGAGTTCAGTACATTCCCCAGCTGGATTTGCAAAACCGCAATGGGCAAGAGAGAAAAAGCTCATTAGTCCCATGGCATGCCTTAATTTTAATATTTAGATTTGTGAATCTTCAATTGATTTTTGAACCTTGTGCTATCTTTTTGTGTGTGGAATCATAAAATTACTATTAGTAAAATTGAACTCATAGTTTGTGAATCCCAAAGAAATAGTAAATGTACACAAAAGTGGAAGCATACCTTTTTTAATCAAGCCCTATGTTATTGTAATATGGTATATTTTAACATGTATATTTTTCACAACCACAAAAAGATGCACTTCAACATTGTTTCCCACAATGTTTTGTCAGTCTCTATATTTTTACCTCAATATTATATTCAAACAATATTTTGTAGACGGAATTCAAGTACTGTCTGTAACTTACTTTTGTCTGAACATTCTACTACAAACCTCCTTTCAAGAGTAGAGCTTGCATCCTCGTCTTGCTACTCTATAAGTGCCAAAGCCTAAAAAGCAGGGGTCATATGTGCATAAGGATTGTATCACTGGAACGTCACTTTTTTTGATGTTCTGCCAGTGCAATACCCTGCACCATATTTACAAAGCAGCATTAAGCCACTTTGCATGGCTTAGCGCCACTTTGTAAATATGGTACCCTTTAAGGCTGGTATCTGCGTGAAAGTAGCATGCCATGGGGGTTGCTGTGGGCATTCCACTGCAACACCTATTGCTTTTTGATGCTGTCCGGATTTACATGGATTTGTAAATCTGAGCCAGCCCCAAGAACCAACACCAGGCAAAAGCAGGTGTTAGATTGGCGCAATGAGGAGAAATAATTTTATTTGTCATCATTTTTGCCTTTTCTATTGTGTGCATTCTGCAGCACACATAGAAAGAGAAAAACACCATTAATGATAGTTTTTGTGCAGGAAGGGAAACCTTCAATATAATCATCCATGCAAGGCAGGCACAATTGCACCATGGCGCAAGGGTGTCTTTGTTGGCTCTAGGCAGCTATTTTTAGCACCAGTGTAAGGGAAAACACAGGGGAGCACCGTATTCTTGTAAATAAGGCATATCCCTGCATTTTGTAAATAGCGCAGTACTGCAATATATGCCGAAGCGGCATGCTATTTCCTTGTACGTATGTCCCCAGGTTCTTTGAGCTTGTAAGCATGCAGAAGTGTGCAGTTCCTAAAGTTTAATACAGAATGCAATCATTTTTGCAAGCAAGTGTCAGTTGGAGCCCAATTCCCTAGGTACTGGGAATTGGCTTGCCACTGAATATGTATGACAATTGTGCATTATACTGAAAAATAATTTGAAGGTTGGTTAGTGAATATTATTATTCATGTCCGAGATAATTTTCTTCACATTAGTAAACGGGCATGCGTTGCTTTCATACGCCTACATTTTCCCTGTCACACTTGACAGTGATGGTATGAATGGAAGATGTGTGATCATTCAAGTAGCATAGAGATAATGTATTTCTGATAAAGGAATTTCACATTGCCAGGTATAGCATTCCTAAAAGTTATATAACTACAAAAGATGATGTGTCCCACCCTGCTGGTAGACATTCACTCTTTATGGTTTTCAAAGGAAAAATGAATGTTATTCTTTTGCTGTGAATCTATTGTCTTTCACTGTGATTTTTTTTTTTGCCAACATCTACATGCCTCCTTTGTTGCAATTGCCATCAACTTTCTTTACGCATTCTTGGGGAGGACACTCCGGGACAGATTTACAAAAATGTCACGCAACGCAGCAGGTATAAAAGCTACGATGTGTTCTCAGAGAAGAAGAGAGCAGGAGAGCACCATGTTTACAGAAATATGGCAGGCACTCTCCTCCCCTCTTCCCAGCGCTGGTGCTGAAATTAGCTGATGTGCTCCACACACACACACACACCTTTGCACCATACTGCAAGGTTGTCTGCGTCAGTGTGGCATAGGTTTTGCACTGGAAGGATAGCCTTCCAGTACAAAATACTACACTCAGACTAACTTTAAACGTGTTCCCACTTTGTATGTGTGCTGCACAGTACAGCACATAGAAAGTCGGAAAAAGGAAGGAGAAATGAAAGCATTTCTCCTCCATAGTGCATATTTGAAATGGGCACAATTTTCTCACGCTAAACCCAGTCTACTGTTTAAGTAAATAGGGTTTAGCATCAGAAACCTTGGGTGGTTGCATGGAAGCACCCATGCACCATCCATGATACGCCCTCTTGGTGCTAAATAATGCAAAGAGGCGATATGAGCTGCTTTGCTCTACTTTCAAGTGTTTTCCAGCGATAATCAAGTTTAGCTCTGGAAAGTCAATTAGTAGAAGAAAAGATAGCGTCATTTTGTTTCACTTTTGTGAGGCAAACATTTGTTAAATCTTAGTAAATAGACCCCACCCTCTTATAGATCAACTACTTTTTACTATCCTCATTCTCATAGCAGTAATTGGAAAGTTATCATGGCATTTAGTTGAGTTACTCAATGTTTCAGTCACGAGTAAACCCATCTTGGTACTAAGACAGTGCTTATGTGTGAGGTTAATGTTTCACCAGTTAGTTGATTCAGTTCTAAAAATATGTAAGTCGTATTCTGTTCTTGTGTTGCTAGCATAAGTATTCATTTTGTTTGTGTTGCAATTGATTTACCCAACGTAATATAATTTACCTTTAGACAATTGCTGATTAGTTCTTTTAGGAAGATATTCTCTTTCAGATACAAGAATGTTCGTTTTAGTTTCTTAACCACTGAAAAGATCTAGAAATGTGGAGTGCCCGTTAATGCTAATGTGCACCAAACCACTACATAGCTCTCCACTTTTTGTTGTAAATGCATGGTATTTGCTACTCTCATTTTTGTGGCCTCCAATGCTGATTGAATGGTGTTTTTTACGCAGCAAACATCATTGTTTACATTTTGCAATATAAAAAAAATATATGGACTGTGTTTTGCTGCAACAAAACAACAATAATCTCCAGAAAAAAGGCACATACAAATATAAAAACCTTATAATATGTTATATGGTTCTAATTGGTAACATAATGCGAACAAGCACCCCTCAGACAGTTTAGGTATACTGGCCCACATACAACAGCACATCTTTTAACATTACAGCTTTGCTCTGCTGAGTTCACTGTATTTAAAAAAACAGGTCTATATGAACCTTGCTCGTACATTAAGGGCACTCACAAGGGAAGAGCAGTTGGGGCTCGTGTTTTCCAACAACCAACTCTTTTCAGGACCCGAGGCTACAAGTGCAACTGCTAAATATACTTACACATCACAAAAAACGTTTCTGTTGTCTTTTAAATGAGGCAGGTGACCTTATCTGCCAGTAGGTGTCGCCCTCAAGCCAAAGAAGAGCACCTTATCAAGTTGTGAGCTGTGCCCCACCCATAAAAGCTTCTGGCAAGCTCTGATAGTTTTGCAGAGTTATCTAAAACACATATGTCTTTTTTGCACTAATCCTAATGTCAAATGTTTAAGGTACTTAAAACGCGAAGACTAGACTCCCTATTAGGTGTTACCGCTTTTCCATCTTCTTAAAACAGGAGCTAGAATGTGTCGGGAGAGCATACGGCGTTGGACACACCTCTCTTTGGGAGTGAATATTAGAATAACAAACGTTACCACAGGCTTAGCTGCGAGAAATAATAAAATCACATCCCACCAACATACTTTTGCTTTGGAAACTAGTCAGTAATGACACCATATAACACTGGAACTTTTAATTGGCTTGTAAATTGTGTGTTTAATCTACCAAATGAGCCAACATTAACAGTGCACTGCAGACATTTTTTGTCCAAGATAAAGTATAAATGTGTATTTGTAGGTTTGGCCCTGCAGTAATAATTAAACTTGGCTGCATAATCTTATTATAGCAGCCACATTTCAGACGTTGCCAACAAATTCTCCAATATCACATGAATGTTGGATTTTAGACCAGGGTTTATACTAAGAATAAGAACACTTGATTTGTGCATTTCTATGATTTTTCATTTCAAAAAGAGGTTATATTTGGAAGATGATTTACTACAATTCCTTTGTATTACTCTCACACGTCTTTCTCATATCCCATCATTTTGGTGGTAAAGTTGTTATAATCATCTTGTTCTTGATTTCTGCGGAGAATACAACCAAGGTTTTCCAGCGATTTTGGGCCAGATGCACTATGGGATTTTATAGTCACAAACCTTGCAATTCGCAAAACCACAGAGTTTGTATCCACCTAATCTTTTTGTAAATCCATCTTTCAAGTTGGTAAAGTTTTAACAGATCGTAAAATGGGTTTAGAAATGGTCACTGTTAGAAATGGCCCTCTTTTGTGTGGTATAACCCCCTCCCCGAGTTGTGCCTTCTGTTGCTGTCTTTGCATAGAACTCTTTGCACTTTACCCTTGCTAACCAGTGATAAAGTACTTGTGCGTCCTCCATTTCAAACATGATAAGATTAGTATGTTCTTGAATGGCGCATTTAATTTGCATGAACATCCCTAGTAAATGGTATAACCTGTTACCTGGCCTGCAAATTAAATGTGACTAATGGGCATTTGCACTCATTGTGCCACCACTAAGATAGTACTGTAAAACATGTCTTTAGGTTGTCCACTGCAGCCTGGGTATACAGTTTTAAACTGACATTTTGAACTGGCAAAATGAACGGTTAGCCTGGCCTAAACCTTCATTTTTAATACTCACTCCTAAGGTGGGCCTTAAAGACCCATAGGCATGGTGCGGGTATTTGAAAGTAGCACATGTATGTTTAATATTTTACATGTTCTGAGAGTGAAGAGCCTCCAAATTAATCTTTCACTGCGGCACGGCTAGCATTCTCACAGGTTGGCACTGGTTTACCCTATTACATTTAATAAGTGCTAAATTCCAATTGGAAATAGCTGGAAATGTATTCCAAGAACTAGTTTAAATAGTAATGTAAA